>NW_026126624.1:0-615000 GCF_943737965.1 Phodopus roborovskii | reverse complement strand
ATATCACTTCCATTGCTCCGCGTGGTGTCAACTGCATGGCCGTACCTCCAACTCTATTTGTATGTATTCAGTGGGTGCATTTATGCCATTCTGCTTTTAATTTCCAGTCATCACTTTTGAATTTAATTCAGTTTTAAAATTATATTAAATGCTATCATGGTTTTAAAATCAAATCAATAGATATCTTGAGGAAGGAAGCTTCCATTTTCTGGGTTTTTACATCATCCTTCTTCTAGGGGGAAGATTTAACGTGCTCCGTGGATCCTCCTGCAGGGAGATGGGAGACACCAGCATATCCCTTGTTAGTAGATAAATTGTAGCACATATTTCTCCCCTGCTTGTATTTTCTGCTTTCGAATATTTTCCCAGTATCTTGGTATAAATCAGTAGCTGTGTGTTAACACACTTTATTCCCTTTGACAGCCTCATATTTCTTCACAGTTTGGATTCATCATAATTCTGTCACCATTTTCCTAGAAAGGGGAACTTGGGTTCTTGTCAGTTCTCTGCTACTAAATTTGTGCCACAATGAATGCCCGTGTGTCATTGTATATTTTTTTCTGGCATATCCTTAGGATAGATCCAGTAGTAGTATCCTTAGATTGCAGATGAAATTTGTGTTTCATTAGATGTTATCAAATAGGAACTGGAATTTGACATAGGAATTATAGTACTTTTAAAAACCCTTTGGCACTATACTATTTTATCTGTAACCTTAGGCTATCATTAAAATTAAAAATACTTTTGGACATTCATCAATCTCAAGTGAAATTTTAGTTGGTCTTCCTATCATTTTGAATAAAGTATCAATCAGAATTTGATCACTTTTAATTAGCTTGATGGTGTATATGCATGTTCAAACATGTTGTACAAATTTAAGCATAAATTTCTTGCGACTTACACCTTTCTAGCACTGAAAGTAAAAAAAAAAAAAAATGAAGAATTCGTTTTCTGCTTGCCTTCTACATCCAGTGTATACAAACACAATGCTACATGTTAAATGTAATTATGGGAAGCATATTTCTACGTTAGCTATGTTGTCACAAGAAACTGGGTCTTATACAAGGCATAGTCTTAGAGTCTTCTTTGTGCTTTAGCAGAACATCATAAACTGGGTCACTTATAAATAACAGAAATTTCAGTTTTCATGTTTTTTGAGTCTAGAAAGTCCAAGATTAAGATGTTGCTACCTGTTGAGAGTGTTCTTGCTGTGTCCTTATATGAAGAAAAATAGAAGGGGGAGGAAGGGAGAGGGGAGATGGAGTGGGAGACTTTCACAAGTCCCTTAGTATGTGGTGATATTAGATATTGAACACTTCCAAATACTGTTGCATGGGGTTAAATTTCCCACATGAATATTGGGGTCATGTAAGTAATTAAAGCCATGATTTTTAGTTGTGGTATATTACTCTATGATACATAAATATCATAATTAATTCAGCCACTTTCTTATTGATTGACCTTCTCTTCTCCTCTTTTCTCAGTAAATATGTGTGTATTAGCCAGGTTCTCTAGAGTAACAGAACTTACATGATAAATCTCTCTCTCTCTCTCTCTCTCTCTCTCTCTCTCTCTCCCCTAAAGAAGTAGGCTCCAATGCCAATGACAGAATGGATATGTTAGCAAGGTGAGGGCAAGCAGGCAAAGATCAAAAGCTTCCTTCTTCTATATCCTCATATAGTCTTCTGTTGGAAGGTGTGGCCCAGATTAAAGGTGTGTCAAAATCCAGCTCAAAGGCAAGTTACTTCCTACCTCAAAGCTCTGAAGTAGAAGTGGATTCATGGATTCACCCACTTCAAACCAAGCCCCCCCCCCCCAAGGGAAAAAAAAAATCTCTCATAAATGTGCCCTCCATTTCTGGAGTTCATTCCAGTTGTAGTCAGGTTGACAACCAAGAATAGCCACTACAATATATGGACACAATATCTTTATCTGTGATGTAAGCTGTAATGTGTATTTGTTTAAAAACACTTTCAAAAAGAGGAACAGAAATCACTAGCTTCCTAGTGTCCCAATGAAAGAACATTCAAAACCAAATCTGGCCACTGTCCATTGTCCTGATGACTAGGGAAGTGATCAGATACCTCAGTGAGAAGGAAGGATTCATGGCCAATTGTGTTTCAAGGGCTGGCCACACATGCATAGCTTCTTATGTCCTCCTAAGATCAGGTTGAGGTTGTTAATGCTATGTTGCCCTTTAAGAATGTTCTGGCATGAAGACTGTATTCCAGAAAGATGCTAAGGGAGTAAGAGCAAATATGGATGTTATCTACTGTCACCTTCATCAGAAAATAAGCTTAATTTTCCAAAAATGCTGCTCATTTTGCCCATTTCAGTCAATAAAGCCTTCTAGTGACCATTTTGGATGTATTTGTTTTTCTTTAAAATTATTTTAATCATCATTTATGTGTATGTGTTTGTGTGTGGGTATGTGCATGTGAGGGCAATGCTCATGGAGGCCAGAAGAGGGCGTGGGATCCCCTGGAGCTGGAGCTAAAGGCAGTTGTGAGCTGCCTGCCCAGGGTATTGAGAACTAATTTCAGGTCCTCTGGAAAAACAGCAAACATTCTTAAGTGCAGAGTCATCTGTCCAGGCCCAAGTTTGTTTTTCTTAGTGGTGGTATATTACCCTACATGACAGAAAGTGCTGTGATCAATGCAGATGCTTTCTTAAGAAGAGAGCTGCTTCATTCCTATTATTTTGACACTGTGTGAGATTTAGGTCACTCTTTCCTAGCTATGATCTCCTAAAGCAGAAGTAAAACCCAGAATAGGTATGTTGTACTTGATCAAAATATAGACATTTTATCTATCATGGGACAGTGCTGAGAAAGGCACACTGCATTCCATAGGTTGGGGAGAAATCACATTTCTGATAGGGTATATTGTGAACTCTTACAGTTAAAATCAAAGGAAAAAGAATCCAATTAAAATGGGTAAAAGGGCATGAGCAAGTATTTCTTCAGGGAGGAGAAACAAAATACTAATAATCACTTGAGAGTGTGCTCAGTTGCCTCAGCACCAATGAAGTCAAGTTCAAAACCACACTGAGAGGGTACTCCATCCATGTCTGCCAATGTGGATAGATGAAGCCTGCTAAAGGCAACTATAACAACTGGGACCTTCCTGTGTTCCTGGTGAGGATGTGAATGGTTGCAGCTTTTGTGAGAAATAATTTGGGCCTTCAATGTAGCGTTACTATTTGATTCATCAGTCTTACTTCTTGGGATTTATGTAAGAGAATCTGAAGTGTCTGTTTACCCCAAAGCTTGTACATAGTGTTCATCCCAGTCTTATTCATAATAAGAACAAAGGAAGCAATCGAATTACTCATCAGCTACTGAATGGGAACACAGATTGTAGTGTACTCACACAATGGACTATTACTCATCCACAGGAATGAACTAGTGATGCGTGCTTCCTCACGGATGAACCTTGGACACAGGTCTTACAGAAGGAGCCAGATGAAAAATAAACGTTGTTTTGTTTTATTCAAGTGAAATGTCCAGAATAGGCAGATCTATAGAAATAAAAAGTAGAGGCAGAGTTGCTGAGTTGTGGGGGGAAGCAGGACTGGTAGTTTGGAGTGACTGACAATGAGTATGGTATTTGCTTTGGGAGTAAATAAAATACTCTAATTTTTATTGTGTCTATATGTACAACAAAAGATACTGAACTGTGCATACTTTCAGTAGGTTACTTCAATAAAGGTTTTCTTTTTTTCTGTTTAAAGAAAGAAGTCATCAAAATGTGTATTCAACAAATGTGTAAAATTATTAGGTTGGATCAGCAAAGTGTAACGTCTTTCCTAAGAATCCTCTCTACTAATTTTGTATTGCCAAGTGTCTTGGTGGAGTTTCCATCTTCTGTCTTGTTTTCCCAATGGATAATGGCTGGGCTGCAGATAGACATACATGGCCTCAGCAAATGGTATTTAGCTTGTCCTGACATTTTCTTTGCCATGCCTGGTGCTCAGAGTGTCTTATGTAATAAATAGGTGGAATGTCTCTTTCATTGTACTAAAATAAACTTGAACCATAGTGTCATGGGAGAAAAACATTATTTTGCCCCTATTAGTTCAAATTTACTTTAGGTTCCCATTGCTCTGGTCTTCCTGTCGGCTCCAATTGTCTTCTCTAATTTCTGCATTTTGGAGCTAGTGGAAAGCACACAACCTTCTTCCTTGTTAGCTGCTGGAAGGCTGCCTTGCATTCGAAGTTCCAGTCTGAAACATTTCATGAATCATCCTCTGGCCTTTTATCCCATACAAAAAGGGCCTACTTTGCTCTAGACTCCCATTCCATTTGCTCATGCCCATTTCCTGCCAAAGTAACCATTTCTCCCCAAAGAAAATAAGAGAGGTTCTGAGTTCTTCATTAATATCTGCACGTGGGATGAATGAGGAATTGATGTGCAGAGCCCAGCAGTAATGAGGTGATGATCAAAGTGGGCTGGGATGGCCCGAAAGCAATCCTTTGTAATGAGCAATTAATTATTAAAAGTGAAGCCTGAGTTTATTCGATTACTAAATCAATCAGCCTGAGCTTACAGCCTCATTAGTATTAGTGGGGTAAATGCCACTTTATTACAAACAGGTTAATATTTTAACTTCAAACATATATGAATTTTATGTGTGCTGAAGAAATTGCAATCTGGATAACTCTCTCTCTTTCTCTCGCTGTATGTCTGTGTATGCCTGGTGTGTTACTTATATGTGAAACTTTTAGTAGATTCCTTATGCATCTTTGTATCTTTCTTTTTCATTTCTCAAGACATAAAGTAGTTTGCTGCATTCCTATTGGCTGCATAGAGAAACAGTTACATAGCAGTTGTAGTTTCCCTAAGGATGGCCTTTCTTGTGTTTCCTTCCCTCTGCTCACTATTTACTTCATATCTAAAAAGTACAGAAGAATGTGTTGGTGAAGTTCAAAGACTGAAAATCAGATGTTCTGAACAATGGGGTTCTAATGACCAAAGAGTTATTTCAGATCTGAAGAAGTATGAAGGTACTCATTGAACAATCAATCAATCAATCAATCAATCAATCAATCAATCAATCAATCAATCGGAAGGAAGAGATGACAGCTCATAAGATTAGAGAAGAAGCTTTCAAATTGTGTATATGCTAATTAGACTTAGCAACAAGACAAATCAATTTTTAAAAAGGAAGAAGAGTGATACAAAGGAATTTGATAAAAAACAAATGGGATTCAGTCATCTTTCATCTTTTCCCTTCCACTCCACTCCAACTTTTTCTTTTGATTTGTTCCCACATTAAAAAGTAGCAATTAAGCCAGACATGGCAGCATAGGCCTGTGTTTCCAACTATTCATGAAAAGGAGGCAGGAGGATTGTAAATTCAATTACCTTCTGGGCTGCAGAGTAAGTTCAGGCCTAGCCAAGAAAATTTACCCCCAAAATAAAGAAAATAGAGTGAAAGAGAAAAGGAGAGGGAGAGAGAGAAAGAGCTGATGCTCTTAATGATGGAGCAGTGAGTGGCCTGACATGCACCTGGTACTAAGTTCAAACACCATCAGTACTGAAAACAACAATAATAGAATCAACAGTGACAGTAATCACCCTCACAGCAAATATCTGCAGTAGGCACTCCTTCTGTCTGTGAAAACAGTACAATGCCTAACACCCATGGCTCTTGTAAATAAGTCCTACTCTTTCTTGTCCTATGAGGTCAAAATATTTCTGTCCTAAAAATGGAAAGAGTTTGGAATTTCTGCATACACATCCATGTACAGTCTATATTATTATGTCTATGCTTACATTTTTGCCTATACAGATGCAAAAATTATTGCTAAAGAGAACTTGGAATAATATACATGTACTGGGGGTGGGGTGGGAACTTGTAGAGTTTAAAACATGGTGGTGTTGGGAAGACTTCATTAAACATTTGGGCTTCATGAAGGCAGGGGATTTTGTCACAGACTCACAGCAGACACTCAGTAAGTACTTGTTAAATGAAAAGGGTGGGTTAAAAATCCAGGTTCAGACAGAAAATCCCATGATATTTAAAGTTTCTTGGCAATGTATTCTAATTGGTTCCCTTTAATCCACCAGGAAGACTTTAGGAAGTGACTTTTTGAACAAGTACAATTTCCACTAACAGCTAGGAGACTTTTCATACACATCAACTTCCTATTTCAAGGTTTAAAACCCAGCTGCTTTATTTATTTTTAGTGTAATACGAAGAAAAAAAAAGGAAGAATTCAATACCATTTCCTTCTAACTTGATTTATAGGTTCTATATATCCCAATGAGGTGTTTTGTGGAAATTTACAAGCTGATTCTAAAATTTATACGTAAGTGGAAGGACCTGTCACAGCCAAAACAATTTTGAAAGAGAAGTCCAATACCAAAGGATTTACACAGCTTTGCTTCAAGAGTTATTACAGGGTTCTAGAAATCAAGTTGGTGTAGTCTTGGCAGAAGGGCAACAGATCCATCGAGCAGAGTAGAAAGTTCAGAAATACGCCTGGACTTTATGGTCAATTGATCCTTAACAAAGGTGTCATGCCAACAAAATCTATTAAGGGAAGGAAATTCTTTTAAACAAATGTTTCAGGAATGACTGGACAACTACAAAGGGAAGGAAGGAGGTTTGGCTTTACTCTATAACACATGCAAAATCACACCTGACATGGATCATAGGCCTAGACATAAAACTTAAAACTGTGCACTTTCTAGAAGCCATTGAAACCTTGGGGAAGACAAAGGTTCTTAGAACACAAAAAAGAAAAGAAAAAGAAAAGGAATGTTAAATGTCATCGAAACTAAAATTTCCACTCTGTGATAGCCGTGGTCAAAAGAATAGCTGATGGAAAGGGAAAAGGGACCTGCTGAGTACATGTTTGTGGGAAACTTGTATCCACAACATACAAAGACCTCTCACAGTGCTGTACTTTAAAACTCTGGGCTTCTAGAAGCTCAAACTTTTAATTGTGTTTTCCTAATACCTCCATGCTTTAAATTCTGAAAGATGTCCCCAGCATATCTATGTTATTCCAAGTGGTCTGTATCAATGTTTTACATTTGTGCATGTAAAATGTAAGCTTGAAAATAACTGCAAAATGAGTGAGATAATTGAATATATACTTCACAAAAATGGTCATTTAAAGTATAAGAAAAAATTTTTAACATCAGTAGCCATAAGAGAAATATCATTAAAATCCCTATGAGATGATACTACATAGCTAAAACTAAAATGGACAACAGTACTAACTATTGACAGGGATGTGACTTACTGGACCTCTCAACAATTACTTGAGGGAGTTTAAGATTGAACAGATCACACTTTGTAATGCTACTTGATTATTCTTATTAAGTTTAATATGATTTATGCTGTGACCTGGGTATTTTTCTTAGAGATAAATAAAGCCATGTGCTCATGATACCTGCAAACACTCTCTTCCATTCTTGTCATTCTTTTGCTACATCTTTTACAAAGCACACACATTAATGAACCATAGCCTTCCCTTTCCCTTTCCTTTTATGGCTGCTGCTTTTTCTGTTCTGCCTAAGAATCATGCCAATCAAAAGAACTGGACAGGAACATTCAAAGCAGCATTATCTGTTGTAACCCCAAAGCAAGAAATGATGACATTGTCATCTGCAGCCAGTCATAAACCATCCCAATCAGTCAGCTCCATAGTAACAAAGAATGGACTACCAATAGTTAAAGCAGTGTGGATGAATCTAATGAAAAAATACACTAGAAGAACTCAGACACAAACATGTACATATTGTTTGGGTTCAATTTTTAATATGCTCTGGAATATTATCTTTTCTGTTACAGAAAGAAATTTAATTGCCCTATGAAAAATGACACAAGAAGTGTTTATAGTGGGGCTAATACTGCTGTAAGGTCCATCTAGAATGATAGAAAAGCTCTGTGTTTTGAATTGACCACATGCATCTGTGAAATTATATCAAGCTACGTCTTTGAAGGTGTGTCTGACCTGCAACCTGTGGTTGCACGTGTCTCAGTAACTATGAATATGGTCAACACAGTTTTTGATGACCACATCATATGTGGTATACAAGAGCTGGATACCCCTGCCAGAGGGACTTTTTGGGGGAAAGGATGTGAACCCACTAGAGGGAGCAGAAGGGACAAGAAAGAGTAAACCATTATGATTGTTTTAGTCACTGTTCTATTGCTGTGAAGAGATAGCATAACGATGGCAACTCATAAAAGGAAAGTGTTTAATTGGGGATTGCTTAGAGTTTCAGAGGCTTAGTCCATTATCATCCTGGTGGGGAGGATGTTGGCAGACAGGCAGACATGGTGTTGGAGAAATAGCTGAGAGTTCTACAACTGGGCTTGCAGACAGCAAAAGAATGAGCCTCTGGGCCTGGCTTGGGCTTTTGAAACCTCAAAGTCCACCCCTAGTGACATACTTCCTCCAAGTTCACATCTACTCCAACAAGGCCATATCTTTTAATTCTCCAATAATGCCACTGCCTGATAACTATGGGGAGCCATTCTTATTCAAACCACCACAGTGACACACACACACACACACACACACACACACACACACACACACACACACACACAGAGAGAGAGAGAGAGAGAGAGAGAGAGAGAGAAATGCCCTAATGAACCCCATTACTTTGATGCTAATATAAGTAAGTATATTTTACATACAATTCTGTATCCTTTAGACTATACATTCCAGTGTTACAAATTATGCTTCAAGTGCAATAGAAAAAACAATTCCACAAAAATCCCACAGTTTGTGTACTTGAAGGCTAATTATCTTCTATTATTTCTTTTATTCCTGGTAGTGTTGGCCATAAATTTGGGCCTTAAGGTAAATACTGTTATTGAGCTGAATTTCTAGTCACTGCTTTTAATGTAAAAGAAGATGCTAAATACATGAACCTTTATGGCTTAAAAAAAATTTGCAAGCTTCCAAAGGAGAGAGTGAACCGATACCCCTACCCAGCTATGATGTAGATGGACAACAATTAGCATGGCATGATGACCCTAAGGGAACTGTAGTGGCACACATACCCTGGCAGTAACCAACAGCTCTCTAATTATACATAAGACCCAGCGAATAAGAGGGAAACCATGCCTGGTACCAGAAACCTACCTAAATGCCCAGAGCTAGTGAAGTCATGGGTCTTAGAGAACTTACATTTATCCTTACATTCATGAAGAAGGACAGTCCTCACCCCTCATCAAGGAGACATATCTTTGTATCAGAAGGAGATCATTACAAAAAACCTCTACTAATCAAGATGTGGAGCTGTGGAACCCAGCCCCAAAGGATACTTCTTCAATATAACTCCCATACCGAAGGCTCAGGGAACACAGTAGAAGAACGGCAGAAAGAGTGTAAGAACCAGGGGAGCAGGGAGTTTGCAGTGAGACGATTATACTGAGCCATTACACAGACTGTACTGGGTGGTTTTGTGTGTCAGCTTGACACAAGCTAGAGTCATAAGAGGAAAAAGCCTCATCTGAGGAAATGTCTCCTTGAGATCCAGCTCTAAGGCATTTTTTCAATTAGTGACCAATGGGGGATGGTCCAACCCATGGTGGATGGTGCGATCCCTGGGGAGGTGGCCCTGGATTCTATAAGAAGCTGGGTTGAGCAAGCCATGGGAAACAAGCTAGTAATCAGCCTCCATGGCCTCTGCATCAGCTCTTGCCATGAGGTTGCTGACCTGTTTGAGCTCCTGTCCTGACTTCTTTTCATGATGAACAACAATATGGAAGTGTAAGCCCTTGCCCCCAACTTGCTTTTTTGGCCATGGTGTTCCATCACAGCAATAGAAACCCTAACTAAGACACAGACTGAGCAGGTGTATTTATGTATTGTGTCTGTGTGTGTGTGTGTGTGTGTGTGTGTGTGTAATTAATGGAAAAAGAGGCCAGGAATTTGAAAGAGAGCAAACAGGTGCATGAGAGTGTTCAGAGGGAGATAATGGGAGGGGGGAAATGATGTAATTATTTCATAATCTCAAAAATAAAAGAAATAATTAAAAACTCCAAATTTTTGAGCTTTAAACAAACCAAGTTATTAAAAGATACTAAAAGGAGTTTTGGCAATAGAAAAAGGTAAGCTTATAAAGGTGTGTCACATCATCTCTGTTCAAATGACAATGACAATTTACTTCTAATCCTAAAATGAATATGGGACTCAAGTCAGAAATCAGAAGATGATCTTGAGAAGAAACAAAAGTAAAAACAAAATCCTGTGTGTCATAGCAGAGTAACTCAGTGAGGGCATGCACACATGACCTTGACATACGTGCGTACATGTGTGCGTGCGTGCGTGCGTGTGTGTGTGTGTGCGTGTGTGTGTGTGTGAGAGAGAGAGAGAGAGAGAGCACACATGTGCTGCCATACAGTGTACAATTTCTCTTTAGGCCTGGAAGAAAATGCAGATAAGGGCTGAGAAAGGATGCTGGCAGTGTGGAAAATCTCTCTCTCTTCCTATCGGAAAATATCTCTCTCTGTCATACCTTACAGTTAATGTTTATAGTAAGACCATGGACAGCACAGGTTTGAAGCAGGAGCTCCTATCTCAAAGTCTGCAATTGGCCCTGGAGAGATGTCTTAGCAGTTAAGGGCACTTGCTGCTCTTGAAGAGAACCAGTGTTCAGTTCTTTGCACCCACACAGTGAGAGGCACATCATCTGTAACTGCTGTTTCTGTGGGTCTAATATCCTCTTCTGTCTCCCAGGACACCAGGTATATATATACATGAAGGCAAACACTCACATACATACAATTAAAAAATCTTTAAATATGGTAGATAATTTCTCCCCCCTGCCCATGTGAATGTATGGATGGGACATGAATGTATGGGTGGGATATGAATAAAAACATCTGTGCACCCTGCTCTCTTCTCCCCCCCCCATGAACCCTAAACTCTTCTGAAGATGCAATAAAAATATTATGTTCATGTGCACACAGATGAAAGTAAATGCAAATTTCATTGTTTGGAAGAGGATGAAGGCTACACAATTTCCCTCAAAATTATGGGGAATCCTTAATACATTCTTTGTGTCTATATAAATACTATACATGGTGAGTGCCCATATGTATGTATGCATAGAAGTGTCCAAATTCACCTCATATATACATATGTGTAAGTCCTTCAATTTTCTGGTAAGCATGGAAGAAGAACTTCTTCTGTGGACAATTAGATGACTGTTTCTAGTGGGAAAGACAAATGGGTAATCTAGGTCCAAAGCCAAGAAAGAAAAAGACAATGGCATTGGTCATGACACGGGAATCTTTTCTGCATTGGTCCTCCTGGCAAGTGATCAGAAGAAAACACACACGGAGCTCTCTCTCCTTGGGCACAGTGTGTGGATTAGAAAGAGTCCTTGCAAACAGTCTTGGGCAATGTACTAACTACTGAAGCTTTCCTCCAGGAGGGAAGAAAAAACCCTCGATAATGAGCCATCGACTGGATGTTTATGGCTGGCAAATCCCATAACCCTATAATTTGGCTCCTGAAGGCCACATTCTTCTTTGGAGCAGAAGCCCGGGGTCAATTATCGCGGTTGGTAAGCTTTCGTTTTGGGTGTTAGTCAGGGCCAATTTTGCATAAAAGAAGGGTTTCCTCTCTGGCACTGGCTCTCTCCAATTATGGAAGCATATCCTGGGGTTGCCCTAAATCATATGCTCTAGGGAGCTGCAAGGTTACACAGGGACACGGTCAGGAAGGCATTTTCCAACGCAGCACCAGGTAGCACCTGGAACTACTCTTTCTTTGACCTTCTAGTTCTCTCGAACTAGAATGATTCTGAATTCTAGAATTATAAACCACCTGTCACCAAAACCACAGTGGCCACCACCATTGACTTGTCCTTGGAGTCAAGGGGTGCCTCTGGTCTGAATTTGCTTTGATTCACCATCTCTTTCTACTTATAGCAAACTGCTAATCCCTTTCCTCTATCTGTACCCAGTAAGATGGAAGGACAGTTGAGTGCAAGGGTTCACTCTCTGTGAATCCAGTGCAGACTTTATACCTTCTCTTCTGTGACTCCCATGACAAACTGAGTGAAAGGGGGAGACTGTTTCCAAAAGAATTTGAAACTGGAAGCCACTTTTCTGCACTTCCTACATAAATGACACATTGCGTCATCTTTCTGAGCCTTACTTTACAGAGTTGTAAACTGGTGATGGCCACATTTCTTATTTGTTTTGAAAAGTTAAAAAACAAAATTGAGATACCTTGAATCAAATGCCCCCATATGTTGCTTGACACATACAGATGCTCAGCACATTGTCCCCATTATCTTATTAATCAGAAGCTTGACATATGAACCTGAGTGTCAAAGAGGGGAGGAAATTGGCAAGAGATGCAGAGGTAGCAGTGGTTGAGCCAGCCACTCGGTCATTGTTCTCCAACCTCTTTATGTGGGACATCCAGACTGCCCTGTCCTGCAAGAAAGAAGGGGGAAGGCTCTGTTGTCTCAATCCCATTATTTTGTGAGGTGCCCAGGAGGAAGGCTCTTCTTTGGGTTATGAGTTGGGAGCAAATCCGTAGCTTTGCTTTGTGCTTGGGCTTTTGTGACTTGAATTGCACGTAGCATCCTCTGGTTTTCAGACAAACATTAGTGTTTATTCTGCTTATGGCCAGAGAAACCCGGGGAGGGGAATATGATAGCTAGGAGAAGACCTTTGCCATTGAGAGGCCAAAATCCGCAGCTCTCTGAACAAGATCTAATAAGATGACACTCCTTGCTGCTTTTTCCTCAGTTGCTTTAGGTGGATCAATGATTCTTATCCAAGGAAATGACAAAAGTGATTTATGGTAGGCCTTTTGCTTTGACAAGAACCACAAATAAAATGCGACTTAAGAGCAAAGCTCAGAACTTTCTCTTGTGTGGTTTTGCAATTGCTACTTTAGAACTAAGTGTTTGGAAGGGGCTGGCCATCTCTAACATTAATGATACCTGCTGTGTGCTAGGGCCATTTCTACCTGGGGTGGATCTACTTAGATATTGTTGTGGAGGTAAGAAAATGTCCTGTGTATTTGAAAATGTCAAAACCACCCACTGCTTGAACTAGGTTTGATCTCTTTGCAATCTAAAAGAAAAATTCCCAAGTGTGTTACTTTAGCACAGAAACATTGGCAAACAGCTTTGGAGACTGCGTGTTTCACATCTTGCTGTGACTTAAAAGCTCACCCACTTAACAGTCCTTAATTTAGGTCACCACAGTCTTATTTTACTCTTCCTGTCCCCTGGCTCCCACCTCCATATTTCCCTAACACCCTGGCATCTCCCATTGACTTTAGGGGGCAATGGTCTTGAACCTTTGTTAAAACGACAGGGCAAGCAGGGGCACCATGCTGTTTTGAGGGATATTTTCTTAGAACTACATAGAAATGTCTTCAGTAGGGGGGGGGTGGAGGGAGGGACAGCAACCCTTGAAGGTACACTTGAGGTTTGGAATAGTTTGCTTCTGTTCTCTTAAAGAAAGATTTTGGGGATGGCGCGATGTTAAAGGTGTTAAAGGCTAGCTCACAACCAAAAAAACCATATATAAAAAGACAAGCTTTACTTTAGCAAAAATGTGAACTGAAAGAGGCACAGGGCATTGCTCAGCCTCAGAGTCACACTGAATATGGTTAGTCTGTGACACAAGAGGGATATTTTGAATAATATCAAAATTGTTATTGTTTCATATAGTATGAAGAGGGTAATCAAGGGACTAAAAATCCCCACAACATGTGGGAGATAAAATTATTTATGATTCATTAAAGCTTGCCTGAGGATTCAGAAAGCAAAGTCAGCCACAAGCCTTAGAAGCCAGGCACACACCTTTAATCCCAGCAGCCAGAAACTAGGAGGCGCTGGCACAAACCTTTAATCCTCTTAGAACTCAGGACTAAGAGGTAGATGTATCTCTGTGAGTTCAAGTCCAACCAGATCCATACAAGACTGACCCAGTCCTAAAGAGAAACAGCTCACACAGAGATGGGTTCAGCATCTAGGATCACATGCCTTTAATTCCAGCCTTAAGGAGATATATAAGACAGGAGCAAGGTCTCAGTATCAGGCAGCCACTTTGAGGATAGGAAGACATTCAGTCTCAGGATTCTCCGGCCATACCGAGGAGAAGATAGCCCATTCAGCCTGAGGTAGTGGTAAGAGCTAGTGGCCTGCTACTTTGCTTTTCTGCTCTTCAGCTTGGAGTTTGAACCCTACTTTGAGCCTCTGGGTTATTATTTATTTATTTTGTGTTACAACAACACCCTGAGTGTGTTCACTCTTACACATGCTTGTATGCATGTAAGCCAAGGCACATGTGGATTTCAAAGTCAATGTTCTCCTTCCAGCATGTGGCCTTGGGGAACTGAATGGAAGTTGTCTGACTTTGTGGCAGGGGTTTTCACACAGTGAGCTATATTGCTGGCCATGATGACTTTGCTCTGAAGTTCTTGGTCACTAAATAATACACAAATAACATGCACTTATGGAAAACCATAGTTACCTCTACAATTACTTCTCAAGTACTTCTTTGAGCACTTTGGAGGATATGGTCAGTTGAGGGGGACTATAAATTTCAGAGTCAAGAAAATGGAAATTGAAATCCTGTATTAGTGTGAATGCTATAATTACCATAGACAAATCCACAGAAATGCATAAAGATTTTTCTCTAAGTTTCCTGATGGCTCAGTGGGGTATTCATAGTTCCTATTTCATAAGGGAAGAAAGTGCCTCACAAAATGGAAGTGGAAATCCCAATGTTTATTAATTATTGTCTATGTGGTAGAGTACTGAGGCAAATAGGCACCAGGCTTCAGGGACTGAGCTTATATCCACTTGTCAAGACAACTTCTGTCGGTACTAATAGTCTTCATGTGTTTTAGGGTCAGCATAGAACTTAATAAAAAACTGAGTTGATTCCTGAAAAATGATTTTTTTTTAAAAAAATCTACATTTATGTACTTCTTTATGTGCATGTAAAGTTTTAGGGTAGACATACAAATATATGTACCCACACATAGACAAACCTTAACCACAGTTCTGTCTGTCTGGTATTAATACAGGCTCTTCAGAAACAAAAAGACATGTATGCGGGCATACATGTGTGTGTCTGTGTGACTATGGGGGCTGGAAAATTCCAAGGCCTGCAGCCAGCAGTTTGGTGCAGCTCCAGTTCATAAGTGAAGGCCTCACAACAGAGCCAGCCTATGGTGTACATCCCAGTTTAAAACCACAGAACCAGCCATGACAGGAGACGAGATCTTGTTCTATGGCCGAAGGCTGGAAAACACCAAAGTCTTGGGTCTAGTAGTTGGTCAGGAAGTATTCCTCCTCAGCCTTTTTATTTTATTCAGGTGCTCTACACATTGAATGGGGCTTGCCCACTCTTGGGAGGGAAATCTGTTTGATTTAGTCTGGGATTCAAGTTTAGTCTCATATAGAAACACACTCATAGACATCCAGAATAATGTTAGACAACAGAACCAGACAACTAGAATATAACTAGTACTACATAATTGTGTGCATGCAATTCATGCAAGTAATACATAATATGTAATTGTATTTCATATAATTAACCATGAGAAATAAAGGTTGTGGACTAATGTGTGTGAGCCTATAAAACACACATGTTGAAGCCACATCTTCCAAAGCAATATTATTTAGTGATAAGGTCCTTAGTAGGTACTTAGGTCTTGACAGAGCCATGAGAGTGAGGCATTTCTAGTGGGGGTTGGGGCTGGATAGGTGGCTTAGTCAGAAAAGTGCTCTCCTGGAAGACATGAGGACCAAAGTGTGGGGCCTCAGCACTTACCTAAGAAGCAAGGTATATTGGCATGGTATCATGAGAGCCAGAGATGCAGAGACAAGATGCCTGGCGTTCACTGACCAGTCAGCATAGCCAAATCTGTGAGCTCTAGGTTCAGGGGGAGACCCTATCTCAAATCTGAAAGTGGAGAACAATGGAAGAGGACATTCAATATTGGCCTCTCATCTCTATGCATACATACACATGTGTGCAGGCACAATACCCCTAGGGATGCACACACACGCGCGCACGCACACACACACACACTCACACTCACACACACACACTCACTCACACACACACACACACACACACACACACACACACACACGCTAGCAGAACTAGCCTTTCTGTCGTGTGAAGATAAATGAGATGCCCTTCTGCAGTTCAGGAAGATGGCTCTGCTATGAAATATGAACCTGGCCCCTATGGTTCTCTCATGTAGTGTTTCCGGCTTTTAGAAAGAAAAGAGACAATGACCTAAAGAAGAGGTAAACAACAGTAAAGTTAGTAGACATGCCAACATGGAAATGGGTACTTATCTCGGAGCCCCAAGCCTAGACAAATAATTGCAAGCAACTAAGGAATTTGGAGGCCAACACCGAGAAGAAAACTATTCCCCAAGGAAAGAGCCCTTCAAGTGGTTATCCAAGGCCAAGTGCTCAGCTTTGAAATCTATGTTAGAATAGACCCAGTAGTCCCAAGGCGTTGTAGAACAATCTAGTAGTCATAATAAATGGCTGCCAAAGATGAACCAGTAGCCAATGTAACTCAGTATAACCTTGGCTCCCATTTCTCCATCAAATCATGATGCCCAAGTATCAAGCTTCAATCTGGAAGCTCTTAAATACAACATGGTTGGGAGGGAGGAAGCCTTTACCGGAAATCTATGAGACAGCATTTGCTTTTAATAACAATGGCAGATGCTGGAGGTGAAATTCAAGGGTAGACTGTTCCACTTAACACAAACGTGGACTGTGTGTGCTCATCAGTGGTTATTGATTGGGGACAAATGTTTGCCAACAGTGGTGCTGTAACCCTGGCATCTTGTAGTTGATCAGCTTTAAAACATTGATTTCAGTGGACATGACTTTAAATGGAGCTATTTGGGATAATTTGAAGTCAAATAGAAAAGAAATTTTGCTGAGGATGGAGAAAAGGGATCCCTACTTTTGCTTTGAACTAATTTCCCTTAAAAAAAAAAAAAAACTGCATGGAAGCCAATTCCATCACAGCTCTGCAAAGTGGCTTATTAGCTAGTTCAGTTCCGAGTCACTTACATAAATAAACTTATTCCGGAAGACAAGAATGTAGGAAAGAGAAGCTGTTTGCTGATTGATGAAGCTGTTATTTAGGGTCGGCAGTTATTAATCCTCTCTACTTTTCACTTGCACAAGGATAAGATTTTTGTCTCTCCTGAACAAGGGTCCTTAAATCGGGGGTCCAGGAACTTTTCAGAGCTCTATGCACAGCTGGGATGGTGTGTAAAGTCCAGCACATTGCACCTGTTTAATACATGTTTGCTAAAGAAGTGAATATGTGAGTGAAGGTTCAGTTTGTCAGGAGGCAATAGGACCGACTAATTCCAATACATTCATGTGTTCTCGTAGATGGACTTCCCTTTCTGCAGTTCCATGACCGAGCACACACCATTACTTACAGGACCGCATTTGTTACTCAGGCTATCTAGCACACCGTTAATTGAGATCTAAGCGATGGGTTCCATTTAAGCTGGCAAGGAGCTGCTTGCTTCCTGAGCTATGATTTACAATTACCAGTTATAAGGGGAGGTGGCACTAGATCTTCCTCTTCTGTCACTGCTCCTCCGGGACCCACTGTGGGCTGGTTTTCTGAATGACACACTGGCTCACACTGTACACACTACACTTCTGCAGGCTTTTCTGAAGACAATGAGAGTAGGGCAGCTGAGGAAACATCAGATGTAGAGTTGGATGACCCAGGCTGCCGTAGCCAGCAAACCAAGAATGGGACAAAGGTCTCTCAGGACAGCACAGATTTTCCTAGCTCCAGTCTTATCATCTGAGAGTCCTGGGTGGTTGGGAAGATTTGTATTTAAAAAGTCACAATGAATGGCAGCTCCTTACACACTGTGCTGTACTGCCCTGTTCTCAATGCAAAGTAGGAGATGCATCAGTGACAAGAAGACTTCATCAGCAGGGGCTGCTCCCTCCCCCTCCCTCCCCCTCCGTCCCCCCTCTCCCCTCCCTTCTCCCTCCCTCCCTCCGTGAGGGAAGGGACTTGCTCACAGTACAAACTCCTTTCTTACTCATTGACTGAACTAAGAGCAGTTCAGGAGTTGAGGAGATGGGAGATGGCCCAGAGGAAAGACACATGATACTGAGCTTGACCTTCACATACAGGTGCATTCATGGTAACACACACACACACACACACACACACACACACACACACACACACACACACACACACACACAGAGGGGGGGACAGACAGTCCACACTCGTCACCACCCTACAGCTAAATAGCTATGGCCATGCTCATCCTGTGTAGCCAGGACCAGCAGTTTCTTTGCAGAAGGAACACTCCAACACAGAATTTCATGTGGTCAACATTTTCCTTTGTCACTCCTGTGACTTCCTGTGCCCCTTTGCTACTTTAACGCACCACATTAACACACCACCATGAAGCTCCATGGGCGATACAGCTGAGCAAACATTGCTAAAAACTGGGATAAAAACCAGAAATATTTATGATCTAAATGCTGCTATGTTGCCTCCTCTCCCAGGAGGGCAATAAATCAAATGCAGTTTTATCTATAATAGCAAGATAGGAGAAGGCAAGTGTGATAAGAGCCAAGTTATAGACAAATGACTTTGGGGGGAAGAATAATTATTCTTAGCTTGAGGGTTCAAGAAAATAGTGTGAGATTTTAGAGCCAGGTGCTGAAGGTGAGCATCTTTTCTCAGGAGAGGTGAGAGGGAAGAGAAGTATGGACCAGAGGAATGTTGTGAACAAAGGCATAAAAACAGGAGGAATTTGTCTGAGACCAGGGGGTTAACAATGGTAGTTTGAAGGTGGAGTATACTGAGGGAGGCTTTAAGAAAACACAGAGAGAGGAGTTAGGGACCAGGAGTGATTGGTTCTCTCTCGGTGTAAGATAGTAAAATTTAGTTTTTAAAGCTTGAACTCATTTATCAGCAACTGAAAAGCTTAAAAGGCACATATTTCCTTAGTATTGGAATGATGGATTTTGGTGTTGTGGTGTATTTTCTTTGTGATAATTTGTCCATATTGGCAGTTTATTTTCCCTTTCCTTACCTCAAAATTTTCTTGTGTTATTACTGTTCAGTGTTGAAAACTTAAAACAGGCTCAGTGCTCCCCAGCTAAAGCTGGAGAGGAACACACTTTTTGAAGTACTTCTTAGTGACTTCAATTTTTTCTATTGAGAACTCTGTTTATATCCGTAGGCACTTGAGATTTAATATTTCACTTTTGAGATTATGATTACACATTTTTCCTTCCTCTAAACCCTCTCATATATTGATCCCTGCTCCATTTCAGACCATGACCTCTGTTTTCTTTAATCATTGTGACATCAATATAGAACATTTTTAGTCTGTGTATGTTACTTGTATTTGTATTTTCACGGGTGACCATTTGGTACTGAATAACAGTTGGTGTGCTCCATCCCCGGGAAGCCTATTTCTCCAGCTCTCAGCATTCTTTAGTTGCCTGTGGTTCTATGTGTATTAAGGTCTTGCGGCCTCCTTCATTCTCCTGGCATGTCTATTGTTGTTTCCATGCTTGTTCAGCTCACCTTTAGGCCATCATGTCAGTGAGACTGATGGGTGTAGCTTCTGACATTACTAGGAGACACAGTTTCATAGCAAACTCCTGGTCCCCTGGCCCTTGCAATCTTGGTGCCCCCTCTTCTGAAATGTTCCCACACCCTTAAATGTGGGAGTGGCCTTGTAGCCATATCCATTGAGACTGACTGACCTATTTTTAAGTTGGGCCATTTGTTTCTTGGACTTTTTTTGTCTTTGGGGTCTTTGTATGTTCTGGATTAGGTGCCTCTGTCAGAAGCAGAGCTGGCGAAGATTGTCTTCCATTCCGTTTGCTGTATTTTACTCCACTGGTTGCTTCCTCAGTGGTATCAAAGCTTTTTTGGTTTTAGGAGGTCCCAGTTGTCAGTCATCCTTAATTCCTGAACAAATCAAGTCCTGTTGAGAAAGTCCTTTCAAGTGCCCATCACACTGCTCACCTTTTTTCCCTAGTAGTTTCAATGTTTCAGGTTTCAAATCGAGGCCTTTGGTTCACTTGGATCTAATTTTATTTATTTATTTTAAAAATTATTTTTACTTTTATTGAAAATAAATTTGTGCCATGCATATACCCTGATCATAGTTTCTCCTTCCTCACTCCTCCAGCCCTCCCCACTTTCTCACTCCCTCATCTCCACACGTTCTTTCTCTCTGTCTTAAAGAAAAAAACAAGTTAATAAAAAATAAGGATAAAAAAAGGGACAAACAAAAGAAACAAACAGCATGACAAAGGTGTGTGTGTAAACACACACACACTCACCATAAAGACACAAAATTGGAAACCCTAATATGTGAGCAAAAGACCAACAAGATTTTAAAAATGCCTGAACAAAGCATTATGAGACCAAAAAAAAAAAAAAATCTCCAAAATATCTTTGAGTTCATTTTGGTCATTTACTGCTGAGCTTGTGGGTCTCCCTTCAGTGTCCTTTAGATACTCAATGAAACACCCTTGGAAAATGAACGTTTCCTTTGTGAGTGATTGTGCATTGGAGATAGCTTCTTGGTTAGGGATGGGAGCTCAGGTCCACTTTGCCACCTCAGTGCGGGACTCTGTCTGCAGATCCTATGCATGCTTCCATAGTCTCTTAGAGTTCATGTGTGTCAGTCAGTCAGTCCTGTTGCATCTGGAAGACACTATTCCCTTGGTGTCATCATCCATGCCTTCTGGCTCTTAGAATTTTTCTACCTCAGGCTGGAGAGATGGCTCACAACCAAAAATATAAAAATTTCTCCACCTCCTCTTCCACAGAGTTCCCTGAGCCCTGAGGGAAGGGGTTAATGGAGACATCCCATTTAGAAATGAGTGTTCCAAGGTCTCTTACACATTGCACAGTTGTGGGTCCCCGTTTAGTCCCTGTCTTCTGCAGGAGGAAGCTTCTTTAATGATGGCTGAGTGAAACACTCATCTATGGGTATAGCAGAATGTCATTAGGAGTAGTTTGCTTTTCCCCTAGGTCCATGTTCTGTCTGTTCTCAGATTCTAGGTCACCCTAGCAATGTCAGAATGGCTTCCATCTTAGGCAGTGGGCCTTAAAATCAAGTTGGATAGTGATTGGATACTCCCACATTTTTTCCACTCTGGCACCAATGTATCAAGCAGGAAGGTCACCGTTATAGATAGCATGCAAAATACCTTCCAGTGATATGAACCCTAGGCTGTAAGTAAGTCCTGGTTCTCCTTCTCTGTATTCAAGGAGATGTGTTATTGTCTTCAGCAGCAGAGGCTTACCATCAATTTGTGGAGAACAACCGGCATCCTTGGCAATAGCATGAGTTGTTTAAGGGTTTCCATGGAGCCCCCTTGGCCAGAAACTTAGGTAGGTATAACCCATTCCTAGTACTGGAGATTTCACTTGGTAGCAAGTGATATCTAGTTGGGGCATTGTCTCCTGCATTATTTGGTGACTCCATTTAATGTTCTTTCATATACATGTATATTTTAAGAAGTGTCTGCTATAGTAAGTTTCCAAGTGACTCCTCCAATAGCCCTTAGTGTTAGCTGTCCCATTTCACATTCCTGCTCTTAGCCCCCTCTTCTCTCATCCTCTCCATTTAATCATCCAGTTCTAGTCTTTCTTCCCCACAGCTGTATATTGGAGATTCTTCCCTTCTAGTTACTTATGCTTGTGTTTATACATTGAGATGAGTTTTCTAGCTCTGTCCACTTACTGATTAAATTTCCTTCTTTAAAAAACAGTTGCATAATAATCCATCGTGTAAATATATCACGTTGCTTTCTTTATCTGTTGGTAGATTTCTAAGCTGTTTCAAATTTCTGGCTTTTATCAACAGAGCAGCAATGAGCGTGGATGAGCAAGTGTCTCTGTCGTAGGATGTAGGTTGCTTTGGGTATGTACCCAGGAGTGGTATAGCTGCATCTTCAGATTAATTCCCAGCATCCTGAGGAAGTGCTTTATATAGTGGCTGTGCAAGTTTGCACTCTCATCAGCAATGAATGAGTTTCCCTTTACCCACACCCTCACAGTATGAACTTGATCTTGGCCATTCTGATGTGTGTAATATGAAACTTCAAAGTAGTTTTGATTTGCATTTTCCTGATGACTAAGGATGTTGAACATTTAGTGTTTCTAAGTCATTTGTGTTTTCTCTTTTCAGAATTTTCTGTTTAAATCTATATTCCATTTTTTACTAAGTTGGATCATTTGTTTTCTTGATGTCCAGTTTTCTTAGTTTTTTTATTTATTTTATACAATAACCCTCTATAGCTATGTATTAGTAAATATCTGTTCCCATTCTGTACCCTGCTACTTTGTCTGAATGATGGTGTCCTTATCCATGCAGATGTATGAGGTTCATTTATTTTTGATCTTAGTGCTTGAGCTATCAGTGTCCTGATAGAAAGTCTTTTACTGTACTAATAAGTTCAAGGCTATTTTATACTTTCTTTTTTTTTTATCAGATTCAGAGCATTTGGTCTTATTTTGAGGTTCTTGATCCATTTAGGGTTGAATATTTTGCAGAGTGATACATGTGGATCTATTTGCAATCTTCTCCATACAGCCTTCCAGTTTGACAAGCATCATATGTCTTTTTGTCCAATGTGTGTTTCTGGCCTCTTTATTAAAAAAAAAAAAAAACAGGTGTTCATGGGTTTCTGGATGTACTTCTGGGTTCTCAATTCAATTATACTGAACAATCTGTCTGTTTTTATGCCAATACCATGCTGTTTTTATTACTCTAGCTCTGTAGTACAACTTGAGATGGGGGATGGTGATACCTCTGGCAGTTCTTTGGTTATCCAGGGTTGTTTTAGCTACCGTGTGTGTGTGTGTGTGTGTGTGTGTGTGTGTGTGTGTGTGTGTGGTTATGTCTCCATATGAAGCTAAATATTGTCCTTTCAATTTCTGTGAAGAATTGTCTTGGAATTTTGATAGAATTGCATTGAATCTGTAGATTGCTTTTTGTAGGATGACCATTCTCACTATATTCATATTACTATTGTGTAGAGTAGTCAATATATATCTAATTTTGTTCTTCTGCATGCTGCACACAGACATTCAGTTTTTCTAGTTCTATTTGTTGAATATTAAAAAATATATCATAGCTACATCCAGAAAAAGAATGCAAACTTCCCAAGAGGTACGACAACGCTTCAAATTTATACAGGTTTAAATAACCCCTTGGGCCCAGTGAAGTTTTTATATTCTGCTATTATCTGCTCTTAGATTCTGCCTGAGGGTCCTGTGATGGGGTGACTTAGAATTTACTGCAAAAGGGTAAACCAAGTAATGAGACACACCTTGCAGCTGTGCCAAAAAACACAGTCTTTCTTGAAAATTACTTAACACTGCCAACTATGTCAATCAATTTAAAAATAAATTATGGGATGGATGATGCCAGGAATTCTTTGCTGTGACACAAAAGCACAAACAACAAAGATAAATATGAACAAATTGCCCACCATCAGAGTGAAAACTTTCCTACTTCACAGGACATTGATAAGTGAAAGGCAAACCAGAGAAGTCTGATCTATGACGCATGAATAATTTCTATAACTCATCCACAAAAAGTCAAATTTACACACAACTAATGCCTGTTGGAAACAGGATCAAACACCCATACATAAACACTGAGTCGAACTAGAACCCAGATGCAGATGGAGAGGACAAGACCAGGCAGCAGAAACACATACAGACAGCTTACCTGAACAAGGAGGAGCTATCGGGCCACCAGACTGATAGCTGGGAAGCCAGCATGGGACTGACTCAGGCCCCCCTGAATATGGGTCTCAGCCAGAAGGACTGAGCAGTCTAAGGGACCTCAGACAGTGGAGCCAGGATGTATCCCTGGTGCATAAAAGGACTTTGCAAACATATCCCCCATGGAGGGATAACTGCCTTAATCTAGAGACAGGAGAGAAGCCCTAGTCCCTACTTCACATGACCTGTCAGATCTACATGACCCCAACTGGATGGCATTCCCCTACATATGGAATTGGGGTGGGGGGATGGGAGGGGAGGGTGGTTAGAGTGCATGTGAGAGGGCAGAGAGGGTAAAAGGGAGGGAAAGAGGGAGGGAGAAGGGAGGGAGGGAGGAAAGGAGAGGGAACTGGGATCGACATGTAAAATAATAAATTAAATTAAAAAAATGCTTTGACTCCAAAATTTAAGTTCAAGGACAAGTTACTGGGGAAAAGGATTTCTATTTTTGTTTCCACAGAAAATGAAAAGATGTGGATTCCTTCCAGACTAATGTGGTTTGATCAAGCCAGACCATCTGAAACAGAGTACCAGGTGATCCTACATTCAAAACAGCTGGACAAAGCAGCCTTACAGACTACAGCCAGGATTTCTGAATCTTCTTCGAATCCCCCATGACAGCGCCCCTTACCAGCAGGAAGTAGTTTGGAAAGAACGACGTCCAAATTCCCAAATATTGTCCATAAATGTTTGTTTTCATTTAAATGGACTTTGTTATATAAAATAAATTAAAAAAAATTTAAAAAAAGCTACATCTAAAGAAGATACAAATATGTTCAAGAAACATGATGAGTTTAAATCTTTAGTACCCACAGAAAAAAATGGTGGGTATGGCTGAGCATGCCTGAAATTCATTACTGGCTAACGGAGTCCGATCCCAGGAGCTCTCTTGAGTAGAAATGGAAAGCACCTTACTTTTTTAGAGACACTGTTTTCAGGCAACATTAAGAGAGGAAACACAGGAAGACACCAGACATATTTCTCAGTTCTGTATATGTGCATGCAGGTATGTGTACTTCTGCATGCACACACACATGCACCCTCCCCACACAACTTGTATGTGCATGTTCATACCAGAATTATTTGCAATATCCAAAATAAGAAACAACTAAAATAAGTCACTGGATGAGTGTGTGTCTGTAAAGATTTGGATATTATTTGGCAATGGAAAGAAATGAAACAGTGATACACATTATGAGTTGGGAGAACCAGTACTGTATGCCAAGAAAAACAAACAGATACAAGGTATAGAAGAACAGAACTAATGGGATGAGTTATCTATCTATCTATCTATCTATCATCTATCTATCTATCTATCTATCATCTATCTATCTATCTATCTATCTATCTATCTATCTATCTATCATCTATCTATTCTATCTATTATCTATCTATTCTATAATCTATTATCTATCTATTCTATTTATCTATCTATCTATCTATCTATCTATCATCTATCTATCTATCTATCTATCTATCATCTATCTATTCTATCTATTATCTATCTATTCTATAATCTATTATCTATCTATTCTATCTATCTATCTATCTATCTATCCTCTATCCTCTATCTATCTATCTATCTATCTATCTATCTATCTATCTATCTATCTAGGAAAGTTATTAGAGTGTCTTACAGTCAGTGGTCCAGCTAGTCCAAAAATGGCTGTTCACCAATGGAAAGTTCAAGAATCCAACAGTTGTTCAGTCTGCAAGGATGGATGTCTCAGCAACTCTTTTAGTATCCTGAAGTAGGCTGTAATGCCAATGAAGGAATCAACTGGCCAGGTAGAATGAGGGTAAGCAGACAAAGAAAGGAAGTGTGCATTTCCCACATCCTCTATTTAGGCTGCTGGCAGAAGCTGTGGCCTGTATTAAAGGTGGTTCTTCCCACCTCAAAATATATGTTTTAAAAGTGAATCTTCCAACTCTAATTAATTTAATTAAAAAAATCCCTCACAGGTATATCCAACTGCTTGGGTTTTAGTTAATTCTAGATGTAGTCAAGTTGACAACCAACAATACTCATCACAGTCATGTATCACATGTCTCATATACAAAAGTACGTATTGGATAGCTCTCAAGAGCCAGAGTCAGGTTACAGGGTCAGGGGTGGAATGAGTCAGCTAGCACGCTGAGCTTGACTATTCTAAAGGGATGGTAATGACACTCAAGTCTGTATTTAAAAACTATTGAAAAATATACTTTAGGTGCTGGAGGGATGGCTCAGTTGTTAAGATCACTGGCTGCTCTTCCAGAGGATCCAGGTTTGGTTCCTAGCACCCACATGGCATCTAACAACCATCTATAACTCCAGTTCCAGGGAGTTTGATGCCCTATTCTGGCCTTCTTAGTCATCAGGCACTCACGTGATCCATAGACATACATGTTAGACATAACACTCATATACATAACAAACCATTAAAAATAAGTCCTCACATTTACTAATAAAGAAAAATAGACTTTAAACAAATGACTTTTATGATATATGAACTGAATCTTAATAAGTTATTGAAATGAAATCAGAATAAGCATACTATACTTGGAGTAAACTAGCCCCCTCCCCCATTATCATTTTTCTTTTTACTATTAAAAATGGAGGTGGATTTTGACTACTTTGCCTTGTTCCCTGGAAACAGAGCACCAGGAAGGGAGCAGCTGCTATGTGACCTCATGGACACTTGCCTTTTCTTGCAGTCGGCCTGAAGCAATGTTCAGACCTTAAAGGTCACTTCAAGTTTAAATTCATCCACAGTGAATCTCTTTGGCAAAATTGCATAATATTTTTGATTCTTTTATTATTTTTCTAGCAATAGTAACATTTCCACTTTTTCATTTTTAGCAAAGGTCAATTTTTAATTAAAAACTTTACCTCAGGGGCTGGAGACAGCTCAGCAGTTAAGAGCACATACTGTTCTTACAGAAAACTTGAGTTCAGTTCCCACATCAGGGCCACTCACAACCATCTCTAACTTGAGCTCCAGGAGATCTGATGTTCTCTTGCCTCCACAGGCATATGCATGTATGTGACATACAAAAACTTTTGCAGGCAAACACACACACACACACACACACACACACACACACATTAAAATTAATTCTTAGACCATCTGTGTGTGTGTCCAGGTGCAGGTACACGAGGAGGTCAAAGGTCGATGCTGGCTGGCTCACTGTCCCCATTATCTTTTGAGACAGGATCTATCAGCGACACTGCTACTGACTAACTGGCTAGGCTGGCCCAAGCCAGCTTTGAGGGGTCTGTCTGTCTCCACCTTCTTTGTGCTATGGTTATAGACAAATGGGAACACACCTGCCATTTTAACCTAGATGCTGGAGACCTCAACTCAGGTACTCAAACTTGTGTACCAGGCACTTTATTCTTTGAACTGTCTCCCCAAGCAATCCAGATTTTTAACTTTTTAACTGTTTCTCTTCCTCCCTTCCTGGTCTTCTCTGAGAAATCAGATTAGGCATGGGACATTGCTACACACTGTTAATGTTCTGCTGGCTAGTCCTTAGTCAAGTAGACACAAGCTACAGTTATCTAAAAGGCAGGAACCTCAATTGAGAAAATGCCTCTATAAGACCCAGCTGAGCATGCCTTTAATCCCAGCATTCGGGAGACAGAGGCAGGCGGATTTCTGTGAGTTCGAAGCCAGCCTGGTCTACAAGCTAGAGCCAGCACAGGCTCCAAAGCTACACAGAGAAATTTTTTTTTCTTAATTAGTGATTGCTAGCAGCTCAGTCCATTGTGGGTTGTACCATTCCTGGACTGGTTCTGTAAGAAAGCAGGCTGAGCAAGCCAGAAAGCAGCACCACCCATCCATGTCCTCTGCATCAGCTCCTGTCTCCAGGTTCCTCCCCTGCTTGAGGTCCTGTCCTGACTTCCCTCAGTGATGAACAGCAATGTGGAAGTGTAAGACTAAGGAACCCTTTCCTCTTCAACTTGCTGTTCTGTTATGGTGTTTTGCTGCAACAATATAACCCTGACTGTAACAGTTGTTGAGTTTGTTTCTTTATACTTTGGCATTAAAAACATTTCAAATTCTTTCACATGACTCCTGTCCCTCTTTCTTCTTGTGCTTTCTTCCTTTTCCTCTAGGCTAAAGAAACCCTTCCATGCCCAAAAGCTTTATGAGTATTCATTCTATACTGGTTTCTTCGTTTTATTTTCCCAGTGGTTGAATTGTTTTCCTTTTTCTTTCACATTTAACAAATGTTATTTTGTTTTTGACTGTGTGTATCTCTGGTATTTATCTTAGATTAGGATATAGTGTAAAAGATTATTACCAGTCTCCTAAGCTTTTTCTACTAAGTATGCAAGCGTGTGTGAATTGTTAGCCACTGAACTCCGAGGAATGGAGACTCTGTTACCATGTGACCCTGATGACCAGTGTCTGTCTGTCTAATTCATACCACTGCTCTCAGAACTGAGTCTACAATATATATTATGATCCTCGAGTGTTCCCTCTTCACCTTGTACTTTTTAAATTTGTGCTTACTCTATACAATTTATGTCTAGAGCAATTTGTCAAGCAAAAAGTAAACATGTGGAAATTCATGGTAGATGTATTCAAATATAAGTTGATGTGAAAAAAACTGGCATTTTCAATTTTTTCCTTTCATCTGAGATGATGTTTTTCCTCTTCACTTATTTAAGTCTTTATGTCATTCTGTAAAATATTGCTGATGTGTCCTTATAAGTCACAGATATTCTCAACAAGAGCGTTTATTATAATTGTACTCTGTATACACTATGAATGCCGTTTTTCCTTTATAATTTCAGCTACTGTATAAAAATTGCTTGTGTGTGTGGGAGTGTGTGCTTTTATCTCTTATCAGTCTGCCTCTGAGACTTTTATTAATTAAAATGATTTCCTGGCATATTCTCCTGGGTTATCTGACTGAGGTCACACTGCTAGGAATGTCTTCTCATTCATTTTTCAGTCTGTGTGACTCTAATTGTCTCATTTTTCTCACAATGACTAGACTGGTAGTCTATGAATAATTGTGAAACATGGCATATTAATTTTATTTCTATTGTAACATAAATAGAGCCCTTGGATCAAAATCTGTGACTTTTTTGGCAGACAGGTTCCATCTGTGGCTGTATCTTAGTATCAATTTTATTGAAGAGTTTATTCTTTAATTTTTTTCTTCTGTAATCTATTTTGCTAAGAATTATGTATCCTTAGAGCACATTTTAAAATTCAATCAATTTGTGCCAGATAATCATATTAATAGGCATCTTTGTGCATGGGGGCGTGTGTAATGGTCAAAGGTATCTTTCCATAGAGCCCTTGAATGAAAAGTGACACAATGCCAAGGTGTGTGTCTCAAAATCTTCCTTCTAATTAGGGCTATGTGGCACTGAAAGGAAATCTCAGATGTTCAACTCCAACCAGAGAAAAGGGCCCCTCATTAGGAGCCAGTTGGGGAACCCTCAGAAGCCTGAGGAGTAACTATTCCATCATCAAACTTGCCGTAGGAGACAGGTCCCCAGCTGGTTGGCTCTGGTTCCTGAAACTAGTGATATTTTCCCCTTTGATCATAGAAATTAGCTTAGAGAGTGGAGATAATTTGGGGTTCCTCTGCTTCCCTGTAAGAATCATGTGCTCCAAATGATTGTCCCAGGTAGACTTCATGAGCTCCGGAGAGCTTTTGCTGGGACGGTTAACACATGGAGGCGCTGGTGTTTTCCATCTCCTGGGTGTAACTCTCAGCACCACCTCTCTTTAGTTTGTGTTGAACTCCTTGCTGCTGAGAGGGTGGTCGCGACACCACAGAAGACACTGAGTGCTAAATCCGACAGATTTTTATGAACTGTCATTGTTACTTTTTGAAATATTTTAGTGGCATACTTCCAACGAAATTTCAGTCTTCTGGGGACCCCTCTCTCACTCTTTCCCCCCTTTCTCTCTCCTTCCCTTTTCTCCTTTTGAATATTTTTAGGCAAGGTCTCATTCTTTATAACATTGACATAAACTTGCTACATAGTCCAGGCTGCCTTTGAACTCATGGCCTCCTGCCTCTGCCTCTACATTGTGAGACACCATGTCCCATTCAGGGGTCTTATTTAAAATGGTAACTTTTGGGTGCTATGTAAACACACTAAGTCCATGTGGTGTCTCACACTTCCTCCAAGTCTGGTATGTTTAGAGAATTATCACCTAAGTCTTTCTGTTTGCTTAGTGTCCCCACAAGAGCTGTGGCTGCATGTCCAGGAAGGCTGGCCACCCAGACCCTGTTCTTTTCCCTTCTTGGGAGAACATTACTTTTTTAAGGATTCTTTTCCATTGTTTACAGGTTCTTAATCCAGTGAGTTTGATTTCTTGCCTCAGGGGCAGAGGGTTGAGTTCCTCAGTCTCAGCCCCAGGCATATTATTGTCCTGGTTTATGCCACATCCCTGCTGAATTGACTGCTGCCATTTTAGTGAGTCCTGAAGGACACACTGGGATTCTGGTTCTTACTCACTATTGCCTCTGTGGACATCTCCCACCACAGTGCAGATTTATGGTCCCTAAACATTGTGTTTCCTTTTTCTCAAGTGAAAAACAAATGAAAACTTTGTGAACCCTCTTAAAATTAGTAGTTTTCTTCTAATTTAAAGAGAAGCTGTAGTCCAAACAGGTGTTTGGAGGCTAAGGCACGGCATTTACCATACCTGACAGATCAGTTAGCCCTACTTCTTTCTTCCTAGTTTCTGTGACTCATAGTGTTTATGTTGGCCTAGACCAAAGGTTCTCAACCTGTGTGGTCACTACCCCTTTGGGAATTGAAGGACCTTTTTACAGTAGTCACCTAAGACCATTGGAAAACAGATATTTATATTACAGTTCAAAACTAGCAAAATTACCGTTATGAAGTAGCAACGAAAATAATTTTATAGTTGGACATTAGGGCAATGTGAGGAATTGTATTAAATAGTAACAGCACTAGGAAAATTGAGAACCACTGGCCTAGACCAACACTCCAATTTGCTCATGATATTTCCTTCCCTTCATATATATTTTTGCATGAAATATTTTAATTTTATTTACATGTGCTCAAAATTTCTTTGTCTTATTAACTTCTAAATTTAGCAAGGTAATTGCTAGACAGTTAATAAACTCTTAGCAATTTGCTAATAGAATATTCAGATATCCTCCATTTTTATTTAATGTACCCTATCTGCTGCAATGTCCTACCTAGACTATATTGTGTTTAATAATCACATTGCTTTAGCATCTTCTTAGCTGTGATATTTTCTTAGGCTCTCCTTGTTTATGATGACATAGACAAACTAGAGGGACCCGTTCAGAGGTACTGGTCTTTTGTCTCATGGCTCTGACCTGCATTTGTCTCATAGCTCGCATGTACAGCCGACTTAAATGAGGAAGGATTTATTTTGGTTTTTGCTTTGAGAGTTTTATTTTATAGCCCTTGCCTCCATGGATTCTGGCTCACAGTGAGGCAGAATATTATGTCATGGATGCAAGGGGAGGGATGGTTGTTCACCTCCCAGTAGTCAGGAAGCAGAGAGATAGGTGGGACTAACCGTGTTTAACCCCAAAGCACATCCTCCACTGACCAATTGCTTCCAGCTGCTTACTAAGGTTTCAGCCATCTTCCTCTTATCACCACCAGCTGAGCTCTGAACATTCATTATATACTCAAACCACAGGCTTGGGTTTTTGAGTTGTCTATACTCTGTGCTGGGCAGCAGATTGCTGTTATCAGTGTAGAGACACAGGCAGAGAAGAGAGTGGCAGAAGTGGGATTTGATGTGCTAATGTCTTCTCTCTTTGAGACTTTACCCCAATTTCCTCTAAATAACAAAAGTAGCTGTATTAATTATTGGCTATTCTAGTACAAAAAGCAATTTAAGAGGATTTCATGGAACTCCTTTAGGGAAAAAATATTCTTCAAAGTACCTGCAGTGTTCACACAGAATTTGAAAGCCAGTGCTTGGCTATTGAAAGCCTCCCAGTGAGAGCTGGATGTCTGGGGAAGACCTCTCTTCAGTCACATATTGTCTGAGTGGATGTTGTAGTTAGAGTCACTATTGTTGTGCTGAAACACCGTGACTGAGGAAACCTGGGGAGGAAAGAGTTTATTTGGCCCAGACTTTCATATGACTCTTCATCATCAAAGGAAATCAGGACAGGAACTCAAACAGGGCAGGAACCTGGAGGCGGGAGCTGATGCAGAGGCCATGGAGGATGCTGCTTACTGGCTTGCTCTTCATGGCTTGCTCAGCCTGCTTTCTTACAGAACCCAGGATCAGTGGCCGAGAGATGGCCCCACCCACAAGGGGACCCATCAATCACTAATTAAGAAAATGTCCAATAGACTTGTGTACAGCTTAATCTTATAGAGCTTTAAAAAAAGCTTTTTCTAATAATAATAATAATAATAATAATAATAATAATAATAATAATTTAACATAATTTCCCCATGATTCTTTGAGAATTTCATATCACACACTGCAATTCTCACCAGTCCTCTCATATCATCCCCTCACCCCTGCAGTTCTCCCCAAAAGAAAATTTTTAAAAAATCTAAACAAAGATCAGGAAAAAAAAAAACCTTTTCACTCTTTCATCTTTCCTACTTCTCCGACACGTCTGCATTGGTTCCGGTGGCTTTGGAAGCTTCGGTGTGTCACACACTATACCGTTTTGTCCAATCAGCTTTACTAGCAAACATTCATCTCGATGAGTCACTAGTCTGGTTCAAGACCTCTGGTTTCTGGTACACCATCGTCACTGGATCCTCAACACAATTCCTCTGGGATATCCTGAGGCCATCCCTAATTATGGGGATCCTGTGGGTTCCACAGGACCAGTCCCTTTACAAGCTCCAGTAGGTCCTAGATGGGGTAACATGTTAGGGTGGACCAACCCAAGGTCTGGCTGTGGACCTGGATCATTTCAGGCCAGTGGGGCAGCTGACCTTAGGGGAGGGGGCATAGCCATTTCCCCTACATCCATGTCATTAGGGTCAGTTTTCCCTTGCTTGTGGTGAAGGGTGGGCCTGATTTCATCACACATGGCTCCTTTGGTGCCCTGAGGTGACACAGGCCCCAGGTGTAGCTGGCCCATGGACCTTGGTAGCAGATCCAGCCTGGATGACATCCTAGCTCCAAGTAGAAGCACCAGCCACTCAGATCAGAATGGCTCTGGTGGCTGCATGGCCCTCAGACACCAACAGGGCTACAGGTTGTGGCCCCAACTCTGGGCTTCTATGTGATCTTTGGTGGAACACAGGTCTTGGACTTCAACACAGACATGAGCTAGGGTAGCACCACAGACTCAGGCATGATCCTCCACAGCAGCCAGGTCTGGATGTCAACATTGACATAGCTATTAGTGCAGGCCCCTCAGATCTGCACAACCTTAGTGGCAGGGTGGCTCTTAGACATTAACATGGCCCCAGACCTCAGGTATCCGCATGGCTTTTGAGTGTAACAGGAGCCTCACATGTCAACACAGACCCTGGGTGCAGTAGGGCCATAGAATAGACCCAGACAGACATGACCCTCAGCTGTAGCTCTGGTCAAGATGTCATTATGGAGTCAGGCAGCATCTCAGGCCACTCAGGTCTTCATGGCCCTGGCTGTAGCATGGCCCTTGGACCTCAAATAGACTCAGGGGCTGACCTTACCCAGGGCATCCACACAGCCCTCAGTGGCAACAGGAGCCACGGACATCAACCCGGACCCTGGCTGCTATATGGCCATTGGGAGCAGCCCTGGCCCAGATATCACCATGGCTCCAGGTGGCAAAACAGGCCACCCAGATCAGCCTACTCCTCATTCACTACCTTCATTTTCTTGATTGGGGTTCTTTTCTCAGATGACTTCAGCTTGTGTCAAATTGACATAAAGCTGTCCAGCACAATGGCCCTTGTAAATCTCTTCTTCCTGGACTCCAGCATCTCACTGGTTGAAGGAAAGTAAAGCTGAGGAGTTGCTAAAGCTTTGGCCAGATCTCACTAATTAACAGTGCCCTGCTTGTGACGTGTGACTGAGGAACAAGATCTGGGACAGGTGAGGTTCTCAGAGTCTTAGGTTGGTGACAGCAATGACACTAGAAGGCATTGGAGCAGGCAGATGGAAGCCCCTGCCCACACTTTGTGCTTTAGTCTGCATTTTGAAGAAGCTGATGGTTAGGAATAAAGGGTGAGGAACCTTGGTGGATTCCATGGCCAGCGAGGGTGACAGGGATAGGGGGTGGGGACAAATATGCCAGGCAGACAGAGCGCTTAAGTGAGAAGTTTTATTAGAAAGGGAAGTGGAAGGGCGGGGGGAGGGGGAAGCAAAGAGACACAGAGACACAGATGGAGAGGACAAAAGATATAAGAGGGAGACAGGAAAATTCCTGTCTGTCCCAGGGGAACAGCAGGAAAGAGAGAGGGAAAGAGAGGGAAAAGAGAGCATAAAGAGAGCAGGAAAGAGAGCATAATAGGCAGAAGCATTTCTTTTAAAGGGGTCCTTTACACCTGGACTGACCAGGGTACTGCCTGAGTACATTCTGCCAGGACAGAGGCAGGCCAGCATAATGCCTGAATCCTTACACTAATATCATGCCCAAAGTCATTACTCCAGCTGTGTGAATGCTTGATCAGGACAGACAGGCCATAAGTGAAGGGGATATGGCTGGGGTGGGGCCTCCAGAGGGAAGTCTGTTATCTAGTCTAGCCTTTCCTTTCACTACTTGTAGCAGGAGCAAGGACGCCTAAGTCTGAAGTCACACACAGCCAGCTACTGACGATGCCACTGCAACAGGTCTGGGTGAAGTTCATCCTTCCCCCTCACTTCATAGTACGTTTTATTTTAAAATCAAGAACTTATCTTCCAGGTTCTAAATTTTTCATGCTATCATAAATGTTTTATTTTGCCTTTGTTCACTTGGGGAGCAAGAAGGAAGAAGGACAGAAACCAGATGTTAGCATAAATTTCCTTCTGCCTGACTTAAATAGCAAGCAAAAACATACCACCTGAACCGCCCCCTCTTTGTTTAAGAGTTGAGTTGGAAGTAGAGATGTATGTGTGGTCTGAGAAAAGCAAAGCTGATTAAGAAATCAGTCTCTAGAACAGTGCTTGGCAAACCTGACTCATCACCTGTTTTATAAACAAGGTTTTTATTAGAATACAGCCCCATACATTCCAATGGCTCCCTTTGTGCTCTAAGGGCCAGGGTGAGTAATTGTGCCTGAGATCCCATGGCCTCAAAAGATAGTTAAGCTACTACCTGGTGATTCTACCAAAAACAGTGTGCTGACCTCTAGTGTAGAGTTGCTCAACCTGATTTCAGACACATTTCCATGACCACATCTGTTGGCTTTATATTTGGAATGCTAAGGTGGAAAGCTCAGACTCTAGATTCAGAAACACTGAGGTTCAAAATCAAGTGATGTTCTGGCTTTGGACAAGAATCCAAAACCTTCATATGCTTTGCTTTCCTAACTTGCAAGGTGAGCATAAAGCCACTAGCTCCTTGCAGCAGACACAAGAGACCAATGAAACACTATATTAAAGGTAGTTAGTGAAGAATGATATTTGGCAGTTGCTGGATCAACAGGGAGCTTTTGTTCTGTGACTGTTTTTACTGTCTTCCCACATTTTCCAGTCCTTTTTATCTACTGGTTGAATCTGTCTCTACTCTTCCCAGTGTTGATCATAAAGTTTTTCAATTTTTGTCTCTTCCACTTATACAACAATCACCCCTTTCCTGGATCAGGTCTACTCTTCCCACTAGACATGGTCAAATCCAGTGACAGAGCTGTAGACACTTTCCCAGTTGGAAGTAAGATCAAGTAGGAAATAACTGAGATGTAATCCGGGAGAAGGAACTGTTAAGGACGTGCAATTTCATCCAGGTAGATTAATAAGGGTGACAGGAGCAGAAGCAAGTGTACTTTGCCTTCTAGAAGAAGTACCCATGTCACGGACAACCACACTTGGAATACTGTTTTACAACAAAAAGTTAATGTGTTCATCTTCACCTAAAACTATTTATTATTTTTTGTTTTTATGTACTTATATGCCATTCCCATTTACTAAACACCAGTCCAAGTTCATTGTCATGATTTCCTCATTCAGTCCTTTAGTGTTCCTATGAGCTAGATAGTGTTTTCAATATTACACTACATAAAACAGAACAAAGGCATAGAAAAACTAATTAATTTGTGGGTCAGACAGCTAGTGTTTATCAATCAGAGAAGACACTAAGTAACTAACCAGGCCCTTTTACTACATCCTTGAATCTCACATTGACGGCTAGTTATAGTTGAGCAGATCCCTGGGACTGCTTCCATGTCTGGTCCATAGTGAAGTAGGGCTTGGTGCTCAGAGGCTCCAAGCAAGTGTGAGCAGGTGCCAAGAGGAACTCCTTCAACCGTCAACTTCGGCAGTTTTAAAACTGATGAAACAGAATAATTTGTGCTTGCTTTACTGAATAATTTATTAACCAAATCATTCACAAAAGCAGAAAGATGAAATGGGGAGATATAGAAGAAATGAGTTTGAACTGGGGGAGGATCAATAGAAACTAGAAGAGCCAAGGGCATGGAGCTTGGTACTCTCAGAAGGAAGGTAGCTCCCTGCTGGATGCACCTCTGACCCCAGGAAGGCCAGGTGTGAGCTTTCCTGACTGCCGCTATCTCTGCAGAGTGCTACTTGACAGCTGTATCTGCTTTCATGGATTCTGAATTTGTCTTTCTCACTTACCTGCTCTTTGTCAATGGCTGCTGTCTTAGTTTGGGTTTTATTGCTGTGAAGAGACACCATGACCATGGGAACTCTTATAAAGGAAAACACCAAATTGGGGCTGACTTAAAATTTCAGGGGTTTTGTCCATTGCCATCATGGCTTGAAGCATGGCAGCATGCAGGCAAACATGGTAGCTGAGAGCTCTACGTCTGGATCTGTGAGTAGCAGGAAGAAAGGGAGTCACTCGGCATGACCTGAGCATTTGAAACATCAAAACCAACCCAGTGACACATTTCCTCCAACAAGGCCATGCCTCCCAACAGTGCCACACTCTATGAGCCTATGGAGGGTGATTTCACCTCAAACCACCATAGCTAATAAACATACTTTTTGTCTGGAGTAGAGAGCATATTTTGTTGTTAAGATTCACATTTGCAAAGCAGATTCCATTGAATCCTTGTTTACAAACATGTGCCTTTAAAAAATGGAAATTTGAGGAACATTGAGAAATTGACAAAGTATTTTGATCATTATCTTGTTTGATCTATGTAACTTGTCTTAAGATCAGGGCTTCTGTTGAACAGGTAAATATGAACCAGCACTAGGGGCTGGAGAGATGGCTCAGAGGTTATCTGCTTTTCGCAGGACCCAGGTTAAATTCCCAGCACCCACATGGCAGCTCATAACTGTCTGTAACTGTAGTTTCAGGGGATCTGGTACCCTCACAGACATACACTTTAAAAGAACAATACACATAAAAGAAAAGTAAATAAATTAAATTTAAAAAAAGAGCCAGATCTAACAAATGCAAATGGCATCGTCAGTATGGACCTCTCATTCCAAATCTAATCTACCACAATCTCTTAGTCTCATATTCCACATAGAAAGATCATGTGTCAAAGGGCTGGCTCTCTGTGATAACCATCTCCTTAATTTCAATCATTTTTGCATTCTTTGTCCCATCTTTTATCCTACATAAACACATGGGAACCCAAGGCATTTTCTCTGTAAGATTTAAGATTAAATGGCACCTTTAAATGTTCATTTTTCGAATCATATTTAGTACAGGCACCACTGGTACATTCGTCACTCCCTAGGCTTTCACAGTAACATATCTTAATTAACTCAGGAGAAACTAGAGTGGTCAAAGAGAAATGATGATTCAGAATCAATTCCAATAAGTGGATGGGGCAGAGCTTTTCTGGAATGGCCTTACAGTCTCTTAGTCTTGCTTGAAGAAACTACAGAATATAAAGAAATGGCTACACCCAGTTTTCCACTTCTCACAGCTGAGCTTCCTCTTGACTGTGATACAATAACAGCAATGACTACTAGTTTTGTGTGTCAGTTTACAACTCAGGAAGTTCTGAGACTAGCTGCAAATGCTCATCAGGAGAGCAGGAAGTCAACAAAAACCCACTGGAGCTGTGTTTGGGGAGCTGTACTGGGAAAAGGTGAGAATGGCCCTTGTAGTTAACATCCGTGAGGCTGCAGTTAGATTCTTGTCATCAGAAACTCCGGTGCCAGGATGCTTTCCCAACTGACAAATGTGTACATCAATACAGAAGTGTCTACACCCTTTAAAAGCCCCACTTCCCTTATAATACCATTTACATCATTTTCCCAACCTTGCCAAGGGCTATGTATGAGGACTTTGGAAGGAATTACCATAAAGGAGAGGCCCAGTCCGCCATGAGACAATGAAGAAAGGCTCACCTTACCCCATGAATCTGCCATCTGCCCCCAAATAGTCTTGAAAACTGGAAAAACCCAAAATGTAGTACCAAAAGAGATGCTACCATCTCCTTGGGTCATCCATCCTATGCCAGTATTCCTTTGTTTTGATAAAGAAACCTTTGCTTATATGGTCTGTGACTATTCTATGGAATGAATTCTTTCTTTCCCGAAGGCAGGAATGGAGGAGAACTTGACCCTGTTCTGGCCCCACCTGCCTTTTAGCCCCCCAGAATCTGATGGATGCAGTGCTTCAGACTTGTAGATTTAGCAGGTGAATGCAATTGACCTTTAGTTGATCTACAAGTTGTAGCAATATTTTAACACGGTCTATTTCCTATGGCTGATTCAGTTAGAGTTCAGTGAGAGCCCTAGCCTGATTATACCCAAATTGAGACCAACAGTTTTGACAAGGGAGAGTCCACTCATGGGAGGGGTACAAAGAATTTGCCTTCTGAGGTGAGTGGGTGACTGCACAAACCATGAATCTCTCATTTCACAATGAGATTAGTAAGTGAAAGAACAACTCTTGTTCCTCTTACATGTCCAGAATTCAGCCAATCAAGCTTTGCAAGTGGTTGGAGGTCAGAAAATTCTTCTTCTTCTTCTTCTTCTTCTTCTTCTTCTTCTTCTTCTTCTTCTTCTTCTTCTTCTTCTTCTTCTTCCTCCTCCTCCTCCTCCTCCTCCTCCTCCTCCTCCTCCTCCTCCTCCTCCTCCTCCTCCTGAGACTGTTCCATGGGTCATTGACCCTTATTTCAACCCTTAACCTTCAGCTTTTTTGCTCAAACATGAGAGCTCAGCAAGGAGGAATAGAGACTTAGTCATAATTATTCCCATCTCCCATCTGAAACACCTTGAGAGAAACAGCACTTATATGTGTTTAATATGTCCCGTCCCCCTCCTTCTCTCTGTGCAGTTGCTATCTATTAAAGCCCTCCAAATTAGAGAGTTTGGGTAGGAAATAAGACTACATTTATTTTATTTTAGGGTTAAGGACTCTTTGCAAGCTATTTCCACAATAGCTTAGATTGTCAAACACCCCATATCTCTGAGGTTATTGAGATAGTTAGCATTCTCTGACATGTCGTATACCAAGGCCTTCTCCACTGTAATATAGGGAAAATGTTTGCATATAGATAAAATAACAGAATAATTTCTTAAGTTGTACTAAAATTTTTTGAGAGTCATGATTAGAATTGTTTTAATTTATGGATCAACTTATGGAAGACTGATTATCTTTGAGTTTATATTGAGAAACACAGTCACTAAATATTTTCAGTTTTCTTTTTGGATGTAATGGTGAGTTTACAATAACTGTTTCCCTGTCATTTTACTCCAGATGTATCTCATGCACTTGTAAGTTAGCATTTGTGTTTGCATCCTATTTAAGTTTCCTTTGTAGCTGAGTTGTTTTGCCAGTGTTATTAAGTAACTATTTTAAAACAACGAGGAATTTTAAAGCTCTCTGCTACTTACTTCTATATAGTGACTAAAATCAGAAAATAGAATGTGATTGTGTGATGTCTATTCTTTGGAATTTATTAAGTCTTCTTTTTCTGATTTAGTTTCCATTTTTGTTTAGCTTGTTTTAATTAAAATTAAAATTTATTGTTAGATTTTTGCATTTTTACACTTTCCAATATTTTAAAAAGCCTTTAGATGTCCCTTGTTTGTTTTTTCCATTTGTAGTGCTTTTATTTGAAGCCTTCCTCTGTCTCTCTCCCTCTCTCAACTAAACATATATGTTAAAAATTTACTCTTTGAGAGGGAGCAAATATCTTTTCAAAGAATAGGCTCTTAGTTAAAAATTTATAGGTGCCATGCAGTGGTGGCACACACTTTTAATCCCAACACTTGCGATGCTGAGGCAGGCAGATCTCTATGAGTTGAAGCCAGCCTGGTCTACAGAGCTAGTTCCAGAACAGCCAAGGCTATAAAAGGAAATGCTGTCAGCTCCCCCCCCCAACAAATTAATAGGTTACTTTTGTGTGTGTTCGAGTGCATGTGTGTATCTGTGTGTCTGTATGTCTCTGTCTGTGTCGGTCAGGTCACTTGCAAGAGTTGGCTCTCTCCTTCCACTATATGGGTCCCAAGGGATCAAACTCAGGTCACCAGGCTTGGCAGCAAGTGCCTTTACCCTCTGAGCCATTTCTCAGGCCAGTTTTTATTAATTATGGGAATGTTTTATTTCCTAGCTCATTAAAGTAAATTAATTACAGATCTATTTATTTTACTTTCCTTGAATTCAAATTATTACTGATCTTTCTAGATATGGTATTGAATAGATTTTTGTTTGTTTTAGCCTTACTTGTTTTCAAAAGAGTACAATGAAGGTTTCACTTAATTGTTATGATAAAGTGGCTGTCCACTCGCCAGCTAGTAAGTCTCTGTCATTCTCTAGTAATTAATGCAGCTAAAATTTTATCCTTCTCAATAACTCTGATGCAGTATGATGGCTGCTAGGTTTCAATATAACTTCATACCATCCCTTTGTTTAAAAGGGTATTTTAAGGTATAAAGATTATGTAAGAACATAAATGCTTAAGATGTACGAATCTAAAAATGTTTTAAGGTATAACAAAGTAACTTAAGGAATACAAATGCAAGTTATCAGATTTCTTTCTCCCTCATTATGCTACTGTTGATAGTCTTAACATTAATCAATAAAGTTTTAATAAGCTACTGATCTGACTCTGTCAGAGTACAAAACACCAAACTATACCATTATATGATAACTGCAAGCTCAAAATTAAGGTGTTTTTCCTTGTGCTAAAGATATCTGTCAGTTTTAAGAGTGTTGATACTTTCAACCAAATCATTTATGACATGAATATACTGCCATTTCCACAATGCAAATTTCAGTACAGATCATAAACAATAGAAATACTAATATGTTCTAAAACTTATGTTTTCTCAAAAGATTCTCTCTTTTTTTTTGATGAACACAGAAATATTTAATATTTACCTAAAACTATAAAAATAAATATAGTAGACTGTGAATGATTATTTTCCATGATATAACTATTGGTATGTTCCCCTCTTTTCAAAACTTACATTGTTTGAAGTTTACATATGTTTAGTGATTGCTGACATTCTTCTTTTTATGATTTATTAAATTTAAATTAGAAACAATCATGTTTTACATGTCAATCACAGCTCCTTCTCCCTCCCCTCCTCCCCTGACCCCCACTGATCCCCTATCTCATCCCCTTTCTGCTCTTCATGGAGGGTGAGGCCTTCCATGGGGGAATCTTCAAAGACTGTCATATCATTTGGAGCAGGGCCTAGGCCGTCACCCATCTGTCTAGTCTGAGAAAGTATCCCTTTATGTGGAATGGGCTTCCAAAGTCCATTTGTACACTAGGGATAAATACTGACCCACTATCAAAGGCCTCATAGACTGCCCAGACCTCCTAACTGACACTCACATTCAGGGAGTCTAAGTTGGTTCTATGCTGGTTTCCCAGCTATCAGCCTAGGGTTTATGAGCTGCTGCTTGTTCAGGTCAGCAGTTTCTGCTGGTTTCTCCAGGATGGTCTTGACCCTTTTGCTCATCACTCTTCCTTCTCTACAACTAGATTCCAGGAGTTCAGCTCAGTGCTTAGCTGTGGGTGTCTGCTTCTGCTTCCATCAGCTGCTGGATGAAGACTTTAGGATGGCATATATGGTAGTCATCAATCTTATTATAGGGGAAGGACATTTAAGGTAGCCTCTCCACTATTGCTTAGATTCTTAGTTGAGGTCATATTTGTAGATCTCTGGGTATTTCCCTAGTGCCAGATTTCTTTTCAGACCTATAATGGCTCCCTCTACTATGGTATCTCTTTTCTTGCTCTCCTGTATTTTTCCCCAACTCAATCTTCCTTCTCCCTCATGTCCTCTTCTCTCCTTCTCTTTAGCAGAAAACAAAACAAAACAAAAACAAAACAAAACAAAAATGGAATCTTGAAATTCTCAGACAAATGGATGGGACTAGAAGAAACCATCCTTAGTGAGGTAACCCAGTCACAAAAAGACAAACATGGTATGTACTCACTCATATATGGATATTAAACATAGAGCAAAGGATCACCAGTACAATCAACACTGCCAGAGAAGCTAGGAAACAAGGAGGACCCCAGAGAAGGGCAAAGGGACAAGATCTTCTGTGCAAATTGGGAGCATGGTGGGAGGGCAGAGGGAATTAAGACAAAGGATTCTTATAAGTTCCAGGGAGTCAAGTTGGACCCACCCAAATAGGCCAGATTCCCTCCAGATAAATATCATTTAACCTTTCCCTGGTCCTGGCACTCCCTTCCTTCATCTACTCAGGAACCCCTCCCTCATCTTACCTTCCTCCTCCCCTCAAGTACCAGGACCTAAGAAAGGTTTTTGTTTTTGTTTTTGCTTTTTGTTTTTTTTTTTTTTTTTTGTTGTTGTTGTTGTTTTTTTTTTTTTTTTTTTTTTTTTAATTTACCTTGTCCTGTGCTCTGCTAACACCTAGCAAACGTCTGAGAGGCACCAGAGAGTTCCATACAGCCCGGAAAGCTGTTGAAACAAGCAGCTACCTCAGAACATAGTTGCACTCCAGCTTTCTCAGGTCCCCCAAAGATGGTTGATGCCCCCACCCCCAGGTCAGCAGAAAGTAGAGAACTAGACACCCTTATTCCCTAATTTGCCAAGCCTAACTCCTCACTTTTTAAAATAATAAATAAAAGAAGGAATGTAAGGATTTAGATGTTATGTTGGCCTGCTCCTGTCACCTGGCAAAATGCACACAGGCAGTACCCTGGTCAGCCCAGGGTTCCATGACTACTAGTGGACCCCTTTAAAAGACAAACCCCAGCCCACTTACGATTTATTTCCTCTCTCCCTTTCCTGGTCTCTTTCCTGTGGCAGACAGGACTTTTCCTGTCTCCTTCTTCTCTTTGGTCCTCTATCTTTGTGTCTCTGTGTCTCTTCAGCTCTTTCCTCTTTCCTGTCCCTCCCCCTTCCCTTTCTAATAAAACTTCTCACTTAAGCTCTGTCTGCCTGGCATGTTTGCCCCCCCTACCTACATCAACCTTGCCTGCCATGGAATCCACCAAGTTTCCCCTCATGCTTTATCATAACAGTAATGTCCAACCCTGTCTATGCCCCTTAATTCCTACAAAACTCTTTCTCACACTACAGCCCGTTATATTTTGTGAGCCATTGAGTTTAACCAGAACTGTCTGTGTGACCGTGGATTTGGAATTATACACTGGAGCCTGGTGGGCTCAGCAGTGGCTACACAATCAAAGACAATGTCTCTCCCTTTCCCAAAATCCATCAGTAGCCAATAGTTCAGTAGTAAGGGGTGGGGCTCCGTGAGCCCTTGTCTAATGCATGACTAATTGTTGACAAGGCCAGTCTTGTGCAAGCCCAGTGCAAATAACCATGGCTGCTGTGAATTCAGGATTGCAGTGATTGCCGCGTCTTGCAGCTCTTGTTTTCCAGCTCCTCTATTCTTTCTACTCTATCCTCTGCAGTATTCCTGGGCCATATAGTGGTGGTGTGGTATATGTGCAAATTTAAAAAGTTGCCTGCAATATATCTTTGTATGACATACAACAGAAGAGGTTTACTCAGCTGTCTATTTTCTTTCATGACCAAAATAAACTGTACTGTCATGCCAGTTTGACTATATGCAAAAGCCTAAGGTTTACTACCAATTTATCCCTGATTGTTTCTGATCTGTTGTAATTACACTGATGAGAAACCAAATGTAGATTTATTAATTTTGAAGAACCATCCATTAATAGTTTTAGAACTCTGATGCATTTTTTGTAACTCATGCAATTCCAAAGTTGAACTGCTTTGAATCATTTGTAGACTCACGTATGGTTCAGGGTCCCATCCAGTATGATGAGTCATGATTCCATTTGCTTTTTTTGGTCAAGGACAGTTCCCCTGATGCAATTTTCTTGTTTCTGTTTCAAACCTCTTACTAGATGGATATTGAGATTTTACATTAATCCTTCAACCCTTTGACCAGTGTTTGTGATATATTATGACCATTACAAAAATCACTTGAATTAAAGACTTAATTCTTGTGGCTTCCATTAGAGATAGCTGATAGGCTGTGTAGCAAATTAGGTATACCATGAAGACAAAGCTTGATTATGTTAAGTGGAAAAAAATTTTAAGTAAGTAATGACTTGAATATAGATGTATGGCTTGAGAGGCACCATGGAGGCTAGAATAATAGACATGTACTGGAGGAACAGGAACTTGGATTTAGAGGGTTTACACTCAGTGAAGATATTTATGTATTTATAAAGTACAAAGTGAGAAGCCACATGATACATACCAACCATACAATAATATACAAAATTTATCATGCTTTGGAGGGTAAGGGCTAACAAAACACACACACACACACACACACACACACACACACACACACACACACACACACCTGCAGTGTGGTGTTCCCAGGCACATGGATGCAGACATGCATATGCCATTACATGTTTCTGGAGGGCAGAGGACAGTTCTCAGGAGGAATTATTTCTCTCCTGTCGCTTTGTAGAATCTGATCTAGGAACTGAACTCAGGTCATCAGGCCTAAGTACAAGCACATCTAGTTTCAGAGCCATTTTATTGAAAGCAAATTACACATTTTTAAGTGATGAATGATGATTGTATGTATATGGGAAGAAACATTATGTCCTGATGTATGTTTTCATTATGGAATACCTAAATCAAGGTAATTAAGAAATCCTTTGCCTCATATTAAAGTACTTAGCATTTTAATCATGAAACATTTAAAATCTATCCTGCTAGTAATTGTGAAATATGAAATCCATTATTATTAATTATACTCACTATTGTCTTGATGGGAGATCCTCAGGGTATGAACAAGATGACATTAGTCATGTAAAAGAGGGGATGACTGTGAGAGATGGAAGAAGAGGGAGAAGAAGGTAACATTGGTTATGGCTACAAGGACAGCTGAACAGAAAGGAAAAACACAGAATCTAAGGGAAACAGAGGCAATCAGAAATGATGACTCCATGTTTTTTTTTCAGAAAGATGATTATATCTTGATATATTGAGGCTTAGTGTCCATGGAATATCCTCTTGGGGAGATACAATAGGGGGTAGAAATCACAGTGTCAGAAAGAATAACTGTGATTGTGATGTAGGAGACACAGATGGCTTATAAGATAAGTCCCTTCTCTTCCCTGAACCAGCAGGATTGAAAACTATTTGTGAAGTCAAGGTAATATTTCATAAATAAAAAAGTGACAAAATATAATTTAGGCATTACTTGAGAGTTAAATACTTCTGGTACTGTAAAGTTCAGGGAAAGGGGAATTGTTATTTGTTTCTTGGGTTAATGAGGACTTGAGATGTCCTTAAGATGTGGCAAATGTTTAATTTGGATCACCAGCAGGGCAAGGATGTTAGTGTTGCTGTCTTTCAGAACTAAGAGGCACCTGTTGTTCTTTTGATGCAGCTAATGCCTATAAAATACAAACACGAGACTCAGCACCCACGTGGAGTTTATTGAGAGAGGGGAGAGAAAGGGGTGTAGTTGGTGGCCAACCGAAAGCAGGAGAGAGAGAGAGAGAGAGAGAGAGAGAGAGAGAGAGAGAGAGAGAGAGAGAGCGAGAGAGCGCAAGAGGGGGCAAGAGGGAGAAGCCAGAGAGAGAGAGAGAGGCGCTTGGCATACTTGCTTTAAAAGGGAGGGTGCATGCATAACTGAGTCCTCTGGCAACCAGGTAAAGCTTGATGTAACAATGACATGGCCATGAGCATTCTGCCCATCGTCGGGCAGGGTCAGCTGGCTGCTAGTTCCTAACAGCACCTATGAGATATTATGGTTATGAATAAATGTCTCATAATTCTGTGATCCTGATAAAGCAGAGCCTAGGACTCCCCATGTATCCCTGAGTTTCTTGTGCCTAGTGAGTTCCAGCCTAGTGTTTCCTGTCTGCCTTCAGCAGTCAATCTGAAGTAGGTATGTGTCTTTAAAGCTGTAGTTGGGATAGGAAAGCTATTTTGAGACATACAGAAAATATGGAGTTGGATTGGTGGGTGCCCCTGCAAACAGGATGAGGGTTAATTCCTTGGAATGAAATAGGATACTAAATTTCACAGAGATTTTCAGTGATTTTGTTTCCCAGTAAAGCCAATGTGAAGCATGAAGCTGCACATCCTAAGGAATGGCACCAGTAGGCTCAAGGGAGGTGGAGGGGGTGGCACCTCTGTACAAAACTAACAACAAACCAGGCTGTAATCTCTTTGTGCTTTCTCAAATGAGAAAGTAAAATGCATGCCTGGTGTGAGGAGATAGATGGGTCTGCCAGGGGGTCCACAGAGGAGTCTTGGAAGGTTTGCCGTCCGCCAGGGCTCCTCTCAGTGTGGGAAATGATTGCCTGAACATTCTCAGTACTCTAGCCCCTGCCCTCTTTGCTAGTCATGTAGATACAAATACTAGAATCACTCATTCTGCAGATGCAGGGATGTCCCCATATGTGTGGACAGCTCCTTTCTAGCTATCTTGACATAGCTCAAGTGTCATGACCTCAAAAAGAGCTTGGCTCTCTCATATTTCCAGATGCTTCCATTTAGGCGCTGGCCAATGCTTGCTGCTCTGTTCTTTTAGTTGTAGTTAAGACACTTCTCTGGCCATTGCTTGTGGATTTGCCTAAGGATGTTTTGAGCATGTAGGGTCTGCTATACTTATATCTGGATTCCCAGATCTAAAGACCAGCTTCCTGGTCCACCATTGCTGAGCTGATGAATGGATGAATGGATAGTATGATACCCTGGGTTTTGATGCATCTGGTACTAGTGTTTTGTTTGCCAGCATCATGGGGTGCTCCAGATGGTATGCTTTGCCTCAAAGCATCAAAGCTGTTCTTTTTCTTGTCCAGGAGAGGGTAGGAAGGGCATAAATATAGGCTTTGTGGACAGTCAATACAGTAGTGCCCAAATCAGAAGGATGTATCAGGCATGCTCCACTGGACCACAAAAGCAGAAATAAACAATGCATTTGAATCACCTCTCAATACTCCATGAAAGTCTGAGAAAATTCCCCTGCCCAGACTGAGGCAGCCTGTGCCCTTGTAGACATTTTCCTTTCTTCTTTCCTTGAAACAAATACCATGTGAAACTGTGAGATGCTATTGGCTCCACTCCTATTGAGGGCTTGGCACTCTAGCAGTGTCTCTGCATGTAAATTACCCCATTGCCACTGGGTTTTACTGTCCTTGGGAAATCTCCATTTTGTGTTCCTGGGAATGGAGAGTTGTGAAATGGAAATGGGGAAGCCTGTGAAAATGTCAGCTACATCCCTGAGACAAATGGTGGTACAAATTGCTCTCTGTGGGGTTCATCCAGACCAAAAAAAAAAAAAAAGGAACACAGGGTGTTATTATATCAGAAGCAACGAAGACTTTTCTGACACACAGAGACTGCTTTGAAGCAATGTAGAGGGACATAGACATGCCATTTTGTGTTTTGGGAAAGTGGTAGAAAGTGTTCAGAAACTGAAGCTGTTGAGATAAAGTCAAAGAATTTCTACATAGAGAAAAGGATTTTCATATAACAATAGAAATATATAAGCTCTTTGAGTGGTCTGACTTTGGTCAAGAGGTAGAGTTGTCTTCAGTCTGAGATTTTTTTGGATGGTCTTTTCTTTGGTGGATGAAATATCCCAGGTTTTATGCTGTAGAATTAACTCTGGCAAATGGACAATGTGTTGCTTGCTTATTTATGGTGCAGCGCTCCGATAAGATGCTGTTCTGAGTGCCATCTATGAGAAAGATAACAGGGGTGGGGGGTGGGGGCAATGGCGGTGATGATGATTTATCAGCTGAGACTCTGGCCCAGAGTTATTTCCCCTGGTTAGTTCAAGGTGTGTGTGTGTGGGGGGGGACATGGGATGAAGTTCTATGGTCACATAAATCATAGCTAATCAGTCCTTCAAGTGCCAGGAAAAGAGACCCAGGTGTGGAATTCCATTTGGGGCTCAAACTCCAGGAGCAGCTCTGGAGGCCTGAATGCTGAGGCAGGCAGGGGCATGTCTTTTGTCCTGCAAGAGCCCTGAGAGAAGTTGTTCCTGGATCCTTCCTCAAGGTCTGGAATAGGGCACTCAAGGCTTGTGTGGAGGGTTGCATGGGTCACACTGAGCAAATAGGCACATTACTCTGATCCTATATACTATACGCACATGTTTTCACATGATATTTGTGCCTCACATACACATATATCCCAGAAACACACACACACACACACACACACACACACACACACACACCTGTATGAACCTAATGCCTTTACATGCTTCACCCATTCTATAGTTTATATTTAGTCCCACACAGATTTGCTTTTTCTGATGGGTCTCCATGCCCCTTGCCCTCATTCACTTTATACACATGCTTCATACACACAGATTCATGCAGATACACCATGCACTTATGTACATTGCAGTATAAGTTTATTCCCATGTGCCAGTGGTCACACTGTAACTGAATAGAGAGACACCAGAGGGGAAATATATATATGCCTCTCCTACCTATTCTCTGGTCATTTATAGAACAACTCCTTTCAGTTTTTATATACATCACTGACTCTGCCTGACATTTGAGTGTATGGCCCAAATTAGTATCTTGATGAACTCAAATGAAGAAAAAAAATTCTTTAAAAATCTGTTTTGTGGATGTTTCCATGTTTATTCAGCTGCTTCATGACAAGATCATCCAACCATCATAGAGCTGTGTGCATTGATATGAGGCTAATTTGTTTGGATGTTCAAGCAGATGAGGGAGTTACTATTGTAAGTAGTACCATGTAGTCTGATCATCAAAATTCTCTTCTGTTAGATTAAAAAGCTAGGGCCACCCTGAGAATGCTGAGATTCATAGGAATCATAGGATCAAAGAAATCCGTATTTGCACAGGGAGCCAGGCTCTTCATCTTCTTTTAGCTGGAAAAAGGATTGGATCAGATATACTGACAACATTCTGCAAAGCAGAAGAGACCACATTTGGTTGGTAATTTCTTTTTAGCAGCTCAGCAAGAGGGGATGGCATTTCTGAGCTTGGTGGCACTCCTTCTATCATATAGAGGATTTTTTTTCTGATTTCTGCAAAAGTTGCTTGCTTTTGTATTGCTGCTCTGAAGCCCTCTAACAGCACAAACAGAAGTCTCCTATTACAGTTCTACTCGTGAGAGCTAAAACTTGCATTGATCATGGTGGATATCTGTGGACCCATGATGGATTTCATGGATCAAAAGTCCTAGAAGCAATGCCCCTTGAAAGGAAATTCTATGTGTTACCCCAGGTAAATTGCTACTCTGTGATTTCACACCTACAGATAGATCCCTCTATAAGGGGTTCAGCATTCACACATGTAAGGGCACCAGAGGTTTGGGGCAAGTAAAAGGAGTTATTTTTATAGGTTGAGCTCAGACCTCAACACATAGTTCTTGCTCTGTCTCTCTCTCTTCTTCTCCTTCTCCTCCTTCTTCTCTTCCTCCTTCTCCTCCTTCTCCTTCTTTTATGTGTATCTCTCTCTTTCTTTGTCTCTGTCTCTCAGTGTGTGTGTGTGTGTATTTTCACCATAGTTTTCCATTAAACTCTTGAGGCTAGTGGATATAATCTAAGAGTAGTTGTATCTAGAAAAAAGATGCCTCCTTGATTGTGGTGTAATAAAAGCCATAGGTAAAGCCCTGGGATTGAGCCACACCAATGATATTTGGACATCACTGGGGTGATAATCAAATAGTTATAAATAGGTTAAAAGGATGAGCTGATTGTAATCTGTGAACAGCTATGCAATTGTTGATTATTCTCAATCAGTTAATAATTATCCTTGAAATATATAATGTCATAGTCTGAAATTGTATAAATTGCATAATATTATTTCTTGGATATTTAATTAACTTGGTATCTTTGGGACTAATTTTCTCTTCAAAATGCCTCCAGGAAGAGACCCGGTAGCTCATTAAGAAATCAGTAATTGCTCAGTTGAATAGTTTTACTCCCTAGATTTTTGAGTTCAGAAAAGGGAGCAAAGAACATGCAGAGTGAATAAAATAAGAAACCACTGATGGAGATGGAGATTGGAAGAGCTCTGGAATGGGGAGGGGCTTCAAGTTGGGAGCTTTATTCACTTGAAGACATTTAATTCTCACTGCCATCTTGTGAAGCATCTTAACCAGAAACTCACAAAGCTCTGTTTTTTTTTTTTTTTTTTTTTTCTTCTGAGACAAGGTTTCTCTGGGTAACAGCCCTGAATGTCCTGGAACTCACTCTGTAGACCAGGATGGATGGCCTCAAACTCACAGACATCTTCCTGCCTCTAACTCCTGAGTGCCGGGATTAAAGGCATGCACTACCACTGCCTGGCAAAGCTTCATTCTTTAATGCCCAGAAATGCCTCAGCAGCTCATCCGCGTCCACATTCCAGGGCTCTCCTCTGTGTCTCCATGGACTTGAATTGTGTATTTGGGTGGTATGAGTGTTGTTTATGGTACAGTTGTCCCTTCCAGCTCAATCTGTCTAAATCTGATGGATGTTACCTATTTTTATATTCTTTTCATTCTGCCTCTCCATCCCTCTCTCTCTTTCTCACTCTGTTTTTCTCTCATTTTAAGGTCTACATGGGCTGCTATCTTTTGTTACTTCACTCCAATCTACAGAGTTACTATATTCTCCTTATAATATCCCACCACATCACTACCATGAATGGCAAGCATTTCATTTCAAGAGAGAGTTTTGTATGAAGAGGGGCAAACAAAGAATGGAATCTCAGAAATTTAACATCAGATCCAATTGGGAATTTTTCAGTGGACTACACCTCTTCAGTGGCTCCTTCCTGGGGGCTGTGTCATGCTAAGGGAAAGCTTCTCTTCACCAGACATATATAGTTGACTTGATTTGAACAAAATTCTGAAACCCATCACTTTTGTTGACCATTTCTGGCTGTTCTTGATTACGGCTTACATTATTAATCTTTCCCTCAAAGGGTGCCTCTGTTTTCCATACCTCAAGTGCACACATATTGGTCTTTCCTCCATACTTTTGTTTGAGTCTGGACCCCTCCTTCCTATTCTAGGATTAGCCACAGTAACTCAGGCTTTCTTCCACTTATTGGGCATAGAAAGCTACTTCCATTTTGTTTGATTATTTTACTGGGGGCAAGCATAGGCCTTGATCCAATGGTATCAGCTTTCTCATCTCCCAAAAGACTCATGGAGACCAAATTGCATCATTTTTCTAACCACCTTGGAGAATTTGTTCTATCGGGCACAAAGTAGAAATGAATGTGGTTAGGTTTTTGTATTAAATAGCCATGTATTTCTTGATGTTTTCTCTGTACATAAACAATCCACTCTAGAAAATACAGGTGCTCAATGAATTCAAATAGCCTTCATAATACTAATCGCTAAGGAAATATGGAAATGGAATTGAACCCCAGGGGTTAGTGGATTTCAAGTCCTGTTATTTGCCCTTTTTCTACATGGTTTGTATAAAAGAGCAGCTGATACTGTGAGATGGAGTTCATTATGCTTTGGGAAGAAAGCGTGTTATTATTATTGTATACCTTCCCTTGGCAGATGGACACTTCAGGGACATTGGGGAAAGGCCTTAAGACCTGTCTGCTTTAACTCTATGCAAAATATCAGCCACCCCTGACATTGTTCATCAACAGACTGCCCTCCCTGGGTTTTTAATACATCGGAAAAGGACAGTGCTACTCTGGGGGGCAATTCTAAGTCAGCGCTATACCTTAAATCTTAGTGGCCTGGTGACATTCATGGCTAAATACTGTACATGGAAATACTTTTTTCAATAGTGAACGAACTGTGAAGAAATGTGACTGTAGAACTGAAACACACTTGCAGAGGGAACCTGAGAGGGCGAGAAAGACAAAAAAGTAGATGCTATTTCTAGTATTTTGAGACTCTGATATTTGGAACTAGCAGTTAAAGAAAAGAAAAAGAGAATAAGGTTAAAGTACTTGGGATATACATTGAAAGCTTTTGAGCTGGGATGAAATTCCAGCTGCATTTATTAAAAGATTTGTAAACCCCCAGGGACTAAGTGAAGACCATTTAATTTTGTTTCTCCTCAAATGGCCTCTCATCTTATCCTTCATTGATTAGTAGATTTCTTAAGCTGCAGAAACAATTTTTTCCCTTTGATCTGATACACAGAGGTGATACTTGTAGAAGGATGGAGCGAGGATGAATGATTCCTCTTGTGAGGGATGCTGCAAAGAGCCCAATAAACCAAACTTCATGTATTATCAGATGCACAAGAATATGATACCACCAGGAGAGGTTCATTTTTATTACTCTAACATAAATGGTTTCTTTTACATAGATCATTTTACACCTTTAAATTTTAAATTACTTCTTGTCCTCTCCTGAAACTGTAATGTATTTGGCAATTTTATAGTACATTATGTTTTCTATTGATACAAAGTATTGATACCATCCTTTGGGTGTGGGTGTCATTGTATAGCAGTGATTATTCATAACAGAAAGAGAAGGGGCTGTTGAATTGGGTCTGCAGCATGGTTTAACTGATCTGTTTAGCTATTTAATAGTATAAATGTTTTTTAACTTTAAAATCTTAATTTTCAACTGACAATAATATTTGTATTTTTAAATACAACTCAGCAAAGATGTACAATGTGTGATAATCAAACCAAGGTAATGACTATTTCTACCTCCTGAAATATTGTCATTACTGCGTGTTGGAAATCCTCAACTCACTTTATTCTAATTAATGCAAAATGCACAATAAATTGCTGTATGGTACAGTTTCTTCACTATGCAACAGAACATTAGATTTCTCTGCTGTAACTTTGGTACCCATTTATGCATCCTCTATTTTCCATCCACTAGAACATTAGTAGTCTCCAGTGAGCTCTTTTATGATCTCTATTATACTCGAGGGAATTGAGCTGGAACTGACCAGGAAGTCTCCTCCCTGAGGACTAGTCTTCATAGTATGATATGAGAAAGTTCCATGCAAACTATCTAAAGAGAAAAACAATCAATAGTCCTATGAATTTGTAAAACCTATGGACTTTAACAATGACCAGCCCATGAAGTTATCTCCAAATATGCAGTAGTGACATTTATATCTTGGAATCTGACAACAGTTAATTGGATGTAAGACCCATTTAACAGGAGGAAATTCATGCCTGTTATTGTAAACCTAGCCAACTATCTGTGGCTAATGAGGGCATGGACTCTAGAGGAAAGCCTACTACTGTCACTTATCTAGATCAGTATAATTTGTAACTGATACATCCTTAATCATACACTCAGATAAGAGTAGCTCTCCTTTCTTTAGCAGATGGAAATCACTACAGAAATCTACAACTGGTCAAAATACAGAGAACAACTTACTGCGAGTACTTAATCACAGGTGGTAAATTTACAATGCACTGCCTATACCTGAGGCCCAGGGAACATTGAGGAAGAGGATGTGGAAAGATTCTAAGAGCCAGAGGGTGAATACATCTGCTGGAAGGTGGTATAGTTCCTGTATGAGATGGAAGCCATACTCAGGAAATCTCTATGAATGTCTAAACAAGACCCGCACAATGACAGTACCAGTTGATGTGCTAATGTGGGTGTGTGTGGGGGGAATCTTACAAAGCACCATCCCTAGATGAAGAGCTACAGGCAGTCAATAGCTGCTGAGAGAGGGAGAATCAGGCTTCTTCAGGGATAAGATAGGTTATCATCTTGATAAGTTATCAATATCAAGTGACTAGCCTTAAGTGCATATACATATGAACAACATTAGATTGACTCAGTAGGTTGTGTGTGTATGTACATGAGAAATAATAATTAGAGGTAATGAATTTGAGAGGGACATTAGAACAGTCTGAGGAGGAGGGGTAGAAATGATGTGCAATATAGTATGCACATAGAAAAATCTCAATAAAAAATAAGGAACCAAAATAATACAATTACAAAAAATCCAGGCACTTGTTTAAGGATCCTTGAATGTTGCCTAACACACATAAGCATGAGTGATTATTTCCCCCCACTTCCAATCTTTGTAGGTCTCTGAATATCTGTTATTGACAGTTTGGTATTTTTTTTAATACATTTTGAGAACATCAGATGAGTTTCTAACAGGATTCTATATGTCATCTCATTTAATTAGTCAATTGTCATGTAATTCCATGTGATTAATGAAGTGAGGTAAGTAGAACTTATTTGTAGTGGTAATTTCTGTAATTTCGAGATTTACATGACTTCCACATTCAGGAAAGAACTTCATCATGTTCTGAATGCCTAGGCCTCTTACAGGTCAACTATTCAAATCTCTGAGTGGGAAACAAAAAGGAGATCTAGGATCCTGTTTTCATTGACTGATATAAGTTACATGTGAATATACACGAATAAATAATATTGTAAATGCGCACATGAATGGTATGAAATGTGTATAATGATAGTACTTGTTACAAAGGTCATGCAAAGTGCTTATCACAGTGGGGAAGGTTTACTTTTAGTTATAATTGTGTCATTTTCACTCCCTTTGTTCCCTCTAACCCATTCCATGGACATTCCCTTTGCTCCCTCCCAAATTAATGGTTTCAAATTCAATGCCTGCTACTATAAACCTAGAGCCTCCACAAATACAAGTGGTATGTATGTACACACACACACACACACACACACACACACACACACACAGCCTGCATACTTTTGAAGCTACAGTGAAGAGATAGCATGAACATATTTCTTGGCTGTTCTCATTTAGGTTTGATTTATATCTATTAAATTGATGTGATTATTAATAAAACCTTCCTTTGCCCTCAGAAGTAGTTCCGATTAGAAAAGTGTTTGGATGATGTATTAGGTGGTCACCCTGGTAAAAGGCATCTCCTCTCAGGGAACAGTGGTCTTGAAGCTACTGTTGAAAGACTGGAAAGTAGGTGCCTTGACCATTTCCTGTTTGGTGTGTAGACATCCATCAGAAGGCCCTCTGAGGCATCAGGAATCAGGCTATGATGAATGGAAAAGCGCCGGTCAGCAGGGCTGCAAGGGTCAGGTAATGAATGCCCAATCTTACAGGATGCACTGATGTTAACACTTCCGTCATTAGCTAGTTAAAGATCTGCCTTATGAAAAATGACTTCCCATTTCCAATCTATAGTGAATACAAAATTGCATCAAGATGGATGAGTCGGTGCTTTGAGTAATCCTCGATGAAACTAGTCGGAGAAATGAAACAGTTTGTTTCTCCCCCTGACTTTCGTTATATAAGAGAGCTGTATAATCAGCTTTGACCAGAACTGACCTGAGGGGCCAAGAGACAAAGACTTCTGGGTTCTGTGTTTCTGTCATCTGCAACTGTTCTTCAGTAAGAAAGAGGCAAATAATTCCAATGAGCCCTTTCTCATGACAACGTGGAGCGTTCAGGCGGAACCTGAAAGGAAAGCTTTCCATGGATTCATGAGCACTTATGTGATGCACTTGGCTTGTGTCTGCCTGGCTCAAAACTGTCAGGAGGACAGTTGCTGCCAGAGGATGTTGTTACCTCGGATGCATTAAGCCTGGAGTCCAGGTCATTTCCAGCTCTGTGATTCCTCAGGACTCAGAAGCGTAGTGTTCCCCATGCAGGCAATTCTCTCCTGACATGGTGCCCATTCAATTTGTTACTAACAGCCTAAACACACAGAGACTGTGGTGAGAGAAGTGTGCTTGCTGTGTTAGAGAGCACCCTTGTGAAATGTCTTGTGTGTGAAATGTCTTGTGATATTATTTTGTACTTCTCTGAGTGATCTTGGAAAGGTCACCATTTTCTCATGCTTTACTTTCATCCTCTATAAAGGCTCTCACCACATTTCTCAGGTGTGGTCCCTGTTCTCTTCTCTATAGCCTTTCGCTCTGTACCTGCCCAGGCTCCTAGACACGCCCCTGAGGTACTCCTTTAAAAATTGGAATATTTTAACAGCACAAGTGCCAAATCCTCCATTTGTAAATTTCTGCTCTTTTTCCATGTTCTTTTGAGGATAGAATTTCTGCCACCTTTGGATGTGTTAACATCTTATAGCTATATTTTCATAGATATCTATGTTATTACCTTTCACATTTGACTATCATCCTCACAAGTATTGATTATCTGGGTTCAGTTTCTAGCATTGCCAATAAAAAGACTACTGGGGGGGCACTTAAAAAATATCATATTGACTCTTCTTAGTCATCTTTCGTCGTATAATCAAAATACCAGAAGTGATCTAGTTATAAAAATAAAGGTGCTTTTACTGTTATTTTACTTTATTGAATTTTGTTTTGTTTCATTTGATTTCGAGACAGTCTCTCATGTATCGCAGACTGGCTTTGAACTACTTGCTCATCCTCATTTCTTTGCCTTAGATGAAGATGGGATCACAAGCATCAGCCACCACATAAGATTCACATGGTCCTACCCATCACATCCAGGATCTTGTGCACGTTGGACACACACTGCACCAGCTGAGCTACACTTCCAGTTTTATTAATTTTTAAGGGTAGTATACAAGCTCATAGGTTTCATCCAGGCATCTTCACAAATGTGGGTCATTATATTTTGTGTTTATTCCCTTTTCCCTGAACCCCTCCCTACTTCCAGGTGGCTTTCTGTTATCACAGTTCTGTTTTCTCTTCACATATATTCTGTTTTCTGCTCTCCATTGCACTGAAGATCTCTTCCTTCCTACATATGATTCTGAGGAAGATGCATTTAGCTTATAGTTTGAAGCTTCCATTCCATGATCCATTGTCTCCATCACCAAATTATCCTAGGCATGTAGGAAGCAGCTGGGATATACCAGGACTCGCTTCATGGACAGGGACAAAAAGTAAAGAAGATCAGAGGATCATGGCCCCACTCTCATCTTTGAGAACACATCTCTAGTAACCTAAAGACCTCATATATCACTTCTCAATTATTACTATCTTGTGGAGCAAGACCTGGGCCCCATGTAGGCCAAGACTCTGTTAATACATGGATATTTGAGAAATGTTTAGTATTCACGCTATAGCAACCCAGCTGCCACAGGAGAAAACTGTTAGGTGTTCTGCATCTCCCCACTCCCACCTTTACTGTCCTTCCCATCAATACTCAGAATGTGATCGGATAGTGGTCACCGAGTTCTTCATTTTCTGCTGGACCTTCTGCATCTCTCTCCTTCTAGAGCTCTTAGCTGGGTTGTTGGGGCTGTCCTAATCTTTCACAGCTAGTGTAGTATGCTTTTAAATCTAATGGTCGCCTATGATCTAGAGTGAATTTTCTTAAGAACCTTTTCCAAATCCAATGTTTAGATGAAAAACCAATTGGCCCAGCCTTGTTTTAAAAGCCATGTTCACAAATATTCTGTGCTGACATGAAACTCAAAAAGATTTAGAAGGTCATGGGTATTAGATTTTGGATTCTGGATACTTATCTTGTGCCAACCTTTTGTGATTTTATTTAAAATCTGTTTAGAGACTTTTGTCCCTAAATCATTCCCCTAAATCAATGACTAAAACAAAGTTTAGGATCTTTAACAGTCTCTTTGTAGTTATTATTATTTTTTGTTTCTACTGTTAGAATAGTAATCACAAGTTTTATCTTCATTCAACCATTTTTGGGAGGTACATTGTTTCCCAACTTGAGTTCTTGAAACTTTCAATCTCATCCTTGATTTATTCTTTCAATTAGGCAGACTAGACTATTATTTGGAAATTGTGTTGTCATATTTGGCTTTCCCCTACAATTTTGTTCATGAAGCATCTGTTCAGGGAAGGAGCATCTAAGTCATAAAATAATTCCATAAATAATAATCAGATGAAAACACCGCCCAGCTCAGCTAATTTTAGAGTCACATAACAAACATCTTTTCTAAACTATTTCATGTTCATCTGTCTCCCTTTTAACTGCCCTCACTCCCCTCCTCCCAGGGGCTTTGGTTTTTTTTTCTCTAACGTTCCTGTGACCCCTCCATGTGACATGTCACCACTGACCTGTTGGTTTTCTCAGTGTCTTCTCTGAGATCTGCCCTTTCCTATTTACCTCAGACTGGATGACAGTTAGCAAATGCTGTCTAACATTTTCCAGTGGATATGCAGAGAAATGTACTTTTGATTTAATTTAAATGTTAAGAATGAAAACTTCTTGTGTCTCTTACTCTGAGCTCTCTGGGTAATGCCCAAATTTGATTGGTCGCCCTGGGATGTAGCATGGACTAGAAGTAATGAAAGTAGAAACTCTTTGTTCTGGAGAACAAATGTGAGCCTGGCAAGCCTAGAGACACATGATAATCTCCTCCTCTTGCCCCTTTGCTCTCTGTATACTGTCTTTCTTTTTAGCCTATCCTTCACCCTTTCTGAATTTATGCTTTATATTGAGAAACCTTTTTTTTTTTTTTTTTTTTTTTTTTTTTATTCTACAGGGCTCACAGTAGCTGTCTGGTACTCTCCTGATGAATCAGACATCCGGGCTGCACCCTGTGTGAGCACCCAGAACCTTAGCTGGCAGTACTATCAAGATCTGCCAGTGCTGTTTTCTCTGACAGAGGCCCTGCTTAATGTGTCCTCCCATACATGGTTACATGCTCTTTGAAGACAGGCTATGCTACAGAGACCCAAACATAGTTTTAATGTTGTGCATCCCTGCTGTACATTGTGCTAGATCTGGCTCCGTGTGCCTACTGAGGATTGAAAATATAACTAGTGTGACTAAGAAATAATTTGTTTTATTTTTTAGGTCATTTAAATTAAAAAGTCACAGGTCACTAATGTTTTTCATATTTCACAGTATAGACTCAGAACAGAGCGGCAAAACACCAAGGAAGTGAGTGACTGAATGCAGGAGCAAAGACAGTCAAGGGTCATCACCGACAATAATTTAGCACTCTTCCTGTTGCACAGACATCCTCCTAAGGTATGCGTGGACACCGCTTTGTCCCACTGGCTTGCCTGGGCTGAAAGCAGGGGGAGGAAGTCTGTAGCCAGGCCCCCTTCCCACTTAGTAAAAGTCAGCCAAGCAGGATGCAGTTCTCAGCTCCATGTCACTGCTGCCCCTGCTTATGCTTTCCTCCAGGCTCAAGGAGGCCAGCATCAGTCCAAGTACATTGGTGTGGTCCCCTGAGTCACCAGGAAGTGGCAAATCCTCAGAGCAAGTTTCCCCTACTGGGAGGACATCCTGAAACATGCTATAACCCGAAAAAGCCCATGTTTACCTTGTGGCATAAAAGCCCTCTGTTGGCTGTGAGGCCTTGCTAATCCAGGACTTTCTTTAACCTGGCTCAGTAGGTGGTAAGTAAAGAAATGAAATTGCTTTCTGTGACCCAGGCTGGCTGAGTATGCGCCTTGACGAGAGGTTGTTTTTCAAAGGGTAATTGTTTCTCAAGAATTGCACCTGAGATTGAACTCTGGCTTCCACAAGTATGTGCACACATCTACGCGCACCCCCACACAAACATTGCCCCCATAAGTGCATCTGTGTATGCCCCCCAACACATCACTCAAAGAGATCTTACTAATGTTTATCTGATCAAAAGTATCATGAACACAACATAAGCAAATAGCTGAGTGATTGTTATGACAGACAGACATATGATTAATATTTAAAATAAAGAATTTATAGAAATTAATAAGGAGATGACTGAATAAAAATGGGCAAACATCACAATAAGGCAATTCATAGACAACAAAATACAAAAGGCCAACTAATAATTGCAACAATTTACGACTCTGTTATAATCAAATAATTGTAATTTAGTGTTGTCCTGGCTGCTGATTGCTTTGCATAGTGGTAGGTAGTATAAAAGCACTGTACAGTGCTGGTGAGAATGTGGGAAGTAGATGTCATCAAAGGATGTCAGTTAACACAACAAACTTAGACAAAACAGACTTTACTCTTTGGCAGCCTAAATGCATCTAGATTCCCAGTTCTAGTAGTGTACTCAGTAGGAATAGCTGTGTGCCTGTAAAGTTTCACAGATTAGATTACTCATTTGGATGTGAACTCTGTCCCAATTCTGGATCAGCAGAAGCATGGTATATAAAGACAAGAGAAATGTTAGAAGCGGGGTCTCTGTCCTCTGTACCTTCTACCTTTCACTTTCTTATCCTTTGAATAGTCGCAAAGAAATACAGTTTTCTTCAAACATTTAACTTATAGACATTGAATATAATGTTAGTAATTTAAAAATAAAATCTGATTTTTTAAAATGTATGGGTGTAAAGTCTCTAAGCTGATGACCAAGGCAAAGGAATGGCCATACTGATTAGCACCAAGCCAGGGTTTAAGGAGAAGGTTGAGAAGTGGAGACGGGAAAATTCTTGGGGCTTGCTGGAATTTGGGAACTCTGGCTTCAGTGGGAGACTCTGTCTTCCAAAAAAGAAAAAGAAAGTCATGAGGTGGAGAGCTGTTGAGGAAGATACTCAACATCGACATAACCATCTGCACACACTGCACACCCTCATCAACACACACATGTACACATGCACACATAAATACAGAAACATACACATACACAGAGACACAGACAGACAGACACACACATACACATGCATACATGTACACACACACCGATACATACACAGACATACATACATACATATATACATACATACATACAGACAGACAGACACACACATGTTCACCGTCCTATACGTTTGCTCATACGTTCAGTTGAAGCCACCCAACCCCATATGACTGCTGCTCCCAGCCTGTGTCACCTGACCTGTGTGCCCACTGACACACCAGCTCTCTTTTCTTTTTCAACAGATCCCCTGTGAACAACCCTTCCAACTCTTTCTCGTGTACTTGTCTCCTAAACCGTTGGGCTCCTTTAAATTCAGCATGCATGGAGAGGTTAGTTCAGCTGCTCCAGAGTGGCAGCAGAAGCGAGTCAGTGCTCTTTCTGCCAGGCTGCTTTCGCATTCTGGAACTCTTCCTTTCTCTTCCTCTGGGCTTGGCGAGACTCCAAGCTTAAGGTATTCTCAGGGCAGGGCTGAAAAAAAACAAGCTAAACAAATGGAGAAATGGCATTTTGTCATAAATATGCTTTATGGGACTAGCAAGTCCTACAAAGCCGTAATGAAAAGGATCTTACAGATGAGCTGATCCAACTCCCACCTTTTTATGTGAATGAAGAAGAACTTTCAGTGGCCCTCCTAATGTCACTGAGCTGGAGCTGAGACTCGGTGAAATCTACAGAACTACCACCACACTAAATGATGTTCTCCACATCTACAATAAAGCGAGCCACTGACCTTGACATTTAAAACGAAGGCACTGCATTGGCCTTCTTTGCATACTATTATTTATGCAGCATAATAAAATTAATTTATGCAAAGCAATAGTATAATTTTAATTTTCTATGCTGATTTATGGTTATCCGAGCATTTTGGCATAAATTCTCATTGAATATCTGCAACAACTTTGTGCAGCCTGAATTGTTATTCCAGGTTTAATTAGTCTAGGTGCAGGGAGGTTAACTGGCTTTCGTATGGACACAAAGTCGGTTAATGTTAAAGCAAGGACATAAATATTAGACACATTACTCCAAGAACAGCACCAACCACAGCCACACAGCAAAGGCATTTTTAATTCATAGCAAAGATGTAGCACCTACCCTCTCAGGATTAAGTTCCTGACCATTTTTAGGTTCCAGAGCCTTCATCTCTGGCATGTTTCAACTTACTAAAAGGTCAATATGGTTATTTTGACCCAACATACTTCCTTCAACAGTTATGTCTTGGAATGTTCAAAGATGACTATAGAATCCAAGAGTGAAGTCATTATATTAGTGTGTGTGTGTGTGTGTGTGTGTGTGTGTGTGTGTGTGTGTGTGTGTTTAATACTCACCCCCTACTTCTGGCATTTTGTTGGTAAGAGTTAAATTTTAATGAGGTTTTGATTCTCTTTTAGCCACCGTGATACAACTGATTATGTATCTGAGAAAGGAAATGTAATTAAAACAAAAATGGTTCTGTCTAATGATAGGCAATTGACAGGCTCCTAGGGTGTGTTTAAGACCCTCTACTCTGCATCCAGAAGTGTCAACTCCCTTTTGTCCCTTCTCTCAGGGCCTCTCTATTGTCTTCTTCCCTTGTTAGTGCAATTCGACCTCACAGGTATTTTTGCTCATGGTGTTTCTGGGGCTATGCCAACCCTTTATGCTGCAACCAGAGGGATTTTGTAAGTTCCCTCCTTGGAAAAGTTAAATTCTCACAGATTTGGGAACTTCAGGATGATTTGTTGGGGTTTATGGACTTTTGGACTTAGAGCCAGAGAGGTCAGGGTAGTCACACAGTCAGTGTGTGGACAGATGACTCAGGGGTTAACTGAGACAAGCTGAACACTCCTTGAGAGACAGTTGTACTTCCTGGCAGTAGTGTGTAAGACACATAGTTGTGCATGTTTCGGGCACCAGCCCCATCTTTGCTGCCCTCCATCCTTCTAGTTGCCATTTTGGTTTGTTGAGTGTTAACAATATATGCTCTGCTATCTGGGACATGTTCATCTCTCCCTGCCTCTTTCCCTTTATTAACGGATCTGATATATGACTGTTTTTTCTAACAGTGGCAGTGGAGACAAATTGCTTTCCCAGGTCAAACCTCTCTGTGCTGATTTTTAAAATGGTGTTTTTGACTTTTCTACTCAAGTTCCTCTTGCAGCTAGGTACTGTTCTATGTTTGGAAATAGACTTGGGAATTGCTACTTAAAATTGGCTATTGACTGATTTATCTTCCCCTGAATCCCCTCAACACTGCCTGATCCGTGTGATATGTATGAAATAGAAGGCTTCGTATTCCCTTCATTCATTACTAAGGTATAGAAACAGCATGCCTTAAAAGAAACGAAGGAAGGAAAGAAGGAAGGAAGGAAGGAAGGAAGACAGAAAGATCATCCCTGGACTGACCTTGCTTGGTTAAGGTAACCTAGCATTTATCTCCTTTCAAGGTTTGGTGATAGGGCTGAGAAGATACCTAAGTTGGGAAAGACCTTGCCTTATAGGCACGAGGACTTGATTTCCATATTCTAGAACCTGTGTATAAAAAGCTGGGTATGTTGGTACATGCTTGCAACCCCACCACTGGAGAGGCAGAGAGAAGAGGGTTCACTGTCCACATAGCCTGATCTACTTGGCTCGTTCCAAGCCAGTGAGAGACTTTGAGAAAAACAAGGTGAATGGAATGGAGGAAAGACAGCTGAAGTTGATGTTTGGCACACACACACACACACACACACACACACACTCGCACACTCACACACATACTCAAACACACACACACACACACAGAGAACACATTCTAGCACATACACACACACACAAGCACAGACACAGATAAAAGTACACACAGACACACACACAGACAAGCACACACACACAAAAACAGACACAGATACAAGCACACAGACATACACATGCACAGATACACACAAACACACATACAGATACATAGGTGCATACATGGACACACATACAGATACACACACAGACATACACATGGACACAGACAGGGACATATACAGGTATACACACACACACAGACACATACATAGACACACAGGTACACACACAGACACACAGACACACACACACACACACACACACACTTGAACAAAGCACGCCAACTCTGCTGAGGCTCTGGACTGAGTGATGGAACCAGAATGTGAACAACTTGATCTTCCTCAGTGTGGTGTTCAGCATCTGACATAAAGTTATAGAATCCCACTAAGTATGAGAAATATCCTGGCATCTGAATCTTAATCCTTCAAGCTCCAATCCCTTCTCCAACATGTAAAACACTTCATTCTTTGAAAGTTTTGAGCATGTCTGTGATGAATTATGATCCTATCTAGCCTTGCTTACCTTTACCAATCCCCCCAGTCCCCTCCCAACACAACATTTGTAGTGGTTTGAATAAGGATGGCTTGCATAGACTCATATATTTGAATGCTTAGACACCAGGGACTGGAACCATTTGTGAAGGTAGGAAAGACTGGGAAGTATGGCCTTGTTGGAGGATGTGTCACTGGGAGTGGGCTTTGCGGTTTTAAAAGCCCACACCAGGTGCCGTGTTTCTCTGGCCCTGCTCCCAGATCAGGGTGTAGCTGTCAGCTGCCATTCCACTGTCATGCCTGCCTACATGCTGCCATGTTCCCTGCCATGATGATAATGGACTGAGTCTGTGAAACGGTAAGTGATACCCCAATTAAATGCTTTCTTTTAGAGAGTGGCCTTGGTCATGGTGTCTCTTCACAGTAATAGAACAGAGATTAAGGCAACATATTTATTTTGTTTATTTGTCCCACTGCATTCATGCAGTGCTGCTTGTATGTGTGTGGACGTATGATCATCCATTAGAGTACAGGCAGCCTACTAGTGGCCAGAGTCCTAAAGAAGATGACTATGCCTTCCCTAGCCACCGTCAGCTGCCCAGCTAGGGGAGTTTCCTCTTGACCCCAGATGACATTTTGACAAGTTTCATCATATACAGGTAACCACAGGAGGTGTGAGTTCAAGAGTGCAACAGCTATGCTACCCAGAGGATGGCATCTCACAGATTCTACCCTTCCCTCTGGTTCTCGGAGCTTTCTGTCTCCTCTTTCAGAATGTCCCCTGAGGCAGGGGACTGATAAAAATGCTTCACTTAGGGATGAGTACTCACATCATTTTTGCTCAGTGTTTTGGCCATTTATGAAACGCTGCACTAACTGCTGCCCACGGGAAAAAGAAGGTTCTCTGACCAGGGGTGAGAGCCGTTCAGGATTATGGACTTAAAGAAGTATTTAGAAGGCAGTATGACAGCGTTACCATTCAGCAAAGTAGCAGTAGCAGGTTCTCCAATAGGGCCTCTGACTTCCCAGCCATGGGCTTTTTCCTGTACCAGGTACGAATTCCCTCCTGGGGTGCAGGCCTCAGATCCAGTCTAACAGCAGTGAGTTGCCCTATGATAGTGATGTCACTGATGCGCAGTGCACACACCTTATCTGGCAGATTATTATTACAGCCTGCCAGACTTGGCTTTAAGGATAGTGATTTCACTTCTCCCCAGCAGCCTGGAAAGAACATTTTAGCATTGTGAAAGCTAGCTAGCCATTGGGGATGCTTCCCAGTCACTCCTAGGTTGACTTCTTTATGCCTGGCTACCAGTGTGTTGTGTCTTCAACAATACAGTCTTACCATTTAGTTATGAGGAGCAACCCAAGAGCAATGGCAATAGCTTGTGTAGGGAATAGTAAGCTTACTAACTAGTGGATTTCCATAGGCCTTTTAGTATACTTTCTGTCCCCTCCTCCTTCTCGTCCTCTTCCCCTAGTTCCCCTTAACTTTAACCTTTAACTTGAAGTATTCTTCTTCTTTTATAACAACGTGTTCTAGCATCCTCTCCAGTTATACTTTTGAGTTGCAAGATAATAGGTTTCCATAGTTCACACAGCGTTTTGGTTAATCCCCTTTCCCATCCTGTAGTTCCCACATCTTCTCTTGCTTTTCTCTCCTTAAGCTTCCTGCCCTAGTATTCCGTTCATTGACTTTTTATTTTTTTGTATTTTACATATCGATCCCTGTTCCCTCTCCCTCTCTCCCTTCCTCCCTCACCTATCCCTCTCTCCCTCCCTCCCATACCCCCCCATCCCATCCCACAGGGAGGGTGATGCCTTCCAGGAGGTGTCAACAAAATCTGTCAAGTCATTTGGAGTAGGGACTAGGCCTTCCCTATTGCCTCTAGGTTAAGGAAGTATCCCTCCATGGGGAACATGCTCCCAAAGTCCTTTTGTGCACCAGGGATACATCCTGGCTCCACTGTCAGAGGTCCCTTAGACTGCCCAGGCCTTCTAACAGAGACCCACATTAAAGGGATCTGAGTCAGTCTAATGCTGGATTCCCAGCTATCAGTCTGGGGGCCCATTAGCTCCTCCTTGTTCAGGTCAGCTGTCTCTGTGGGTTTCTGTAGCCTGGTCTTGTCTTCCCTCTCTGCATCTGGATTCCAGTTTGTCTCAGTATTTAGCTGTGGGTGTCTACTTCTGTTTTCATCATCTACTAGATGAGGGCTCTATGATGGTGATAAGCTAGTCATCAATCTCATTATCAGGGAAGGGCATTTAGGGTAGCCTTTCCACTGTCACTCAAATTGTTAGTTGGGGTCAGTCTTGTAGGTCTCTGGACATTTCTCTAGAGTCAGTTTTCTCTTCAAACCTATAATGGCTCCCTCTTTTATGGTATCTCTCTCTTTTTCTCTCTCATCTTTTCCTCCCTTGACTCAATCTTCCTAGTCCCACATGCTTTCCTCTCCTCCCTGTCTCTTTCTCTTAGCTCCCTTACTTCTTACTCACTGTTTCCCCTTCTTTAGTGCTCCCTCCAATGGTTTCTTTCTAGTCTCCTTGCTTCCATGCCTGCTCCAAGTTAAACATGCAAAACAAATGATTTGAAGCTGAGATCCCCACATGAGAGAGAACATGCAACATTTGTCTTTCTGGGACTGAATGATTTCACTCGGTATATTTTTTTTCTAGTCCTATTTATTTATCTGCATTGTTCATGATGTCGTTTTTCTTTAGAGTGAAATAAAATTCCATTGTGTAGATGTACCACATTTTTCTTATTCACTCATCTTTTGATAGACATTTGGGTTGATTCCATTTCCTGGCTATTATTAATAGAGCAAATAGAGCAGTAAACATGGCTGGGCAAATCTCTCTGTGTTGGGATAGAGTCCTTTCAGTACATGCCCGGAGGAGGACAGCTGAGTCATAAGGCCATTCTATGTCTTTTTTTTTTTTTTTTTGAGTGACAACCAGAGAGATTTCTAAAGTGTCTGCACTAATTTACATCCCCACCAGGATGTAAGGGCCCATTTTCCCCATACCAGAAAGCTATCAGCTGTATTTTTGATCTGAATAATTTCTGACTGGTGTGAGATAGAATCTTAGAGTAGTTTTAATCTGCATTTTCCTGATAGCTAAGGATGTTGGAATCTTGAAAAAAAAAAAAAAAAGTATATGAGTGTCTTGTCTGCATGTATGCCTTTGTACCACAGAGGGCAGAAAAGAGTATGGAACCCCCTGGAACTGGATTTATGGCAAGTTGTGAGCTGTAGTGTGGGTGCTGGGAATTGAATCTGGGTCCTCAGCAAGAGCAGCAAGTGCTCTTTACTGCTGAGCCATCTCTCTAGTCTTCTGGGAAATTTTAAAGCCTTTACTAATCATTTATGTTTATGTTTTTGACCTAATGCCAGGTCCTCTAGTCTATTCTGTTTATCTATGTGATTGTTTTTGTGCCAGTAACATACTGTTTTAAGTATGGTGACTTTGTAGTACAACTTGAAATCAGATACGGTAACACTTCTCTCAGTATCTTTTTGGTTAGGATTACCTTGGCCCTTTTGGTCTTTTGTGCTCTCTACAAATTTTCAGATTGCTTTTTTATGTCTGTGATGAATGAATTGTGAAGTTTGATTGAAATTGTAGTAAAGCAATAGACTGTTTTTGGTGGGATGGCCATGTTCAGAAAATTTATTTTTGTAATACATGAGAGTGGGATGTATTTCCATCTTTCAATGTCTTCCTTAGTTCTTACTTTGGTGCCTCGAAGTTTTCATTGTAGATGTCTCCTGTTTGCCTGGTTAAATGTATTACCAGGTATTTTATCATGATATTTTTGAGGCCTGTGAATGGGATACTTTCTTTGATTTCTTTTCAGTATATTTGTCATTGTCATGTAGAAAAGCCACTGATTCTTGTGTTAATTTTGTATCCTGCCATTTTGCTGAAAGTTGTTATCTGCTGTTAAGAGTTTCATGGGAATCATTATACTGTCTACAAAAAGGAATACTTTGACTTTCCCACTTATTTGTATACCTTCTAGTTACTTCTCTTGTTTCATTGCTTGAATAGAAGTGGAGTGGACAGACATTCTTGCTTTGTGATACTGGCCATAGGTTTGTCATACATAGCTTTCATTCTGTTGAGACATTCTCCCTCCATCTCTAGCCTCTCTATGTCTTTGATCATGAAGGCATGTTGTATTTGTCAAAAGCCTTTTCTGCAGCTGTTGAGATGATCATGTCTTTCAGTTCATTTATGTTACGTATTTCACTTACTGATTTGTGCATTCTGAATCATCCTTCTGTCACTGGAATGAAGCCAAATTGACCATGACGAATGAAGTTTTTTTAAAATGTGATCTTGAATTTGATTTGTGAGTAGTATTGAGAATTTATCATGAGAGAGATTGGTCTGTGATTTTCTTTTGAATGTGTATCTTTATCTGACTTTGGTAACAGGGTAATGCTGGGCATTATAAGAAGAATGGGGATGCCTTTTTTTCCTTTCTGTTTTATGGAATAATTAGGGTAGTATTGGTGTGATTTCTTTGAAGTTCTTGTATTACTCTGTAATAATCTATCTGGTTCTGTCCTTTTTTTTTTTTTTTTTTTTTTTGGATGGGAGACTTATTTTAATTACTACTTCAGTCTCATTGCTGGTTATAGATATGTTTACATTATTTATTTCATCTTGATTTAATTTTGGTATGCCATGTGCACCTAGAATTTTATCCATATTTTAAACTTTTCCAAATTAGTAGGTTATTGCTTTTTTAAATTAATATTTTAGGAATTTTATGCATTGTTTTGACCATATTCAGCCCTTCCCAGATCCACCCCATTACAAAACCACCTAATATTGTATTCTATTTTTTTAAAATCCATCTTGTCCCATTAATGCCGCCAATATATTCAAGTATGTGGCCTTCCACTGAAGCACTTTCCCGGGGCTATACTCTTAAGGAAAACTGACTCTCCCTTTCCTGGCAGCTGTCAATGACAAATGGCTCCTCACAGCTAGGGTGGGATTACTGTGCAGTCCTTGCTGGGATCTCAGCAGGCTTGAGTTTGCAGAGGTCTTTGCATGCTGTTACAACATGCTGTGAGCTGCCCTGCTGTGCCTGGAAGATACTGTCAGTCATCACTGCCTCTGGTTCTTACCATCTTCCCACCCCTCTGCTGCCATGATCCCTGGGCCTTGGGAGTTGAAGGGTGTGATACAGATGTCCGGTTTAGGAAGGAGCACTCTGTAGTCACTTAATCTCTCTGACCACTTGTGGGTTTCTGTGTTAACTGATAGCTACTGAGAGAAAAGTTTGTCAGAGCTAATGATACATAACTAGTGAAGGAAATAAAAAGTATGCAAATAGGTGGTATGATTCTGTACACAAGAGACCTTAAAGGGGGAAAAAAAAGAGTAAAAGACATTTTAGAGCTGGTAACTGCTTTCAGCAAAATGGCAGGATGCAAGAGTAAAGCAGGTATCAGTAACTTTCCTATATGTCAATGACAAATATATTGAAAAGGAAACCAGGGAAACAGGATAATCCCATTTAAGCTCTTTCAATGCATGTGTATATATTCTAGGAATCTTTGGCAATAGTAGTTTCTCATGTGACTTTTGAAGAAGAGCTTTAGTGCTATTTATCCCTCCGCATATCCCTTCCATTTACCTTGCCTTCTACTCCTCCCCTATTTCTGTTCTATGATTATCTTTCTCTCTTTATATCATTGCATTCTATATTCTTTCCTTTGAAAGTCCCCCTCTCAATTGCTCCTCACTATCCTGACCTCTGTGGATATTCTTTATAAAAACCGCATGATACTTTCATAAAAACAACCACATAGATCAATGGAATGGCATTGAGGACATGCAGAAACATTCTAACACCATATATTAAAAAAATAGTCAGAAGAGGGCATAAGATTTCTTGAAACTGTAGTGTTACGAGTTTTGAGTTGCCCAGTATAGGTGATGGGAATGCCAATTGGTTATGCTACAAAAGCACTGTGTATACTTAGCTACTGAGACATCTATCTAGCCATTTTTAGTACTATTTTTAGTACTATCCATGGTTTCTTGTTTTTATATTTGTACACATTATGTCTTAATCACTATATTTTATGTTTTTTAGGGTTTTGTTTATTTTGTATCAATATTGTGGTCAGTTTTTACAAATCTCACAATCTTCAATTTTCACACACACAAAGATGTACTGTCTGATTAGACCTGAGTAGTGGTGTTTATGCTCCAGGCATTCTTTCTTCCTTCCTCTTTCCCCACTGCTCTCTCTAAACACAGAGTTAATAACCTTTCAATAGAGAACATACACCGTAATCCTAACAATTAGAAGGTTCATTGGTGAGCCATATTTTATTGCATTGACTGGTAAGAATGCATGTGTATTCACATCCATCAAAGCATATTTGAATAGATACTTCGATAACTCTACATTTCAGATGATTACTGAATGTGAGCCAGTGGTCAGGAAGGGCATTGTGTGCAAAGGGGTGCAGTAAAGAAACTGCTGACATGAGCATTTTGTGATATAGTTAAGGTCTTCTTCCTCCTCCTCCTCTTTGGCTGCTGCTGCTGCTGCTATGGGAGAGAACAGAGAGCAGAGAGAAAAAGAAACAGAATGAACATGGTCAGCAGACTGAACATGGCCAAGGCTAAGGAAGCAGGAGAGTGGGAGAGAATAGTAGAAATAGCAAGATAGCAAGAAACAGAGAATAGAGCATAGGGAGAGACAGAGACAGAGAGAGACAGAGACAGGGATAGAGAGAGAAACAAAGACAGAGACAGAAAGAGATAGATATAGAGTTGTGAGACCAGCAAGAGCAAGAATAGTAAGAATAGCTGAGTTATAAGAAAGGGGAGTAGCTGGGGGGTGGGAAGCCCATGAGCTGGAGGGAGTTTAGGATAGAGTCACACACCCTTTTTGCCAGAGAGAAGGGAAATGACACCTTTTGGAAGATGATAAACTGTTTTCACAAGTTCTTAAGGAAAGCTGGCATTTATCTAACCACTAGGTCCAGCTGGACTCATTTCTGGATCTATGGACTACCTTCTGGAGTTTGGGAAATAAGAGTATCCTTTGGACATAGCGGTCACGTAGAGATGAATTGGGGTTGTTGCCTATTCAAAAAGATCACTCTACTGTTCTTGTTCTTTAACATAGCAATAATTCTAAAGCTTTATTATTTAATTTGATAGTTATCTGTATGTGTTGATAAAAACACATCATGATGATTTTAAAAGATGCTTTATTTCTGGTTTGAAGTAAATTACTACAGAGTTCATGGGTTAATTTTGTATTTGAATTAATTCTGATTAGTTTTTTTTTTATTTTGGTGTTACTTTTTAAAACTTGTAGCTTGATGTTTTATTTATACTTTGAAAGTTTCCTACTTGTTTTGTGTCCAAATATTGCACCATAATCTTCCATCTTCCTGCCTCCCCAATTGTATGTACATTAGGATTTCCTGTGTCCCACATACTCTAAAATTCAATCTGATTTATTTTTGATTAATTTTGTTATTTGAGCTTTTCATACATTTACATACTGTATTCTGGTAATTCTTCCTCTCATCTCTTATTTCTTTGTCACTGCTAACCATATTCCCCCTTTTTCCTATCCTTTGTTTTCCCGTGTTCATGGCTTTCTGGTTTTGTTTTGTGACTCAGTGTTTTAATCAGACCTTAAATCTTTGTGTGACCACTGGACTGACAGTGTGTGCTGAAACATCGTGGGTCCATTAGTGGGTACACAGCAAGGCAACGTTCACCTTGAACCTTGAATCCATCAGTAATGGACAGTTCAGTTCTGGGAGGGGGGAAGGCTGGTGGGGGCAAGGCCCCTTGAGTCCCTCCTCCATGGTTCTGTTTTGTAAGTCATCAGTTCAATATTCTGTTGTTAATTAATCTTGTGAATTAATTTAATTCTATTAGATATTTTCTCAGGCCCGAAGTTCCCCCTCTTTTTTTTTTTTTTTTAACAGATGCTGTTCATTAGGTAAAATCCTACATTGATTTCTTGTTGCTTTAATTACAGATTTTTTTTTAAGTATCTGGCTGATTATTTTTAATATTGGGCTAATTACAAAGGCTATTCTGTTTTCTGAGTGTAGTTATTTGTTTCTGTTCTCACCACACTTAATTATAATGATGATTTATTTACTGTTGGATATAAGTTTTGGTTTTATTTACTGTCAGAGATTATGTTTGAAATACTCAGAGACTCTTAGTGATAGAGGGCTTAATAATGTTCTGTTGGTCTTTTAGAATATTGGCTAAGTATCATGATTTTCAGGCATTAGTGGGTTTGGACTAGTTTAGGTTTGGTTTTAGCCTCATATGTATTCTGAGATTCTATTTTTTACTTTGTTCTTCACTCAATGGGGTGTTAAGAGTGGTTTAGAATGATAACTTACTCATTATTCCCAGAATTATAACACCTGTCTGTATTTGTATTGATCACGGTCTCTGAAACTAAGATGGGGTGATTTTTGAGACAGTGTCTCTTCTGTCTGGGATGTCCTCAAACTCAGCCTTCTTGCTCCAGCCTTCTGCATGCAGGGATTAGGGATGTGTGCCACCACCATTGGCTCATGAAACCCAAATACATAAATACAATATTAAGTGTGATGCTGCAGCATCTGCACTGACTACATAAGAAAAGCACATCTTTAAGACCATAGCAACCAGGAAGAAACAGTTTTGAAATCTTAAAATTTTGGGATTTATATACTAAGGGTATAAGAATTTTGATAGTGTGGACCTAAATTTCTTAAATGGAAGTGTTTGTTACATCAAGATTAAATAACTAATCTTGATCCTACAAAATAATGTCATAGCACATCATAAAAAAAGAATAATTTATACATTGTTTGGGGAGTTATTTGGTACTTTGCCTCTGACAAGTTGAAGATGTTCTTGTCTGACACCTATCTGTACATTTCATCTCTTGGCTCTAGAGAGACCTTGTTTAGTTTCTTCTGTTGTTTTTGTCTTCTGAAGTGACAGGGCCTTGTCTAGGCTAAGCAAACTCCCTACCATGGAGCTGTGTGCCCAGTCTCAGAGAGTTTTTCAAGGAAAACCCATTACCATTCGGATGTGACCCACAAAGGGCTGAACCACCAAAGAGACGTAAAACACGTTTGTATTTTTTTTTTAATGTGTTTTTGTTTCTATGCTTGTCAGTGGTTTTGCCACAGGCGCGATCCAGGCAATCTTTTCCAGCCATGGAATTGCTGTTGTGTTTACTCTGTAATGTGAATAATCTGACTCGAGGCATGCATGTCGTCTGGTTATGGTTAATTTCAGTTTGAGACTATAGACGATGCTCTGCCCTAGTATGGCACAGAGTTTCTTCTCATGAATTCTCAGACATTTGTTTCACAATGGGCAAAATGTCCAAGAGGGGGGACAACTCATGCCAGATGATTGAAGAACAAAGGGGCATGCAAGACGAAAGCTGTGGCCGGGCTGGTGTATAGCGTGGTGATCTACACAGGAAAGGGAGTATGTCAGATCGTTGACTTTATCCAGCTGTTCTCCAGAGTTCAGACTCCCCCTTCAATTCTTTGACAAGCAATGTATCATTATAAATCAGTGTTTATACTTAAATGCCTACGACAGCTGCAGGTTGGCTGAGAGGGGCAATAAGCACATGGGGCTAAGGGCTCTAAATCGAAGCCTCTGGAGGCCAAGGGAATTTTCAGGCTCCAGAAAGTGGAGAGGATTCACTTTGGCTTCGTATCTTGGCTTTTCTGTCCCTTTCCAAAATGAACTGTTAAATCTTTGTGTCTGTGGGGAGAATTTCTTTGGTTCCTTTTTGAGAAATCTTACTTTGTTCTGAAAAGCAAAACAATACTTTTCACCAAGCCGTAAGAGGATTCACTTACTCTTTTAAAAATGATCTTTAATCATGTTAGTTCTCAAATCCCCTTGTGATTTGTACATGAAACAAACAAACAAACAAAACGAGTCACAAGAACAAACCAGTCACAGAAATTTTTGTTGTTCCTAGGAAACAAACTCATCTACTAGGCTATGAAATATAGGGAGATGCATATGCATTCATTTTAACAGGCAACTTTTGGGACGAGAAAGGAGAAGGTTAACTTTTTATTTCAAATTTGCATGAGGCTCATAGTTATTCTTTTCAAACCACTTGCTTTTCTCTTGGATCTGGGTGAGATGAATGAACTTGAGTCCGAGAGCCAGCAATACTGGACGGCTTTCAGGTGGCTGCTTGACTTTCCCAAGGCAAGTTCACTCGCTACAGCAAAACCCTTGGGTTTCTTCTTTTGCTTTGCCATCCAAAGACATTGTATGCTTTCTTTCAGCTCTTTAACTCCAGCTCGCCTATGCTATGCATGATAAAACTCAGGCTCTTTGTACTTTGCTGTTTACATTAAGTGTCTTGTCTTATCCTATACACAGGAATGAATCATTTGAGTTCAGGGGGAAGGTTTATCCAGAGCAAGCATTTTTAACATTTGGGTTTCCTTATTCATTCTAAGCAAATGCAACAAATACACAGGAGGCTATGAAGCTTCCTGAAGGTCTTTTTTTGTCACCCAATGTCACCTCTCAACTTGTGAGGATGTGCCCAGGCTATGAAGACAGGTAAGTGTGATTTTGATACTTTGTCCTGTCACTTAACAACCCTGTGATTTTGGACAAAAAAGACTTGAAATTATGTCTGTGAATCATTTAGCTCATTCATTAAATGGAGACCATTGTGCGTGTTTAATCTTACACTCAGACTTGAAAGGAGATTAGATAGCAGGGAAATTTCTATAGCAGCAGCCCTACACAAGACTGTGTGTTCCAAAGATGGCCCATGCTTCTCCTGGGGATTCACAGCTGGTGGCTAGTCTCTGTCTTGATCTCCATCAATAAGGATCCTAACACCAGCTTGCAACTTTTTTTCCCAAGGAGAGAAGTTACCCACACATTCCATCATTCCTGTTTCTGTTGGGATCTTTTTGTGCATGGGATTCAATAGCTAGAAGGCCCCTGAGTACAGAGGCTGAATTTCTGCCCTCCTGTCTATGCAGTGTCATCCTTCCAACCTCCACTTTAACTGGGAGGAAGAAAATGCTCTCCCAAAGACACTGAGTTTCCTGCAGTGGCCCTGGTAGTCTGAGTACTCAGAGGGGAAGAAGAGGGGTGGAGCTTTGTGAGGCTGGTTAACAGTCACCCACTTGTGGTCTTGTTTCACAAATTAGGCACTTACATGTTTTTGTGTATTTTCTGTTTTTCTAAAATTTCTAGTAACTCCCAAAGTCTTACTATGGGTTGCATATATTTTCCTTTCTTGTTTTTGAACCTGTTTGTGGATTCTGATTAGGTAATTTTAGCTTATAGTTCAGAAAATAACATAGCTTTTTTTATTTTCACTCTTTTTCTGGGGTGCTGAGGATCAAATCTAGAGCTTGCAAAAGGCAGGAGAGTGCTCTGTTCACTGAATTATACCCCAAGGCCTTCTTTTTTAAACATTTATTCTATTTTGAGGCAGATTCTCATTAAATTATTCAGTCTGGCTTTGAACTATTCTGTCCCCCAGGTGGGACTTCAACTTCCTTCTAAACAGCTGCACCACTAAGCCTGGACACATTTCCTTTTCATGTAGATGGGTGCATCCTGGTTTTAATGGTTCCTGTATTGAGAGTTCAAATTATAAATGTTTTCTCCCCAATGATACTATCCACTGGGAAAAAATAGCTAAACAAAAACAAGAGATTTTTAAAAGAAGAACAAACTGTGAAGACAATAGGAACATAATATAAATTTTAAGGTTTGTTATTATTATTATTATTATTATTATTATTATTATTATTATTATTATTATTGGTGTGTGTGTATGTGTATGTGTGTGTGTGTGTATGTACACCCACACACGCATGAACATGAGCATGAAGGAGCTTTCTAACCCAAAGGTCTCTAATTCCCCTGGAGCTGGAGTTACAGGTGGTTGTAAGCAAAATATAGACCTCTGATTTTCTTCAGTTCATGCTTTTAATCACTAGTCATCTCTGTCATCCCCATGAAGAGTGTGACAATGTCACTCTACTAAAGAATGGAAAAGGTTAGACAATAATGGCAGAAACATATTGGAATTGAAAGGTCAGTAAAGGTAGCATTTTAAGTCAGCAACAAAAAGTAGCTGTGTCCTAAGTAAGTAAAATGGGAACAGTTGGACCATATCTAGAAAACCATTGGAACTTGAGGTTGGACACAATTCAAGGGATAAAAGATTTAAGTGTTTTAAAGAAACACATCTAGGAAGAAAGAAGAGAGGAGTTTTTCACAAACTTATTATTATTTCTAACCAGGTATAATAAAGATTTGGGAGTTCACTGTTTTCCCATCTTGATTCTATTTGCAGGTAATGCCCAGATTTCTTATAAATATGCATTTCCAGAATGAAAATTAGTGCTTGCCTGGGTGGGAACACAGTTCGTAAATACCCTAAAAATCCTCTGAGATGATGAACATACTCTAAAACTGGAGGTAAGTGTGAATGCACTGCTTAGTAAAATGAATGAATCGTCCGATATGCAAATGGCACTTAAACCACAATGTTAAATCAAGGATGTTGCATTGACAGCTATCTCCGGGCAAAATAAGCCCAGGATTACCACCACACCTGGGTATGTGGTACAAGCCATGATCAATGGCAAACAAATGCCAGAGATAGATTTGCAAGAATTAGAGTGACCTTGCTGAATAAAGAAAGGAAAGAAGAAAGGGACGGCTTTCTTCTGGTGGTCCCTTGCCTTCAATTTGCTCTCTTTGTCTCTGTACGTCTTTCTGTTTCTGTCTCTGTCCTTTATTTATTTGTGTGTGTGTGTGTCTGTATGCACAGTTATGTGTGAAGGTCACAAGATAATCTTGGGTGTTGTTCCTCAGATGCCATCAGGGATTTTGAGACAAAACCTGTTACTAGCCTGGACCTTGCCAAGTTGGCTAGGCTCTCTGGCCAGCCAGCTCCAGGGATGACTGTCTATCCTCCCAGGGAAGGAATTATAAGCATGCACTACGTTGCCTGGCTTTTTAAAGTGAGTGCTGTGGAATCCTAGTTGAGGCTCTCATGCTTGTAGCTCAAATGCTGTCCTGACTGATCCACCTAATAGTCCTTACTAAAAATAGTGTCCTAGCTTACACCTCCAGATGCTAATTACAGTGGCTCATGCCATCATTGAATATTAACCAGCATGCTTTATTGACCTCAGCCAGGTTGCTGCCTCTCTGGGTTACACGGCTTTCTATGGAAATGGCTTCAGCTAAAAGCATGGCATTTTTCTTTTTAAATGCAGAATCATGCCAGACTGTCACAATTAACTTCAAATACATGGCTTTTATATTTGATGGGGCAGTTCCTTTGTGATGGTGATAACACAGGAACTATGCTGGTACTAATGCAGCAGCTGAAGGGACAGGCAGAGGCAGACCTGTGGGAATAGCCAGCTCTTTGCTTTAATTCTTGTTTGGTTTTTGCATCCTGCAGCTGTGACCACCTTTGCAAAAAATGGTATTGATGAAGTCTACCAGGGACTGGTAGTCTTCCAGGGGCTTTTCTTATTTTTCTTTAAATTTAATTTATTGGGTTAGTCCACGATCTTGATACGGTCCTAATAACTGTGGGAATGTTGCTATGAAATCCTACATGCAAAAAAAAAAAAAAAGTATTTCAAATTTCATGGGGATTCTCATATGTTTCTTAACCATGGTTCTGGAAGGAAGGAAGAAAGAAAGAAACAAGAAACCATATATCCTTTCTTTTTTTTCTCTCTTTGTGTCTCTCCAGAGCCTACCAATGTTTCATTTACTCAAATATGATACTAAATATATGTTTCATTGCTTTCCCTTAAAGTTGACCACAGAGGAAGATTGTCCCAGAGGGACAACAGCATGACTGGGTGGTGTTGGGGTAATGGCTGGGGGGAGGCAGGCAGAGAGGCACAGGCACTTGGAACTTTCCAGGCCTCGTCTCAGTACGTGGTGCAGCCTTGGGGAGGTAGCCCCACTCCCATGGCTGCTGGTGCTCGAACTCAGGAAGGAGTTAAAGACCAATAAAGTTCAGTGATTTCTGTATCAAGTGTTCACAGTGGAGATTTATGTTTGCTCCTCTTTAGGAGGAAGGACTCTGTGGGTCTGGGTGGGGCCACTTGCCTGGCCACCATGTCTTCTTGTGGTGCTGCTAAAGGAAGCTGCTGCTGTTTGGCTCAGATAAGCTTTTCTTTTTATTTAAGGAGAAGTCAGTGCTCATAAAACTCAACAATCCTCCCCCCCCCGGAATATCAGGAAAGGAGAAATGTTCCTTGGAGATTTCTTAAAGTATAATATCATTTTAACAAATGCACTGTATTCTTTCTCTATTCCTCCCCCTCCCTTCTTTCTTTCCTGTATTCCCCACCTTCTCTCTCTTCCTCCTTCCCTCTCTCTTTCCCTCTCTCTCTAAAAAGCACTAGTATCAAGAAAGAAAGGAAGAAAGGAAGAAAGAAAGAAAAAGGGCTGGTTGCAAGAAGAATTACAGGTTCAAAATTTGGCCTTGCTTCTCCTAATGATATATGCCAAAGAGAACGAGTCTCTTTGAACACACAGGAAAAGTATACTGGTTTCTTTAAAAGGTAAAGACAGTGTTGGAATTTGTTTGAAAACGCCCAGCTGTGGCTTTCATGCCTCAGAGCAGCCAGGTAGTATGTGGTATGTAAGGCAAAGGCTTTACAGCTAAATTTATACTGGTTTATTAATTCTCACTCAGTCATATTCCAGGGACTACTGAGGCATGGTAGGCATGTTCATTCTGTAAGAACCCAGGCAGTTTTCTACATGTCAGTGTTGCTTCTTGATGGTCTTGTTTAATCTACAGATGAGCATAGGATATATGGAGGTATGGGCTATCTGATTGATTTTTTTTAATGTTCAGCATTAATATCAATTAACTTAACGAAGTCTTTGATGAGAGTCAGGAATCAGATAGTTGAGTGGCACATCCTCTGTCACATTACATGGTGTGATAGAGTAATAAGGCTCACTTCACTGCACCTCCCTACCAATGTGCTGAGGGATCCAAGTAATGAGACAGGGATGTGAGCATGTGCTAGAGACTTGTTAAATGTTAGGAACTGAAAATGTGGCTTTATCTATGAGAAAATGGGATTCAATGGTACCTCTGGGCGTCTTCAATGAATACTGATTGCCTGTTGGTGAGAAATGTTATGGAGCAACCCTGCTCAACATTTGTCTCAGAGGGCAATTTCTGTTTGTTCTGTCAGATTCCAGGTGCTCCATCTATATTCATTAAGCCTGCTGGGGTGCTCGCTAAGTAATGCTTTCTTTTTCCACAAAAGTCATATGTCCGAGCTTCAATTTATCTAGAAAGCTCAGGCTGATATGTATATATTTTTCCTGTCTCCTGGAACTTGTGATTTACTGAGATCTACATAATCGCTTCCCTATCCACAGTTATTAATGGTGGAAGCAGTTTACTAGCATAAGCACCAAGAATCCGTTTCAGAAAGATGTCTGCCTAAGACGTGGTGGACTAAGTCTCATAACCTGTGTCTGACTGGGAACCTGACAAGTAGAGGCTGTTCCCAAGCTTCCAAGCACACACCAGAGGTCCTCATCCTTGGCTCCTGACCATATTGTTTTCCACCAATCAGCACGATTCCAAACAGAACAACCTGACCTGGCAAGAGTTCAAAGAGCAAGAGGGTGGAGGTAGTAAAGTTGTTGGAGATAGATGGATGGATGGGAAGTTACAGAGAACTAGGAAAAACTAAGACAAAGAAAAGAGAGGTTTGGAATAAGAGGTCTAGTAGTTGGGCTTCCCTTTGGGCCACCAGTGATGGTAGATGTCATTCTGTAAATATGTTTCTCATACTGGTTAATGAATAAAGCACTGTTGGCCAATAGGAAAGAAAGATAGGCAGGCCTAGGAGACAAGAAGGAAAGAGGAAGTAGTAAGGAGGAGTCAAGAGAGAGAGACTGGGGAGACGAGATGCTGGCCCCACTCCCCAGTAAGAAGACCACGTGGAAATACTAGATTAATAGAAATGGGTTAATACTTAAGACAGAGCTAGGCCAATAAGAAACAAGTAATGGGCCAATAGTATTATATCAAATACAGAGTCTCAGTGTGTTATTTGGGGCTGGTGCGGCAGCCGGACAAGACCGGCAGCGGGAGGAAAATCCTTACTCCTTACACACCAGCTCACGAATAATGACACAAGATTTACCATTAAATACAAAAGCTCAGCCTCAGCTTAGTCTTGTCCTACTAGCTCTTACAACTTGAATTAGCCTACTTCTCTATTAATCTATGTTTAAGCATGTGGCTTTTTAACCTTTCATTCTTTCATTCCACATCTCCCTGGCACCTCCTGTGTACCAAGAGTTTCCTTCTGTTTCTTTTTCTCTGCCGTGAAGTTCCACTAATACCTTTTGACTAGCTATTGGATGTTCAGCTTTTTATTACACCAATCACAGCAAATCATCTTCACACAGTGTACAAAGATCCCACAAGAAACTGCAGCTGTAACCCAATCAGGGAACCTTCTTGCATCTGACAAGAGCTAACAGAAGACTCATAACTGGGCAGTGTGCAGACAAGTGAGAGACTTTGGGACTCTGAGCCCTAAATGGGATGTTTTCATCAAACCCTTCCCCTAAAGGAGCAGGAATCTATGTGGAAGAGGAAATGGAAAGATCTTAAGAGCCAGAGGTGGCGAATCACTCCAAGGAAACAGCATCTTCAAGACACAATAGAATTGATACATGTAAGGACACAGAGAAGCTGTGACAGCACCCACAAAACCTGCCCAGGCTCAAACCAGACAAAATCCCCACACTGAGAAGTGGACACAAAGTTCCACTCCTAACCAAGAAGCTATTTGCAATTTGTAATTATGGGAAGGGAACATTTAGTTATATCCAATGGGATGACAATGAGTGTATCAACTCCAGGGCAAGTCCTATGCTCAGGAATTGTTGGCCAATGAAAAATGGGCGTGTGTGTGTGTGTGTGTGTGTGTGTGTGTGTGCCTTCTTGGTTTGCTTTGGTAATTTTTTTTTGTCTTTTTAGTATTTATGTATTTCAAGAGAGAAAGAACATAAAATTAGGTGGTTAGAAAGGTGAGGGGATATCTGGAAGAGGGGAAAGTGTGATAAAATATACTGTGTGAGTAAGACAAGAGTTTCAAAAAACATTTTGTAAAAGAAACTATGGCTGTAACAGTTTTATATTCTGTAATCTAATCTATGAAGCACAGGCTTGGTAAGCCATAGGAGCTAAGTTTGAGTCCTCAGCAGCCACTTAAAATTCTGGGCATGGCTGTGTATGCTTTTAACTACAGCACCTAGGAGTAGAGACAGGTGGCTATCTGGAGCTTGCTAGCTAGCTTTAAAATTCAGAGCCCCTGGTTCAATGAGAGGCCCTGTCTCAAGGAAAAGATAGACAGAGGAAGACGCTTGCTGTCCTCCTCTGGCACACCTGCTCATTCAAGTGCACACACCACACACACAATTGATTGGCATATCATAATGGTGAAAATTTAGGGAAAACAATGTGAAGTAACGCTTCACAGACACCTTTTGTCACGATCGAATCAGGGCAGCCAGAATCTTTTACTTGAAATGAAACATTTATCAGTTCTTTGTGGTAAAACATTAAGGCTTCTCTCTTCTAGATATTCTGGAATGTGATATGTTATTATTAACTGCAATCATCCCAATGTGAACATCTCATCCTGGTGCATGTCCTCTATGCTTCCTCGTGTTGTCTTCCTTATGGAAAGGAAATGTACTATAGACTTTAAAGTAGACCTTTATTTTGTAACTAATCCTGTGTCAATGACATTAATGGCTGTAAGGAATTTAATGAGAGGAGGTACCAAAGGGATTTAATTTGGACTTTTGCTATTTGGGAAATGGTCTGTGGACTAGTGGCATCAGCTTTCTTCAAGAAAGATAGGGGCTTTCCACGTACTTGCTGGATCAGCATGGCACTTTTTAATAAGATCCCCAAAGATTTGAGTGTGAGTGGAGGGCAGAGAGACACTGTTGCAAACAATCAGTCCTGTGTGTGTGTGTGTGTGTGTGCATTAATGTATATGTATACGCATGTGTTCATATATGTGTATGTGTGTAGTTTTTATTTGCTCAGTTAAAGGGCCCTTTCATTATCTATGGTAGAGGTATAGCCATGCTCATCATTCCTTCTTGTCTAAGTCTTGCAAGCAATTTCTATTTGTATAGTATGTGGTTCTCTTCCTTGGAATATGTTTGAAATGCAAATTCTCAGGGCATACCCTGTGATCTATTGAATCAGAAACTCTGGGACTGGGGTAGCAATGGCCTGAGTTACAACACCTTTTCAGATAATGGATGATTGTGCAGCAGTTCCAATACACAAGCAATCTTGTCATCACAAAACAGTGGAATTTGATAAAGGCAGATGATAGGTGATTTACAACTGACATCATTATCATTCCATTCTTAACTTCAAATGTATGGGAAATTTATAGGATTAATAATTATGTGTGTAATTATTCAGTGTGTGTGTGTGTGTGTGTGTGTGTGTGTGTGTGTGTGTGTGTGCATGCAAGCTAGCTCATTCAAGGACAGGTATGTGTGTATGTGTATGAGAATGAATGTGGAGGCCAGGGATTGATGTTCAATGTCTTCTCAAGCACTTGCCATATATTTTTTTCAAGACATGTAGATCATGATAGACTCAGCTGGGATGGCTGGCCAGCAAACTGAGGGGATCCTCTGTCTCCATCTTCCCAGTGTTGGGGTTACAGGTGGTGAGCACGGCTCTGCCTTTTTTTTTTAATTTGGATTCCAGGGGATAGAACTCAGGTCCTCATGCTTGTAAAGTAAGCACTTTATTAACTGATCATCTCCATTGCCAATAGTTTAAAAAACATTCTTCAGAATTCTTGACAGATGCTTGTATTTTTGTAAGGGGGGAAGCCTTTGGGGAAGCCAAGCTTCTAGCTCTACAAAATCTGCTTTAGTCCAGATAACTAAAACTCACCTGCTGGACATTAATAGCCTATTCCAAATTAATCTAGTGCTTTAACTTAGTGTCTTAAGTGATTCACAAAGAATATGTTTAGAATTTTGCTGTAGTTCCAGATTCGGCAGTATAGTTTAATGCCTGGTCAGGTAATGGAGGGGCTCTTGAAAGCAAAGTTGAATGACTGGGCAGAGACTCCAGGGTTTGTGAAAAGGGCTGCACACACACTCTGGAGTTCTGAAGCAGACAAAGCCAATTAAGCTTAGTGAGCAGATAGTAGTAAGTGGGTTTATCCAGTGGGGTCTCCAAGATGATCCAAAAGGAGAGAGCTACTTCCCATCTCAAACAGGTTAGGTAATTAAGTGCAGATTGGAATGAAGCATCCAGACAGTCCTTCCTCCCCAGGGCAATACTGCATCCACTCAGAGCTGGCCACAGATTTTCAATGTCAACTTCTTGGCTTATCTTGTTTTCAGTGGAAAATATTGTCCATGTGTTTTCTTCTATTAAAACCAGGAAAGTTATAATGAATGGAATAGATGTTTTAACATGAAATAATATAAGCTTTGATACACTAGCTCCATTCATTTTCCAAATACTTTACTGTTCTGTTAAAAAGAAATAGAACATACAAACAACAAAAACCATTTAATATAACAAACCAGCCAATTTTACATAAGGTGATACATTTTTTTATTTTTCACAAAGTACTGTTGGATCTTGTTCTTATCTAAAATTGTAATGCTTCATGCAGTATGGACATGTTTTTATTAGTTTTGGTTTTAAAGAGATTTCAGTGAAATATTAGTCATCTTCCTTATTGACTTTGGCAGGCACCTTCATACACTTTGGTCTCAAGGTCATTTGCCTGATCCCATTCCTAGATCTACCTCTGAGAAGTCACTCCTAAAAGGTGGTGGTATCTATGCCATGTGTCAAAGTATGCTTCTAAGAAAGCATTAATAGAGAGAACAATGTAATAGAAAAAAAATCACAAGATCTTGAGACTTCCCAAAGCTCTAATGGAAGCTGCATCAGCAATGGTTGATCATTTTAGGGGTCAGCAAGCTCCTATGCAGCACTGTGGCTGACAAGGTTATGACTTAAGGCTGCATGTGTGGGCATACAGTAGCAGAGTAGCAGATAAAGCTGTATGGAGACATCTCAACACTGCTCTGAGTGCAAAGATTTATGAGGGACTGTGGTGGGATGGGGAGCCTTTGTGGCATCACCAGGAGAGCATAAATGCAGGGCTACACCATGTGATGTTTAGTTTAAGGATGTAGTGGTGTTCATCCCACAACAGAAAAGATGGTTGGAGAGATGCATGGGTTTGACAAAATTCTGTGATACAGGGAAGCAGCTGCATTTTATGTGACACTTCCAGATGGTCATGGTTAGATCCAGGTGGGAGCTACAGTAAAACAGAGTTCAGTCCAACCTGTGGAAACAGTTTCTAGATGAGCTTCTTCAATGGGCACTTCTTCTGTTGAGACAGAAAAAGTGACAAGAAACTGCTTAAGAGAGGGAGGGTCTCAAACAACTGAGCAAAGCTCATACGTACTCATAGAGGCTGAAGCAGCCAGCACAGGCTGGCATGGGGCTGCGCCAGGCCCTCTGCAATATACTATAGCTTTCAGTTTAGTACTGCTACTGGACTCCTGAGTGTGTGAATGAGTGGGTGTCTACCCTTCTCTGGGGAATATTTTATTTTTCTGTAGTCCAACTCTGAATTTATGGTTTTCATTTTATCTTATTATGTTTTATCTTGTTATGTTTGTTTGTAATCCCTTAGAAGCCTGCTTGTTTTCTAATGAGAGACAGAAAGGGAGTGGACCTGGGCAGGAGAGGAGGTGGGGAGGAACTCAGAGCAGCAGAAGGAGGGCAAACTCTATTCAGGTTATAATGTATGAGAAAAAAATAATGTTTAAGAAAAAGGAAAAAATGAAATTACTTTAAATTATAAAGTTATAGTATTATACATAGAACAAATAAATTGATATTAATTATAATAAAACCACAGCTTATTAGCTAAAAGAAAGATGGGTGTTATTCTGACTGCTGGTTTGAAGGTGGGCCACCCATCATGGAGGGGAAAGCATGGTGGTGGCTCTGGGTGGGCAGAGGAAGCTCGTTCACAATTCAGTGCATTGGGACACTTAGAGCTCAGGCAGGAACCTTGCCTGGTTGTCATCTATAGACTCCACCACCCTTGCAGCTCTATGTCTGTCAGCTAGACCCAATACTCACAAGGTTTCACCCCCTCCCCAAAGGGCATCCCCAGCTGAGGCGTTGATATTTGAACATCTGAGCCAGTGTGGGAGGGGCACTTCTTATTCAAAGCCCTGAAAAAGGGTTGACTGATAGAGCACAAACCATATGCTAAAAGTGGCCAATGGGCAGCAAGAGAGGTGATAATTAAAATGTCCCTATCATCCAGAATGGTTTGGTTTAGTTTAGAAAAATCACAGAGGAGGCAAAATTTGAGCTGACCTGGGAAACATAGATAAGGCTTGGATCATTTATTCTCAACAGGGGCGACATCATCCCAAAGGATCTTAGCTATAATCATGTTTAGCCTTCCAAGAGACATAGTTCATAAAGAGTTACACACATATATGTGTATAAATATATATACTTTTACATGAATATTTTCATGCTTGACAAGGACATGGTCAGGTAAATATGCTTGCATGTTTCCTCCAAGTGGTATGTTTTTGTTTTCATAAAGGTATAATCATTTCCTGATGTATCTGAAATAAATGATCACAAAATTAGTGGCTTTCAACAATACACATTTATTATCTCATGGATCTGGAGGCTGTAGTCTGTGGGGAGTTATGATCCTTTTATAGACTTTTCCTCCTTCTAGAAGGTGCTGTCTTCCTTGACCCATGACTCGCCCTACTTGGATCTATGTTTCTGTGGCACCTTTCCTCTTTCTCTATCTTTTAAAAACATATGATGATATTTTCCTTTCATGGATAATCCAGGGTTTTCCTCTTCCCAAAATCTTTAATTTCATTGCAGTATCTTTTTGCTATGCAAGGAATTACATTTATAGGTTCCGGGGAACATAGTGTGGAGGATGCTTTAGTCAGTCGAAAAATAGTGATTTATATGTCAGTTGGTCACAACTTAGGCAGCAAAAGAACAAGAAAAAAGAACATAGGGCTCTGTGTAACCACACTCATAGAACAGGATCTCAGGGCAGAGATGGCCACTGATGGCATTCGAGGAGTGTACTGTGCCCAAATGTGGACATCATTACAATATAAGTTGTTTGTTGCTGCCTCTATCATTGCTACATTAGGGATTTATGTTTTTTTCAAGCCCAATTTCCAAGTATTCTTAAACTTGGATTCATTTCCCATTATAACAAAATAACGCAAATTAGTGGTGTCCCCCTCTGTGTGTGTGTGTGTGTGTGTGTGTGTGTGTGTTACAACAACAACATACTTGGCTATGTATTTCTAGAGGCCAGAAGTTCAAAACCAAAGTATTGTGCTCCACCATAGGCTCCAGGGAAAAACTGCTGTGACTCCAAGCATTCCTTGGCTTGTGGTTGCATTACTCAAAGTTCTGTTTCCACTGTCACAAGTCTTTCTCCTTCTTTGATGTCCATATTTTTGTTTCTGTCACAGGAACACTTCTTACTTGGATGTAGGGTCATTCATGACAATCAGGATAATTGCACTTACAATAATGCTTTTTGCCAAATAAGGTCACCTACAGAGCTTTTAGTTGTTATGGAGACTTACCTTGAGGGACACCATTCAACTCACTATTCCTCAAGTCAGAACTGCATTAAGGGAGTGAAATATTTTTTTTTCCCCCACCAAAGGCATCAATATGCTGAACTTCACCTTGTTCCTAGACACTGCTGGGCAGCAGTGGGGGCCCATGTACCTCATTTACAGCCGTCTTGGAGAAGATGAGTAGCCACAAATACTGTTGCAAAGCATCTTCTTGTTTGTTTTTCCCTTATTTCACTGTCTTGCTTTGTTTTGTATTGCGATAAGACTGCCAGACCTGGCGGTTTGTACTGTGCACAGATGCACCGAGTCACGGTTCTAGGGAAATACAAGGTTAAAAGAGAACAACTGGAGACCTTCTTTCTACGTCTCATCATGGCAGAAAGTGGAGGGCAAGGAAACACTCAAGCAAGAGAGATATAGAAAGGGAAGAGAGAGGCATGTCACTTCCTACTCCCGGGACAATGACATTACTCCTTTCACGGGGTAGAGTCCTCATGACTTCTGCTGCGGTTTGAATGTGAAGTGTCTTCCACAGTGTTGCACACACGTTTCTCAGCCCCTGGTGCTGCTGGGGAGGGCTATAGAACTTTTAGGGGGTGGAGCCTTGCCAGAGGAAGTAGATCACTAGGAGCAGGCTTAGAGGATTTCATAGCTCAACCCCACTTCCTGTTTACTTTCTGCTTCGTGATTGTGGACTCGATGTGACCAGCTAGCCTCTTGCTCCTGATATCAGGTCTCTCTGCCTACTTCAGTGTCTTGCATGACACGAAGAACTGTATCTCTCTGGAACTGTAAGACCAAAGGGTCATTTTTTTCCCCTCAGTCCTTAGAGTATTTTGTTACAGCAACAATATAAAAAACTAGCGTCTGCTTTAGCAACTCTACTTCTCAACACCGACGACCCCGTGGGGTTCAGCTCCCAACATACAATAGATAGCAAGCATTTTTTCACTTCTGCGTGAAGACAGGGCTGTGTTTATTGAGCAGCTTTAATTTGTTTCTTAAACTCAGTAGTGCTTTTCATTCCTTTAAATCAGCTCCGGACGTCCAGCTTGACAGTCAAGTCTTGTGATGAGGGCACCTGGGGCTTGTCCCAGCCTCTGATGCTAGTTCCTTGCCTACTCTCTGGATTCACCGTAGTCTCCTGAGTCATTGTGTACTTGCTTGCTCCCTCCTGATTGGTATCGCTCTGTTCCTGCTTGCTCTCTGCTGATTAATGCCACTCTCTACCCACACATCTCCTGGCTGGCATCAACCCTTTCAGGACTTTTTCCTCTCATTGTCCTACCTGCTCTCATTTACTCTTCTACCCAGTGGTGTGCACACTCTGCATCGCCCGAGTTTCTGAGACTTCCCAGTGTACAGGAACCATTCCAGCAGCTGCTTACTATGTGGGTTTTGATAAAGTTTGATCCGGTGTTGTCTAGAGACTCTGCATGTCTGACTGGTTTATAGGGTATCTTGTGTCACTGTGGGGACCACACTTCTAGATGAGTTCTTCACCTCTCATCCATCTACCTTAACTGGCTAATCATATGTATGAAGGTATCCACCCCCGCCCCCACTCCCAATCACAGCTGCAGCCAGGGATCAAGAGCTGTGGCTTGTTCCATGCCAAGCACTCAGCTCACTGTATGTGCCAAAAAGCTGATGAAAGTGAATGGACTTACATTACCTCTGGATTAAAATGAAGGATAATTGTTGCAATTTGGCATTGCTGCCTCCCTTATGTTGCTTTGGTGACTGTGGAGAGGGCAGCCTGGTGCCCTCTGCTAACTAGACCCCCAGAACCACTGATCTTCAACAATCAGGGGCTCATTTGAAGTATTTTTATTCATGTGACCAAGCTCTCCTCCAGGCAAAAGCAACTATTTAAGTAGATAACATCATGGGGGGGGGGGGATGGACTCATGCCACTGCATTTATGAAGAGCAGACATCTTAATAATGGTTTTGAAATCAAATGTATTTTCTCCTGAAAACTGATTTTACTAAGAACATGTGTGATAGGATCGGAAATTCTTGTTTCAAGGCAGCCTTCCTTGATCTATTTTCTCTTAGAAGTAACTGGTGGGAGGGAGGGAGAAAAGTTACAGTAATGAAATAAATACTTTTACAGGTCCCAGCAGATCACCCTTCCAAGAGACAGAGGTTCCCTTGGCAGAAGCAGGCGGCTTTCTGTGAGTTCAAGGCCAGCCTGGTCTACAGAGTGAGTTCCAGGACAGGCTTCAAGGCAGTACAGAGAACCCTGTCTCGAAAAACCAAAAAAAAAAAAAAAAAAAAAAAAAAAAATTGAAGGAGTTCATTTTGTTTCTCTTCTCCTCTTCCTTTTCCATACTGAGGATTGAATCTAGGGCCTTATGAACGCGAGGCAGGACTCTACCACCAAACTACATCCCAGGACTGGTTCCTTCTTTTCTGACTTGTTCAGCATAGCTGTTCCCCACTGCCAGGATACGAATACCTTCCCACCACATCACAAGGGAGGGGAACTCAGGTGTCTTTCCCTCTAATCCAGACTGAGGTTGAATGCTGGGACATCTAAAATTTGTGTCTAGAAATATGTTTAGAGCTTCTGGGTAGCCCTCCATCTTAGTCTTTCCTTCTTCCTCTCAGTCTCCTTTTTCTTCTTTTCACTTCCTCCCTCTTGGAAGTTCTGGGGATCCGAGTCAGGGTCTTGAATGTTTGTTCTAGGTATGCGCTATCAGTGAACTACAGCCCCACCCCCTCCCTGCATTTCTACGTGGTTGCTTTTATCGACAACACATATTTGCATGCAGTTTTATTTTCCAGGATGCTATGCGATGCCATCATATTGCTAATAATTAAAGCTGTTGGGGAAGTTGCTGACAACTCAGAATTGCACTTGAAAAATAATGGACTCCACAGTGAATAGAGAGAACATGTGCCTCAAGTTCAGGATTCCCAGCTCTAGATTAGTCAAGCACCATGATTACCCTTGTTTCAGTGTTTGGTTTTGAATCCACACAATGGCGATGTTTCCATCCTTAGTTTTCCTACATGTGAAATTCAAGTTCTAAATTTACTTAAAGGTTACTACAGCGACATAGCTTGTTTCTGGTAGAATTAAAATGAATTGGTTTCATTACTTTTATTTCCATCTTTAGAGGCTTCAGGGCCTTTGGGCCAATTTGGAGAATTTCCTGTGGGAAATTAAAGAGATTTAGCCAAGAGGTCAAGGAGAGGTGGAAAAAGAAACATCTAAGCATCCTGCTATGTCAGAGCCTGGGTGGGTGGCCTGTGTCACATTGTCTCCCCGTAGCTGTTCAGGATGAACAGAAGAGCCAAGTCACTGGCAAATGTGGCCACAAGGATCTGTTTTCTCTTTGGTGGGGATCATAATCAGACAGCTAAAAAACTGGGGTTCTGTGCAAAGAGTATTTAATAACAGCTGAACTCTGGATGGATGTATATTTGTTTGCTATGAACATAAGCTTTAGCACCTAGACAGTGAAGGAGTATCCAGATGACTTAGCTGATGTTTCTCCCTACATCTAAGTTGTCACTGGCAAAACAAATTTTTGGGGGGTGCTGGCAAGATGCCTTAACTGGTAAGTGTGGCTGAAAACCTGAGTTAAATCCCTGATCTCACATGGTAGAAGGAAAAACATAATGTTCACAAGGTACCCTCTGACCTCTACACATATATGTATATGCACATATGAACAGGTATAAACACACACATACACAGGTGTGTATTGTGACACAGACACACACAATGAAAATGTAGTAGAATAATTTTTATAACTCCTTTATTTAACTACAACAAAAGAATCGTAGATGAGGAAAAAGAATTGTAGATGAGGAATTTGACAGTCAGCTTTTGGAATTCTTATTTATTATTTTAAATCATAACTGCCACATCAGTTAGCTAATAGAAATAGTTTTAGAGTACATTATTTGGGTGTTGTATAGGAAGAAGATGGTGTATCTAAACTATCATTTGAGTAGGGCTTACTGCAAAGACTCTTAAAGACAGCATGAAGAGAAGATAGCAAAATTACAAGGAATAAAATTACACTCTGGGCTGATAGTATAGTGGAGGGTATTATTAGTGCCTAGGCATAAAGGAATCAGTGCAGAGAAAATGTATTCAAATTCAGATCGTTAATACACTTGGTGACAAAGTAGGTGCCATTGTAAGGAGTTTTTCTCTGTTCTGCCGGAGAGACCTCTATTAATTATGAAAGCTTGGCCTTAGCTTAGGCTTGTTTCTAATAGCTCTTATAACTTAAATCGACCTGTTTTTATTAATCTACATGCTGCCTTGTGGCTCCTGGCTTTTACCTCTCCTCTTGTGTGTCCAGCTGGAACTCCCCCTTTCTTCTTCAAGAGCTCTCTCTGTTCAGAAGTGCCCCCACATACCTCCTGCCTAGCTATTGGCTGATTAGCTTTTTATTAAGTCATTCTCAGTGACATATTTTTACACAGTGTAATCAAATATCTCACATGTTATCATCCAGGGGCAAAGGGTATAGCTAGCTTGAGTGACCTCATGAGGGAGGAGTTGGAGGAACACAGCCCCGATCCACTTGCCTTTCTTCAATCTAATGCCAGGGTAGAGGTCTAGTAATAAAATAAAATAAAATCTTTTTACAGGTTCCAGCAGATCACCCTTCCAAGAGACAGAGGTTCCTAAGTGCCTTCTCTTCTGGATGCTCAGTAGGAGCATTAGATAAACCAAAAGGATGAAGTAGAACATCAGAAGGTGAGAAGATGCACTTCAGTAGAAACATCAGCACACTGAGATGATGTAAGATCCAAGAAGGTGGCCTATGGAGTCAGGTGGACACACAGGATGTCTCTCAGGGCAGAGGTGCTAGTCATGGAGTGTAGAGAGGGCAGAGTGAAACAACTCAGTACACAGCTTCCATCTGGCCCTACTTTTTGCCTGTACGGTACTCTCAGGGAAAGCCTACACCATTACTTCTTCATTTGAGAATGGGGAAACAGGCTGAGACAGGCCCTTTTATGACATCATATAGTAGACATCCAATGTGTATTATTTTCCCGCTGACCCTGTGTTCTCTCCTTTGCTTCAGGAGAGCTGATAGGTTGTTTCTTTATGCCACATCCAATGGAGCATTGGCCAGGAAAGGACTCTGAAGCTCAAGTAACTCCGGGTGTTTTAAATGAGTCTCTAACCCCTCCCAGCTTTTCTTCTTTTCCCTCCTCCACCTCCCCTCCCACATGCTCCTCCATGATGGACTCAAACTCTGAGTCCCCTTCATACAAGGCACATACCTCTCCCCCAGAGAAACACTCTCTCTTTTTGATCATTCTTTTGATACAAGGGCTAACTCACTATAGTTGCTGTCTCTGGTCAGCTTCAGTATGTGCTTAGACTCTAGTGAGCATTTCCATGGTCCAGTTTTTGTATCATATTGTGTGATGCACTTAGTGAAAAGCATTTCATAATATAGGGCTTGTTTACTTTATGGTTTAGTATTCCTACAGCAGCAAGCTTCTCGTGATCCTTAAAGATCTTTCTGAATTACCTATCTATCTAATCATGCAAATTGTTTATTACATTACGTCTATTTCCAAAAGCATTTTTTTTTTTCCTGCATGGTCTAGGTATTCTATAAATCACTTAGGTCTGAATGTTTCCACGGTCACAAGAAAGTTGGTTGATCTTTATGTAAAAGTGAGAAGGCATTTGTTTTGGGATCTGGTACGCATGATTTGCATATCCCATTATCTGCTTATTAACCAGAGTGCCTTGTGACAATGGCAGACTGTGAAATATGCTCACATGGGCAGTTAAACAACAAGCACTTGGGGGGTTGATCCTGCAATTACATCCCTGGAATAAAGAGGCAAAAAGCAAGGAGGCAACAATGGGATACTCACATATGACACAGAACCAGAACTTGATGTAATGCAACATGACTTGCTCATAGCACAGGCAGAATAGCAAATGATGCATGAGAAATCCAATCCTTGGTATAATCTTTCTATTATCTCCATTGTTTGCCTATCTTCCAGCATGCATGCCCTGTATGTAAATTAGGTTTCTATTCATAAGTGATTATCTTAGTTCATCTCAATTCAGTTTAATTGTGACTTCTGTATTTTAGCTTAAGTTACTATAGGTGTATACAAATCCTGGTAAATTTAACAACATGATGGCATATAAAGAATAAAGATACTGCTATCACCATCAAACTGTTCTACAATGTTGAAAGTGAATACAATGAAAGTAAAAAACAATGTCCTTGAAAGTAGTCCTAGTTAGAGCTGAAAGAAAACATCTAAAATGCAGCATGAGTTTTTGGGGTTTAACACATATAAGTCTTATTCTTGGGGACTAGCAGACAAGTTAATCTTTTAGGCCATATCTTCTCTGATAACATCAGGTGTACAGTAATATCTTTACAAGGGAGAAAACTAACAGGTAACTAGTCACTATGGGTCAGACACTTGGATACTCAACATATACTATCTGATTGGATTTCCATAGCAACCCAGGAAAAAATCATTCCTCTGCCAGTTTCTGCTCCACTAAAGCTCTTCTTAGCCAATCAGAGGGGGAATGAAGCAATCTAGGGTAAGGCTGTTCAGAAAAGTTCTTTTTTCTATGAGCTGCCAGAACAAAGGTGATCCTGAGGCTTTGGGAGTTCAGATTCATTCTCTCCTCCATTATGGTAGCCTGGTTCCCCTCTAGCCATCTCCTCAGTCTGATATGATGAGGCAATGTGAGCCCTACTTCAGGGTTCCCAAACTCTCCCGTTCATTTCTCGATGCTCTTCCAATTTTAATAGTTAAATTAAGCATCAGGACCCTTTCTCTATCTGCAGTTTTCCTGATTGGGCATTAGGAAACTGGGGAAGCCCCTTCTGTTGTAAATGTAGGAATATTAAAATAGACACAGTGTAACTTGAACAATTTCACCAGTCTAGTCTCTGTTCCAGAGAAGATATTTAGTGCCAATAAAATTGAAACCAAATTCTGCCTTTGCTTAGAAAGTAACTTAAGTATGGTTGGAAATGCGCCTTTGTAGAAGCGACAAGCTTCACATTTTGCCTTGCCGTTACAGTTGGGCTGCTCTGCCAGGCTCTGCTTCAAAGTTGAAGGTCAAATAGTTAACTTATGATAAATGATACTACCCTGAGATTTGAGCCAAGGCAAGAGTGTGGGAAAGCTTATAAGAAAACCATTAAGGCTCCATGTTTGCTGACCTGCAGGGACTCTGGAGCGACAAAGTAAAGATTCTTGTAACATGTACTTTGGAAGAAGCCAGAGGGCTTGTTGCTGGCCTACCCGAGGTCAGAACCCAACAACAACCCCATTGAAATGTCTTACAAACCTGTATTTACAAACCTGTCCTCTGAAATTTCAGATTTGCTTCTTTGTTCTTTTTCTTCCTTCTCTAATTGGAAAGGCGAATTGCAAGCAAACCAGGCATTGCCATTTGTCTGGTATTTTCTTTGTCTTTGCTAGGGATTCCTAGCCAAATTCTTTCTGACTTGAGCCTCTCATTTACGCGCCATTCGCCAAGTCCTCAGTTTTGATACCACCAGCATGCTCTCATTTTTGTTTTTCTGGTGGAGTTCATAAGCTCACTAATAATCACATTCTATGCCAGAGTCTGTGGGGAATTTAAAATGAATTCCACTTTGAACTTGAGTTTTCACATTATTTCTCATGACCTCAGACCATGTGCCTGTAAAGAGAGGTATTTTTCTTTTCTCCCTTCTATCAGAATTTAGTAGGTGTTGGCTGTGGGTCAGGAATGTTCAAAATTCTCTGCATTTGTGCACACACTGTCTCATGCAATGTCAGAGTCCCCATATGAACCAATCACGTGCACAGAAGTATTAAATAACTTGGAGGGGATGAGATAAGAATGAAGGTACTATGTTAAAATACCTTCCAGCCTTGTGGGTGTGGCTTTTAAATATACATACTCACTTTAGCCATGCTAAAATAGTAGCTAAACCCAAACCACCCTTTTGATAACAGGAGGATATTTGGATTCGCTCATGGATGTATAGTGTGTCTTGAACATTGATCAAAGCTGTTGACTATGTTTTCTTTCAGATTAAGTCTTTTGTCAAAAAAGGTGAGTAGACATGTCCTAAGTGGCTTGTCTTTCTTGTTCAAAGAAAATGCTCAGTAACAACAGTACAGGTCATATATCTTTGTCACACAAGAACAGAGGAATAGGAGTATCAATGAAAACATTAGACACATGCACACACATGTCTACACATGTACATAAAACAAACTTTAAATTTTAACCTATCAATGCAGTTATTTGTCTTTTACAATACTGCAGAAACAACATTTATTCTATTGAGAAAATTGCTACTTTGAGTCTTAGAGTTTTATTTAGAGTTTTAGTTTGAAATCTAAAAATGTGTGCTTTTTTATTGAGTTGTTTGACAGGAGTCATCCTTAAGTTAGAGGGGAAGCAGGGGGACTGAATAGTCTTATTAACATTTTGCATAACACATTGTAAGGAAATGATCACTTGCTATGACAGGTAGTTATGACTGGCTAGGAATTAGATGTTATATTTTACCATCATACATACAAGTGTTCATCATTTACTCAGTCTTTTCATAAAAATGTATTTCATGCCTGTTGTTATGCTAGTGTTGCATTGCAGATTATCCTGATATTAAAACATTCCATCTTGAAAAGAACCTTGTTATGATACAGGATGTTTAAAGGAGATGAAGCAGGATGTTGTAAGGTAGGACAGTCGACCCTGCGGAGAAGTTCCTTAAGCTCAGGAAGCAAACAACTAACTGACTTTAGGAGGTTCCTGAAACTGATGAGATTCACTAGGACCCTCCCTAAATATACATAACCAATAAGGGGGAGCTTTTAGACTTAGCTGAGTTGTTGGAAGAGGCTTAGACTAACTGAGATACCCAGAAAGGACACTGTCCAACCCATTGAGCAGCCTATAGGCTGTGTAGCATGGTGTAGGTTTCCAGCTTTCTTGAGTTTTTACCCATGCTTTGGTGTCCTTTGGTGATGCAGCTGTCTTTGAGTCATTTATACTCCTGTAACTAATCCTATAAGTAACTCCAATAAAACTCAATTGGTTTACCAAGTTGGAATTCAGTGCTATGTGTAGGTAGCACAAATAATATAAACCTAGAGACAGATATTGGAGTTCAAACTGAAAATCAGAAAAGCAAACCAGGCAGTCACTAGAGAGTTCTTACCTCTACCAATGCTCAGACCAAAGGGGTGATCTTAAGATTGCTCCCAACTTCACTGCTCCTCAGATTCACTCAGACTGCCCTGAGTTCCTGTGTCCTCCCACCTTATATTCCTCTCTCCTCTCAGCTATATCATTCCTGTCTCCATCTCCCTAGTTCTGGGATTAAAGTCATGAACTCTTTTAGATGCATTCACTCTTATATAGCCATGGGTGATCTTGAACTTATAAAGATCCATCTGCCTTTGTTTCCTGAGTCCTGGGATTAAAGGTGTATGGTACCACTGCCAAGCTTCTATAGCTAACTAGTATAGCTGGTTTTGCATTCTGATCCTTCAAGCAATCTTTATTAAATAATGAATAATATATTACCACATGTGTACTTTGGTCTGCCATTGGTTTCCTATTTAGGGTGAATAGGAACATATAATAGTTAGGCACACAACAGTCTTTAACATCCTCAAAAATACACACAAAAGTTTTAGTCTTTGCTTCTTCCTGTCTCATAAAGAAAATGAAAAAGAGAAAAAGAAACAACCACTGATGATGAACTGTATGATGGGTTCAAATATTCAGGATTTCAGACTTAGGTAGGACCAAGACATGTTATCTACTCTAGAATTTCAAAACTTGGGCATGCACTTTCCAAGTGAAGAACTAGAAAGTGATTCAGAGAAACTCAAAAGTATAAGAGTTGTATAATATCAGTAAGCATAATTTATTATGTGCCAGCTCAGGGTTTGAATGAAAGAGTGATACAAGACAGGAATGCAGCACAATATCATCCAAACCAAGCAGGACTGTGATGAATGCTTCCAGTTCTTCCTAAGAATGAGCAGAGAATTCCAAGGAAAATGGTACTAGTCTGTTGGTCTTTTGTTTGTTTGTTTATTTTTGAGAGCACATCACTGAATACCACGGGAAAAATTGTACTTAATTTTTCAGCTCAACTTTTGGACTATACATGTGTAAATATTCTTTGTTGACAAGGACTTTCAAAAGATTTCTAAAACTCACTACTCTGCAATTATGAGGTCAACCATACCCAATCTAGGGGAAAGCAGAAGGCAGAAAAAGGGCAACTGGCCAATAGTTTGGAGGTAATATAGTACTTGCTCATCTAGTTGCATACTTGAAAAAGAAATATAGAAAGTGTAGGATAGTAGCATAAACCATCATGAGGAATCACTTATCGGGCCAACACAACATCAATGGAAAGATAAATTGGTTTCTACTTTACTAACCTGTTCTAAAATACATTAATTCCTTGTGCTTTAAAAGTGTCTGCATTAGGTGCTGGAGAGATGGCTCAGTGGTTAAGAGCACTGGCTACTCTTCTAGAGGTCCTGAGTTCAGTTCCCATCACCCAGATGATGACTGACAGCCATCTGATCTGTAATGGGATCCTTTGGTTTCTTCTAGTGTGCAGATATACATGCAAACAAAACACTCATGTACATAAAATACATACACAAAAATATTTTTAGGAAGTAAAAAAAGAATAATGTCAACATTATATAGCAAGCCTCATCAACCACAGTGCCCATCACAAGGCCATCAACATGACAGTTCTTGGTCTAAAATTAAGTTAGGTAGGCATGGGACCCACTCTTGTGGCAATTGGCAAGTTGCTTTAGTTTGGAGTGCAGTGCTAAAGCAAAAGGCTGTAAGTATGTCATGATTTACACAATCACAACTATTTCTATAGCTGTTGCCCTAAATACACTCTTGTCTAAATTCAGATTTTTTTTTCAGTTGTGCTAACATAGAAGGAAGGAACTGGCATTAATTAATGTGATTTTAATAACTGGTAGACCAAAGAAGCTATTTAAACATGACTCACTGACATTCTATTACTATATCTATCCCCCCCAAATCTAGTAAGTACAAATGATTCAACATTAGTTTCAGTAATTAGTAAATGAATTTTAATATTATGTTTTATATTTGCATAGAAATTATAATTTGAAAAAGTTACAGTGACTGCTGTATGATTCCTTGAAAATCCTGCTGCATACATGGAGAATGTATGATTTCAGCCTTTGACGGGAAGAAACATGACATGTGAGCTTTGGGACGTTCTCTATATTCATCTCCCCTATCCCCACCCCAGTGCTTCAGATTTCTTCTTTCACAACAAACCTGTGATGCTCAAGTGCTCTGTGGGTATCAGCCCTGCAGCCATAACACTGCACTTGCAAAGCCTATTTTGCTTTAGCTTGTGTATCACTCTGCTCCCCCATAATATGTCATTCTGGATCTATATGGATTGCAGGAGAAACCTGGCCAGTCGCAATCCCTCCATCAGTTCTGTCGCTTGGCTGAATGAGGCAATGCAATATTCTCCAAAGGGTTTGGTGAACACATGCTAATATTTCCCACCAGGTGCCTTCCTCAGTCTCAAGCCTTGATTCCCATCTTGAAAAAAAAAATCCAAAAAAACAAACTTCCTTATTATTACAGTCTGCTTATCCCAGGGGAGTACAGTGGCTGTAATGTAAAATGGAGTGAAGAGAGGGGTGGGGAGAACATGAGGTATGAGCTAGCTTCTCCATTTCAGCCTTCAGTGGGGGAAGAGGCAAGAGAAAATGACTCCCATCTGGAATCAATTATCTAGCATGATAGATGGCAAGCAAGCAACTACCCAGATAGAGAAGGGGGTGAGTAAAGGGAACAACCCACCTGATCCTGATTACGTGCACCTACACTTGGAAATCTTTTTCCAGACATCTTGAATAGCTCAAGTCTGAGTTGAGGCAAGTTCCCAGGGACTCAAAGTACAAATACAAACTTCAGCAGTGAATGAAAGGGTCATGGAAAAAGAAATGCGGGAGATCATCGCTCAACAAAACCATCTGAAGTAAAAAAATTGACTTCTTATGTTTTCAGTGTGTGTGTGTTTGTTTGTGCCTATGTGTGTATGTAGAGCAGAGTGACAACCTTGTATGTTTGCTTTAGGAATGCTGTCCATCAGTTTTAAGAAAGAGTTACGCATTAACCTTTTCTAGGAATTAGGACAGTAATCCCCATCCCTGGGATTACAAGGGTTTGACAACCACACCCTGCATTTAAAAAAATTAATATTTTTTTCTTATTTTACATATCAATCCCAGTTCCCTCTCCCTCCCATCCTGTCATGTTCCCCACAGAACCCCCCCATCCCATCCCCCACCCACTCCCCAAGGAGGGTGAGGCCATCCATGAGGGATCACCAAAGTCTGTCAAATCATTTGGTGTAGGGCCTAGGCCCTCCCCCATGTCTCTAGACTAAGGCACTCTCCCTCCATGGGGAATGTGCTCCCAAAGTCATTTCATGCACCAGGGATACATCCTGGTTCCACTGTCAGAGGTACCATACACTTTTCAGGCATCCTAACTGAGACCCACATTCAGGGGGTCTGGGTTGGTCCTATGCTGGTTTTCCAGCTATCAGACTGGGGTCCATGAGCTCCCCCTTGTTCAGGTCAGCTGTCTCTGTGGGTTTCTCCAGCCTGGTCTTGACCCCTTTCCTCATCACTTCTCCTTCTCTGCAACTGGATTCCAAGAGTTCTGCTCAGTGCTTACCTGTGGGTATCTGCTTCTGCTTCCATCAGCTACTGGATGGGGGCTCTAGGATGGCATATAATCATCAATCTCACTATAAAGGAAGGGAATTTAAGGTAGCCTCTCTACTATTGTTTAGATTGTTAGTTGGGGTCATCCTTGTAGGTCTCTGGACATTTTCTTAGTATGAAATTTCTCTTTAAACCTATAATGGCTCCCTCTATGATGGTATTACTTTTCTTGTTCTTTCCTACTCTTCCCCCAACTCAATCTTCCTGCTCCCTCATGTCCTCCTCTCTCCTTCTCTTCTCCCATTCTCTTTCTCCTAACTTCTTCTCCCCCATCCCTCCCAATTTACTTGGGAGATCTTTCCCTTTCCTCTTCTCTGGGGGCCGTGTATGTCTCTCTTAGGGTCTTCCTTGTTTCCTAGCTTCTCTGGCAGTGTGGATTGTAGGGTGGTGACCTTTGCTCTCAGTCTAATATCCATATATGAGTGAGTACTTACCATGTTTGTCATTTTGTGACTGAACACCCTGCATTTTTACATGGCTTCTGAGAATTGAACTTAGCTCCTCATTTCTTGCAAGATGAGCATTTTATTGACAGTTATCTCCCTGAGTCCTTACTTTTATACTTATGCATTTTACAAATCTGGTGCCTACAAAAGGCTCTATCTTCTCTGCTACATTGAAAAAGGAATCCTGAGACGTTTCCAAGGTATGGTATACGCTATGATGAAGTAGGTCAGAAGACCTGCAATTGGGGTTCAACCTTTTAATTTCTGGCAGTGCAACCTGAAAAAACTCAATCCCAACTTTGGTTTCTCAAACTTTACTTATAAATAGTATAAATAACAATAGCAACAGCAATGACAACAATCATAATTTACACTTTTGCTAAGAGTCTTATAAAATATGCAAAATTTGATGTGGTAGTAATGTTTGTAAACAATTGTCACTGACTGTGGTGGTTCAATTTGATTGACAACCTGGAGGGAGAAGCACCCAGAAGACTCTAAAGGACTTCTTCAGGTGTGTTTATGAGATCATTTACAGAGAGGGTGAACCAAGGTGGGGTTATCTTCCCTGAATACGAGGCCTGAAAAGGAAAAAAGGATGGCAAAGAGGGAGCCAGCTAACATAGCCTTCCTCTCTGTCTCTGCTCCCTGGCCTTCATGAGGTGAGCAGCTCTGCTCTGCCATACCCTCCCTGACATCTTTGGTTGAAACCTCTGAAAGAGAACTCAAACTGAACCCTTCCTCCTTGTTATTTTGCTCAAATACTTTTCCACAATGATTTTTAAAGCTGTATGGACATACTAATTCATCTATATGCAAATAAGATAAATATATGAAGCATTTCAGAGTTAATGAATTGTATAATTCATTAACTACCGTGATATGTTCTTATGGCATCAATCATGGTTATTAATGATTTGTCTTTATTTCTGTCCATAGTATTTCACAAAGTGGCTATGCTACAATATCTCATATTTCCTAATACTCCTGTCCCACAGGGGTGACTGGACATGCAATAACACTTTATTCACACCTTTTGTGCAGGATCATCAGGGAACTAATCAGGCTATTATTTTCAGAGCTCATTTTTTTTTTAATTTGAAGAACATTTCTATTTAAAGTAATTATGGAGAGCTGGTAAGGGGGCTTTGTGGGTAAAAGCACTTGCTGCTGAGCCTGACAAACTGAGTTTGATTTCTAGGACTTACATGATAGAAGAACAGAATCAACTCCTACAAATCACATTCTAACTTCCACATGTGGGCTATGTCACACACACACACACACACACACACACACACACACACACACACACACACCACCACCACCACCACCACCATCACCACCACCACTACCATCACCACCAAGGACTAAGTGTACTAAATTAAAAAAGTAGAGCAACTGTAGATACATTAGCTTTTTATCCTGCCATTTATGATTTGTTTTCTGTTTCCTCTTTTCCTAAATCATCTTCCTGTGGAATACTTGAAAAAATTTAGTGATCTATTTTGATTTCTTTATACCTTTAAATTGACCTAGAATCTTATATATGCATGTACATGTGCACTCATACACACAGATTTTGTGCCACTGATTAGTAATGATTTTACCATTTCAGGTGTAGAAACTGTACTTCTATTTAGAACTTTATCTCTCTGTCTAACAAATTATAATTGTCCTAAGAACTTAGATATGCTGACCACACACCTCATATCATTTAATGCAAATAATACAAAATATGATTCAAACAATCACAAGGTGAATTTACTTTTGAAACATGTAATGTTTTTCCTCTATGAATGTTTTGGCATCTGTTACAATTACCTTTTTTGTTAGGATTTCTATTAGCCAGTCTTCAAAAGTAGACAGTACATTCTGCTAAATCTGCTTTATCTTGGAAAACTTTTATTTCCATCTATTGCAGAAAGAAGCTTCTGTGAGGAGCACATAAAATCAATCTAGGGGTATGAAGATAAGAACTTGGCACAGTTTAATAATATGACCGCTTAACACGTACTAGGTTCTCTCTCATAGGCTAAGGCCTATGACCTAGCCAGTCAGTTGTTTTTGCCCTAGTTAACAATATAGGGCACAGATTCTACTTTGTGGGGGTGGGCTTTAAATTCAGTCAGAAAGTAGTTGGTTACTTCCATAACACCTGTGCCTCAATTGCACCAGTAGGCAATTATTGCATTATTGTAGCTAGAAGAGTTCACAGGTGAGTAAGACAGTTGAATTCTTTTCTTGACCTCTAACACACATGACCTGTTGTTACAGAGGGGGGCTGGGATTTCACCAACTTCTCAATCTTTTAGCCAAAGAAAGTAGAAATTTCTTGCTTCTTTTTGCCTTTTTTGTGTTTTCATGGTGCTTTTGAATATAAGTTTCTCCAGAGACCAATGTGTAAGGCAGTAGTAACCCAGTAAAGTCACCTCATGGTCATCCCTTGGGTCATAGGCTCTCTAGCTTGTTGCTGTTTCTTGCCATCTTTCAGAGCGCTTACACAGTTGCCTAGGCAATATTTTCCAAGGCATTAGCTTTGTTTATAATAGGAAAAAGTGAAGGTGTTTAATCTTTTCCCAGATGTATGTTTCTTTCCAGTCTACCATTTGGTAAGAATTTTGTTCATTTTATGCTGAGGAAGTAAGGTATGAACCCATCTTAAAATGCGCAAGTTCTATGTCTATTGTGGATAGAAAAGTACTTCAGACACATACACAAGGAGATATTAGCAGTAGTTATTTTTTTGGGGGTGGGGGAGTTAGTGGTGATTTTAATTTAAAAAAAGATTTAATTTTTATTTTATGTGTATGTGTGTGCATCTGAGTGTACACATATAAATCACATACATGCCTTTAGAAATAGTATTTATGTTTGTTTGGATTTTTAAATTACTTTATAATAAAGGTTGATTTTTATAAGTTAAAAATAAGCATTGTGTTATCACATAACCTGCTTTTAAAGTATTGTAATGACTAGAGAATTAAAAGTGATCACGGGGAAAGGGGCTTGGCTTAGTTCTGACTAAAAGTAGTTTGAGGGGGTGATGTATTTGTGGTTTTTCTGTCCCTGAAGAACTGCCTAAGTGAAGAGGATTAAACTGGTGATACTTTTCATTCAAAGGTATAATTCAGAGCAAGGGCACAAATTACAGGGAGGGCTTAGTTGAATAGAGAATTTATGTGAGGTAAAATTGTTCATCAATGCATTACCACTTGTCAAGTGTAGTAAAGAGCCATGTGACAAAAAATCCTTCAAGGTGACATTGTATCTGTTTTTTCAAGTGTAATTCTTGACTTTCTAATTATCCGTCATAAGTGAGAATGTCACACTGAATCTGACTGTGGGCTGGAAAACTCATCACCTTGCTGTGAGATAAAGAACGGGCACTTAGTAAGGCTCCTTTGCCATCCATCCTTCCTTTGAATGCACTCCACACCTCCTCTCTCCTGTTGGGGTTCTTCATTGTGGGGGTAGGAGGTGGAAGTTACAGAGACCTTTTCTTCTTTCCATGTGAGAGGGAAAGACGATTAAAATGTTACTTAACACACCTTCTAGTTCCTATTTGGTCCAAGTCTTGATCCAGTTGGCAATTAGATGGGGATTCTATCTGGGAGCATCTTCAGGCAGCATAAGAGTATGAACCCAGTCACTCTTCCCTGGGAACTTCTCAACTCTCTTAACAAATCTGCCTTCATCTGATAAAACCCAAACAACAACAACAATAAAAGTTATGTCCTGGATTTCATAGAAAAGAGAAAGGCCCAAGGCTGTGATCTTGGCAATGGCATGCATAGAAGCCAGGGACTTGGGTTCAAATGAATGGATTGTGAGACACTGAGTTATCAGCTGAAGTCTCTCCACAGGCTTCATTCACCCCTGGTAGATATCCCACTTACATGGACATTCAGATGTTTGCTGAAGTAGTGAATTCATGCAGCCATCCAGCAAATGCTACCTGTGTTGTTGCAGAAGTTCTTAAATTGTGCTTGTGTAAACCCAGAGGAGTGACAAAATGCTCTGTAGTCCTTTGTAAAGAGAGAGGGGAGTTTCAACCAGAACTTTAGCTTTAGTGCTTTGCATAAATCAACATACAGGTAAGACCCTGCAGCAGGCAGTCAGCTTTGGTGAGGAATTCTGGGTAGAGACTAAGCTTTTTATGTACAGCCCCAAGAAAGGCTTTAACCACATAACATGCAGGGCTTTCCATTTTGTCTCTGAGCAGTTTAAAGTCTCCTAAGAGGGATAAAACCAAGGCCACATTTCACTATCAATAGGAAGAGCCACAGGCCTCCAACAGCACAAAACATGAAAGGACCTTTGAACTCACAGACTTCGCCTGCATCAAATAAAAGTATTGAGTATCACTTGAAGCAAATGTCAACCTCAAGAACATTTTATTTCTCAAGTGGAGCATAAAGTCTGCTGGGAGCTCCAAGGGATGGAGCCAGTTTGAGAGTGTGTATATGAAGTAACCTGCAGGAGAATGCAAACAATCCCTGGCTGGGATTTGTCTGTTTTGGGCTTTCATGACATCTAGCCTATAACCCTCTCCATTAAAAAAATATTTGATGCTAAGGTCTTACTTTCCAACCTATAATAACCTTGACCTCACTATGTAGCCTGGCTGGCCCAGAATTTCAGGCAATCCTCCTGTGTATCCTATCAAATGCTGGGATTACAATCATACACTACTGTACTCAGAATGGCTTTGTCTTTTCTCTGTTTACCTGTAAAAGAAAAAAACAAACAAAACAAACAAACAAACAAAAAACCCCCAAAAACAAAAAACAGAAAAACAAAAAAAAAATTGTGGATGCAAAAAATCTGGAAAAATATTCACAATGTAAACTCACACATGATCAAGATAGAGAACATTTATTCAGACCACAGCATGGTAGGCAAGCTCCCTTCTCTCCCAGCCACTTCCCCACACTTTGGCTTGACTTCTAATGCAATTAGTTTTCATTCTTTGAACCATATGTAAGTGGGACTGTCCAGTGTGTACTATTTAGTGTCTGCCTTGTTTTTCTCTTTATTCCTTTTGTGATAATTGTTGCAGTCTATCAAAAACAGCATGCTCCTTCTCATCTCTTTGTGTACACTATTATATGAATGCATATGCATTGGTTACATATCTCATTGTGATCATCAAATACACAACAAAGCAAATCAAGGGGGCTCATGGTTGAGGGCTCCAGAAGCCATGACAGCTGCTTAAGGCAATGGGTATTTCACATGTTCAGTATTTTGTATTTCAGTTAGGAAGCAGAAAGAGCCGAGAGCTGGATTGTTTTCTACTTTTGTTTTCAATCCCAGCCCACATCTAGGGTGGATTTCCTCATTTCAGTCAACCCAATGGAGGACAAGCCTCATAGGCATGCTCAGAGATTGGCCTGATTCTAGGTCCTGTTAAGTCCAGGTTCAGTGTTAATCATGGCAGCACAACAGCTGACCATTCCAGTTTTGAGGTGCATTGGGATCAAAGTGGTGAACACATGTCCTTACCTGGACAATTCTATGAATTCCTGTTTAGGGCACAACTGTGGTGAAATTTCTGGGTTCTTAGGCATAATTGTGTTGAACTGAGTTTGTTTGAGTTTTGCAAAGTGGTTGGACTAATTTGTATTCTGTCAGCAGAGTGAATGTTTCTGCTTTCTTGTGGCACTGTGAAACCCAGTTTAGTATTTTTTTTTTACATTAGACTTTTGGATGTTGTATCTGTATCATCTATAATTTTCATTCATGGTTCTCTGATGGCTAATGCACTTGAGCATTACACATAGTAGTATATTATAGTAGTATATGTATACAACAAATATATACAAATATATTTGTTAGTCACTTGGAACTCCTTTTTTTGTAACTAATTTCTAATTATTTTTCTTGGGTTTTTTTTTGGCCTATGTTTAAAAAAATTATGTTGTAACATGATGTATGGGTGTTTTGACTACATGTATATCTGAGCACCACATGCATCCCTGGTGCCTGTGGAGGCCAGAAGAGGGCATTGGATTTCCTGCACCTGGAGTTGTAGATAGTTGTGAGCCACCATCTAGGTGCTGAGAATTAAACTCAGGTTTTAAGGAAGAGTAGCACACGCTCTTAATCACTGAGCCCTCTCCATCCCCATGCTTATCTTAAAACAAAACATTCTATTGATATTCTTTAGATTTTCCGGATATAAGTCCATTATCAATTATATACATTTTAATATATGCATATGAAATATTGGGAGAATGGCTATTTCTGAAAAAGGAAAGTAAGGAATTAGTTAATATGAGGACATGAGATTTTAATGGTGTCTTTAATATTTTATTTCTGAAAGACAACCCAGAGGGAGGTAACTAGAATAAAGGAAAGGAGTAGGAGTTCCGGGAACCACATGTAAACATATCAATCCCAACTATTTCCTTCTGCTCTTCAGTTTACCTTTCCATTGTCTTTATAATATCTTGTTCTGAGCATAAATCCTCAGTCGTGTTTTTCAGTTGTTCATTTTTATTAGATTTTTCCTTTTATCGTTGCCCAGAAACGTTTCCTTGCTCTTTGGTAATAAATGCATTCTCTTATGATAGTTTCCCTCATACAATGCAATTGCTTTGTTTTCACATGTGTGTCTGCAATCTATCAGGCACTGCTTTTGTGTTTAGTATGAGTGGGGCTTGTGCTTCACCTTGCTCCATCTGGTTGTGAACATCCAGCCTAGAGTGCTGTCCTCACAGCTGCAGTGTTTCTGGGTGATCATGTAATGGTATATCTGGGACCTCAATTCTGCTCCTTCATTCTGCTCATCTCCCTTTGGGTTCATTTGAAGAAATAGAACATTAACGATACAGTTAAATTCTCAGGTCCTCATATTAACTGATTCCTTCTTTTCCTTTTCCAGAAATATCCATGCTTCTGGTTTCCAATCCCATTGGAAATTCTATTTTTTACTCTATATGAACATGCTGTGAAAATATACCATTGTTTTATTTACTTTAAACTATTTTTGTGAGTAGTATTGCGCAAGTGATAACTTTAAAGTTTCATTGTAGCATAATTTTTGAGATAGAACCACATTGATATGAAATACTCTCTTTTATTCATTTCAACTTTGGTTTACACATAGCAATGAGTGGATAAAGCACTTACTTGTTTTTTTTTTCTTTTGTTCTTAATGAGAAATTACTGTATTTTAGCTTTTTCTTTAACAATTGCAAATCATGCTGTATAAACATTCTCTCCTGCATCTCTTCATGTGAACTTCTAACTAGTGATGACCAGAAATGTTGAGTTGAAGTATGGGCATTGATTACCTATTATAAATTGCTTTACAATTTAAATGTGCCAGTTTCCAATTATCAGTATAGGGTGGGACTTCCCATTTTCAGCCCTCTTCCAATGCTTGTTTGTGCTATTATGGTTAATTTTGTCCCAACCTGATATGTGTGAAATAAAACCCTCTCATTGTTTTAAGTTGCATTTCTTTTGTTGAGTGAGATTTAGCAAATTTTCATACATTTACTAGAGATTAAAATTTCTTTGCACATAGCTGCTATGGATATGTCTTCTATCCTCCCATTAAGTTGTCTGTCACCAATGTGAAGGTGCCGAGCAATGTGCAACGTTTGTTTAGAATTGTAGGTTTAGCATTTTCACGAGCACTTTTATTTAAAATAAACAACAGGTTGTTATTTAAACACAATTGTATCCATTATGGTGATGATCTTGTCTGAGGAGTTTTGCTGTTTTAGCAAAATTACTGTATTTTATATTTTAAATATTTCTAATTACTTTTGGACAACTTTTGAAAATTGGCCATAAGTTGATATATTGTATATGATCTAATAAAGTCACTGGAGATCAGAATGCAAAGATAGCTATAGCCATGGAACCTGGACGCTGGCACACACCTTTAATCCCAGGTCTCAGGAGACAGAGGTAAATGGATCTCTCCGAGTTCAAGGCTACCCAGGGTTACATGAGAGTGAATCAGTCTAAAAGAGAAACAGCTCATGCCTTAATCCCAGTACTAGAGAGATATTCAGTCTCAGGACACTTAGTCTCATGCAACATTGAGGACAGGATCCTCCAGCCTTGGTAGAGCTTTCTGGTGGCTTGGCTGTTTTGCTTCCCTGACCTTCCGTGGCTTTATTAGATCATAAACAATTTATCACCACAGGCCTTGTTGAATGTTACCCCTTTATTCCTTTGTTTGATCAAACTGAAATATTTATTATAAACTCTTTGACAGGGCATTTTATGACATCAATGTCATATTCAATTTGTTCATGTTCCATTAGCCATTTCTATTAGATAGGCTAGCTTGTCAATTTCATATATCTGCCATTTTGGATTACCAATTCATTGTGCCTTTTTGTCACCCCCCCCAAAGAAATCCCTGTCATAGGGCAGTAAAATTGTTTGGTTATGGAGGATTTGAACAACCTGTGCTGGTGATCATCAATAAGGAGACATCAGTGTTACAGAAACCAGAAAACAAACAAACATACAAACAAAACAAAAACCAGCCTCTTGTTTGAGCATAAGTGTAAGGATTTGGGTTAATTAACATTGGGTTAATTTCAATCCCATCCCCCCATCCTTTTAGTAAACTTCTTTTATTTTCAACAAAGGAGGTATGTGAAAACATTTTTGTATTACATTGTCAATAATTAAAATATCTGTGAGACTTCTCCATTTATCTGCCCAGGTACTTTTGTATAATCCCCTTGTAACCCTAGGGCAGTGGTTCTCAACCTTCCTAATGCTACGACCCTTTAATACAGCTCCTCATGTTGTGGTGACCCCCAATTATAAAATTATTTTTGTGGCTGCTTTATAACTGCAGTTTTGCTACTGTTATGAATCATAATGTAAATATCGGATGTGTAGGCTATCTGATGTGCAACCCCTGTGTAACGGTCATTTGACCCCCAAAGGGGTGTCGACCTACAGGTTGAGAAACACTGTCATGCAGGCTGTTTGACAGATAGATGCACAAGTGCTGTATCCATGCATTCTCCACTTCGTCCATGCCTCTCACCTCGGGTGACTCAGTGAACTTCTCTAGGTCTTCTCATCTACAGGGAAATACTTAACTTGTCTTCTATAGTCAGATTAAGGCAGGTGCTAACTCTATGGGAGCATATTGGAACTGGATAATGTGGATAATGATTCAGTTATCCCTGTTTAGAGTTGCTGCTGCTCTGCTCCACTGTTTTCATTTTTTTTTTTTTAGTAATATATTGCTATATCCTTTTTTTTTTTTTTTTTTTTTTAGGAAAACAGGAACTTAGTTCATTGGCACACGTCCATGATATAGAAGTATTCAACACAGATTCATGGAATGAATAAGTATTAGGTGTTTAATTATTGTGTCCTTGCTGTTACTGAGTAAACTGAATTATATCTATGTCCCTCCCCATCTTTCTGTGTGGTGTGTATATGGCAGGCAAGACTGTTGGAGGTCAGGTGTCCTGCTCTATAATATTCCATCACAATCCATTGAAACAAGATGTCTCCGGAGTTAGGCTAGTGACTAGCAAATCCCAGTCTTCCTTCTGTCTCCATACTCCCCATCACTGGAGTTACAGGTCTACACAAAGTTACACAACTTCTTTTACATGAGTGCTAGGAATTTGAACTCTTGTCCTCATGCTTGCAAAACTTTCACTCTTCATTTTTAATATTTTTAAAAAATGTGTTTTATGTGTTTGCATGTTTTATTTTCATGTATATAAGTGCACTCTGTGCATAACCAATACCCATGGAGGTCAGAAGAGAGTGTTGGATTCCCTTGTAACTTACTTATGAAAGAGTGTGACCTATCAGGTGGGTGTCAAGTCCTGTGCTCAGTCAGCAAATATTCTAAACTATCGAGCCATCTCCTCAGCCCAAGCAAGCACTCTTACTACCAAACCATCTTCCTAGGCCCTGAATTGTATTTATTCTTTTACCTTTACCCTGCTTATTCCTACTCTTTCTTCTTCTTAATGTCCAGCACTTACTCTTTTATATCTCAGCATCAGTTCATTAGATGCACTAAGTTTTGCATTTATTTCTTAAGTATTGAATCCTTGTTGCAAAATTATCTTAAGTTCTCCTCTCCTTGGTGAGGTCAGCATCTTTGCAACATTCCTATTTGTTGAGGCACAGAATCAGACTGCCTAACTCTTCATGACCCACTGCCAAACTGTATCATGAATTTGACTAAAGAATTAAATATGGCAACTGTAATATTTAACTGTGCAGGAAAGGCACTGTTATCAGTTGATTCAAAGGGATGTGTTTACTCTGCTGTTTCTAGCACAGTTCTTATCAGTTCCAAGCCATTTCTAATCCTAGGATTTTACTGATGAGCAATATCTTTTGCTGGCTCAGTAACCTTCTTGATAATTACACTGAGTGTTATCAAGCAATACAACCAATGGCCTTTTTAATCAGCACCATACCCCTATATTTAATATTACTTAGAATAGTGTTTGTCTTTTATCTACAGTGAGCTACAACTTCATAAATATTTACCTTTCTGAAAAAAATTGTCCATGCTAAACAGAAGTCTATGATATGCTAATAAATTTACTGTAAGTGCAGCATTAATTCATTCTTTGAGATGGAAAAATTGCTATGAAAACCAGGAAACACTATTCACTGTTCCCCAAGCATAATATAACTTTTCCTGCACCAATAATGTCTTTGTTTTCATTTGCTGAGACATTTCCATGAACCTGGAAATATTCTTTATCTTGTTTTACCAAATACATCCACTGGTCCTTCATAGTCCAAAACAATTGTCATCTCCTTCACACAATTTTCTCCCATGCTTGAATTGATGCCATTTGTCCTTTGTGATTGTATAGGTCTCTTGTTTTTAAAAATCTCTTCAGTGAAGAACATTTTTGAGCAACAGTATCTAGGCAATTTTTATTAGCCTCATATGTCACACATTTGAGCCACAGCATTGTGCACCTTGAAGGCACCCAGGTGACAAAGCTCAGAATATCCAAAAAGTAAGTTCCTTGCAGTGGTCATGGAAATTCCCAGGACACACAAATTGCTTTTGTTTCCTATTGTTCTCAAAACGGTCCTTGGTTGGAATCAGTACTTACTGGTTACGTTAATGGTCTGTAAATTACCTATGATGTGACTTTAATTATTTAGGTGGCTAGTTGTTTTGAAGTTATGTCATTCCATATAGCAAGTTTTCATGATCTCTGCCTGCATAGCAAGTTTTTATTCTATATTATCAGTTATGAACATCTCAATACCATTGGGGTAATTGCTGCTTGCCTTAGGACCCGATAGTCGTTTCTTTATACCGCTGACAAAGTAAAGCTTTTCAGTTTGTACATTGATCATCTTGCCCATCTATGAGAGTTGGAATCATGGTTTTATTTTTCATGTCCTCTCTGTTAAAGAAGTTACACATCATGCCTTTTGCTTGAAGCTCTATTATACCAACCACTAGAGTTAAGGGATCATATCTCCATGCTTAATTGATGTTGGACTTCTCTTTGTAACTTGTGACTCAAGTAGCATTTCTAGGCCTGATACAAGTAGTTCAACATAATTGTATGGTTTGACAAGCCAAACCCAGTAAAAGCAAGATGAGCTACAATTAACCTGTAGACATGGAAACATGAAAAGCAATATTTCATTTTTGAATCATTGAGATTTTGAGATTGTTATGCAACAAAAGATAGACTAACACATTTTCCCACTACTCCTTTGCTTAAAATGTTCACTAGCCCCTCCATGCTCCAAGAACACCATAGAACTGCTCTGGTCTGGCCAGCATCCCTCCTCTTCAGACTATAGTTTCTTCTTAGTTCATTCCACTCTACCTCCTACAACTTGTCTCCTGATTTTCTACTGCTGCATCTTTGCATGTCTGTTCTATCACCCTAGATGGTTGTGAGTGCCCCTCTTTTGGAGGCTTGTTATGATTGCCACAAGCTGTGTAGCTATTTGATTAGAGCATAATATTTTTCATTAGTCTAGCTCACTGGGGACAAAAGTCTGGTTATTTTTGCTTATTCTTGCTGTTTTATTCCTTTTTGGAAGTGTGTATTAAATCTCTGTCCTTGTACATGCTTAACAAATCCTGTGCCACTGATGTGTATCACCCTTTTGTTCATCATACTTCTATCTCTAGTATGAAATTTCATGCAGGCAGAGGCTAACAGATCAGCTAGTTGTCCAGTGGATCCAACTGATGAGTTATGCTTTGTGATAGGCACCCTATCTCAAACCTATTGGCATTCAATCTTATTGTCTAGTGAAAAGACCAATAATAGATTTAACATAGAAGATTTTGAACACTTTTCTTCAGTTGATAGGTTGGTTCCAAATGCCACATTTACCCACCACACTCATCAAATGATTGCCAAGTCCTGTAAATATATTGTAGCTGAAATGGAATGCATGGGCAAGACTTTAGAAATAAACTTTCAAAAAAGTAAATATCTTACATACATAATACTAGTCTTCTTTTGGCTCATAAGAAAACTCCAGGCAAAATTTTGCCTAGGCTCAGTTGTTTTATTTATCTGCTGGAAAAGAGCAAGTCACTTCTCAAGGACATAGGAAGTATTTTGGGGGTAGAATACAGATAGGGTAGAATACAGATAGAGGACAGTGGCTGTCGACTACAGTCCAGGGTGGGCTATTTGCAGCTATGTGGGAGCATTCTGTTCTTACTATGCCCTTCTCTTCATCTCAGAAATTCTTTTTGTTTCTCATGCATTTTTATCTTTATAAAATTTGCTCTTTATTTTTTTTAAGAAAAAAGAGCAACTTCAGCTCCCAAAGGATGGCTTTAGACTGAGAAGATTTTAAAGGGAGTGAGATGTAATAGACAGTGCAGAAAAGGTACAGGAATGGAGCTTATTGTGTCTGTTACTGCTCCACCTGAATAAAAGGCACTCTCAGATCCCCTGTGACTTCCCTAGTAAGGAGAACTACCCTCTTGTCACTGAAGTCTACCCTGATTGGTGCTGCTGAGTGGCTGCATCTTCAGCTTTCCTGGATGCTTTTCAAAAAGCTTTTCCATCTTCCTTCAGAAAGACTGGGTACCCAGGACAATAGTTGCTGCTGAACTTTTAATTATGGAAGACCCTTCTCCTTGACAGTTAGTGCCCAGGCTTCCCCATTAATCAATCTTTAATGCAATCAATTGGCTGACTGTGAGATGACAAGGGAAGGCAGTAAACACCGTTCACAAATTGATTGAGTTCCTATGTTGCCTAGTATTTTTTTTTTTTTTTTAGAGTAAATGAAAACAATCAAAATCCTTTCAGTGGCTGGACTTCCAGTGCCTGGCTGATACGATTCCAGAGCCCCAAAATATTCAGGCAACCGTCTCAGCTTATGCATGTGTTAACTGAGATGTCATTCTGTAAATATGTTTCTCATACTGGTTAATGAATAAAGCACTGTTGGCCAATAGGAAAGCAAGATAGGCGGGACTAGGAGACAAGGAGGAAAAAGGAAGTAGGAAGGAGGAATCAAGATGGAGAGTCTGGAGATAGCAGGACACCAAACGGCTCTCTGGTAAGAGCACGTAGAAATACATAGATCAACAGAAATGGGTTAATACTTATGACAGAGCTAGCTGATAAGAAACTAGTACCTGGCCAACAGCATTATATCAAATACAGAGTCTCAGTGTGTTAATTGGGGCTGGCGTGGCGGCAGGAGGAAAACCATACTGCTTACACTCTTGTCATCGTGATCTCTTTGAAACTGACCTGTTGGTTCATTGTAGATCAGGGATATGATAGGAAAGTCAGTATCACAGGGTCTCACTCAGCTCCCTCTCCCCTTCTCTCTCACTTAATTTTGATCATGTTGATTTTGTTGTTACAGTATGTTTAGACCAAAAGCCCTAAGAGATAACATTGAATCCTAAATATAATCCAGACAGAGACTTCAAACTCATCTAAATGGAGCCAGGAGTAAGCCATTTGGTTGGGTTATATGATGTGGCTCCATCCATGGTAGGGGCTTACTGCTGTACAAACTAGGGGAACATAGAGTGGAGACATGAAGGGCTAGATCTGTCTTAAATATTAACTCATTTCTATCAATCTAATATTTCTACATGGTTTAATCTTACCAGAGAAAACATCCGGGCCTCTTACTCCTTTGTGATCTACATTGTGTCTCTCTGTGCCTACCCTTTCCAGAATCTTCCCAATCTGTTAGACCCACATATCTTGCTTCCCTATTGGTCAACAGTGCTTTATTCATCAACCAATAAGAGAAACATATTTACAAAATGACATCTCCCATCAGCTGGATCTGGCTCATATGAGGGCTTTTCCTCACTTGGGGGATAGATTCTTGAAGAAAGGTGTGAGAGGTGACTTGCTGCAATATGGTGATTCTGAATTCCTGATTAATGTGGGAAGCAAATTGTTCTTGTCCACTTCAATGTTGGTGTTGAGCAGCACCTGATCTCTGGCTATAGAAACAATCACTTCAGTTTCTTTGATTCATATTGTTGTGCCTAGTTTACTGAGATCAGTAATTAGTGCTGGGAGACTAGTCTCTAAAGAAGCTGGAGCAGAGGGTAAGCTACTCCATGTAGAGAGAATCGTTCCATATTGAAAAATGGTACTTTGCTGAGGGACGGTGGCAGGGAGGATGCCAGCATCAATCCTAGAAAACTGGGATATTTCCAAGCCCATATGAGAGGCCACAGGGATGCTCTGAGTGAAATGTTCTAACTCATAGCAGAAGATGGAAGGGGACAGAGCTGGTGATCTCTGGCCTGGGGACTGAACACTCATGTCTTTTGCTAGAAGTGGGGACTCTTTGCTAGAACAGTGAGCTTCTTCCTTCAGATGAGGAAAGCAATCTCTAAACCCTTCCTTCGGCTCACTGAGCATCTTAACATTCAAATCTTTGCAGGTATGTGAAGACCCACCACTGGTATCACATTGGTAATCAGGGAGCAGCCATCTGTAGCCATTGAGGATTTATATTTAGATTGTAGCTCTCAGCAGTCAAGGGCAGGAGCCACATACTTCTTGTTATTATAGCTTGATGATAGAGAAGCTTTGTATAGGAATTAATTTCAGGATTTATTCATGTAACCTACCAGGGATCCAGGGACTGGTGAGGGTGGAGTACAGGATGCCCTGTGACAGGATACTCAATAGGGTAAATTGGTAGAAAATTAGAGTAGATCTTAGAAGAGGTACCTCATATACCACTGTCCTAGTTTGCTTTCTATTGCTGTGATAAACACCATACCTGAAGGTAACTTGGGGAGGCAAGGCTTAATTTACCTTATGGTTTACAGTCCATCATGAAGGGAAGTCAAGGCAGGAAATCAACAACTCTAGAGGCAGGAACTGAAGCAGAGGCTGTGGAGGAACTCTGCTTACTGGCTCGCTCCCCATGGCTTGCTCCACCTGCTTTTGTATACAACGCTGGACCACTTGCCCAGATGCAGCATCATGGTGTACTAGGCATTCCCACATTAATCATTAATCAAAACAAAAAATGCACTACAGACTCCTCCACAGGCCAATCAGATAGAGGCATTTTCTTAGTTGAGATTTCCTCTTCCTAGATGATCCTGGCTTGTGTCAAGTTGACAAAACAACTAACACAGCTGCTAAATGTCCACTCTTGATATATGCCCTCCTCAACTCCCATGTTTTCTTAAATCCATTCTTGTCTTTGTCCTCATCTGTCCCTCCTTCCCTTCCTCCCCCTCTCTCCTTTTTACCAAACCCAAGCCATTACACAACTGCTGTATAGCCACACTCCATCCCCTCCTTAGCCCTTCTTCTTCTTTTTATAATTTCAAAAGCCTTGCAGGGATACAAATTGATATTAATGAGGTCTCTACATGAACTCCTTCCAGGAACATACATTGTTCCTGCTTTGTATTTGCATATCTTATAAATATTTCTTCACAGACCATAAACACTCACTTAAAAGCATGACTTAAATGATAAATGCTTTCATTAATGAAAAAGGAAAAGGGGCAGCCATTACACTGCAAAGCTCTACCACGTTAACTGGTGTACAAACATGAGAGTTGTGTTCTCTGTGTGTATTGCTGTGCGGTAGTGGGTGGTGGCTGTGAAGCTGGGGTGGACCCTCAGTGGTGTTTGTCACCCCATATCTGTCAATTGTTGGGTCAAGGTTACTATTGAGATGGAGAAGACTCATGCTCAAGCAAGTTCTGGTTAACTAGAAGCAATTCTGGGAGAATTTATACTTAACCTCTCAATATGAAGCACATCTCAGCATCTGGGGGACCGTGAGATTCAGTTTTAACTGGAGTATTTGGGTTGCTGCACTCTAGTGTAAAATACACTCTACTCATGGTTCTGCTTGAACCATTCACTGCACATGTATTTAGTCCATATGAAGCAGTCCAAACAGAACTCTGTTGGTCTCTGTGAGGAAGTTCCCAAGGAAAAGGTTAGTGGGACAATTTACAACTGTTCTCCCTGTGTTATCCAGTGTAACACTCTTCACCTCTCTGGCATAGTTTACTAGATGAGTGACTCAGATTCATCTCTGAGTGATCAAAACCATTGTCATGATGTCCTTCCCAGGCTATGGATGTTTTTCTTTCCCATTTTCTGTCAAAGTTGGGAATAAAGGCATTTTAATGCTCCATAGTGTCACCCAGGTACCCACAAAATTTTCTCTTGCCCTCCACACCATAAGAACATAGCATCAAGTACATAACATCCCTAAACTCCCATCCCAAATGAGAAAAAGATCAAAGCCAAGAATCTTATCCAACAGAGGAACCTTTTTTGTCTTTCTGCTCTTTTGGCACAATGAACTTAATGTGACATGCCAGCCTTCAGAGCTTTCTTCTTCCTTCCCTCCATCCCTCACCCCTTGTGTGTATGGATGTGCATCAACGTGTGTGTGTGTGTGTGTGTGTGTGTGTGTGTGTGTGTGCGCGCGCATGCGTGCATGCGTGCGTGCGTGTGTGCTTGTGTATGTCTGAATGCAGAGGTCAGACAGACATTGAAACTGGGTGTCTTCCCATACTCAGAATTCAAGTCAATCAGTCAATATGAATTGCTACATCCTCTAGGGTAAATGAGATGCAGTGTCATCAGCTTACAATTAAGAACTGATTAGAGTCCCTGGATGATGATGCTATTTGGGTAGTTTATATGTAGTTTCTGTAACAGCAGATTCATCAGCAATAGTGGTGAGAAAAGCATCAATGAGTTGGGGACCATGATTTATGCATAGCCTCTGTTACTGCTTCATTGGTTTCTGTCTTGTAGCTATCATGTCTGTACATGGGTGGTTGATGACTTACTGTATGCTCTCCTATGGAGAGCTCATGTGTTTGAATATTTTGTACCTAACTTGTGATGTTGTTTTGGAAGGTTATATAAGCTTTAGGAGATAGAACATGACTAGAGGATATGAATCACTGGAAATGGGCCTTGAGGTTTGATAACTGGGCCTCAGTTCCTGTCCACTCCACTTCTTGACTGCAGAGTAAACATAACCAACTGCCTCAGGCTCGAAGCAGCCATGTGGTTCCTTCATGACAGGTTGTATCATTTTGAATTGTTAGCCAAAAGGAATATTTCTCTCCTTAGGTTATTTTTGGTCAGGTATGAGATCATAACAATAAGAAAACTAAACAATGACCAACTAGCTGTGTTTACATAGCACTCATTCTGTCCACTTGGTCATTCCATTGCTTCCATGGCATTTGCCTCTGTATGAGCATACAATATTGAGGTCCTCACAGTTTGTGTCTAGTTGGCAGATTTATTTGTATGGCTCTTCCGTAGATTCACTTGTCCCTGGAGACCTCTAACCAAACAGACAAGCCACTTGTCACTGCTGTCTTCCTCTAAGGTACCCATAGTCTAAATCCCAGGGTCTTACTCTTTCCCAGTCGGCATTCAGAATTTAGTTTTAATCAGTTTTCCAAAGTTCATTTGCAACTTCTGGAGCTCCACTGTAATTGTAATTAATTCTGGGGCAGATCCTAGGGTTTTCCTGGCCTCTGGCTACAGCAGATGAGAATTTCTTTGAATGCTGCCAAGAGGCCCTTTGGCTTCCATGCTTGGCTGTAAATTAGTAGCTAATCATCATCAGCTTTGCCTTGTTTTTTTCAGATTCAGAAATCGAAAAGTCATAAATTTCATTGTTCTTCTAATCAATGTTTCTTTAGCAGTCAAGTGACTGTAGCATTGTACACACCCACCCTCTATTCCCTCTACCCTTGCCTCATCTAGTTCACACCAGGGAAAATCCGTGCATCACACACAGGGGCTACTTGTTTTGTGCTATCACTGATGTGATCCTTGCTGTCCACCAGCCAGAAGAGGTGGAACTCCAAAATCTCGTTAAAATTTTCTCTCCTAGGACTGATCCTGGTAGCGATCCCATATGATGGCATCCCTAGGAAAGAGACTCTCTCCTGTTCCTCTTAAAATTTTGACAGGGGTATTGTCTCAGTAATGCTGTCTGTAATGGAGTGAAGGGGGAAAAACTGAACAAGAAGAGTGGCAGAGCTGTAACTCTCAGAAGGAAATTTATCCCACAGAAAAGGAGATAGTTTCTAGGTTACTTATAAAGTCAACGGAAGTCCAATAATTATATCTCCTCTAGAAATAGTTTCACGTCTTGAATATTTACATGGATTAGAAGTTAAAAGCTGGCCACCATTTAACAAGTAGCCATGTTTCCTTAGAGGAGACAGATTCCAACCTGCCTCGTTGACCACTGAAACATGTGGTGTAACACCCTATCTACATAATGTTTTCTCCAAAATATACATATTTAGTTTAATTGATAAATTAAGTACAACATGAGATTAATGACAACCTTATCAAAATAATTAAATGGGAGCATCATAAAAATATAGCACAATTAAATGATTTTAAAACTCATGGTTTGTATATTTCTGGACTTTTCTTTTGCTTAAAAATGCACGTGTGTGTGTGTGTGTGTGTGTGTGTGTGTGTGTGTGTGTGTGCGCGCGCGCGCGCGCTCACAAGCATGTATGTGAGTGCATGTGCATGCTTGTGTTCATGTGTATGAGTGCAGGTGCATGGAAGCCACATCCTGCACATGGAGGTTAGAAGATCAGGTGTCTATCTTCACTGTCCACCCTGTCCGAGACACAGACTCTAGTTTTGCTTGTAAACTTCAGAAGATTTCCCTGTCTTTGTCTTCTATCTCACCCAAGGAGTGCTGGAATTGCATATGTGAGCACCTACTTTGACTGGTCTCTAGGGATACAAACTCAGGTTCTTATTCTTGCATAACAAGCATTTGAACCACTGCGATACTTTCCTAACCCATTTTTGTAATTTTCTAGTTAGACCAGCGTTGAATCTCAGTAGCTGAAATCACAAAACAAATAGCACAGGGAGAGGATTGCTGTATGTACACACTTGTGTGTGATTCATGTTTATTATTGCTGTTATTTACAGGAATTGTAAGCCATCCTTTGGATTTCAGTGGAAGTTAACCACTTTGAATTTGAGTGTTTCTATTCACTTGTTTTTGCTTGTCAGGGAAACCTCTCTAAGTTAATTATACTTAAGAGAATAATATGCTCTCAGTTTGGGATAATTAGGCAGTCCAATTAACCTTTTAAGAAAAGCAAAACATAGCTTTATAGTGGCTATATCCCCTTCATTAGGGTAGCTTGGCTCATCTTAACTGGCATGTTTGATATTGCTGATTTGCATATCATTTCCCATGGTATCTAGCCCCATAACTTGTAATGAAAGCACATTTTAGAATACACTGGAGATTGACTTAATGGAATTGACTACATCACAAGCAGAGAGTCTTTCTGTGGGCTATGGTCCCATCTTCATATTTGCTGCAAGGCACTTAAAGGTAAAATCTACAGTGGGGAAAGCTTTTTGAGTAATCATTTTTTAATAATTAGCTTAGGAATAATTTGGAAACTCTCCCTTGCAGCACTTTAATAATGTAAAGGGTGCTATTTCTAGAATATTTAATGGAAAGCCAACTCCTTGGAGATGGTGGGGAGTAAAGAGATCTTTAAGGATGGCTATTAATTATGGCCCAGAGACTTCTTTCTGTTATTAGGAAGCACAGCCATAAAGCAAGATAATGCTCCATTCGGATTTTGTAGCACATCTCCCATTAGACACATGAGGAACTACAGCTAGCAGAGACCTTAGGTGCCAATAAATGCAGACATCTCACACATGGAAGGGGACTTCTGTACCTTTTGGCTTCTGAATATAATTGCTTTGACTCAATGAGGGAGTGTGCAACAGATACTTGGAATCAAGTAAACATACCACAGGTCACACACATTCTAGAGTAAAAGCAACTGAAATTACACTCCCTGCAAGTCTGTCTTTTCCTCTGCTGGATTATCAAGGAAAAGATTCTATAGCATTGGTACAGGAATCACCGTCTGTACTACCACAGTGTGCACCTATTTTCTTGTGCCAGGACTAAAGTCCCCCAGAAGCAATCCTTTCTGCTCTCTTGGCCTTTCCCATCCCATCCCATCTCATCCCATCCCATTTATTCTTTCTCTGAATGCTCATGGCAATCAGCACTCAAGACATATTGTAAGAACGTGTGACTACTCTCATCTTTCTAGCATGGTTCCTCTACATTCAGGTCTGTGATAGGCTCCAATTTCTAGAAATCTGATGGCATCACAAATCATGCTTTTTTTCCTTTTGGTTGCCCAAAGCAGGAGTCCATTCCACTTTGTGCCAAGCTGTTTCTGACCTTGGCCTGCCTGCATGTCTGCTCCGGCTGTATCTGAGAGTCACAGGTGAGCATCAGGGCTTGGGGTCTATTAGGGCTATTCTTAATCAGGGCCTGCTGTTCTAAGTAGAGCTTGCCTTTGTCTAAAATGTAGCAGCTAATAAGCAGGAGGCTTACAATGGTGGTGCAGCAAGTATCCGCTGTGGTTTCATAGTCTGTAACAACCTACGATTTCTTCTTAGCTGGGAAGGGGAAAAAATAGTGAGGGGCAGACTGCACAGCTTAACTGTTTCCCAACTATTTTAGAACTAAAGATCTGTCAGTTCCTGTTGCGTGCACATTTCTCATATTTGCCTTCTTTAAGGGTGAGATTCCCAAGGGAATTATATACTATTTGCGCTTCCCTTTTTCTACTCAGTTGTGTGCACTAAAGCCACATTATAAACTAATTAGGGATTTGATATTTGAAATAGTTATAATGAGTTTGCCAACAAGAGCATTGCCTCAGCTCATTGCAGACACATGAGGTTGCCCACTGACCTACACACACACACACACACACACACACACACACACACACACACACACACTTTAAAAATAAAGTAAAATTGCATATCTATCCATTATAAGTATGTGGGGGGATTAAATTGAAAGCTATCACAGAACTGTACTGTTTATTTTAGAATGAAACAAGTTCTATCTTAGTGTTGTTTGGAAAAGAGAAAGTATAACGGGAGAAAGAAAATCATTTGGGATTATAGATTAGTGTCACATGTCCATACACTTAGACTGCTTGTGTCTGAGACCTGCTGTCCTACAGGTGCAGGGTATCACACAGGAAGAGATCAGTCACACTTTCCCTTGGTGGCTAGTGTTCACCAAAAGAGGATTTTCTACTTTCCCCTACTTGCCTGCAATTTAGAGGCCCCTGAAGAAGGACAACACAAAGCCAACCATACAGACAAACATCCAAGATGATTTAGAGTACCTGGTAAAGGGCAAATCAATACCAAACAAAAGAATAAGATGATAAAATATTATAAAATTAGACAATATGTTAAAGAAAAAAAAAACAGGCAAAGTGGGGAAATGGATGCCACTGTCAGCAAGGTTATTTCTGCAGAGCAGGAAATGGCCTCTAAGATTTCTTTTGTCCATATCCTGCACATTATGGAGCATAATCCATTGAATGAAATAAGCAGGGCAAAGGTTTATATTGCTGAAGAGCCTTTGATTAACTGATATGTCTTTGAAAAAATGAAATCTCTGCTAACAAGTGCCTTTATTCTTTTACCTTCCAAGACTGAAAGTCACAGGAGATTGCAATAAATGCATAGATACAGGATGGGGTATTCCCCAGGGAATGTGTTCATTTGTATAGCTAGTGAAGAAACCTTTAGAAACATACATTTATAACTGCAAAAATAGAGCAAGAGCTGGACCCAGGAGATTTGAAATGAATTGAACTCTAACACTCCAGCTGTGGAACTAGATGAGGTGTGAATGTGTTGCCATGGTCAACTTGTAAGGAAGAAATCACAGCTATTGAAATATTATCAGTTCTCAGTGCAACCTTCTCACATGCAAATGTGTTAATATGAACATGAAAGCCTTCTACTGCACACTAAAGCAATCTGTAACTTACCACAGTCCACATAATGCTGTGGATTTTCTCAGGGAAGCAGAGAAATGGTTCACACTTGAAAATCTTGATCATTTTTAAGAATTGGGGGATATGGTGTCTGGGCTTCAAGGTACAGGCTTGTTCTGATCATTTGGGGAGTCACATAATCCCTATGTCTAATTATCAAAAATATAGTGTGTTCACAAATCGGACCAACATGTCTTAATTACTAAGCTACATGTGCACAACTCTGTTGTTAGTTGAGGTGCTTTAAACACAATGAAATCTCAGTTTTGCATATATATTGGTTATGTTTTCAAGGCCAGTGATGTTTCATAAGCAATTGATTTATTTTACAAATTATTTCTCAGGCAACAGTGCAGCTGATGTAACTACTAAATTAATTTGTAAAACCAAAAACCCCGCTGGGATAAATGCTTGAAACCAAAGAGGGGTAAGAAGGTGGATACCCAGCATCATTGAGAAATGACAACTCATTATGCACTCTAGGTTAGATGAGACAGATTAATTATTTTATCTTTCCTCTTTCCTGAGAACTCCCATTTGTCAAATCTCTTCATACTGTAAAGCAACCCATAAGTGATGTAAGTAACCCAAAGGCACTGACAGCTCATAGGCCTTCCTTCCTCTTTAAATAATCACCATTATAATTGGTGTTTGCAAATGTGCATAACATATATATATATATATATATATATATATATATATATATATATATACACACACACACATGCTTGCCATGGAGTGCAAAGGACATTGTGGAAGTGGTTCTGAGGTTCAAACCCAGGCCACCAAGCATTCTGGGCAAGCACCTTTACCCACCTAGCCATTTCACTGACCTTGTAGGCAGTCCTTTTCTGTCAAGGGCATTGAACAGAAGATGTGGTGGAACATTTTTGTACAGTTTAAATGGCGTTGATTAGATTTGAGTAGGTCTTTTAAGGTTATGCATTTTTGTCTGAAAATACTGACTGTCCAATTCTATGTGGGGAGAAATGCCATTACATCCATTAATAAATGTGTTTTGGGGATATATTTGTAAGAGGGGACCCTTCTAGAGCCAAGGCACATGGTGTGATTGGAGGAGGCACTATTTGTTTGGGCACTGTGCCAGAGGCAACCTGGACATATAGTTACTAAGAAATTTGAGAAGAATCAGGGTACCTGGCACACACTGACTATTCTTTGTGTGAGAGAGAGGGGGTGGGTGAAGGGAGTGAGAGAAGGAAAGAGAGGGAGAGAGAGAATGAAATTTCACAGTGATTTCTGGGGTGGGGCAGAAGAAAAGTGCATCCATAATGCCTGGGTCTGGACAGCTTAATCTGAGAGGTTCTGGCAGGTCTATCCTTACTGGGGCATAAGGAGCAGAGACTGCTCTAGCTCATGCTACTTAACCAGGATGTTGCCTGAGATGACCAGCCAGTTGGTGATTGGCTCAGCTGCCTTGGAATCAACCTTGGCTGAGATGATGGCCACCTTCAGCTGCTGCTTAATCTTTTTCTACCACAAACTCAGCTCTCTTTGGTTCCTGCTGAGCTACTTATTTGGCTTCCACTGTTTCTATGACCTTCTTTCCAAAAGTTACAAGTGCCAGGATGAACCCAAAAACTGCTACTTGCTCAGTGAGGTCATCACTCACTTGCCAGGAGACCAGTCATCTCTGGGTTATCAGTTCTTCATCATCACAGTGACCCATCACTGACTAGAGGATCTCTGTGATGATGGACAGAAGTGCCTGCTCATCATAGCTTCTCAGATGCTCATGTAGACCAACAGAAACTGGTTAGAAAGGGGCTGAAGAGTGTGTGAAGCATGCTGCTGCTGACATCCTGGCAATCTTTGCTACTAGTGATGACCGGTGTCTTCCATGGTGTAGAGCAGAAGTCAAAGGTACCTTGTTTCTGGACCCAAGCAAAAGATGGGACCATAAGTCTCTTCCCCTACTGTGATGTCCTATACTCTGTGAAGTCAGTGAAAGTTGGCAGTTCAGTGACCAGAATCCACATCTTAAAAGGGGGAGTTTACCAGTCTTCTTGCAATTGCTAAGACAGGGCAAACTTGCCAATGGACTAACACTTTGGCATCCACGATTCCTTCTATTGGACCCACTCACTTTGCTTTCACTCAGATTGCATATCTGGGCATTCTTGTTGAACTGTCCTGTATAAGGAATAGTCTAGTCCAAAGGAAGCAGTGTGAGAGGAAACAGGAAGGCATGGGGCTGTCTCGGAAAGGTTGAGCCTTGGGACACTTACCATGGTGAAGATTCATGCTTAGTTTGTTAGACCCAGATGGAACAAATTTAGGAAAGCATTCCTGAGTCAAAGAGACCAACACAGAAAGCACAAGGACATGCTGGTATGATGTGTCAAGCTAGTGCTGGTATTTTGGTCTTGTTGGATTCAGGAAGAAAGGCTGGAAGGCTAAGGGTGTCACGCAAGAGTGAGATGATGAATTTTGAACTGTCAGAAGCAATGGTGCACACTGAGAATTTTAGATAGCTGGGAGCTGGGGAGATGGCTCAGTCTGTAAATCACTTGACTTGTAAGCATGAGGACCTAAGTTCAGGCAACTGGTGATCACATAAAAATCTAAACGTGGTAGAAGGTGCTTGTAACTCCATGACAGTGAGATGGGAAGTGGGGCAAGAGATTTCCCTAAAACGTTTGCTGGGTGGCTAGTCTACCTACTTGGCAAAGCTCCAGGCCAGCAAGAGTTCCTACCTATTTCAAACAGAAGGTGAATGACTCTTGAGTTTGCCCTCTGACACACATACAGAATGCACACATACATACACATGTACACACACACACACACACACACACACACACACACACACACACACACAGCAAATAGAAAAAAAGAGAAGTTCCTGGGTTCTGTTTGGAAAAGTCTCAAGCACAGACTTGTTAAATTTTTCCATTTGTGAGCCCTTTTGGTCCCAGTATTTTGTGTGCCATGTGGCTCTGAGTACAGAGATATGCAAATAGGTATACAAACCAAATGTTTAATGATAATACATCACAAGGAAATTTATTTTAATACAATTATGTAACTTTTGAAATTAAAGAAGAGAACAAATTTGCATATGAGAAAGATATGTGTACTTATTTATTTTTACAAGAAGAATGAAATCTTGATTTCATCTGTGATACTGCAGGGCACACAGCATCTTCCACATTTTATTGACATCTTGATTTCATAATCATCAATGCTGAGACCTCTGCTTCACATAATCATGTAGTACAAACAACAGAGATACGTTTAGGGCAATTTCAGAACTTGCTGGAACTCTGTTCTAATTCCATGTCCAGCTAGTTTGCTTTCTATTGTTGTGATAAACACCATAAAGAAAAGCAACTGGAGGACATTTTGACTTACATGTCCAAAGTCACAATACATTATTGAGGGAAGTCAAGGAAGGTCCTCAAGCAAGACAGGAACTAAGTTATAGGCAGGAACTGAAGCAGAGACTATGGGGAAATGTTATTTTCTGGCTTGCTCAGTTTACATTTTTATTCAGCCCAGGACTGCCAGCCCAGGATTGGTGCCATGAACAATGGGCTGGTCCCTCCTGTGTCAATCATTAATCATGAAAATATTCCACATACAAGCCTATAAGGCAACCTGATGGAAATATTTAGGTGAGATTTCTTTTCTTCCCAGATGACACTAGCTTGTGTCAAGTTGACAAAAACCTAGCCAGCACACAAGCCAAAATTAATTTAGTGAGGTCTACAATTCAAACAGCAATTTTAAAAATCAGATTTTCAAACAATACAATCCAAAAAGTATGCTGAAGTTGATACTTACAAACTGAGGAAAGGTGAGAAGATATTGATTCTTTGATTTCTATGACATTCTCCTAAGAGCAGAAAACTAGTGTACTCTGCACTTCATGATATGCAGATTACTTGAATATGAGCCCAAATGCCCAGGCAGTGTTTTGTAGCATTGCATAGTATGGTGGTATGGACATTGTAATTGTGCAAGTTGCATGCTCAGAACTAAGGCTGAGGGACAATTTTGGGCTGTACCATGGATGAGTGATTCTGAAAACATCTCAGATTCATCACACATTTCCTTTAAAGTTAATTTTTGGTCATTGAATGTTTTTATTGAATTCCAGAGACTTTTTATTATTGTTCATTTTCCTATGATCTCTTCCATTGAGTTACAAGAATCCATGTTTAAGAGCCTGGGCCTGAGAGAACACCACATTCTAGTATTGTGGGAAGCCAGTATGATTCCTTAAAAATACTAGCAAATATGTGGGGACATTCAAAAGAGACTTGATTTTAAAGCCCAGTGCTTCTCAACACATTAATCTGAGAATGCACAGTTCATTCGCTGCACATGCCCCAGGCATGAATGGAATTTTTAAAGGCAGCAGAACCTCCTACTAGGTAGCCTTCATATGCTCTATCAAGAATGAAAAATTAACCTCTTGGAATCAGTCATTATGAAAATTGAGTGAAGAAATGATAATTAAATCTCCAAGTGATGGCTTGCTGAATTTAGTGGTATGGAATGATTAATACCAGCTGGTCAAGGGCAGGGTAAGGGTTCCTATCTCCCCAGAGGGGAAGCTCCACTTCACCCCACCTGCTCACTTGTTCACTAGAGAGTGTCCTTCAGGAGACATGGAAGGAACAAATAGAACCCTGAGCCCAGCTGGTGAGGATGCTTTTTTTTTTTTTTTTTGATGCCTCATAGCATGGGTGGCTTCAGCATTTGAGAGTTGAAAGAAAGATTCATTTTCTATTTTTCATTTCTCATTCAATATATTTCATTTGACTGACTGACTTCCTGTGCCTTTGAAAATCTAAAGTGTAACTTATGCAAGTTGAGAGTCACATAGCAATAGTGGCTCTGATCTTGAATACAAAGTAAAACCAAAAAAGGACAGGATGGTTAAATCAATACAAAAGCATCATCCATTTTCTTCATTTTCTCTGAGATTGCTCCCTGCCTGTACCAAGGACTTTTGTAAAGACATGAATAGCCTGTCTATCTAATTTTCCATAAATGCATATGAGACAGTCTACTTGAACAATGCTATGGTCTTTTGTGGGCAAACTGTGAAGGAAGAAGGAAAGACATGCTTTACTGAGGCGAGTCTCACTCTTCAGGCAATTCGTAGGAACAGAAGAGAGAAAGCACATTTCATATTTACCAGGTCTCCCTATAGAAGGGTCTCATAAGCCTCCTAGTAGACTTGACCTCTTTCACTTTTCCAATACACTTAGGGTGGGATGTATATTATAACAATACTCTTCTTTTCCACAGAATTGTGAGACTTAGGAGGAAATGGACACACTTAAAGCTGAATGTGGCTGTGTGACACTAACTGATGCAGAAGCAAACAGAGGAAAAAAATCAGTAGGTGATTTATTGTATGAAATTATTGAGTGTACTTGCAGAAGCGAACATGATGTAGCCTGTGATACAAGTAGGGTGTATGACAAACGTGTTGTATATTGTGTAAGTATGCACATGGTTTGCTCCTATTGCTTCTGTGGTCACAATGAGTTTAACAATACCAGATTATTCAGCACAACAGAAAATGATGTGACCAAGAAATGTAGTAAGTTAGATATGGAAGCATGCTAAGGACTGGCTTACTTTAAGAACAAAAATCGATGAAAAGTTATTTTTTTTTTTGTTCCATAACTAGAAGTACACATTAAAATGCGAAATTCCCTCCAAGTCACTTTAAAGACACTTCCACTGGACAGATGGCCAGGAGAGGCAGAGGGGAGCTTTCCTTCTGAGGAGCTGGGAGCCCTTACTTTGCCCTTGATCAGCTGGTATCAATCATTTGGCACCAGGGGAGATGGCAAAGATTTTGAAGCTCTTGCTGCACAAATAAGAGGACAAGAGGATCTCAAATCCCCAGAACCCAAGTAAATGATGGGTAGATGTCTTAGTTATTGTTCTATTGCTGTGCAGATGCCAAACCCCAGGCAGCTGTCTTAGTGAGGACTTGTATGCTGTGAAGAGACACCATGACCACATCCACTCTTATAGATAAAAACATTTAATTGAGGTGGCTTGCTTACCGTTTCAGAGTTTCAGTGCATTATCATCAAGATGGGGAGCATGGCGGCAAGCAGGCTGATTTGGTGCAGGAGCTAAGAGTCCTACATCTTGAATCAGAAGCAATAGGAAGTCAACTGATTGTCACACTGAGTAATGCTTGAGAAAAGAGACTTCAGTGCCCACCCCCAGAGTGACACACTTTCTCTGCACATCCTAATAGTCCCTTTAGAGGACATTTTCTTTCAAACCACCACAGCAGCTTAAAGACATCTAGAAGATGAGTCATTGACCACCCTGGCAGGGAGCATGGGAACAGGCAGGCAGTCAGGCAAGGCACTGGAGCAGTAGCTGAGCTTATGTTTTGAACTACCAACATGAGCAGCAAGAGCTACCTGGGAATAATGTGGGCTTTTATAAACCCAGAAGCCTGCTTACAGTGACAACAATGCCACTGCTAATCCTCCCCAAAGAGTCCCATCAGTTGGGTACCAAACATTAAAATGGTCTATGAGGGCCATTCTCAACCCAACCACCTCATTCTATTCCCTTGCCCCCATAAGCTTGTGGTAGTATCATAATTCAAATGGATTTAGTCCGACTTCAAAAGGCCCCATAGTCTTTCGCCATCCCAACACTGTTGAAAAGTCCAAAATCTCTTCTGAGACTCAAAGTAGTCTCTTAATGTTAACTCCATGAAAATCAAAAAGTAAATTACAACTTCCAACAAATAATGGCATAGGATGTACAGAGCCATTCCGAAAGGGAGGAAAGGGGGCATAGTGAGGAAATACTGGACCAAAGCAAGACCAAAACCCAGAAGGGTAAACTTCAAATTCTATAACTTCATGTCTGATGTCAAAAGACTTAAACGGCATCGGCATCACCATTTGACTTTTGTTGACTGTAGCACACATCTCTCTTTTAAACTGGTTCTATTCCCTTTGTGCAGCTCTTGTGGACAAACATCCTACAGCTCTGACATCTCCAATATCCTGGAGTTTCCAACACAATCCTTCACTTTCACAGCTTCATACATGACCTCTCATGCAGGGACTTCTCTCCACAAATCTGGCCTCAGTGGCTTTCCTTAGCCATAGAGGAAGATTCCACAACCCCTTTTCTCCTGTATCTTTCATGGTTCTAAAGCCTCAACCATGTGGCTGATGCTGCCAAGTTCCTTGCAGCTTGCTTTGGACGGAACCTGGCCCTCATTCTTGAATTATGTATGCGTAAGCTTTTCTTTGTAGATGCTTTCTAGACACAGGGATTCCCTTAGTCTTTCCTTTCACAAAGTGTAAGGTTAGCTTGGTTGCATGGCAGCTCACTTGTGATTGCAAACTCAGGTTGAGACAAGATTCCTGGAGCAAGATGGCTAGAAGATTAACGGTATTGGCAAGTTCTGGGTTTGATTAAGAGTCCTTACCTCAAAGGTTAAGGTGGAAGAACAATTGAGGCAGATGTCCTACACCAACATCAGGCACAGGCACAGGCACACACACACACACACACACACACACACACACACACACACACACTCACACGTCCACTCATATATATGAAAGCATGCACATACATCATGCACATACAATATAAAAAAATATAGTATGGTATAAGGATTAGAATTGATTATCAAACTGGCTGTGGAATAACCTAGGAGACAGATAAGCCTCCAGGCATACTTGTGAAGAATTATCTACACTAGATAGTCATGGGAAAAGTCACCCAAAAGGAAGGCACCACCACTTAGGTTTGAGTCCTAAATTGCATATAAAGGAGGAAGCTGGCTGAGTGCCAGCAGCAGCCCTCCATTCTTCCTGATGCAGATACAATGTGACTAGCTGCTTCAACTACCTGCTGCCTTCCCTTCTCTGCCATGACTCACTGTATTCTCCAACTCTGATAGAAATTAATCCATCAATTTCTCTCTCCCTCCCTCTTTCTCTCCTTCCCTCTCTTACTCCTTCCCTCCTCCTTTCTGTTTCCCTTCCTCCTCCCATGCTTTTTCCATCATAGAAGAGTAATTAAGATATAGTAACCACAAAAACCACTAACATGGTTACTCATTATCAAGTATTATTTGCCATACTCCCATATAATCTGCAGTGTAGTTATTTGCTAATACCAGCATCCCTACAAACAAAAAACTATGTGTAGCATCTGATATGCCATAGAGCAAGTATGATGATAGCTACAAGGTTATTGGGCAAAATGAATTTTCTTCAGCCCCACTGCAGTTTAATGAGTCCACATTTCTAGATGCAGCCAGTCATTGATTGACATGTCCTTATGTAGCATGTAACTGCTAGTTTGACAGAATAGCTGTAAGAAAGCGCCATAGCAAACCCACAGGCCTGTCTTCTAGCTCCTGGGGGCTGGAATCTAAGACTCATGTCCAGCGCAGCTTTGCCTCTTATATATGTCCATGGCTTAGGCTTTGGCACTTTGACTCTCTGCCCTCACTGCTTCCCAGTGCCCTTACCAGTAAACTAGGATGAGGGATGCTTGTTTTCTCTAAGGTGTTTTGAAATTATGAAACTCTTGGCAAGCCCATGAGGACTAACAGAACCCTAAGTTTTAAAAATATATACTTACACTTAAAACAACTGTCACAAAGTACTGCAGGAATAGCGGAAGGGCCAGAAGAAAAACACAAATTATTATCTCCAGGAATTCTTAATTTGTGAGACATGAGGTTCCTGCATCACAAGGGCAGACAGATTTAATCAGGAATCCCCACAAAAGCAATCAAGATCAAATGAACTGTAATTATGGTAATCAGTTCATGAACTTTCATGTCATGTTCCTAATTTCAAATATTATGAAGTCCTGTATAGTGAATCAATCTGTCATTGCAAAGATAATAAAATTTTCATGTGTGATGGGATGTGGTGGGTTTGAAGGAAAATTTGTCATTCTCTTTTCGTCGGAAGCTTCATCAGGGTCACCATTTACAATTTTTAATTAAAGTGAATGGATCTTTTGAGTCTATTTTTTTTAAATAATAGATTTAACATTGCCAGTTACAAGTCCCTTTTGAATTTCTTCATGAAGTCTTCTTCCTCCAAGTGGCTACTATTCTCAAATCCCTCATTACAAAGACTCAGGCTGAGCTGCACTTTCTTTGCAATGTATCTTGGTCTGTGGTTTGGTTTTGATCATGTCATGGGTTTGAGTGTCTGAAGAACAGCCTAAAACGGTGAGACTCCAGAAGTCAGAGAGGGACTGTCATTACCTGGCCCATCCTGTCACCTCTTAGAGTTGAACCCTCACTCCTCTTCCCTGTAGCCTATGGGCATCATATGAATTGGCCTTGGTTACTACTCTCTGTCTTTGCTTCTAAATCCCCATGTTTTCCATCCCCGGATGACTCTGCTTGATGTTTTCTCTGCTTGAAGCACTTCCTCCAGGTTTTTTCCTGGCCATCTTCCATAGGGAATGTCCTCCAAATGTCACTGCTCCAGGAAGACTTGCTCTGATTGGACATTTTAGAATTAGCTCCCACTCCATGGGTATTCCGAATTACATTTACATCTTCTGTTTTCCTTGGTGTACATGTCACTGGGCAAATCACCTTTTCTTAAAATGTATCAGCATCCATCAAAAATGCATGGATTTTTTCTACTTATTACCTGTGTTGTCTCCAAGACATAAATTTTCTAAATATAGACTGTATTATTTATTTAATTACTTACATGTCATCTAGGACTAAATGAAGTGTTATTTCATAGACATGATGTCAATACCTGTTATATGAATGTTACATCATTAGTAGATGTTCAAATTTATATTTTAACTAATTCAACAATTAATCAAGCATCTTTTGTTTTAAAAGGATTGATCAGGTCAGTATTTTTCATTTGTAGTTCCACAGTTTCATAAATTGGGTTTCATAAATGAAGGTCCTTTTGTTAGTGTGTTGTTGAGATGAGGAATTCTCCCTTTACTTTTACTTCACAATCTCTTATTTTCACACATTTATCAGAGGCCTTTGACCCTTGAAGCAAGGAAAGTATTCTATAAATAACTTCCCCCTTTATGTTTGCCTTTAAGAACAAACAACACTCCTTGAGGAGATAAATTTCATTAGGATGTAGGCAAGAGGCACTGGGTCTAAGTGTTCTTCACTAAGTCCCTAAGTTCCTGATAAGGTAGGGTGACCATATGGCTCTTGATTTCCTAACTGAAGTGTGTCACTAAAAGTTCTGTCCTTAGAGCCAGAGATGTGGCTCAGTGGTTTAGAGCACTTGCTGGTCTATCAGACCAGCTCCAGGGACTCTGACACCCTCTTCTGGTCTACTTGGGCACCTGTGAGCAAACACACATGTGCCCCCACGTGTGTGTGTGCGCGCACACACACACACACACATACACACGATATCCTTGAGAAGACTCTACTCCAGATCATTGTCCTTAGAATTCATCCTCACATGTCTGTGAGAGGTATCAATGATTGAAATAATTTCCTTTGGGACTATGCAACTGTTCCAAATGGATTCATTGTGAATGTAGTTTTCAGAATCCACAGAGTAGTGCCTTTCTTTCATAATGGTAGAGTTACTTTGTCTTTAGTTGGAGACATGGTCCTGCCTTGAATCTAGGACAGGTTCTCTCTATAAAGTCTAGAGATTTAAAGACTTCCAGCCAATGTCAGACTTTCCATGTGGATTCTTTTAATATGTTCATGCCTGGTAATGGTGCCTTCCAATGATTTCATTACTTTTCTATGTGTACTGTTAACAACTTATTTGACACAACAGAAGTCTCTGAGATTGGCGCTTTCAGGGAGTCTGCCTTGATAGCCCTTTATAGTGTGCAATCTCTTGTTCCATGACTGTCTGTTTTTATTTACATTATAGCAATTCTGTAACCATTCTGTCTTTCCATTCCCAGTGAACTAGATTTACATTTCGTTGGCACTGTTTCAATAAAAACAATAACATACAGTTGATGTATGTGACTCTTCTGAAATCTCTGACTAAAACCTCCTTAAAGTGACTTGAAGTTCTATTTTCATCTTATAATGCATGTAAACAGCATTAGGAATTGGAGTTGATACTCTGTCACTTTAAAGATTATTGAGATATAATTTTGTGCACTATGGAAAATGACCTTACAGAAAGAGAGGTCTGAATTTTACCCTGAGTCCAAAGAGGAAGTTTCTAATTGTCTGAAATTTCCTGGTTAATAAGGTGATATTTGTTATGCCTGTTAAGTCCTTTGGACTATACCTCCTTGCTTACGTTGAGGGGAAGATTCCCATACTTTCCAACATCATGGAAAGATACAATTGCATCTCTGCATTTCTCTTCCATTATTTTCTTTTCTCCTTTTCATTCTTTTTTTTTTTTTTTTTTTTTCCTGTGACAGTTTCTCACTATACATCTTTAGCTGTCCTGGAACTTGGTATGTAGACCAGGCTAGCCTCATATACACAGTTGTCTGCCACCACTGCCTTTCAAGTACTGGTATTAAAGGCCCAGCAGCATATGTTAATAGATGGTTAATAGATGGATTGCTTAACAATCCACCAACACTCCTCACTGCCTGCCTTGATAACTTTAGCCACAGTAGCAGGACTGAAGTGGCATCTTTGTGATTTGGGTTTGGATTTCCTTATTGACTAATAGTACTAAACATTTCTCATTTCTTCAAATGCTTCTGCCTCATGTATATATTTTTTGAAGAAATGCCTATGGATATATTTTTGGCCCATATTTCATTGGTGTCTTGTTTTTCTCTTGTTGAATTATAAGAACTTTTGACCAATGTATCTGGAACCAAACCATTATGAGATATAGGATTTGTAAATCACATTATGTGGATTATATTTTCACTTTCTTGATAATATCCATGGAAACACAATTTCTAAAGTTTGATGTAGTCATATATATATATATATATATATATATATATATATATATATATATATACAAGCATACATCATTTAATAGTGAAAATATAACCCGAGAAATACACTGTGAGGTGATTTCATCATTATGGAAAAATTGTAAGCTGTACGTGTACATACTGAGCTGACCCCAAGATGCTTGTTGATAGAATTTCAAGCTGTTGTGTGCACATTCTACTGATGACTAGATATTGTTATGTGGAACATGGCTATTATGACTTGTGCTATCATTGTTACAGCTAAGAACACATTGTCTGGGGCAAAGTCATAAAATTTTCTTATATATTTTCTAAGATTTCATAGTTTCAGGTATGATGTAAGATCTATTTTGAGGTAGTTTCTGTATATGATATGGCAGAGGTTCCAAGTTATTCTAGCTTAAATTTTAACTAATTGATTTTATTTGGTAAATAAATTGCACACACTTGTGCAATATGTTATGAAATATGTATACATTGACAAATGGATGAAGTGAGATAATACATGCATTGTTTCACAATTTTATTATTTTTTTGTGGTATGCCTTTTTTAGCAGTTTAAAGGTTATACCACATCATTACCAGATGAGGTCACTATGTTGTATAGCATGTATTTTTGATATCTAGTTGTCTCAGCACCATTTGTTGGAAAGTGTGTTTTATTTGCTAACTCAGTCTAGCATACTTTTCAAAAATAATTTTACTGAACATCCAATTTCTTTAGCATGTTTGTTAATAATAAATAAAGTTGAGTATTTGTTTCTGTATTGCAAATTCTTTAACACTGATGTATATGTCAGCCTTATTCTAGTACCATGCTAAATTGATTACCTTAGCTTTGTAGCAGATTTCTAAGTAGAAATGGGTGAATTCTCCAACTTTGTTTCTCCTTTTTCACGACCATGCTACTTATTTTGTATTCATGAATTTCCAAAAGACTTTTAGAAATAACTTGCCAAATATTGAAAAATGTTTCTCTGTGCCAGTCATGAATTGGAAGATTAATTTGAAAATTATTGCTATCTTAGTAATATAAGGGTTCTGTGGACTCCCCTTCTCTACAGTAAAATGATTCTTAGCATGAGGTCATGTTCAATCCCTGGTCTCAGCATCAACCAGCACCAACATCAGCTGCCACAAGAATAAGTAATTAAACACACACACACACACACACACACACACACACACACACACACACATTAAGTTGTCTTGTCTTTGATCATGGAGTTTCACCTTGCTTGTTTAATTCTTTTGAAATGTCTTTAAAAATGTTTTGTGGTTCTCAGAGAATAAATCCTCTCTCATTGAATTTATTCTTAAGGATTATGTTTTGTTCGTGTATTATGATCATGTCATTAATAGAATGTTTCCCTGGATTTTATTTTAAAGCTATGTGTTGCTTGAGTATAAAAATATTACTATTTTTTGTAGTTTATTTTTATAACCATAGTGAAATCTAATTGTACTTTTTATTGTTTGGAAACCACACAGAGATCCCTTGAAGAAAGGAAATACTGTATCTCATTTTGTATTATGCATGCAGTGACAAGGATATAATTAGGAACAGAACAATGGTAAATATTGAGTAAACAAATATTTATTGGGTTACTTCCTTCTTGCTGGCACATTCAAGTGTGTATAGGGAATGCAAAAGAGTATAAACATAATCTTTCTCCATTTAGTCTACTGAAGCTTTCTTGCAGTAATATTTTGCTAAGGATGAATACTTAAAAATAAATGACAAAGTCTACTTATCTCTTCTTTATGGCATACCCCCAATAATGCCATTCGTCCTGTCCTGGACCCTATATTGGTTGTGCTGTCTTAAGCATCTGTCTTACTTAGGGTTGCTATCGGTGTGTTAAAATACCATGATTGAAAGCAACTTGGGGAGGGGGGAGTGTTCATTTCAGCTTATAGCTTCACATCACAGGCCATCACTGTGACAGTTAAGACAGAAACTCAAATATGGCAGGAACCTGGAGGCAGGATCTGACACTGAGTCCCTGAAAGAGTGTGTCTTACTAGACTGTTCCTCATCATTTATTCATCTTGTGTTGTTCACCACAAAATGAGGGGTGACACCGCAAAGCAGGGCTCTCCTATTTCAACCATTGTTTAAGAAAATGCCCATTTCCCATGGAGGGATACTCTTTCAGCCTACATACACGGGAGAGGGCCTAGGCCCTGCCCCAAATGATATGATAGATTTTGATGATCTCCCATGGAAGGCCTCACCTTCCCTAGGGAGTAGAGGGGGAGTATGATGGGGGGGGGTGTCGGTAAGGGGCATGAGAGGATGAGGGAACTGGGATTGATATGTAAAATGATTGTTTCTATTTTAAAATTTATATATATATGCACACCACAGGCTTTCTCACAGGCCAATCTGTCAAGGGTATTTTCTCAAATGCCCTCTTCCAAAATGACTCTAGCTTGTGTCAAATTGACATAAAATAGCTAGTGTATCATCTTACAACTTTATGCAGCTTAAGGTTTTTTGGTATTTGGTGTGGGTTTTCATCAAAATACTGTACTCTTGATACAGTCTTGGTATAATTTGCATTTCTAAACAGAAAGACCTATGAAGAACAGTGCTTAACCCAAAAATCTGAGAGTGAAATATGACTTCTAAGACTCTTCTACTTGATTCTACGAATACCAGGAGGGCTGAACATCATCAGTATGTGTACTTCTGCTAAGAATGCATTTATTTTTTTAAACTATTAGTTTTGGAGCACTGCAGTTTTAAAAACTATTTGTGACTTGTAAATATGACAGATACTACCTCTGTTCCTGTAAACCTGACTTCTGTATAGCTAGAAGTTCATCATCTATCTGGAGTGATTACAGTGGTGAATGCACTTACCTACTTTTGTTACATTGAAAAGTCACAAGCAATAGAAGATTTCTTCATAAATGTGGGATTTTCAAAAGGAAAATGCTTGTAGATATATGCACGGCAGATGTTTCTGGCCAGACAGTTGATTAATTCATTCTATTTAGATAAAAATCTTAATACATTTCAGCTAAAATGAATTAGCATTTGAAGAAAAACTTGAAAGGAAAATTATCTTCATTAACTTTTTGAAACGAAAGGCAGATCATTGGCTTGATTAGATCTTTCATACAGTCTACAATTATTAGGACCAATTTAAATTTTCTCTCCTAGTCAGTGTATCAATGCTCCAAGCCAAAATGTGGCATAATCTTAAATAGGAAATAAAGAAACTGCATTAGCCCAAACAGACAGCAACTTAGATTGTGAGGTGCTGAGAGATGCTATTGAGAGTTTACAAATGTGAGCATCCTCCCAGAGTTACACTAGGGAAAGCTCACATAATGCAAGTGGGAAAATACACAACAAAATGAGTGAGTCTCTAGGATGTGGGAGTATCCTAAAGATACTCAGGTCATCTCAGAGAGGCATCCAGGATGAATGTAAATGCATTTCATCATTAGAAACCTCATCATTTGTCCATACTCTGCCTCTGCCCCTCTGCCTCTGCCTCTGCCTCTCTGCCTCTCTGCCTCTCTGCCTCTCTGCCCCTCTGCCACTGCCTCTGCCTCTCTGCCTCTGCCTCTCTGCCTCTGCCACTGCCTCTGCCTCTCTGCCTCTGCCTCTCTGCCTCTGCCTCTCTGCCTCTCTGCCTCTGCCTCTGCCTCTCTGCCTCTGCCTCTCTGCCTCTGCCTCTCTGCCTCTCTGCCTCTCTGCCTCTGCCTCTCTGCCTCTCTGCCTCTCTGCCTCTGCCTCTGCCTCTCTGCCTCTCTGCCTCTGCCTCTGCCTCTCTGCCTCTGCCTCTCTGCCTCTGCCTCTCTGCCTCTCTGCCTCTCTGCCTCTCTGCCTCTCTGCCTCTCTGCCTCTGCCTCTCTGCCTCTCTGCCTCTCTGCCTCTCTGCCTCTCTGCCTCTCTGCCTCTGCCTCTGCCTCTCTGCCTCTGCCTCTCTGCCTCTGCCTCTGCCTCTCTCCCTCTGCCTCTGCCTCTGCCTCTCTGCCTCTGCCTCTCTGCCTCTGAGCCAAGTGCTGGGATCAAAGGCATGCACCTGCCTGGCATTGGCCATGACTATTTCCATTTTATGTTACCTACATTGCCCTGATCAGAGGTCAAACTGGTAAGACTGCATTATCTGGGATCTTTTAGCTTGCCAAACAGTGAGATAAACAAACTTGGCTTCTTTTTATGTTAGCTTTAGCAAATACTTTGTTGTGAGAATAGAAAACTGACTGATAACAAACCATCATCAACCAATTCAATATGCTGGAATTCTGTTTAAATATGGCTTTGTTCCTGAGAGGGCAGTCATTCTCAGTGTTCCAACAAAGTCCACCTGATAATTAGATTTAAGAGTTTGCCTTTCATGTTCTGTCAGAGCCATTGTCTGGCCTTTACTAAGTGATATTTGATCTATTTTGTTCAACTGAAATTTATGTCAAAGGAGAGGATCCTGCCAGCCAAAACTTGAGTGGCTAGGGAAATGTGCCCTGTGTGTGTCTAAGTTGGCAGGTCTAGAGAAGGTCACTTTCTCCTCTGACAGTACACATCTGTCAGTTCTCAGAATCTTTGGGAAAGGATGCTCAAGTGATGTTTGTGCAGGTGTCAGTGATTGCTAACATCTTGCAGTACTGCCTGGACATATTTATATTGTTGTGTGCTAGCCTGGAATGAATGACAGTGGCATTTTAAAGGTCATCAAGCTGTGTACAGTGTGCTGGACATTTAGAGAGAACACCTCTATCCGTTATGACACACCATCTGATTCACCTGACAGTGGCATTTTCCTTTGCCCTCTTCTTGTCCTTTGGCAATTGGTGTTTATACACCCTGACAGTGGGCTGTGAGAGGAAGTAATCCATATTCTTCCTAAGTCACAGCATTTTAGATCAGGGCAGGATTGCACCACATTCTCTCCTTTTTGAGTGAAAGAAGTTTTATTTACATTTATCTGATCAAAATGACAGTTTCCCCCAACTGTCTAGATCTCTGAGAGACTGCAAGGAACACTCCTCTCTGGAGCAAGGTGTTTGTATGTATGAACTTCTTCAGTGTGGATCCTGAATAGAAATCAAGCATTCTTGTGTTATTTGCTATTGAGAAGTCAGTTACATGTTATCATTGCATACCAAAACAAGTTAAATCTAATGAAATTATATAATATATAAAAACATATAATATGAGCCATGTAGGTAATTACAAATTATGTGGTACAATGTCACTAAAGAAAAAGAACAACATCAGATGAACTTTAAAAACAGATAGTATATAAACAAACATATCCAGGGCTGGAGACAGAGAGCTCAGTGGTTAAGAGAACTTTGCTTTCTGGAGAAACCAGGTTCAATTCTCCAGCTAGCAGCCATCCCTAACTCCAGTTCCAGGGGATGCTATGCTCTCTTCTGGCCTTCATAGGCACTCGGCATGCATGCTGTGCACATGTTTACACACAGGTAAACCACAAAAAGTCAAAAAAGAAATAAAAATAGAATATTTAAACTATATACCCAAAGTCTTCTATGTTAAACATGGAGTCAATATAAAAATCGTTAATAAAACATCTTACATAGTTTTCACTGTACTAGGTCTTTGAATCATACTGTATTTTATTCTTATAACCCAAATCTTCACACTAGCCACATTCTTGTTGTTCAGACTGAACAACTGTCCACTCAGATGTTGCTGCTTGAGGTAATACAATTTTCTAGTATCAATAATTATATAAATTGAGTAGGAAGTAAATTATAAGTACATTATGTTTCAGGTCACAGGATTGTTACCCTTTGTGAACATGAAGGACAACTTGTTGTATTAGCTGAAAAAGTTTTATATGTCCCTTTCCTTTCCAATCAGAGGCATTATATTGCATTTGCTGTGTTAATCATAAGCCATGGCTCTTCTGAGGGGTTCTTGAATTGCTTGCACAGCATGCTGTAATACGACTGTATATAAAAAAACTTCCTGGGTGCATGAGGCACACACCATTTTTATATATCAATGTGTTAGGCTATTTTCTCTGCAGGGAAGATAGCAAGGTAATAGCATACAATTTATCCAGGCACCTCCCTGGATATTGAGTCTTTACCCATGTACTCTCTAGAGTTTAAAAGAAATGAAAAGAAGTGAGGAGATAGAAATGCTTGAAACATTACTTTCAATTTAGTTTAATATGTGTGTCTTGGTCCTTGGTTCAGATTTCCTCAGAAGCCTACCCTAAGACATCATTTAATATAAATAGTTCATTTGGGTTGCACAGAGTGAGAGAGTGAGGCAGGGAAGGCAAGGCGGCAAATAGACTGTGCCCTGTGAAGTCAGTCGCCATTGTGGACCATTGGTATTTCATTCAGAGAGTATGGAAATAGTGTAGAACACAAGGCTGAGAATTATTGCAGCTAAAACAAAGAGGTAGGGAGTTTGTTTACCAACTCTTGAAAGCCATTGGTTGGTGTGGGCTACTCCTGAGGGAGTTCTTGTTTTCCTGGCTAACAGCACATGCAGATATAGGGCAATGTACATGGTCCATCAAAATTCATTTACACAAAGAAAGTAGTGATCTGATGGAGGTGGTGAAACATTGATGGTCACACTGATACAACTTTTAGTTCAACATTGGCTGAAGTAATAGGATTTCAGTGTTGCGTTGACTGGTCTTGTCAAAAATGCATGTCTAAGAAGAGAGATCTAATACAAAGTCATACATTTAGCTTGAGTGCCTGTGACTATGATGGGTAATCTTGGTCACCAACTTGACTACATCTGGAATCATATAAACTGGATAGCTAGGTAAGCTTGTGAGGGATTATCTTCATTGGATTGTTTAAGATCGGAAGAGCCACCCTGGGTGGCTCACACTAAATCTATCCTGTTCACTCATCTATCCTGTTGCTGAGGAATTCCATTGTTCTTATTAGAGCCCACTTCTTCAGGATTCCAATAGAGACCGAAGACTAGCATCTGTCTAGAATTTCATGGGATTACAGCCCCGCATTGTGAGTTCTGAGATATCTTCTCTCATGAACTAAACAATTGCCAGGTTCTTGACCTGCTGTTGGGCCTTAGTGTGAACTGAATATTTAACAATGGGCCACCAAGTTACCATGTAACCTGAGCAACTAGTCATGAGGTGGCTACTATCTGACCCATGAATCCATAAATAGGATGGGCACAACAGCAAAAATTATCATATGGAAATACTTATATGCAATTGGCCCTAAGCTGGTCCTGAGGGCACAAGAAAGTTACACGAAGAAATTTCCCAAATGGTTATGGTTTGTACTCCTGTTACAATACCTTCTACTTCCAAGCATGCACCTATAGCCTCATGAGGTGTGCACTGAGGCCTGGCATACTGATGATTTTGTACACTGTGTGGTGGTGGCTACTCCTTACTACTGTAAAACTCATTAACAACATAAAATATTAATCTTCTTATTCCACATATTAAAGTACACCTTGTTTGGACATTATATTCCATTCTTAATATATATGATCTTCTTTATAATATTAACCTAATATAACAGTAAAATACTTCTTCTTCTTATATGAATCAGAACCAGAGAAGAAGCTGAATTTTGCTATGAATTATTTGTTTAGCACCCTCTATTTGTAATTTGTGATGGGAGAAAATGATGGAAGTGAAATAAAAATAGATAAGGTAAGGTTCTTGTCTTAGGTAATGTCCTCTTGCTGTGAAAAGACACCATGACTACTGCAACTCTTTTTTTTTTTTTTTTTTTTTTTTTTTTGAGACAGGGTTTCTCTGTATTGCTTTGGAGGCTGTGCTGGAATTAGCTCTTACAGACCAGGGTGGTCTCAACTCACAAAGATTCCTCTGCCTTTGCCTCCCAAGGGCTGGGATTAAAGGCATGCACCACCACTGCCAAGCTTGATCACTGCAACTCTTATAAAAGAAGGCATTTAATTGGGGCTGGCATATATTTCACAGGTTTAATTTATTATTGCCATGGTGGGAAGTATGGTGGCATGCAGACAGACATGGTGCTGGAGAAGTAACTGATAGTTCTATATCTGGATCCACAGGCAGCAGGAAGATAAAGAGGGCCACTGGGCCTGGCTTGTGAATTTGAAACCTCAAGGCCCACCCCCAAGTGACACACTTCCTCCAACAAGGCCACACATCCCAATAGTACTACTTCTGATGAAGCATTCAAATCTCTGAGCCTATGGGAGGCATTCCTAGTAAAGACACCACAGTTCTTGTAACTCAGACTTCAGAGAATGTAAATGAAGTCATCTTTCCAAAAGTATTTACCTCAAACATCCTACATGTCAGAATCTAGGTGCTGGGGACACTGTGGTAAGATAGGGAGACTTGGAAAATGAGCTGCTGAGGAAGAGAGAAGTAGAGAGGAACTAGCAGCAGAGTTTGTCTGCTGAGATTAAAATACTTACAACATATAGGAACTCAGAGCTTTGTTCTTTGCCCTTAGCTCTTACAATCCCAGATTAGACAGAGATTTTAATGTGTTCACATCATCAATGAAAGAGAAATATCCATAGTGTGAAGGTGATGATGGCTTAGCATTTCGCCGAGAACTTCATCTTAAGCCCAAAATGACAGATGATGGCTTGCATTGTTGATAGATTCTATTTGCACCAATAGTCAGAAGTATTCTAAGACTATAGAAACAGGTAGTGGTCTAGCCATTTTATTTCTGTGCCTGCCATGCTTTTATAAAAGTTGTGTACAGGAGAATAAAGTACATGCTTAAATAAAACAACAACAAAACAAATTGACAACAACAACAAAAACACGAGGCAGATGTAGGGGGTGAGAGTGATTGTATTGGTAACTCTAGTTAAATGCCCATTTTTCTACACTCTTGTTGTCATGCCAGGTAGCTTTGATGGACAGGGAGCTGATAGTGTAGTCTCAGAAATGTGTCTTCAAGAGAGCATTTTAAGGAATAGAGTGTGAAGGGCAACACCCTAACATCCAGAGAGCAGATCATGGGGATATGGGAACTGCATGATGGCTGACATATCAATTACACTCAGCTCACAACCAGAGGAGGACTCCTGTCTGAGTTATAAACAGTGATAAGAATGAATATTTCAAAATAAGATACAATAATGCCATTCAAAAAAAAAGTACCTTAACTGGGACCAGTATTTTTATATCAGTGTGTAAACAGTAAATAAAAAGTTTTTCTCTCTTTCTTTTATTTTATTTCCCGCAAACTGCTGCCTAGCTTGGGCAACATGTTCTCTCTGGGCCTAGATGGCATAGGGTGGGATGTGATGGAGGCAGTAACTACACCTAACAGAAGTCTGCAACACACAAGAAAAAGGCTGGCCTTTCTTAGACTGATGGTGGGAGGCAAAGGCAGTGATGGAGGGTTGAATGGATGATGGCAAAAATGACCAGCAGAGATACATACCTGAGTTATGTGAGCATCTGGCAGTGATATCGTACACAGCTTCTACCCAGTCTGTGAGGCTGTTAGAGACACCTGATGATTCCTAGTAACATCTGTTGATGAAAGGAGTCTTCGTGGGAGAGAACAGTTCCTTTTATGTGCTGGAGGGGCTGCAAGTGATAGCATATGCCTGCAATCCCAGGACCAGGGAATGGAGGCACAGTAGTCAGGAGTTCAAGGTCATCTTTGGCAATATAGTGAGCCTATCCTAAACTTGGGAAAATGAGATCTTAGTTCAATCCACTAACCAAACAAAACCAAAAAGACTATTTAATTTCACTCTAGTGTTGGAGGAAGCGTGAACCAAGAACACAGTGGTTCTCAACCTGTGAGTTGCAACCCCTTTAGGGGTGAAAATGAGCCTTTCACAGGTGTCACCTAAGACCATTGGAAAACACAGATATTTACATTGTAACAGTAGCAGCATTACAGTTATAATGTTGCAACAAAAATAACATGAGGAACTATATTAAAGGGCCACAGAATTAAGAAGGTTGAGAACCACTGCTCTAGTACCTCATAGATGTGAGAGCTTCACCCATTCTACCTTTACTCATATGTAATGTCAAGACTGTGGTTTTGGAAGCATTCAAAATGAATGATGCTCACTCGGAAGGAAATTTCTCCACCTGCATTCTGGTTGGGATTGCAATCTGCATTCCTATTCCAAGCACTGTCACAGCTTTGCTTTAGTAGGAAATGATGACATCCATTGTCTCCTTCTCTCTTCCTCTTCATCTGTGTTCATTAATTCTGTGATGTTCCGATGATCCATCCCTTCCCTACACATTGATTCACCTCCACACTCATTACGTGGTCCAGGTAGATCACATTCTTTCATGTTGGGGCTGTTAACTTTTTTCCATCCCTTAATTAGGTGTATATTCTCTCTCTCTTTTCCTTTTTGCTGAGTCCCTTTATATATAACAATGCATAGAAGAGTGATGCAAATGGCTAAGGACTTCCATTATCTCTCTGAGAAGGTAAAAAGATGGAACTGAGATCCTGTTTGTAAAAGCTAAGGTACGGAATCTGCCTAGGTGCCCAAAAACAGATGAATGGAGAAAGAAAGTAGGGTGTCAGCATATATGTGTGCATGCATATCTCTCTCTCCTCTCTCCTTTCTTCTCTCTCTCTCCCTCTCTGTCAACCACTATATAGTTCAGATGTGAAGGACAAAATTTTGAAATTTATAGCAAAATGGAATGAACTAGAGGACATTAAGTGAAATGAGCCAACCCCAGCGAGAGGTGCACTGCCCATCCTCTTTCATATAAGGAAGCTAAAAATATCAGGTTGAAAATAGAAGAGTGATCCAAAGGCCATGTCTGTTCCACAGTCTGAGGCCACATTATTGTGAGTGGTCTGTGCACCCACCTGGGGCCATGTTGATGTTCATGGTCTGTGTTGCCACCAAGGATGTCTGGGTTATGGTCCTACTGCAACCTTGTGTGTGCTGATATCCATGGCCTGTATTACCACCCAAAGCCATGGGAATGTCCATGGTCTAAGCCATCTCCTAAAGCCATGTTTATATCTGTAGTCTGTACTGCTGCCGGGGGGCATGAAGATGCGAGTGGCCTGCATTACATCTGAGTCCATGTTGATGGCCATGGTTTGTGCTGCTGTCTGGAGCCATGTTGATGTCTATGGGCCATGCTGCCACCTGAAGCCACATCAGTGTGAGCAGCCTGCACTGCCCCCTGAGGCCATGTTGATGTACTTGGCCTGTGCTGCCACTGAGGGCTATAATGGTGTCCAGAGCATGTACTGACATCAGAGACTATATGGATGTTAATGGCCCCTCCTCCCACTTACTGATAAGGGCAATGGAGCTACTTTTGCCATGGTATTGATGACTGCAGACAAACAATTGAGAAAGAAGGATATGGAAAGCTTCTATGACAGCCCCTACTCCACCTCACCCCTCACTCTCCAAAATAAAGTAACAGCCTAGACAGAAATCCATTGGAGAAAGCTCTTAAAAATAGTGACAAGGATGCTGAAGTGTATCTCTTTCACAACTGATGACTTCCGGTGGGGAAGAACTTAGTTTTCTTTAAGGGGTTGGCCACTGAGAGTTTGACCATGCTCCAGTGAACATGCAGGCAACACAAATGCACTTTTTTTTTTCTGGGGAGTGGAGGGAGGTCACCAGGCTGGGAGAGACATTTAAAGAAACGTTGTCTTTTTTATAAAGTAGAAGTGTGACAGTCCTTATTAGAATTTGGGAAGGGCAGGGACGGTGGGAAAGGGTGGTGGGACTTGATGCAGACAACCTCATATGCATGTGTGGAAATATATCACATTGCCCTACTGCTATGCACAATTAATACACATTTGTAAGTAAAACAGACGTGAAAAATCACCACACCTGGCCATTGAACATGAGCCTCAGGAGAGACAGGTATTGTAAAGAATTAAAGTGGTAGTGGAAAGGATGACCCCAGCTAAGACTCCTAGCAATAGTGGAGAGGGTAACTGAACTGACCCACTCTTATAATCAGATTGGTGAATACCCCAATTATCATCATAGAGCCCTCATCCAGTAATTGGTGGAACCAGATACAGAGGTTCACAACCAAGAATCAGGCTGAGCTCTGGGAATCCAGTCAAAGAGAGGAAGGAATGATTATATGAGCAAGGGAGGTCATGATCATGATGAAGAAATCTATAGAGACAACTGAACTCATGAACTCTAGACCTACAACTGTGAAAACTCCAGGGGACTGAACTAGGCCGACCGTATGTGGGAGACAGTTGTGAAGTTTGGACTATCAAAGGGGCCCCTGGCTTTAGGACCATGATACAAACCTGGTACATGAACTAGCTTGTTGTAGCCAATTCCCTATGGTGGGATGCCATGCTCATCCTTATGCATGGGAGAGGGGGCGGGCCCTGCCCCAACCTATTGTGTCTGACTAGGTTGACTCCTCATGAGAGTCCTTACCTGTGAGGAGGAGTGGACTGGGGGGGGAGGTGGCCTGGGGCGGGAGAAGTGAAGAGGGGTAGGAGGAGGAAGTATGGGAGGGAGAACTGTGGTTGGAATATAAAATAAAATTAAAAAATGGCAAAAACAAACAAACAAACAAATAAATAATTAAATAAAGTGGAGGTATGTTTGAATCCCCTGGCCAGCAGACTGCACCGAATCCTACAGTTGAAAAAACTACAATGTGGAGATTCTATGGCAGCAAACACAAGGAGACATTTGCTAGGGAAAGAACATGAGTTCGTTTAGTTTGATAATTATTAGCAATTTACCACAGTAGGGATGATTATAAGTGAGTGAAAATTCATGAGATAAACAGTTCTTTCAAAGCCCTGGGAGCAGGCACGAGGGTTCCTTCCCCTTCTGCTGAGTGGCTGATATTAGACATTCAAGTCACTCTTCTCCACATTCATTATGTGGAGCTGAATAGACTGGTCCAATCCTAACCTGCTGTGTTCTTCCGCTAACCTGTTCCTACACCGGTGGAATATTAATGACTCAGGAGTGCAGCACTTTCCGTAACATCTGCTACTTTGTGCTTTGACAGAATGAAGTACAGTTCTGTGTTTAATTACTTAGCACTGGACTTCAGCCGGAAAGAATTCAGTTTTGTAAAATAACAAACTTTTGGGTAATTGCATACATAATCGGTGCATGTTTGGGCCATTCACTGGCTATCCTTGTTCACATAGCTGTAATTAACAGCATGAACAGATGAATTGAACTTTAGTTATTCCTGGTTTGAGTTTTAAGGTCTGCCATCTCTTACCCCCTGCATTTTATAGAAAGGTCACAGGTTATGATGCCTTTTGTTCTCCTTTCTTTCTTTCTTCCTTTCTTCCTTTCTTCCTTTCTTCCTTTCTTTTTTTTTTTTCTGCTGTAATTGGACTTTAAGCAGGTTTTTCCCTGGATATTTTTTTCTTGGCTAGATTCTTCAGATAACATTTGCATCCTGCTAAAAGGTGATGCGTTTACTTTTTGTCAAAAAGAAAAATTATAAAATTGTGCCATTTTACTGAGCTCTCTCTTATTATGTTCTCAACATAATAAGGCCCCAGAGGACCAGGGATAGCTTCTCCTTGACCCTAGATTACATGACTATAATAATGTTGCCATTAGCCATAGAGAAAGCAGCTTGTTCCTCATAGGTATTTATATAGCAAGGGAAATGAAGAGAGAAATCCCTGCCCCAGTGCTCAGATGTTGGCATAAGCTTATATTTCTTCTAAATTACAACATTAGTTTTAACAATTGCTTTGGGGGTCTAATAATACAAGAATCTGTTCTTCTGTGTATCTCCTAATATCGGTCATCCTCTCTCTCCCTAGGCACCCTGAAAGAGAGCTGTGTCCATTACAGAGGTCAGGGAACATACCTAGGAATTTTCAGGTCCTAGGAAAATGCTGGGTTTCATTATTTCCTTTCCTACCCCCACTTCAGTCCAGCAGCTAGACTTTTCCCTGCTGAGGGGAATGCATCACTCAAGGAAAGTGCTGAGCATCTACACTTTTCTTTTGGAAGCTAATAAAGAGCCCAGCAATGATTTGTTTTCTAGAAGAACCATCTAGAGTTCAGAAACTATGGGGCATGTGCTCCAGTCTTGGCGCCTAGAGAGCTAGGCTGGGATTAGACAGTCTCTCTTGGGTGGTGTCTTCCTGTTGCACACCTGCTCGTTTCCAGCATGAAACCTCAGATCATTTTAAAAGGAGCCAAAGCAATCATGTTCATGATCAGAAAGGCTGAAGGTTGGCAGAATCAGGTTTATAATTTCTTACCTTTGTGTACATTGTACAGCACTTGCTGGGGGTGTGACTCAGTGCTAGAGCTATTGATTAGTGTGTATGGGGCCCTGGGCTTAATCTCCATTGTGCTCCAAGGGTTGGGTAGGGGAGAAACAAAACAAGGTGTGTGTATGTGGGGGGGACATAGCTTGCCAAAATGCATGGTAGATAACATTAAGACTAGCTTACCCTCAGCTATTAGTTGTTTAATTTCAAGGATTACTGATCCAAATTCCTTCACATTTGATCCGCACCATTCTTGTGCAAACCTACCCTATCCTAACTGCTAGCCTTGTCCAGGAGGTAAGCTCTATCCTCTTCCCCATCTCCACCCTCTACATGGTAAGGAAAGAGACACAAAAACACGAGAACACCTATGAATAATTCAAGTCCGAGAGAGAAGACCATTCCATGACCCGACACAAACCCTTTCCCATCAATCTGCATTTTTAAAACTAATCCTGGAAAAGCCAACCTCCTTCAGACGTGAGAATATAAGGCAATTCTGATTTGCAAGCTAAGAGGTCTTCAAATAAGGAAATCAATTTAAACCCAAAGTGACATTTTAGTTTTATTCGGTCAGCATTGTCTGGCTTGCATTATTTAACAGGCTGTGTCTACGATGGCCTCGGAAGAGTTAAATTTCATGAACAGTGGGGTTGAATGCTATCTATTATAATTTTGACTTTAATGATTAGAAACAGGGGATTCATTACTCCAGAATGTCAGCTCTGAAATGGTTTTCATTGCAGCTCATCTATTAGAAGGCAGCACGGCCCCCAAAGAGTTTTCTGACCTCATTTAGGTCCTGTGATGTATTTGCTTAAGGTTGAAATCCAGGAGGAGCAGCTCTAGAGAGCATTCTGACTGGCCCTGGTGAAAAGTGATTCCCTAGCTGCACGAGGCAGTGTAATGCTCATCACAGGCCATAAGTGGTGTTGTTTTTCTTTACGCTTTGGGGGTCTTCCACCCAGCTTTCAAATAAACACGCTGACACATATTCTTATTACGAATGCCAAGCCTTAGCTTGGCTTGTTTCTAGCCAACTTTTCTAGCATGAATTAACCTGTCTCCCTTCTTTTATGTTTTGCCTTTGGTTTTTTAATTTCTTTATTCCATATATCTTTCTTATCCCATGGCTGGTTTTGTGGCTGGGTGGATGTTCCCATCTCCTTCCCCTTTTATTGCTCTTTTCTTTTTCTCCTGAGCCTAGATTTCGCCTCCTGTTTATTCTCTCTGCCCACCTCCCAGCCCCACCTAGTTCTCTTTCCAGCCTAGCTATTTGTCAGTCAGCTCTTTATTAGACCAGTCAGGTGATTTAGACAGGCAATGGGACACGGCCTCACAGAGTTAATGCAGCATGAAAGACTGCACCATATCTTTGCATCATTAAGCAGTTATTGCACAGCATACGTGAATGTAACATATCTTGAACTAGTATTTCATAACATATAAACTAAAAAGCTTTAGAGGCAACATGGACTGTTTTAAACTAAGACATTCTTGAGGGAAATGCTAGGGAGTGTGCAACAGAGAACACACACCTGGAGAATATCTTGCTTGCTTGGAAGCTGACATTTGACATTCATCTACTATCTAAACCTCACTGATATAAAAGTTAAGGATTATGTGGTCATTGGGAAGATTCAAAATTAAAATTTTGTCGTGGAGATTCAATTTAACCTGTGCTATGTGAGGGTTACATTTTCCCCTGAAACTATCACTTGGTTGGTTACATTACCTAGCATATATTTAAGACAGTATCATTCCCAATACACCCACTTTTTTAAAATGTTCATACAGAAAAAGAAATTCCTGCATAGATAGTTAAAAACTTGAGTTGGAACGCCCAAGTACAAGTTAGGTCAGGGTTTGGCTGTCATAGACCAGAGCCAGACTGCCTTATAGTTCCAGTAAGTAGGGTTTTGTTGGAATACACCCTGACAGTGTCATTTTCAGATATTCTTTAAAGAGTTTATATTTAGTTTTAATCACATGTAAATTGACTATGTGTACAGTACCCGTAGTGGTCAGAAGAGGGCATTAGCTCTCCTTGAGCTGTAGTTACAAGCAATCTAACTCGGGTTCTGGGAAATCGTGCCTGGTCATCTGGTCTTAACTGATGAGATGTTTCACCACATTTTCAATTTCAGTTTCCTGTTGCTACTTGCCACTACAGCAGTGGAATTAGGTGGGTATACCCAACGTTTCCATTCCTGAAAAGCTAGAGATATTTACTCATTAGCTTTTGGGTAAAATTCATTTCTTGAGATATCCTATGGTGCATAGAATCCGGAATTAGTCAGGGTTTATAGAAACCTGATGAAAGAACATGATGCTTAGGTCTAAAAAATGTCAGAGAGCTAGCTTGGAAATCTGATGATGGCTGGATTCCCAAAGGAAGCTCCTTGACAACTGATGGCACTATTGTGGCAGGTGCAAATATTCACTTCTGTTTTGTCAAAGAGTCACAGCTAGAATCTGATGGCAGGAATGTGCAACAGAGAACACATACTTGGAGAAATGTCTTGCTTGCTTAGAAGGTGACATTGTCCAAGTTCAGGAGATGGAAGCCATAGAGAGAGAAGTAATTATTGTCTTGTGTTTGTGCGTGAAGAAGCAAAACCAGGCAACTATTCTCTGAAGACTAAATGTCCTTGCACTTTACACTTAGCATGCTGGCCATGAAAAACAGCAGGCTGGACTTGGCCTGTTGAATGTAGCTTGCCAATGTCTGGTTCAGATGAAGGACTTCTAAATGCTTTCTACTTCTGTTACTTAGCTTCCTTGTTTCTTAGCTCTCACCAGGATTCTTGTGCTTCCTGTACCAAGCCTTTCAGTTTCTTCTTTTACTCAGTTCATTTCTTCAATTCTTTCAACATAAGCCAATTTACTAAAATTTCCATGCTATGAAACTTCTATTTGTCAACAAGGTTCAATTTATAATTCTTCAATGAGCAACTTTTAGATTTCTGGCCTGTCATACCACAGACAGTAGGACATGAAAGGGGAAGCTTTCCTTTCCTCTCCTTTCCTCTCTTTCAATTTAACTTCTTTATTGATCCTTTGTTAGTTTCACATCATATATCCCAATTTTACTCACCTCCCAGTCTCTTCACATCCCTCCTCTTCTCTAAAGCAACACCACCACCCCCAACACATACACATGAGAAAAATTAAAAAAAAATCAAATCAAACCAAAATAAAGCAAACAAGCGAGCAAGCCAAAAAACAAGAACAAAAGAACCCCAAAACAAAACAACACACTCCTTACCTTCTCCTTCCCTCCTGCCTCTAGAACACCTCCTCATTCATCTTGGTGGCACTGGGAGCCTTGGCAGTCACAGAAGATAATTCTTTTGTCCAGTCAGCCCCCTAGCAAATGTTCACTGCAATGAGTCATTAGTCTGTCTTGAGTCCTCTGACCTGTGGCACACTATCATCATGGGACTATCATGTTCCATGGTCACTCCAAGCCATGGAGATTATGTAGGTATCGTTCCACAGGACCAGTCCTTTCACAAGATCCAGCAGGCCCAAGATGGGGTAGATGTGAGGGTGGACCAACCCAAGGTCTGGTTGTGGGCCGGGGTGGTAGCTGAGCTGGTGAGTTCAGGCAATTGGGACCACCTGCAATGGTATGGAGTCAGCTCCCTTATGTTGTGCTCTCAGAGTTCACCCTCATCTGTGGTGAAGGGTGGGACCATTTCAACCCAGTTTGCAGGCCAGCTCTTCCCTGAGGGCTAGGGGCAGCTTTCTTGCTGTAGTGTTCAGTGAGAGGCAAGGCCATGTTTCCCTGGGCCAGCTAAAGTCGTGGCTGGCTCAGTATGGCACTCTGATTTCATCTCACATGGTTCCTATGGGTCCCTCAGGGGACAGTGACCATAAACATCAACACAGACTCCAGCTGTAGTTGAACTTTGAAGGCAGTCATGGCTCCCAGCTGCAGCCTGGGCCCAGACAACACCCTGGCTCTGGTTGGAAGCAGTGGCCACTCAGGTCAGGATGGTTCTGGCCACAGAAAGACACCACCAAGGCCTCAGGTTGCAGCACCAACCCTGGGCTTCCTTGTGAGTTTTAGACACTGTTCTCAGCAGAAGCTGGGTCTGGATGTCACCATTGCCCCAGGTGGCAATGGAGGCCACACAGTGAATGATCATACCCTGGATCTCATGAGTGCTAGGTAAGCATTCTACCACTGAATACATTCCAGTCCAAAAGAAACACGTTTTGAGGATTTTTCATGTGAAAAAAAAAACCATTTTGTAAAACTTACTTTCTTTCATCACTTTTCCCAAGAGTATCTGCTAAAACCTAGGCATTTCAAGATGTATCTAGATAAAACTAGTAATATTAAATTTTCTGCAAATTTTCTCAGGTAAAATCTGGCTTGTATAATTGTAATTATTCCCCAGAAATAGGCACTTAAATTTAATTTACCTCTTGTTTGGGAGAATATGAACTAAATGATGGGAGGCAGTATTGGAAAATAAATATAATAGGAATCTGGTTTTGTGTATCATGGTCCTATTTTGTTTTCAGTATAACAGCTGTGTGCCATTTGGCATAATTACAGGGACAAAAATGAATATTTTTGAGAAATAAAATAAGATCTTGAAGCCTAAGATGGTAAACAAACAAACAAAAAAAGTTATGAATATATGGAAATGTAAGAGTGAGGCTAGAGACATTTAAATTATTGACATTGGCATCCATGCTCCTTGTATGAATAACAGTATTTGTTTGCATGCACATGTGTGTTCATGTGTTTGTGTATTTTGCATGTGAATGTATTTGCATGTGAGTGTGTGTGTGTGGGGGGGTGTATGTGTATTTGCGTGCATGTGGAGGCTGAATATCTATGTTGGATGTCTTTCTCAATCATGCTCTGTCTAAATTTCTGAGACAGGCTCTCTCAGTGAACTTGAACAATAAGCCAGCTGGTCAATGAGATCCAGGGATATTTCTGTCTCTGCTACCCCAGCCCAGGGATTCCAGTGAATACCACCACATCTACTTTTAAACACTGTGAGTGCTGGAAGATCTGAACTCAGGGTTACGAAGTGGTCTCTCTACTGACTGAGTCAAACTCCCAGCCCCTAGCAGTTCCCAGCTCCCTTGGGCAGAATAGAAGGACTTTGCAACTGCTTATACCTTGTTCTGTATTCATGAGTCTATTTCTCCATAGCATCTCTTGATGTGTGTGTGTGTGTGTGTGTGTGTGTGTGTAATATCTTTATGGTTTATTATATCTTTGTGCATGCAGATTTTAGAGGCCTTTGGTGAGCCATTGTGTTCTGAGAAGCCTGGAGACTTTGTTCAATTGACATTTCATCCACCTTGCAGTACTGTCTTGCAGATATCTGCCATGTTGTAACATTGAGTCAACATATTGAAAGGCATTATCCACACTAATATGATCGAACCAATAATTTTATTAACAAGGACCTAATCCCTGTGGAATAGAGAATAGTTGCTTACAACCACAAGACAGAACAAGACCTTTCAACCTTTCCCACCAATCTCTGCTTTACCAAGTCACGGTCAGTTCTGGTCCAGCAACTTCCAATAGAGAAAACCACAAAGAGAGCAAAACAACCACTTTGCAGCCCACTTTGCTAAATTTTTCCAGGTGAATTTTATAAATTTAATGGGATTGGCAAGGACGAGATTTGTTTTACCAAGAAAGCACTTTCATTAAATTGTAATGCACAACCCCAAGCAGGAGACAGCGTATGACAGATTATAGAAATAACAAGGCTCTGAGTGGCCGCCCTGCACCTGCAGCCCCTCCACCTGGGGCTGTGATTTCATTACCCTCATAAACCAAGGCAAGGTCAGGCTTAGTCAGACTTCCACTGAGAAAGCCCCCAGGGAGATCCCAGGTGCAGAAGAGACTAATGTAGATGGAAGGAGAGACTGTGAGAAAGTCTCTTTCCTGTCCCAAAGCAGGCCTTGCTGGAGTAGCCCAGGAAGCTTGGTAGTGAAGGTAGGAGGAGCCACCTCACCCAGCAGTGGGCCAAACTACAGGATGTGGGTTACATTTGTCTTTGGCCTTTGTTAGGACTGGAATCAGACTAAGTTTTCATCAACTGCCTACAAACTTGACCTTGCAAATTTGTTCATGTGCAGCTGTTTCTCTTGGGAGGGGTGGGGAGGCAGGGAAAAAATAAGCCTGGTTCTTTATTTGCTGGTAAATGAGCTGTCCTGTGTGAGCTGGTGCCCATTAGATGAGAAGGAAGCCAGAGTTCCTGAGCCTCGGGAATAGTTGTGAGCAGCCATTTGACCTGGCCTTATTTCAGGTCTCCCAATTAGATCCGCCTTTCTAGGTGATCCCTGCAATTTCAAATTTTCCTTCTCAGAGCCAACCATGCAAGATGATCCCTGATGGTGGAGTATCTCTTCCAATCATACTTTGGCCAACTGCCTCAGGCTAGATTGGAAGCAGAGTTGTCTTGGGATAGTCAATGCTATGCTGTCAAGATGTACTCTACATAAAAGAATCTGAGGAGTTTAAGGGACAAGGTGGTGAGAGAGCTATGGTTTCTTTAATGGTAAAGTGTTCTGTGGCTTTTAGAAAAGCTTGTGGTTTACTTTAGGTCCTGAAATCGCAGTAATCCCTCAATGGAAATCAACTGAGGCACATCTTAAATGAGAAGGACTGGGCATGAGCTCAGCGGGAGAGTACTTGCCTAGGATGTACAAGAGACTGGGTTCAATTCTCAGCACTGCAAAAAGAAAAAAAAAGTCTAGGTTTGGAATAGTGCCATAAATCATATAATAGCCTAGAAGCATTTGTATAGTGATACCTAAGGTCTGGAACCTTCTTAGCACCTCTAGTCATTTCCCATCATGGGTAAGTCATGAAGATGGGGCTGGAATGTGGCTTCAACAGTAGCTTGGCCAGGGGACTCCCTAGGATTTCCAGGATGTTCAGGTAGAGGAGGTGTCAGAGATGACAAGACAGGAGAGCTCAGAGGGTTTGTAGCACCTACAGGTAAGGAATATCAAAGGGTCCCCAGGAACAAGCTGCTACCACAGGAGAATCAAAAAGTATGGAGCTGAAACAATGAAATCAGTGGATGTAAATCTGGAAGGATCCATGTGTTTTACTATGTGGGGGTGCCAGTATTGGATATTTATCTATTCCATTCCATTCATTTGAATTTTGTTTTGATTGGGTCCATGGTGCACAAATATGCCCACTCTGAGTTCTTTATTTACACACTCTAATCTGTGTTTTGATTTTTGTAGAATTACTTAGTCTAATGATTCCAAAGGATACCTTGAGGCTTGTGTACTGATTGATTTGACAGAATCCAAAGCCTATTTTTATAAATCTTCAATTTCCTAGCTGATTTGTGTTCATTAAAACAATCCAGATTCTTAGCAGGATGGAAGGATCATGAAGAATGGCAAAGGGCCAGGTCCTTTCTGGGTCCACAGCTCCTAGCATTTAACCTTTCCTAAATGTTAATGGTGAGGTGATTTCTGTGCTTTTTTGGTTCGGTGGGCAAAGCAACTGTTTCAGTTCTTAGAAACTAGTCAATGGTCACTGAATATCCAGTAAGCAAAGGTCATACCCTTCTTATTAAGCAATTGCCACCACACTCAAGCAAAAGGATAAGGAGGAAACTGGGTGGCAAACTCTGGTCTTCTTCCTATTTATTCTCTCTCTCTTGCTCTGTGAGTAGTTTGGCTATAAATAAGTCTGAGAGGAAGAGTTTTGTTGATGTGAAGAAGAATTTGACAAAAAAGATTTCTCTAAATATTTCCTGTCAGTTAACAAATATATGGTTCTATGACTCCTAACAGGACAACATAATGGCAATTGGGAAGTTGCTACAGATTTAGCAACAACTATTTGTTATACTCCTGAGGCCACATGTAGGAGCATGCCTCAGGAAAGCTGGGTTACATCTGAGTAGTCACTTTGAGAAAGCTTCTTTGGGACAAGGTGGGGTTCTAGACAGAATGGCAGCCAGGGCAAGCTAAGCTGGGTTATGGGGCCCTGGCTTTTTGGATCTGAGAAACTGTTGGGAGACAGACGGAGAAATCTGAAACCTTGGGTAATAGGAGCAACTTTAGCATTCTGATCTTGAGAGGAATAGTAGCATGTTGTTGGATGAATCTGAATATTTCACAAAAATGAAAACTGTAAGGAATGAATTAGCCTAGTAAAGACACAGTTGAGTACCTGAGTGGTCTCTCTCTCTCTCTCTCTCTCTCTCTCTCTCTCTCTCTCTCTCTCTCTCTCTCTCTCTGTGGTGGAATTGCTATGGCTTAAGTGTCCTATCATTGCCAAGAGATGCAGAGCCTGGCAGCCTCACACTCCAGCTTTGCTTGGACATCTTAATCACAGCCAAGAAGTCTTTCAGGAATCCAGGAAAGCCACATAATTCAGAACATAGCCTGAGGTGAGGTGTCAGACTGTGGGACTCCTCTTCTGGATTCCACAATAATAAGACCCATTTGTGCTTTTGGTGGATTATCAACTTCTGAGTGCTCAATTTCATTCTTTGTGAAATGGGGATAATGGTAAAACTTACCTGGAGGATTATTGTGAGGATTAAGTGAATCAGTGTATGTGCAGTTCTTAGAAAAGTGTCAAGTGGGATAACTTCACAGGAGTTGCTAGCAGAGGCTGTTATTTAAGAGTCTAATGAGAGCTGTGGACCCTCAGCCCACACAACCACAAACATTCATATCCGCAGGAGTTTGCACATAATGTAACCATGCAGTGCCTATAAGAATACTGGTAATAAATGTGCCAGGATGCAAAGAAGCAGGGGTGGGTGGTGGTGGTGGTGAAGGGCCACTATATAGTAGATTTTGTTCTTGTGGCACTCTATTCTAGGGACAATGACTTTTCAAGAGAAAAGTGAAAGTTTTCTCCTTTTTTGCCAAATATATCACCAAACACAAAATACATTTTATGTGAGTGGCCAGTGCTCTAATATTTGGTAAGAGGCCATGCTGGAATTTCATGTTCATTTTGTATAGATTACTCCAGAGTTTCCCTTGACAGGACTAATGTCCTTTTCCTTGTAACAATACTGTATTGTACTTGTACTTACAAGTAGTGACTTCTTAGAGTTTTCATTGTGTTTACTTTTAATGCTGAACTTTTGTTGTTAATGGTGAGGCTAATTTATGAATGAGAAAGATGTTAGCATCATTTGGCTACTACATGAACCAGGGTGTCCACTTGACTTCATTTTTTTAAAGAGAGATTAACTCCTCTTAATTATATGTAAGTATAAATTATAAAATGCTCCCTCCACATACTATTAAAGCACAAAGAAATCAACCATAGGTTCTCATTTTAACTACAAGGCAAATGACTCTGAAGTGCTTGGAGACCTGGTTGCCTTTTCTGGCCCCAAGGATACATCACTTGGTTCTTGCAACTAAATTAGGGATAGCTGAATGTTATGTTGGCTTTGGGCATAAAAAAGGCTTAAGAGCTACTTTTAGGCGTCCCAAGGTTTGACTGAAAATCATACAGGAAGGCATATACCTAAACTGTGTGCTAAAATTTCCAGAAAGAGGTATTTGTGGCAGAAGGCATGAGTACATCCAACAGAATGGATGCTAAGGTTGCCAGCTTTCTGTTGTGTAAAAATAGACTAGAAGTCCAACTTCAAGGAGGAATTACTTTGCCTTATGACTCCAGAGATTTCATTCCAAGGTTGTCTGGATTCAAGAATTGGCTCCAGGCAAAACAAACATCATGGTGTGGTACTCTGGGGCTTCCGAAGACTTTCTGCTCAGTATTATTATTTTATACCCCAAAACAGTTTCCCCTCCTCTTCTCTTCCCAGTCCATCCCCCCTCCTCCCCACACTGCCCCCTTCATCCACTTCTCCTCCATTTCTAGTCACAAAAGGACAGGCCTCCCATGGATATCAACCAAACAGGGCATACCAAGTTGCAGTGAGCACCTCCCCATATATTAAGACTGGACAAAGCAACCCAGTATGAGGAATGGGGTTCCAAAAGCCAGCAAAGCCCACTGTTAGGAGTTACATAAGAAGACCAAGCTATATATCTGTGACATATGCATAAGTCTTAGGTCAGTTCCATACAGGCTCCCTTGCTGTCAATTAAGTTCCTGTGAGTTTCTATGAGCCCAGATTAGTTGATTCTGTGAGTTTTCCTGTGATGTCTTTGACCCCTCTGGCTCCTGCAATTCTTTCTTCCTCTCTTCCATAGGATTCCTCAAATTCTACCTAATGTTTGGCTGTGGATCTGTTTTCATCAGTTTCTAGTGAGGTCTCTCTGATGACAGTTGGGCTAGGCACTAATCTATGAGTATAGCAGGATATCATTAGACATCATTGCATTGACTTTTGCTTTTGCCAGTTGTGTTTGTTTCCATCCGAGATCTCTGGATTATCTAGCCTCTGGGTCCCAGCACTACAGACAGTATCAGGAGTGGATTCCCTCTTGTGGCATGGACCAGTTATTGGTTGGCCACTCCCACAGTTTCTCTGTCATCTTTATCTTGGTACATCTTATAGGCACGGCTAATTGTATGTTGTACCCAGGACTAATTGTCATGTGGCTGAGTTGGTGTCCCATTACCTCCACTGGAAGTCTTGCCTGGTTATTGGAGATGTCCAGTTCAGGTTACATATCACCTGATGCTTGAAGTACTAACTGGGGTTATCCTTGTAGATTTCTGTGAGTTTTCACTATACTAGGTTTTCTACCTCACTCCAAATGCCTCCCTTTTTATTACTCTTCCCTTCTATCCCTAACCTGATCCTTCCTGTTTCCATCCCTACCCACCCCAGTCTACTCACAAAATCTATTATATTTGCTTTTCCAATGGAGATTAAATTGTTCCCCCCCCAAACCCTCCTTGTAACTTAGCTTGTCAGGGTTTGTAGGTTATAGCATGGTTATCTTTCACAGCTAATATCCATTCATAAGTGAGTACATATCATGTTTGTCTTTCTGGATCTGGATTACCTCACTCTGCATGATTTTTTTCTAGTTCCATCCATTTGCCTGAGAATTTCACGATGTCATTGTTTTTAACGTCAGAGTTATACTCAATTGTATAAATATGCCACATTTTCTTCATTCATTCTTTGGTTGGGGAATATTTAGGTTGTTTCCAGGTTTTCATTCCAGGTTTCCAGTTTATTTTTTTCCAAATAAAGCTGATAGGAACATAATTGATCAAGTGTCCTTGTGGTATAATGAAGCATCCATTGGGTATATGTCCATTGTTGTCAGGACCATGTGGATGGTGAGAAACTATCTGCAAAGATTGAGGTGAGAACTGCCTGGACAAATAGTCTAGTCCTACTCTGGCCCCTGGCTCTGCAGGAAAACACTCCCCAATTCCAGGTACTGTGACATTTTAATCTCTTTTGAAAAAAATGAGCTGGTTTCAAGTTTCTTGATGACCTTTTCCCAGAGAAATATACAACCTTAGTTTGATTCACCTTCCTCTTTTCCTCCATCTCTCCCTCCCTCCCTTCCCTCCTCCATCTCTCTTCTCTATATCTTTTATCTCTCCTTTTCTGCATCCTAGCCTCGTTTCTTCTCTCCCTCTTTCCTATGTGTTTCCTTCCTCCTTCCCTCCTTCCTTTCTCTCCCTTCCCTCCATACATCCTTCCCTCCCTGCCTACTTCCTTCTCTCTCTCTTTCTTTCTCTCTCCTTGTCTCTCTCTCTCCTTCCTTTATTGCCCACTTCCTCCCTTCCCTCCTTCCTTTTCTTCCTTTAGCCTAGATGTGGATATGAAGGGAACCATCAGGGGTGGTTTAAGTTGCTTTGGGGGAAAACAGGCCATCTTCGCGTTGGAACTAAACATCTACTGAAGAGAATTGATGTTGGGAGACTGAGGAATTTAATTGATGTTAGCATGGTTTTGCAGCCAACTCCACAGATTGGAGATGTGCACAAGTGACACTGCAGGAACTCTGTCAGGGGTTAAAGGACCATGAATGCAAATAGGAAAAGCCAAGCAGTGTGAAGTCCACCCAGGGCTATAATGAATGCCTATGGCTCAATTTTGGAGATACTGTCTTAGGAGAATAAGAATGTAAAGTCTATGCTTATTTGTGTAGCTGCTTAGCATCTCTGTCACTACACAGATACATCTTACTTGGAGATTTTAGTACATAGTCAGCTAATATAGCTGCCAACACCCTCATTGGTCTGTGAATAATCCCTATGTGTGGCACCATCCTTGATGTCCTGGCTCCTGTTCCATTCCAGTGACTTTTGCCAATGCCTCCATCTCCATCCCACCAAACTTGTCCAGTCTCCTGGCTTCTCTGCTGTGTCTTTCTACAGCCCATTTTGATTCAGAACCTATTTTAACTCGGCCATGGTGACTACTAGGGAATCCTGTGTCTCCTAAACCTCATTTCTTACTTTTGAAAGAACAGTCCCATAAATCCAGACTCTCTGAAGTCAGAAGTAATAGCACTGCCTCTGCCATGGAAAGTTTTTCATTCAAGTCAGGTAGAACTCATTTCTCTGAACCTCAAGCACCACATTTTTTTTTAAAAAATGAGGGTTTGAAGTTAGATCATATGTCCTTTGGTTTGATGCATGTCACCTTTCAGAGTTATGTATTTATTCATTCAGTCATTTGTAGAAGGGTATTTGAGATCATAGTTTTAGTTTCAATGTATATTATTAAGAGAGTCCCTTTTATTGTGTGCAAATGGCCCCTGGTCAACCTCCCATGCTCCAGCTAATGATCCCGCACTCTGACACATATGGACTCAGTGTGTTAACAAAATAAATATCACAAAACAAACAAAAATTTAATTAATTAATTAATTAGTTAATTTTTCATGTCATTTGTTAGTGTTCTGAGGTAAGAGTGTTAATCATTTCTTGGTTTTCTCATTCGTGAAATGGGAGGAGTAAGATTTAGCTTATGTGGCTGAGGTCTGGATGGAACAATTCCCCTAGCAGGCACTCTACTTCTTGGTTGCCCATTCTTCTCTCATTCTTGCTTCTTGCTGAAGTATAGATTCCCTCCAGCCATTGTCACCTGGTGAATGACAGCAGTGTGTAGCCTCTGGGCCATGGAAAAGCTGTATAGACAGTGTCTTATCTAATTTCTACACTTACTCTAAGGAACAGTGGGGTATAGTAAGCAAGTGTTTATATAAACAGAAAATTCTGCACCCAGAATTGTTTTTCTGTCTTCCTCTCTTCATGTGAATCTTCATATTTTATAAATGTTCTTCAGCAAATCAGAATGTAGATGATTAACAGGAATAGTAATAGCTGACAACTGTGTGACATTTCATGAATGTTTAAAGAATCTTATAAACATCAAAGTAACACATGGCTCATCTCCTGATTCAGGTACTCTGCGAGAGAATTGTAGAGTGCCAAATATTTGAGGGGGAAAATGATAAGACACTGAAGATGGAGGTTTCTGTCCTGCCAGGTCCTGCCACCTTTCAGCCCCAAATAAGCACCCAGAGACATATTAGTTGTTAAACTGTTAGCCGATGACTAGGGCTTCTTACTGGCTAGCTCTCTCTTAATTATTAACCCATTACTATTGACCTATGTATTTTCGTGTGGTCTTGTCTTACCAGAGAATGCCCAGATCTGTTACTTCTTTGGCAGCTACATGGTATCTCTTATCTCTTAGAGGCCTCTCTGCCTCTCTCCCCAGCATTTTCCTTATCTCCTAACCCTACCTATCTTCCTGCTTCTACTGGATAATCAGAGTTTTAATCATCAACCAATAAGAGAAACATGTATACAGAAGAACATCCCCCATCAATATATGAGTTTGTGTACATGTAAATGTAAAAACCACTATACTACAGGTTAACAGTATGTTAAAAAACAAAACAAAACAAAAACAAAAACTACCCAGGTTAGTGTGCATTTTCAATCATTTACACAGTGAACTCAGGGAAGGCTCCAAGGAGGTGTTAAGCCAAAGGCAGAAGATTAAGAAGGAATGGTTATATTAGAGAATGGGCAATGCAGCTACCCTGTATGAAGATGTCAAGGCAGAGCAGAATGCAGTGCTCACTGAGATAGTCAGAAGAAGACTGGAAGGGCAGGGCCAGTTTCCCAGTTTCTGAAGGGCCCGGTCATGGTCATCCCACGAGGGTGAGAGCAAGGTAAAACCTGTTACACAATGATGTTAGCTTTGTATTTCTTACAGATTACTGTGTAACGATCCACAAATCAGCTAGAGAATGTCCTTGGAGCTTATGTGGGATTTGTTTGTACTTTCCACCATGACTTAGGGCCAGCGAGCTTTTCAGTTGTTGCACTCCTGGGCATCTCTTCATGTTCCTCTAAATATTAGGCCTAAATATTAGGACTAAATTAAGTTCACACTGGTGCATCTATAGACCATAGTGTTTATGTCTCTGACTTGTGTCTTTCCTTGCACTTACTTCATATAAAAGCAAGTTCAGCTTTGCACAGTCCCTGTGTGTTTCTTAATATGGCAGGGGATTGGGACACTTGTCCACTTTGCTGAGTGTCTTGGCCAGTGTTCTATTACTATGAAAAGACATCATGAAGCATTTAATTGGGGTTTCAGAAGTTCAGTCCATCATCATGGTGGAGAGTGTGGCAGCATGCAAGTTGCCATGGTGCTACAGAAGTAGTTGAGAGTTCTACATCTGGATCTACTGGCAGCAGGAAGAGAGAAACTCTGGGCTTGGAGCAGGCCTTTTGAAACCTCAAAGCCCATCCCCAGTGACAAACTTCCTCCAACCAAGCTAAACTTCTTAATCTTTTCAAAGAGTGCCACTACCTGGTGATCAAGTATTCAAATATGTGAGCCTATGGGGGGCCGCTCTCATTCAAACCACCACACCGATCGATCCTTCTAGAAGTGAGTTCCACATCATGGCAAATGATGCCTATCAAATATCAAGACACTCTTTTGCCTCTATGCAGAATATGCACTAGAGAAAACATTCCTATGATTGGAGAGAATGGCTATGGTGATAAATGAGCAATTGGTGTGCTGAGGTATGTCCCTCTCGGCTCTCTCACTGAAGTCCTTAAGCCTAGTATCTTGAATGTAACTACTTGAAGATAATGACTTTAAGAAGTTTGCTAAGTTAAATTGAAGCTCTTAGGGCAGACCCTAGTCTACTATCAGTCTTTATAGAAAGATACCATGACAAGGACAAATAAAGATGGAGATCATGAAGATATCCCACTAAGTACCTCCATTAGGTTTGAGAGGAACAGAAGTCAGACTCTGCTGAGGAATCATACATATATTCCAATGCTATGTCACAGATGCAAACAAGACACTCAGCCAAAGTTTTAGCATTCCAATGAACAGCTCAACTTACATAGGAACTTACATAGGAACTTACATAGGAACTTACATAGGAATGGCTACTATCTGTGAGATACTGCAATAGAGTGTGTTGTCCATTTAATACCTGTCTTGAGATAGCACTGTGATATATGGTGTTTAATTGAAATTTCAGCTATTTCCAGGATGCTCACATGAAAGTGGGCTAGTACAAACTAGATCCAAGTTATCAGTGTCCCCTGAGCCTCAGGACCAGGGTTTGTGCATGCCAAGATCTGTGAAGTACAGAACAAAATAAGACTAACCTGAAGAAAATGCAAAATAAGAGACTCATGTAAGGATAAAAGAAGACACATGATATAGCAAAACTGAGGAGCAAGGCTTAGTCTCAGCACCTGCACATCTCTATAAGTCTGGTAATATAACGCTGTCTAATGCTTAGGAGTGGGGTACTCAAGCACTTTATGTGGAGACCAGACTGATACATTGATTCCTATGCAAATGATTAGCATTTGTACCCCTCATAAGATGAACTCAGAGAGGTGGGCACTAGGGCACTGCCACGGAGGTCCGTTGTTTGTAGTACCTAGAAAAGAAGATCAAATTTTGCACTCAACAAATCACATGGCCACCGTATAGTATACGCATTAGGAGATGGCAGTAATGATGCTAAATGAGTGATTAACATGAGCTCAGATGTCTCCCTCACAAATTTCTATGCTCAAGCCTGTAGCCCTAATAGAACTAGAAGGAATATCTGAATACAGATACGCTTATTAATAGATAGGTAATTCTGAACAAGTTATTAGAGTTGAGTAAACCACAGTTCTGATTTACTTAATACTATATTACAAGGTAACTGTGCTGGGAAGAGAAATAACCAGTGGAGAATACTTACATAGACTGGCTTGGTTTTATATTTGATTACCCACCAGTAATTTAAGTAAAGTTTGTTTTCAAAGATGTAGACAATGGGTCATTTCTGTTTTGTCACACAATCCCTCTCTCAGAATCTTCTTGTGTTTTTTCCCCTAAAAGTTTCAGGCTCCTCTCATCTTCTCGACAGTCCTCTCAGCACTAACTGAAGGCATTCTCCTTGATACATGGGTGGTACACTACTTGAGATCATTTTGAGTACATCAAATTTTCAATTAAAAAACAAATAACTTGTGCAAATTTCTAGTAACATTGATATACAATGACTCTCACTCTGTGGTGCAAGTGTGTGCCTGTGTGTTTGTGTGAGTATGTACATGTGGAGGCCAGAAAAAGCCAATGGTGTCATTATTAAGATTCTGTATGCCTTTTTTGTTGAGACAGGATCTTGTACCGACCTAGAACATGCTAAATAGGCTAGGTTGGCTGGCAGTGAGCCCCAGGGATCCAAGCTTTAGTTTTTTATTGTGGTTCTGGGGGTTGAACTCAAGTCCCTGTGCTTGCAAGTCAAGTATGTTGCTGATCAAGCCATCTTCCCAACTCAGAGAAAATTATTCTTATAGTGTGTTCATCTTCCTCAACACATGGCATTTTGCTCTGACTCAGGCATGCCTGTGTCTCATATCAGACAGAAGATGGTTCTTGAACTTTGTGTTACACATGAGAGGAAAATCTATGCTAGTTATGTTTGTGCAGCTATTATTATTATTTTGCTCGTAGTTTCTAAGCAATTTCAGTTCATTATAGTTCTTAAGGTGTAGCAAGATGAGTATCTATTTGTGATTTCAGGTGGTGAGTGGAGGATCTGTCACAAGGTGTGAAGCAGAAAGCATTGACCAAAACTGATGGGGTAGGTAGAACCTTCAAAAGCTCATCCCTAGTGGCCTACTTCTGCCAGACAAACCTTGCCATCTACAGGCCCTACAACCTTCATAGCAGCACCACAGCTGAGCATCCAAAGCTTGAGCATATAGAGGGAAATACAGAATCAGACTATAGCAGAAACATTAATAGATACACAGTTTGCTCACATAGGTGGAAGGCATGGACACATGAATCTGACTCATTCCCTTCTTAATTCAAACCAAATGTTCATTAGCCATGCATTTATAGACTGTTAAAAAAATGATACCTATTTCTCTGTGTGATAGGTAGTGTCCTGACTCCTGGGTATATTGTTGAGTAAAGTAGACAGAGATATTGGCTCTGACATACTCACAGCAGAAGGAGGCAGAACATATACAGGGAATTAATGAATTACATTCAATCATTAAAAATGTAAATACTTCAGGAAGTAGAGGCCAGGAGTACTGGATGAGAGGAGGGACAGGAGTTTTGTAGGATCAAGATATGTATGAATGTGACGATGCCACCTTATCAAATTCTGGGACGTGCATTATCAGGGGGAGTTCTAAGTACAAGAATAGTTAGTGCTAAATCCCCAAGGCAGCTCAGTGTTTGTCTAAACTTGAGAACAGCAGGAAGCTAGTGTCCTGGAGTGGAGGAAACAGGTGGGAGTCAGGAGGTGACTTTAGAAGGATAACGGTCTACCATGATTGCTGAACATTTACTCCATGAAACAGAAAGTTACTGAAAGACTTTAAGCTGGGTTACTGTAAAGATTATTATTATTATTGTATTATCGGACTAATGTCATGCTGTGATCAGTAGATATGTTCAGAGTATCAAGTTAATCAATATTCAGGCATAAATTACCTAAGAATGCAATAATCACTAAAAATAGTACAGGAATTCTTTCCTTTTCCTAAGTAGCAGGTATCTTCCATACAGTTGACTACATTGTCATTCCTTTACTGTTTAGCATGACTGGAGGTAGAGTCATTTCTTCTGGTATTTTATACATGTAAAGTTTGTGTTAGGAGTTTAACTTGTAAGTTATTCAAAAAAGGCCTAAAAGAAGCAAGGAAAAGACCAAGCAGCAGCATAACAAAACAAGAAGTCCCCTCCCCAATTAAATCATGTATCTTATTCACTTTCCAAACCCAAGCTCTTTTTTTCATGGATCAAAATACTTTTATCTAGAAGCATTAATCCTCTCACATTAGAGTTTGTAATCAAGTAAATTTGACAAACTTTAGTTTCTTAGACTATTAGTAACAGTCTGGTTTCTAACTTGGACTATGATCCTTAAGTTTTTATATATCTTTTTCATTATTGTGATTTCCAAATATTGTTTCATAGCTTTTGCTCATTGTTGATGTTTAGCAGCTGAGGGTTTCTGGCTTCAAGTTGGTTATTAATTTCTGGCTTTAGCATATAATGCCTTGCAGAATACCACAGGCTGGTCTGGCACTTTCTGTACACTGCCCCCAGGTTCCCACATGTTGAATAAGGTGTGTGCCAGCACATTCTGAAACATACCTGTTTACATCATTTATAAAAACTTACTATCATCCTTATCTTTATAACTGAATTGAGTAAAGCAATTGATCATTTATCCCACTTTTCAAATGTAAAATGTCTTCTTTGGAGGGTATGGGTTACCAAAAATGAACAAACAACAAACAAAAAGACCAGACTGTCTGTTCAGATAAATAGTAGTAAACGTACAATATAAGTATGCCCCATATATTGTATTTATGTTTCAAAATTTATTTGTTGAATATTCAAGTTTACTTGGGAGTCCTGTATTTTGCTCATTTGTATGTTTCTTTTGTCTGAGGACCACACAGTGATAAGTTGAGAGAGTTTGCTTCTTATGGAAATGACATAGTAAAGCAGTGAGGAGGACATGGCAATAAGGGGATGCCAGCATTCTATGCATGTTAATAAGCGAATGGATCTAGAGCACATCAGTGAGTGGTTTCTGTCCTCGCCAGAATAAGACAGCACTTCATATTCACATGTGTTTGGTTTCAGTACCCAGGTGACGTCCTTACCACATACTGACTCCCAACAACTTACTTTAATAATTCAACAAAAATCTGTTAAAGCTAGTGATACATTCCATGTTCATTTGGTGTGATAGACCAACAAAATGTGTGAGGATCAAGTTAAGCTACCAACTTCCACTTTTGTGGAGAGATGGAGGAGGAAGAGGAGAATGATGAGGGGGAAGAGGAGGAGGATGAGCAGGATAAAGAGGAAGAGGAATAGGAGGAGGGTAGCTTCCACTTGATTTGAATTTCTTGACCTTTTTCACAGATAGAGAGAAAAATAATTTTTTTTTCTTGTGCTTCAAAACCAGAATCTAGCTCTCCCATGGAATTTTGGCTGAATTTTATAGTATACATGGGAAATAAAACACAGTCTTCAAATTACTATTTGGAGGGAGACATGATCACTCTGTGTCTGAATGTTTTTACCACAGTGAAGTTCCGAGAGGAAGGAAGAGCTCACAAGAAAACTCAGAAAGCACAAATAGGCATGCCACCCTGAAGCAAAGTGAGCATAAATAACAGTATACAGCATTTCAAATCACTAGACACACAAAATTAGAAAATGGTAGTCAGTGTTTAAAGAAATGAAAACATGTAGAGTGATTATAAAATCACAACACATTTTAGAACAATGACCCAGAACCTCCATATTTGAAATGAAGATTGAATTTGAAACAGATTTAAGTAATGATAGACATGTTTAGAAATCCGAAGACGATGTCCACAAGCCACCTAGAATGTTGTCAAAGAGATGCTGAGTGGTTTAAACCCTGGAAGGAGGTTTTACCCTATGGAAAGACTAGTGTAAGAAGATGATAGACTTTTAGTAAAAGTTGTAGGAGGAGGTAGGAAATAGGCCGAGGAAAAGTTAATCTGCAGAATGATAACAAACAGCTAAATATTTTCCAAAACTGTTTAAGGGATTCAACTTTAGGTCTAGGTAGCACAATAAGATCTGAGTAGAATAAACACATTAATACACCACAAGGCACAGAGGTCAAATAGACCCAACTCTATGCTATTTGTAACATGCAAGATTTATTCAGTATGTGTGCGAGTGTGTGTGTGTGTGTGTGTGTGTGTGTGTGTGTGTGTGTGTGTAACACACACCTGCACAAATGGTCCTGGAGATTAAACCTAAGTCTTTACACATGCTATGCATACTCCGCACTGTTGAGCTATATACTAACTCCCCTAAAAGCATAAATAAAATGTAAGATAAATAAAAGTTGAAATTTAAAAAATGACAAATACTGACTAAAAGTGTTCGTGTTGTTAAATAATTAGCAATCAAAATAAAGTACATGGCAAGAAATATTCTCGAAGACATTTCATAATGCTAAAAGGATCGATTCAAGGGCAGGATATGAAAATGTAATAACATTTACCTAATATTACTTCAAATTTCATGAGAGCAAGTTGACAGAAAATTAATGAGGTCAGCACCCTGGAGATATTCTACAGGTAGGCTGAGTGAGCACTTTTGCCTTAAGGGAAAGGAAAAAAAAAACCCACAATCCTCCATCTGACAAAGATGGTGAATGCTTGAGATGGGATGCTGTCAATATCTCCAGCCACTGTCAGGAGGTTGAGCTGCACCCAGGTGGGTGTCAGCTTGTGGAAAAACATAAATCCTTGGACTCACTGAAGAAAACATCAAGGGAGCTCCTCAGCAGAAGGGAGTTGATCTTGTGAAGAATTTCAGAAAAGCCATCATGAGTAAAGAGCAAAAGGATCTATAATTATGTCATAACAGAAAATCAGCATCCTAAATGACAAATAGTTTTATGAAGTCTAAACCACATGAAAAAATTACAAAGTACACAAATTAAGGTGAGGTATGGGCTTAATGTTGCAAGGATTTTGAGTTATAAGAATGAGATCTCAAAAGCTAGTTTATAAAATGTTACATTCATTAGGGAGTATTAGCATGTACCTACTAAATATTAGTTTATATCTACCAAAATTGTGCCAACTAGGGAGTCATGGGGTGTAGTAGGATAAGAAAAACCCTTACTTGAGAGCAGAGCAAACAGAAGCATGAGAGAAAATAGCACAACAGAACAGTTGAGAAAAATAGCAGTAAGAATAAAATGACAGTATAAAACCAATTATGTGAATACTGCTTTTCAGTGAAAAATGACCAAAAATTTCAATTAAAAAAGCAAAACTTTAGACTAGATTAAAAATAATTGCATGGTTATTTTAAAAGACATGAGGCTTATTCCATTTATGAATTTGGAAAATAAAAAGATGGAAAAACATTTGATGCAAATTCCAGTGGGAGGAAATCTGTTGCAATAGTGCTCACATCAGACAATACAGATTCCAATGTAACAGGTATATCTAAAGATCAGTGTTCCCTCCTCATAATAAAATATCTAGTGTAACAAGGAGTAAGGACATCCTAAATATTTATGGTTCTTAGCTGCATCGAATCAAAGTACCATCATAAGCACAAGAGAAAGAAAAACACCACTGTTCTAGTGTTGGGAGATTGTAATAGTTCTCTCAGTAACTGATAGAACAGCAGACAGTCATTAAGGATAAGGAATGCATGAATACATGGTTATTAAACATAATCCAATTTAAACACATGAAGCACCGTAGCCAATAGCAACAAACACGAAGGGTTTCCAAGAGCAGGAGTGTTTATTAATAAATAATGTTGAACCATCATGTAAGTCACAAGGACAAACAACTCAATTCCTCATAGGGGTTTTTCTTACCACAGTGGAAATAAGCTAAAGTCAGTAATAAAAAGAAAACAATCTGCATTAGATTAAAAATAAATACTAGTAAGACACAAGAACTATAAAATGAGAAATGGGAAAACTGAGGGTGGGGATTTAACTAGAAAATGGGGAGAAAGTGCAATATGGAGAAAGAGAAATAGCGTTAAGGGTGTTTGAAAAAGCCATAGGAATAAATTATTTTACATTTGCTTAAAAATATATATGGATAAAGTTATGGCTCTTGGGGTGATAATGCTCCCTCCAAAAGCCACAAACTAACAAATCCCCATGGGACAAGCATGGGAAGCATCCCTTGAGTTTTTGGTCAAGGGAGTCTAAGAGACTCCCCAGACAAGATAGGTTACTGCCATGCCTCTTGACTGCCTTCCAGAACTTGAAGTAAGTCCCTACTGCTGAAGACACCACATATAGGAATCGGAGGAATTGAATAGGAACTGACCTGGAAATCCCCTATTTAAGGACCACTTTTAATAGCATCCAAGGCATTATGCAATCCATCAAGAAAACAAACAAAAATTGAGTATTCTTGCCCAGCTGTAAAGCCTTAAACCACAATGATGAAGCACAACAAGGTATTCGCAGGTGCAATAGTGACACATATCTCAGCAGCAACTGGCATCTGTCTAATTAGACTTAAGGTCCACTAAATGGGAGAGAAACCGTTCTTGCTTGGTTCTGCAGCCTAGCCAACTACTCATGGTCGATGAGGTTATGGATCTTAGAAAAGACTGTTTTGTATTATTGGCATTTCCTAAAGCTGTTTAATTTCCAACTCCATTCAAAGTACTTATACACACAGATAATTGGATTTCTCATACTTCATCACAGAAACTTCTTTTTGTAGCAGATGGAAAACATTACAGAAACTAGTCAAAGCGCAGAGAACATTTAGCTGTGTGATGCTCAACCCAACTAATAGACCTACAACTCATCCTCTACACCTGGGGCACAGGGAACATCACAGAAGATGGGGAAGAAATATTTTAAGAGTCAGTTGACCAGGAAGTCAGCTGTAAGACTGTATCTTCTCCATATAATGGGGAACCCATGGAGTCTCAAAAATACAGCCCCCTAAACAATAGCTATACAATAACAATAGATATTGTTATGCACCATTGACCCATCAATGGTGGGTCTCACAAGGCTCTACCCCTAGATGACAATGAATGGGAAATTTATGGCTGCTAGGAGAGAGAGAGAGAGAGAGAGAGAGAGAGAGAGAGAGAGAGAGAGAGAAAGAGAGGAACAACTTTTTCTAGGGACAAGCCCCCTCCTAGGTTATGAAATCACCCTTAAACAAATACACATATGAGCAAACTAAATGTACTCAGCAAGCTGTATTTGTGTGTGTGTGTGTGTGTGTGTGTGTGTGTGTGTGTGTGTGTGTGTATGTGTGTGTGCACGCACATGTGTATGTGTACCAATAACTAAAGAAGAAGAGAGAATGAATTCTAGAGACAGGGTATAGGAGGATTTGGAGAGAGGAAAGGGATACATGATGTGAGTGCAGTACAGATGGATTAAATTCTCAAATTTATTTTTACGTTAAAACAATACAAACTTTAAAACCTTCAAGACACTCCTAGATCAAAGTGGAAATAAGATTGAGTTTATTAGCTATTTTTCTCACCAATATGCTAGAATTTCTGGCATCAACGGATTAAGGAAAGAGGGGCTAATTTGGGCTCATAGTTTGAAGATGTAGCCTATGATGGTGGAGAGAGCATGTCAGTGGGGAGGGAATGTTAGTGGGGGGCATGTCAGTGGGGGGTTGGATGTCAGTGGGGAGGGCATGGCATTTGGCAGGGGTTGCAGCTGTAGCAATGGCCTTGGCTGATCACATCCCATTAGTCAGGAAGCAGGATATCAAGGCAGGAATCAGGGCTACACTGTATCTCAAAAGACAGACCCTAATCCTTTTGAAACCTACTTTCTTCAGGTAGACCCCACTTCACAAAGGGGAAAGGGGAAAATCATAACCATATGATCATCTTTATATATATATATATACATATATATATTATTTGATAAAATTTAACTTATAATTTATAATAAGAACTCTGATGGAGTAAAAATAGAGAACACTCAATCTTTTTTAAAATGTCTACAAAAATTAGCATTATACATTGTACTTTGTACCAAAATGAGCTTCAGCAAGGATGTCCTTCATGGATATCTTTGTTTTTTCTTTATTAGATTCTCTGATCAGCACATTAACGATAGAAAATGAAACAAAATTGATGGAATTTGAAAAGGCAATACTCCCCTTTAGATATGCTTGGGATGTATAGACCTTCCTTCCAATAATTCTAATATGATTAAAATTACTAGGAAGAATTTTCAAGACTGATAGACACAGTTTGGAATTCCAAAAACCAATTCTGTCTTGAAGTTAATAATAATAAATTATTAATAAAACACTCTGATTTTACAGCAGCATAAGTTTTCACAGTAGCCAAAATACCAGGTAAACACACACACACACACACACACACACACACACACACACACACATTCAAAGGAAATGAAAGAAATCAAGAAATGCTATATTATGGTACAGCTGAAAGAAAGATTTTTTAGATAGTATTTTCCCCTAACATGTTCTAAATATGTACTGTAGACATCATCACAATCCCAACAGACTGCTTTGTTATATAGAAATTATCAAGTTGAATCAAAACGTTGTTTGAAAATGAAACAGATTAAGGAGCAAATGTATCGGCTTCCACTGGGTTGCTCACAGCTCAAGAGATGTGTAGTAATCAGGATATTATCTTTTTGTTGTTGCTGTTTATTTTTCTTTTTTATGATATTTTAAATTTAAATTTGAAACAAACTTGTTTTACATGTCAATCCCAGTTCTCTCACCCCGTTCCTCCTAACCCCCATCCCATCCCCTTTCTGCTCCCCAGGGAAAGTGAGGCCTTCCGGGGATCATCACAGTCTATCATATCATTTGGAGCAGGGCCTAGCCACCCCTTCCCCCATGTGTCTAGGCTGAGGGAGTAACCCTCTATGTGGAATGGGCTCCCAAAGTCCATTCATATACTAGGGATAAATACTGATCCACAATAAGAGGTCATACACTGCCCAGTCCTCCTAACTGACACCCACATTCAGGGGATCTAGGTTGGTCCTATACTGATTTCCCAGTTATCAGACTGGGCTGCATGGGCTCTCCTTTGTTCAGGTCAGTTGTCTCTGTGTGTTTCTCCAGCCTGGTCTTGTCCCCTTTGCTCATCACTTCTCCCTTTCTGCAAGTGGATTCCAGGAGTTCTGCTCAGTGTTTAGCTTGGGGGGGGGGGCTGCGGTCTGCTTCTGATTCCATCAGCTACTGGATGAAGGCTCTAGAATGGCATATAAGGTAGTCATCAATCTCACTATTTGGGGAAGGGCATTTAAGGTAGCCTCTCCACTACTGCTTAGATTGTTAGTAGATCTCTGGACATTTCCCTAATGCCAGATTTCTCTTTAAACCTATAATGGCTCCCTCTATTATGCTGTCTCTTTTCTTGTTCTCTTCTATTCTTTCCCTGACTCAATTTTCCTGCTCCCTCATGTCCTCCTCTCCTCTTCTCCCCTTTTCTTTCTCTTAACTCCCTCTATAATCCCCCATGCTCCCAATGTGCTCAGGAGATCTTGTCCCTTTCCCATTCTCAGGGGGACCATGCTTGTCTCTGTTAGGGTCCTCCTTGTTTACTAGCTTTTCTGGCAGTATGGATTTTAGGCTGGTGATCCTTTGCTCTATGTCTAAAATCCATATATGAGTGAGTACATACCATGTTTGTCTTTTTGTGACAGGGTTACCTCGCTCAGGATTGTTTCTTCTAGTTCTATCCATTTGCCTACGAATTTCAAGATTCCATTTTTTTTTTCTCCATTGTGTAAATGTACCACATTTTCTCCACACATTCTTCAATTGAGGGGCATTTGGGTTGTTTCCAGGTTCTGGCTATTACAAATAATGCTGCTATGAGCATAGTTGAACATATGTCCTTGTTGTATGAATGTGCATCTTTTGGGTATATGCCTAAGAGTGGCATTGCTGGATCTTGTGGTAGACTGATTCCCATTTTCCTGATTTCCAAAGTGGCTGTACAAGATTGCACTCCCACTTGCAGTGGAGGAGTATTCTCCTGTCTCTACATCCTCTCCGGCATAAACTGTGTTTTTTATTTTAGCCATTCTAACAGAAGTAAGATGATATCTTAAAGTTATTTTGATTTGCATTTCCCTGATGGTTAAGGATGTTGAACACTTTAAGTGTCTGTCAGCATTTTAGATTCCTATATTGAGAATTTTCTATTTAGTTCTGTACCCCACTTTTTAATTGAATTATTTTGTGTTTTGGTGACTAGCTTCTCGAGTTCTTTGTCAGATGTGTTGTTGGTAAATATCTTTTCCCATTTTGTGAGCTGCCATTTTGTCTTGTTGACTGTGTAGGACAAGAAACATACCTCAACCTCAAAGACAGATGTTATCTCAGAGTTAAGGGTTGGGAAAAGGTTTTCCAATCAAATGGACCCAAGAAACAAGCACGTATAGCAATCCTAATATCTAACAAATTAGACTTTAAACTACAATCAACCTAAAGAAGGTCATTTCTTACTCATCACAGGAGAAACCCATCAAGATGAAGTCTCAATTCTGACCATCTGTGCCCCAAACACAAAGGCACCCACATTAGTAAAAGAAACATTACTAAAACTCAAATTGCACATAAATCCTCACACACTTATAGTGAGAAATTTCAACACCCTACTCTCAACACTAGACAGGTCCACCAAACAGAAATTTTAACAAAGAAACAAAGGAACTAACAGAAATTATGTCGCAATAGGTTTAACAGACATTTGTAGAACATTCCATCCAAACACAAAAGAATATACCTTCTTCTCAGAGCCACATGGAACCTTCTTTAGGATGGTATATTTCAGATTGGGTAGACACCCAGAACAGCAGAACAAGGTAGACTGGATGTCAGACATCAACAGACTTTTTAGTTTTGTCCAGTGTCTTGTAGGCATTATTGTTAACCAAATTATTTCTGAGCCTTACTGAGCACACAGAGGCTAATATTTTACTCCAGTGCTTTTGATTTTGGGTGTAGTCATGTGGCTTGCTTTGGCTAAGTGAACTGAGAACATCAGTGATATGGAAACATTTCCAGGGCTAAGTCCTGACAAGGGCAGTTTCTCAGTTCTGAATGAGAGAACAATTGGTACATAGGTGCAAACATGATAGAGATCTCATTGTTGAGACATTGGCATAGATCCCATTCAGTTGTCTGCAAAGGTTATATCTGAAGCTCAGTGCATGGAGAGTGGCCAGATGGAGGATGTTGGTCAAGCTGGTCACTCTGAGAAGGCTGAGATGGAATCATGTAATAATGAGATTATGGCTAGAGGAGAGATACTGGGAACAGGGCCATGTGATGGGGGCTATTGTATTTGGAAAGTTATAAGGAAAAGCTTAACCAAAACAAATGACTACTTTATAAGCATTAATGAAAGAAATGAAGACATTTCAGAGTCACTTAGGATAAAAGAAACAAATATTTCAACTTAATAGTAGTGAAAGATACAACTAAGAGTGATAAGTTGTGTTTTTTACTAATGGTCAAACTGGTGATTGGGGTGCCTAGCAGTATAAACCTAATTAACAAGTGACTTACCCTCATATCTAGACAAAGGGGCTCAGATTAATGATGATGAATGAATGAGTGGCTCTCATATTAAAACACAATAAGTTCAAAGTATCTAGCATTAAAACAGAGAGCAAGAGTTGGTGACAATGAAGAAATAAAACTAAAGATACCAATATGCATAAAATGTAACCGAGGGTGTGACTACTGACATGGGAAACTGATGTGAGCCCACAGCTTAAACCCCATAAGACAATGGTGTTTTGATGATGGACTAATACAGTGGGTTATTTGATTCTCGGAGACCATGCTGATTGAGAAGCTGTCTGAGAATGGTCTTAAACCCCAGGAGGTCAGAGTCTCAGATGCCATCATGCAAGTCCATAGGAAAGGAGGAACAACTCTCTGGTGGCTGTGAGCTGTGATCCCGGTTGCTGGAAAGGCTGGCATAGGAAGTTCCCAAATTCAAGGCCTTCCTGGTTTACTTGCAATCCAACTGCCTCAGCCTCCCACAGGCAGAGATTACAAGTATGCATTACCATATCTAGCTATCATAACTGTTTTAAACCCAGCAGCGATATTTTGAACCAAGAGCAAGTCACTTTTTAGCAGGTGTTGTTGGTCCGTAATTTAACTTTATTGGGAAAGAATACATTTTGTTTTCTTTGTGAGAGTGTCACTTCTCATCCTGCAGCCTCCTGTACTTCTCATACTCAATAGAAGAGCAGCAGCCATTTCTCAATGTGCCATGCTTTGCTGCCTTTGTAAGGACAGTAAATATGCATGAGGTTGCCTGTGGTTTCAATCACTTCTCTAACATAGGTGTTGGTGTCTCCACCCATTTCCTTTCTTGTTTCCCTGGGCTGCAAACAGATGATGTAATTTAGCATCAGTCCTGTGCCAGAGAAGTAGATAATGAACAGATTAGAGAGATCATTAATAGAATACCTGACTGATTTTCACTTACTGAGTTGAAGGAGTGTGCGTGTGTGTGTGTGTGTGTGTGTGTGTGTGTGTGTGTGTTGTACCAACAGGAAGCAAGCACTGAGGAAACGAATGATAGGTGAAAAAATGCAATATCAAATGAGAGTTCAGACTGAATTGCTTGCAATCACTGTTGCCTCTCTAAGATGTTGAAAGGAAAGTGATTGCGCAAGTCAGAGTCTGGAACACTTAGATTTCTTTTATACATTAAAATATTTGTATCTATACCACATGCACACCTTGTGTCTATAGAGGCCAGGAGATTCCTTGGAACTGGAGTTACAAATAGTTGTAAGTTGTCATGTGGTTGCTAGGAGTTGAACTCAGCACCTCTGGAAGAGCAGCCAGTGCTCTTAACTGCTGAACTATCTCCCCATGCCCCAAAGCTTAAATTGGTTGCCTGGTTCACAGTTCTTCCTTTCATTCAGTTCTACTATGAGGGGAAATGTGAGACTGACAAGGCAATGACTTATGTTAGAATGTTAAGGAGTGCGACAACGGATGAAAGAGCCCCTCTCTCCAATATTGCTAATTTCTTATATTTATTGTTGTGAGCCTAGCCTTTAACAGCTGAGCTATCCCTCCAGCCCCAACATTTCTAATTTCATCTTTCCTGTGCTTTGGATATCTGTCTAATGAACTGGTTTGCCTTCCTCTTATTAATATTATGTTGGAGAATTGAGACTCATCTAGTTACTATGCTCAATGTAGCAACTAACTCAGAAAGAAGGAAAGTGGTTTTAAAATTTGGCCTTTGAGGCTGTGGCTTGGGTTTTCCATAATTGGATACAAATACAAGGCCTGGAAGGGAATTACTGTGAGATTTAGCATGGCATTATTTAATCATGTATTTAAAAGGCAGAATTCTGTGGGTACCAAAAAAACCACAGGATTGGAAAGCGTGTCATTACATGGCCTACCACCTGTACGTCTGTGCCTGCTCACCTGGAATGTGGATTTCACCAACTTATGGTTTCTTCATTCTTCACTGGGATATTAGGGAATGCTCTCCATGTATCAGGCAGTGTTTGGGGCTGGATTGTGTTTTCCCTGAAGATAAGTGAACTTCTAACTCTTGATACTTGCGAATGTGATCTTCAGTTCCAAATAAGGTCCTTGCCAATATAATAGAGATGTAAGTTAAAATGATGCACTAATTAAATGCTGTTCTATAAGGAAGGGAGTAGAGAGAATTATAAGGAAGGGAGTAGAGAGAATTATAAGGAAGGGAGTAGAGAGAATTATAAGGAAGGGAGTAGAGAGAATTATCTAGACAGAGAGAAGAGTTGTCAGATGAAGATAGACACGGGGACGAGTCCTCAAGAAGGCTGGGTTAATGCAGCCCCAAGCCAGGAAAGGTAAGACATTCAACAGCAAGAGAAGCTCAATAAATATTATGGACTTGTTCTCTTCTGTATAGAACCACAAGACAACATATTTCTGTTATTTCCAGCCACCCAGTTTGAAGTACAGATATTCCTCACAAATGTCGGCAATTGAGGGAATGAACAAAGGAATTTCAAAAAAGATCCCCAAGTCAGTAACAAGCATATTAGAGAGGCTTAAATTTATTTAGCATTAAGAAAGTGCAGATTAAAATTGCAGGCAGTCCTTTATCAGAATGCGTAATGGTTCAAAGCGTTGTGAAGAAGCAGAAACTACTTTGAAAAACTCAACAGGATCACTTGAAAATATCTGTGCCTCAGAACCCAACAATTCCATCCCTAGGTGTGCACTGAATATAAATTCACAAGCATGTTCACTTAAGGGCATGCACTGGACATTCACAGCTGCTTTTACCCAAATGTATTAGAATGCACTACAATGCTGAACTGCGATGTTGTGTTAGTGAATAGACAGAGTTTCTGTCCTGCCTGATCCCACAGCTGTTTAGTCCTGATTAAACACACAGAGGCTGATATTATTTATCAGCTGTTTGGCCAATGGCTCAGGTTTCTTATTGGCTACCTCTCTCTTAATCGTTAACCCGTTTCTGTTTAACTATGTATCATCACGTGGCCGTGGCTTACCTTCAATGCTCTGGTGTGTTGCTCCTTTGGTGGTTACATGGCATCTCCCTGGCCACTCCCTCCATTCCTCTTCCCAGAATCCTCCTAGTCTGGCAGCCCCACCTATACTTCCTGCCTGTCCATTGACCAAAACAGCTGTATTCATCAACCAATAAGAGAAACATATACTCACAGCATACAGATGGATAACCCCCATCAGTAAATGGACAGCATTTAGAATTAGTGAGGAGACAAACTTCTAGCATGTCTGTGAGGGATTTTCTAGAGTAGATTAACTGAGAGGGAAGACATACCCTAAGTCTGATTGGCACCATATGGGCTGGGCAAATCCTATCTAAGAACTAGTATTCATCTGTCTTTGCTTCCTGACAAGTATGTCCAACGTCCTCTAGCTCCTACACCCTGATTTCTACCATGATAGACTGTATCCTCCAACTGTGAGCCCAAGTAGAGCCCTTCTTTCCCTAAATAACTTTGGGCAGATATTTTGTCAGTGTAATGGCAAAAATAACTAACACAACTTCTTCGAACCTGTTGAAAGTTGAACACATACTAGTACAAAACACATTTAATGTATCTAACCTTAGTTTACCAGAATATCAGGTGTTTGCCATTGTGATGGGCTGGCTGGTTGGTGCTACCAGTCATGGCTTCACTAAGCATCAAAACAGAGTCCATGTGATTGTCTCATAGATGCAAATCATATGTTGAAGAAAGATGGAGAAGCATGCAGTCAGAGGAACACTCCCTACTCAACATATGAAAATCTTGAGTACCAACGTGAATGTTTTATCAGGCCAGCTAGAGATAGGGTTTTACAGATCACTGCCTGGCTTCAAACTCCCTAGCTGACTTGCTGAGGGTAACTTGGAACTTCTGGTCTCCCCACCATTACCAAAATGGCATTACAACTGTGGGATACCACATCCAATTTATTTGGTACTTGGGGTGGAATCCAGGGCTTCATGAATGTTAGATAAGCATCCTAAATGCCCAAATATATCCTCAGCTCCTACCTGCACTAGCTACTCTATATAGAACATCAACTTCAGGGCTTCATGAATATTAGGTAAGCATCCTATCCACCCTAATATATCTGCAGCCCCTATCTGTACTTGCTACTCTATATAGAACATCAACTTATTTAAGTCTCTGGACATATTGATAAAAGGATCTGTTATCATCTATGCCTGTATGGAAGCCAGCCCTCAGAGTTTGACCCAAATGTTTTTCAAATGTGATTAGAAACAATCAATACACCCTTTATATCTCATATTCTGTGATGTAATTTTAAGATCATAAACTTAATCCCAAGCCCCAAATTGTAGTGATCTTCAAAACTGAGTTTGCTTTATAGTCTTCTTGAGTTGATGGCAACTCTGACTATTCATAAGAATCTTCTCTGATTTTGGAAATATGGCCTGCTGCATTGGGCCCCATCTACAGCCATTTCTAGGGCTGTGTTCATTTACAGATATTTTCCATGCAGCGTATATGACAGGTACTGAGATGGACATTTATTGTATCCTATTTATTTCACCACATTGGCCTTTGGGCTAGTTTCAGTTTTTTCCCCCTGTGGGGTGGACCCTAATCTTGAAATTAAAATTAATAGACACCGACATGATTCAAGGAAATATGCTTTTTGCCCTATTTCATACTCCTGTAATTTGATCAGATGGATACAAGGTAAAAGCACACTTATTATTGTTTACATATGTTGGGTATTTATTTCTTAATTTTCTTACCATATTGGTAGATGTACATCTTAGACATTCAGGTATCTTCCTGGGAATGTCTCATCATCAACAAGTTTTTGAAGTATTCAGCATCAGCACACAACAATAAACAACTTGTCTTTAGCTCTTCCAGCCTTAGATGGGTTAGAATGAAGCTGCCAGATTGTTCTAATCCAGCAAAACCTATGGGGACTAAATAAACCGTGGCCTCTAGATATGCTCTTGGAAAGGAAAAGGACATTAAGGAATAACCAAGTAATGGCCTTTAGTCAGAAGTTGGTATGTTGATATTGGCTTATTCATTATGCCACATGTACCTCTACAATTTAAAGTATGAATAGCAAGGGGAAACTAGATATAGGCTCCATGGGAACTCTGTAGATGCTTTGCTAGTTTTCTTTAAATCTCAAACTATTCTGGAAATAAGAAAAAATAAATAGATACAATTGACATAACAGCCGTTGCCTTTCCATCTGGGCAATCTTTCTGCCTCTTAGCTCAATTCTTGACTTTTTGTCAGACATTTTTCTGTGATTTAGATGGAGCTGAGTTAGATGGCTTGGGGCAGTTTGGATTGGAAACAGCTGAATTCCTGTCTTGGGGTATCTCTGTCAAATGTGAGAAATTGATGGATGGAAACAAATGAGGAAGAGCCCCTCCTACGACCCCTCCCACGGAAAAGTGGAAAACACGTGCGATGCCTGCCAAGAGGCCTGGAGGGAAATTCCTTCCTGAGATGGAATTTATTGACCAAAATAACTCAATCTCTGTCAGAGATTATCTGGAAAGCAGTACTGCATGGTGCATATATCACAAAGCCTCTGGAAGTATTTTCAAGGTGTCTGAAAGAAGAACTTTTCCCCTGTTCTTGAACAGAGATATGTTTTCCTTTTTCCATGTAAAGTGATACACAATCATTCTTCAAGAATGTGAAAGTACTAAAAGCAAAACAGTAACAAAAATAAACCAGAACAGTGATTTTGTTAAAAAGGAGACAACTCTTAATGTCATATACACATACATACATCACATACATACATACACACACACACATACATATACATATATATTCTAATTTAGATAAGTCTTTTTTTTGACAGAAATCTTGGCAATTACTGCTCCTGGAAATATTACCTAAAATAAGTTACTTTAGTACTACACATCTTTTTCTTCAAGTTTGGTTTTATCATACTCTATGACCCTATAATTTATCAGATAGCTGTGAAAAGAAAGGAAACCCAGTCTTCTGTACACATGCTGGGGATTTCTTTTTTCCTAGTTTTCTTAACATATTGATAGATGTGCATCTTGGAGATTTAGATATCTTTCTGGAACTATCTAGTAATCAACATTTTTTATAAGCAAGAAAATGTGCCTTTAGTATAGTCTTCCTGACATGTATTAAAGCTCAGAACATCTTTTTCAGGTGCTCCCTCTTCATTTCATGCCTCCCCATCCATAGTTGCGCTCTGTGAATGTATTACTGAAAAGTAAAGGATTCTGGGAAGAACTCAGAAGCATCACTTGTCCACTGCCAAAGGATGGAAATTGGAGACAAAGTGCAGCACATAACAGATGCCTGTGGAATGCAACCTCCCATGTGTCAAATGGAGTTTGCACTAGTAGATTTCCTGTCACCAGCCCACTCATACACATCTTCCCTACTCTCCTTAGCATTTGTCTACACCAGGAAAGGTTTCCTGCCTCCAATTCGAATATTAAAGAGGAGCAGTCACAGTGTGTGTCCAGATAGTGTTTCTTTAATTAATTAATTAATTAGCCCCAAATAAACACACAAAGACTTATAATAATTATAAACTGTTTGGCTGATGGCTCAAGCTTCTTATTGGCTAGTTCTCTCTTAATTATTAACCCACTTCTATTAAACTATGTATTGCCACAAGTCTGTGGCTTACTCATAATGCTCTGGTATGTTACTCTTTCAGCCTCTACATGGCATCTCCATGGCCACTTCTGTCTGTGTCCTCTCTCCAAATGCTCCTCATCTTATAGGCCTCCCCCTTACTTCCAGCCTGGCTACTGGCCAATCAGTGTTTTATTCATCAACCAATAAGAGAAACATATATACAGAATGACATACCCCATTACACCAGAAAAGAGGGGAATTCTTATTTGAATTCTGACTGTTACTTAGTATCTGCAAGTTACTTTGTAAATTAGAGGACTCTGATGTAAGTCAACTCTTGATCTAGACATTTCTGTAGTTGTTGGTGTCAAAGTTGGGAACTCTGGTAGTTCTTTCTAACAAGCTGTGCTTAGATGTTGGTATCCAATACACCAATTAAAGAGACAAGTAATAACAAAAATCAGAGAAAAGAGATTTATTCAGGGTGGTAACATGGGGGAAAAGAACATATAAAGAGATCCAGTGACCACACAAATCCATCTTATGGGTCCTAACTTAAAGTTCAGGTTTAAATAGAAAGCAAGAGATAGATAAAACTAATCAGTTCTGTTATGCCTGTTTTGTCTTCCATCATTGACTCATCATTGTCTGGATTCTTACCTGTAAGATGGACTGAAAAGTTGTGAGACATTCTCTTCATGGGAGTCAGGCTCCTTTAAGGGTACCAAGCATTAGTCTTTCCCATATAAGATTTGGGGAAATTCTAATTTCTTCAGGTCAATACCTCCATAGTCTGATAGCCAAAGGACCCAAGTGACAACCATTAGGATAGCTTTGCTCTTGCCAAGATAGCAACAATAGTACAAAGATTTAGACACCCGTGCCATAAACTACTGCATGCAAGAGTGAAGTGATGTTGGAGTCTGGCATAATCCTGATCAATAAATGCCAGTGGCCTTATTTCCTGTCCACTCCATGCTTTTGCTTTGAGCTAACCTCTTCTCATCTTCACAATCTTCCCATCCTTCCATTTGTTGATAGGAAGCCAGGAAGCCAATTCTACTTTAAATGTTGTATACGGAGTCTTATTTGGGTTCTTAATTTTTTTTGGTAGATCTCTTTTTTGTTGTTGTTTATTAATTAAAATATTTCTGTTATGAACAGTTTCTTTCCAGCCTGGTCTCAGAGCTACATCAGCTCCAAAAAACACACAGAGACAGTATATTAATTATGAAACTGTTGGCTTGTTAGTAGCATTTCTTATTGGCTAGCTCTCTTAAATATTAACCCATTTCTGTCAATCTAAGTGTTCCATGTTGTCTTATCTTAATGGAAAGTCCTACATCTTGGCTCCTCTTTACTACCTCTCCCAGAATCCTCCTTGCCTCCTAGTCTCACCTATGTTATTTTCCTATTGGCCAAAAGGCTTTATTCATTAACCAATTAGAGAAACATATATACAGAATGACATCTCCCATAATTTCTTCTTCTCTGTTCTCCTTTCAACCCCTCATATTACATATATTTCAAAATATAACCTGCAGCTTTCATATTACATTGCTTGTATGAATGTTTTCAGGGCTGACAATTTGATACTGGGCAATCAATTGGTGTGTCTCTCCCTGGAAGAGGACCTCTTTTCCTGCTCCCAGCTTTCCTCAGTTGCCTACAGTTCTTTGTGTAGGGTTAAGGCCTCATGTGCTTAGATATATATTTTTTTTGATGATTGGTTTTTATTTTCATTTTGATCTATTTATGATATTTAAATTCTATATACTTTAAAAATAATCCTTTAAGGGATTTACTGTCAAGCATCCCAAGCTAGTCAGTTTAGTGGTGGGGGGGGGAGAGGGGGAAAGTCAATCTTTTCAGTTTGACCTTCATAGATGTAAAAACCTACAGAGTCCTTGATGTGGTTTATGATCTGCTTATCTTGATACAATCCTATTCTTCTTTGCTTTCACTTTGTTCTTCATTACCAGGCGTACAATACAGAAATAAAAGGTGTCTTTGAATGAGGAAACTAAGTCTTTCTAAAAACAGAAGGACTGTGTGCCTGGATTTAAAATAGATCTCAGCTCATGGCTAGTGATGCATCTTACACAAACCTTCAGACAATTGACTGAGAACAAAACTCAGGCAGGGGAAGATTTCTCACAGACAGTGCTAAGACCTCTGCAGAGTCTACTTGGAGTATGACCTACATTGCATTAAAAATGAATTTGTGTTCAGGATTACATCATCCCTTAAGAGGCCTCTGGGATAAGGGTGAGAAGCCATGGAAGCCCTTTCCTTTTAAGCTATGGACTTTACTATCTCACAGTATTAACATTTGTAACAGGTGATGAGACAATTCACAATAATCTCTATACATCTTGACTTGAAGAGTCTCTGGCCTTATATGAATAGTTACTGTTCATGTCCCTGAACCCATTCATCACTGGGCAAGTCTGAGCTCATGTCTGCTTCTTAGTACATAGAGAGTATATAAATCCAACCATTTCAACTGTGGTCAAACCATTCTTTCAAATCATTAAATTATATAAAGGATTTTATCATACAAGTCTTGGCCTTTGTAATTCATCATTTTGAAGAAAGACCATGTCTACATGTTGTTTAAAAATAACTCTCAAGTGCATATTCTCCCCCCACCCCCAATACAATATTTGCTCTAACAGACAGCTGTAACAAGCAGAATTAACTTTCTATTCTCTGATGTATGGCAATGGTCTTGTCTTTTATTTTTGAAATAATGCTAAAGGCTTTACATTAATTAAAGTTTAGTTGGCGTGTTATAGATTCCCGAGGCTGTGTAACTGGATGACTGATAAATTAATATGTTGAGAAGCCTCAAATGGGATCTTATTTTCAGCTGATTTCAGGGTGCTATGAATGTGTTGAGTCAGCAGAAGCTGCAGTTTCTGAGTAAATGTGGACACAAAAGTCAAACAGTGTCCGTCCAGTGCTTCAGTTTTACTCCAGCAACCAATTTCCTACTCATTCCTTAAATGCATGTAGAGGTCTTCAATCATAAAAATCTTGAGCTTTGGAGGAAATTGTAGCAGTCACCCATGTGGTTTCACAGGTTTAGGTAGGAGTGTCCCTGTCATGGTTTACTGGCCATAGGAATTCTAGAAATAAGGACTCTCCTCAGTTATCAATTGGGAGGGTCCATTTGAAGAATAAATCTCATTGCATGGGACAAACATTTAATGTATTTCCATCCACACTGTGGGGAAGGAGCCTGGCTTTCACATGATATTGGCCATGTGATCTGTTAGTGCTGAGTGCACTGTGGCCTGTGGAGATTTACAGGTCTGCCCAGATCAGGAAAAGTAACTCCACTCTTGGCTGGTTTGAAATAGTTGGATTCTGGTTACTTTGCAGGTTATTCATTATTTTCAGAATCTATCTTCAACTTATAGAGCGAGACAAGTTGGTTTCCATTCTCTGAAGTTATGGGTATCTTTATAACCTGCACACATTATTTGCTCATATTTCCTGTTCTCTGTGCTTTCTTCTTGTTATTTTAGATGCTGGATTTCTCTTTGTCAGCCTTGGTGGAACGATCTTGAACATCTTCAGTTCTACTGTCTGGCTGGAAAATGGCTCCTGTTATCATCCAGAGCTTGTTACCCAGTGTCTGTGCACGTTTCAATCCCCAGTTATGGGGAATGGGCCCAGAATTTGTCAATTCATTATAGATGGTTTGTGAGCCACCATGTGGTTACTGGGAATTGAACTCAGGACCTCTGAAAGAATAGCCAGGTTCTCTTAACCTCTGAGCCATCCTCTCCAGCCCTGAATTTGTCAATTCATTAAGTGAGAAGTTAGGTTCTGTTGACTATACAACCCCACCTACTGTCTTAGGGATGGAGTTCTCGCTATGAAAGAAATGGAATGTAACTCAATAGTAATAGGATGCTAGTCTAAGAGAAATTCTTACTGTCACGATGGGTTGGGCCAGGTAAGGTTCCTTTCCTGCCTAGGGCTATAATAAAGCACACAGTAGTTTACTGCTTTAGAAATCGAAACTAAATGCAGGTAATGGACACGAGTTATGGAAGAGGATATGATGCACTAATTACTTTTCTAGGTCTAACTTTGTCATGGAATTTTCTCCTCTTAATTAAAAATTTGGTGGTAAATAAGTAAAAAAAGAAATCTATTAGATACTGAAAAATGTAAAACCAAATGTTATTCTCCACAGCTTCAGAATGGCTGTTATAATCGAGATGTGGTAACAGGGTCTAGTAAATTTTAGCATGAGTTTTTCTTTTATTTGAAATCTTTTTACAATAAAGTTTATAAAGACAGATGGGGAGTAAAACTTGCTAGAAGATGCATTCAATGATAATATTAATGTAGTTGACTAGTTGACACTTATTTTTTCCATAATAAAGTAAAAAGATTCTACCAAACATATGTTTCTATTCAATTTTATTTTCATTGCAAGAACACAAAGTTTTTGTTTGTTTGTTTTTTAAGAGTTCATATTCCTCACCTTTTATTCAATAAATCCAGATCATTTTTTCTCCTTTTGTCTGAGGGATGCTGGTAACTGTAACAACTTTGTCAAGAGGATTCCACATCAGATTCAGGCTAGAATCCCTGGGATTAGCATAACTGCTATGGAACATCTCTCTCTCCCAAGCTCTCATATTTCACCTTATTGTTTTACCACAATAAACCTTTGAGGGAGATATACTTATCTGATTATAGGAGAAACTGTGGCCAGCCTACCCCAGCAGAAGATGCCTTGACCAGGTGCCCAGGCCAGCCTTTATGCGCAACAGACACTTCCTGCCTGAGCCAAGCCTGCCTCTACACTCAGAGACTGCTGACAAAAAGACATCTGACCAGAGACACCAATGAGAAACTAACAATACAGCAGAGTCAGCCGCCTGAGCCAATGGGACCTTGGGAGGAGGGTATAAAGCTGGGTCTAACTTCCTTGATAAAGGAGTCTGCAGCATGCTCTGCTACTCACTGACTCCCAGTGCCTGAGTTGTTGGTGCTGCATCTTCTCACCCCTCCCTCAAAGGGTGTCAGAGCAGGGTCACCTGCAACATTTGATCTCATCTTAAAGAGAAAGAAGTTTGCAGTTCATATAATCAGATAGGCATCCACATAGCAACTTAAGACGTAAGTGACATGTAAGCATTTACCTCAGATTCCTTAAGCCTATTGGTAGGATGTACCCACTCAGTATTGATTCCAAATCTTATGCCATGCTGAGGGCATATAGTTCTCATGAATGCCATTTAACTGAGATTCATGAATGTTACCATGTGAGACTGGTCTGGGGGCTTGTTTAGATAATTTTCTTGAGAATACTAGGAAGTCAATGCCAGAGGTGGAGTTTGAACTTCTAAATATAAATCATCTCTTATTTTTCTGAACTTTAATTTAAATATCTTCATTTTAAAACTAATAAAAGAATTCCATCTGACCTAACTATACCATGCCTGGGTATTTACCAATGGACTCCATGCCAACCCAGAACAGAGATACTTATACATCAGTGTTTATTGCGGCACTATTTAGAATACCTAAGTTATGGGCCTAATTGTCCAAAAGAAGAGAGAGAGAGAGAGAGACATGGATAAGGAACAGGTAACACGCACACACACGCGTGCACGCGCACACACACAACACCCACCCACCCCCACACACACAGGAAATATTTCAGTAAAGAAGAAGCATGAAGACATTTTGTTTTCAGTAGATAATATAGTAAGTGCATTTAGACAGTTTCAGAAAAAAAATAATGTCTTCCCTCACTGTAGTTCCTAGATTTTGTATAGATACATAAATAATGCATGTGTGTCTGTGTGTGTGTATGACATGAACATAGAAATAAAACTGTCTAGGAGAACAAAACAGACATATGTTAGTTGAGAAGGACAGACAAGGTCAGGTAAGGTAGTAGAAGGGAGAATACACTCAATATATGATATGTATATGCACAAAACCTAAATAAAATTAATACATTTAATGAGTATAACTATGGGAAATAAATATCATGCTTTTAAAAATAGTTCAGATGTATAAAGATGAAGAATATGATCCTATTATATGAAGTTCCTCCAGTGTCAAATCCATACAGAAAATGGAGAAACCATTGGCAGAGATCTCTGGAGATCAGAGTAGGAAGTTATTGTTTAGCAGGTATTAAGGTGCCACCATGGGGAGATGAAAAGGCTATGGAGATGGAAGGGGGAACCAAATGCTATGGAACAGTGACTTCAAAGTGGTTGGAAGGCAGCAGGCATGAGTAGTTGAATAGTTGGTGGGGGGCACCAAGCAACTTCCAAAACAATATAAGCTATGACTTCTGGTGATTTAAAATATTGCTGAAGAAGACAACACACTTTGGATATAGGGCTTGCAAGAATCCAGCTAGCTATGATCCAAAATCCTATCCCTTGGACTAGCTTTCATCGTATAAGAGGTGCTATGAAAGCAATCAAGGGAGAGGGGAAAAAAACCAATCAATACTTACTTAGATGTCAGGCCTACAACCATAATTATGACCATTTTGGCAAGATATCCCCAACAGTGCTACAGTGGCACTTATTTCTTGTCAGTAATGAACAACTGTCTAATTGACTTAAGACTCACTCAGTAGGAGGGAATTCATGCCTGGTACTGGAAACCTAGCCATTCTAACCATCCATTGCTGGTAAGCCCATGGACCTTAGAGAAGCATCTCCTACTGCCACTTTCCCAAACCGGTATGATTCCTAACTGCCTTCTTAAAGGCAGTTCCTCAGTTAAATACCCACAGATGAGTGTAGACCTTATCAGCCATTAAGAAAATTTCTTTTGTCAGCAGACTGAGACCATTGCAAAAAGCCACAGCTGGTTAAAGTGCAGGGAACAATAAACTGGGAGGTGCCTAGCTACAATCAAAACATCTACAACACAACTCCTACACCTAAGGTTTGGGGAACATCAGAGAAGAGGGGGTGGAAAGATTGTAAGAGCCAGAGGACCAGGGCATCTGCCTTAAGATCGCATCCTCTATATATGATAGGGAAGCTGCAGCCAGGAAATCTCAACAATATGGTTGCCTAAATAAGACTTGAACAATGGCAATGCTAATAGATAGGCTAGATGAAGAGCTACAGGCAAATGATTATAGCTGAGGATGTGAGAATCCGCCTTAGTGTTTATCTAATACCAGGTGGTCAGCCTTCAATATGCATCCATATGGGCAACATTAAATTAGTGAAGATATGTATGTATGTATGTATGTATGTTTATGTTGCATATGTATGGATATGCACCGATAATGAATTAACCACCATGAACTTGAGAGAAAGTGCAGTGGTGGTGGGGGCCTTGGAAGGAGAGATAGACAGGGAGAAATGATGGAAATGCAGTACCTATATATAGAGTTGGAAAAAAATTCAATTGATAAATTGTATGTACATTACATATACTTTACCTCAATAAAAAGTCACTTTTTTTCTGTCTGGTTTCACTGGTAAACTAAGAAATAGTTTATGAAGGCCAAAACTGAGGCTGTAGCATTTGAGTCAGAGGAAACCAAGAGCCTTTTGCTTCAAAGACAGGGACCAAATGGACACATTTGTCTTTGTATCTTAGATCTTGTTATTCTATTATTTTTATAGTAAAAGCCTTTCAGAGACAATCCCCTCTTTAGAAAGCTTTCAAACAGTCTCCCCTTTTAGAAATGAACTATTTATCCTCCAATTATTTAAGCTCAGAGTGTTACTAAGAACAAAACATGCCTTGCTCAGAGGAAAACAAATGAGCAGGGCAGAACTATAACTCGATTTCACCCAAGTGATATAATGGAACCTTGAAGGGAGAGAAGCCAGAGCACAGACCTTCTCAAGGAATGTGCATTGCCAAGAAAAGGGTGATGTGGGGGAATGTACAGGAGGTGAAGGAAAAGCAAGGATGCAAACAGAGCTGGGTGCAGGGAGGTGGGTGTGTCTTTTCCTTACATGCACCCAAGAGTGATGAGTACTGGCGGTTGAGAAGATGGACATAAGTTCTGTTTTTTGCTTTCTTAGTTTTCCCTTGGTTTTACCTCATGGAAGACTATTCACTTCTACTAATTTTGGTTTTCAGGGCTATGTAGAGAAATCTTCTGGGTCAATTAGGTACCAAGACCACATTTTATTGGCTTAACTGAAGCCACAGATAATCTGGAGAACACACTGGTTGCATACTGCATACCTGGCAGTGTCCTGGCCTGCATGTTGACCTGGATGTGGGTTCCAGAGACTGAGCCACTTAGCCAATAGTGAGGGACACTAAGTAGCACTGCTGCATCTGGCATGTCCAGCCTTCATTTCGTGGGAGGAAACATTATCTGTGGGGATGTTTTGTCTAGTGACAGTGTGGCAGGGGAAGGAACTGTGGAGCTTTCTTCTAAAGAAATGTATGGGGTAGAGTGGATTGTGCCTGAGAATGTAGACAGGCTCTACTCTGGATAATGAACCATGAGGTTGGTAAGGAACAAGGATACTGTCCTCGACACCGCATGACCTGAAGGAACTGAGTCAGTTGGTGACTATGTGAGGTCAAACGGCTTGTTAATTTCTTAAGAGAGACTTTAGGTATTAAGAGTGACATGTTAAAAGCAGGGGAAACTGCCCAAGAAGAATGAGAAGGGACTGGTGGCTGTGAGCAGGAGCCACACCCTAGAATCATGAGTGTTGAACACACCTTACAGAGTGAGGTGAAACCTTGGGCCCCACATTTGCTAGTCAAGTGCTCTGTTACTGGGCTACAGGCTCAGCCTTCTTTTTATCTTTGAGACAAGGTCTCCCTGAGCTGTTCCAGGCTGGTCCTGAACTCTGTGTAGCATGTAGAATGTGTGATCCTCCTGTGTCAGCTTCCCAAGTGGGTAGGATGTATGCTTGCACCTTTAGGCCTGGCCTTCAGTCCTACCTTTAAGTCAAGACTTTTTATGCTGAATGCTAATTCCTCTTCTTGTCATGGCCCTCCCCCACCGCAGTTTTAGCGATGGAAATGTAGTAAACTGGGCTGAATAGACATCTGATCTGGACATGACAAGCAGCTTTCTTCCTCTAAGCATAACCTAGCTTGTTCTTCCAAATACCATCTGTGGCCTTCACTGTACACCTTTCATACAGGTGTCATTTTTGACTCACAGATAAGAGAAATGGGCAAGGATATGAACTTGTCATATTATCGAATATCTTCTGCATATTTATCATGGATTTTACCCAATTTTTCTTTTTGCATTCAACTCTCAGGAGCACTGCAAAAGGCAGGCATTAGTAAATCCTAAAACTATGAAATATCCATTCGTCGGGAGCCCGAGCGAGGCAGGAGGAAGTGAGGGGGTTCTGAAAAAACTGGAGGCAGACTGGACATCTCCGCCCAGTAGGCAATCCTTGCATGTATCTCTGCTAACCATATGCTGTATTTCCCTAACTGTCACAAAAACAGACACAAAAACCAGACACAATCATTTTTAAAAGAATGTAGGTTATTTTGGCTCACTGAGTTGAAGGTTTCGGTCCACGGTGTGGTGCCCTATGGTTTTGGGATTGTGGTGAGGCAGGGTATCAAGGTTAGAATATTTGGAAGAGCTGCAATAGAGAGGTAGGGAAGGAGGGGGACAGGGAGAGGGGGTGGAGGGAGGGAGATAGAGTGGAAAGAGGAAGAAAGAAGGGGATATGGAGGGAGGGAGGGAGGGAGGGAGGGAGAAGGGAGGAAAGAGGAGAATGGGGAGGAGTGGGGAGGGAGGGAGAGTGAAAGAAGAGGGCCTAGGAGCAGGCTTCTACTATCCTCTCCAGCAGCCCCTCCCAAAAGAACCACAGGGCTGGTGAGTAAGCCCTTAGCTTATGTACCTTTGGAGGACCTTAAAGGTCCACATGTCAGCATCCCACGATGCACAACTACAGATGGCCTAGCCTGCTGCACTCCCTGGTGCTTCATACACCCCTAGCCTTGTCATCTGGGTGTTGGGCTGGCAGGTCTTCTTCCAGCCCAGTATCCTGCTGTCATCCCATGGCTTCCCAAACCTCATCTCCCCTGATGTATATTTTCTTCCCTCCCCAACTCCGCTTAGGTGCTGGTGTTAAATGTTCTTGTCAGAAGCAACTATTTACAGGCCATTAACAACAAAAGGATGATGAGGATGAATAATGCATGCTGCCAGTCAGCCCTTTAGTATTCAGCACAGGCCTCCTCCCCAGCGAGGTGTCACCCAGAAGCTTGCCAGTTTCTGAAATCTGAATAATGTGAAGAGGACACAATGGCAGTTTACTGTGGGCAGGTCAAACCTTATTCTTTGTCAGCACCTATCCTTTGGGAGAAGAGGAAAGAGGGCCTTGTTCTGTCTGTTCTTTGCAGGGTTGTTTGCCTCCCTTCCCTAACATGTCCCCACCCCCCACTCCCTGATGGTAGCATACAACACAGGTATTTTAACCTGGGAGGCCCAGCCACAGCTGTGCAGTGACTGCAGTCCACACCCAGATGAGTCTCCACATTACTATGAAAATCCTAACTGAATTTCTCCTCTAGTTTCTTTGAAAAATAAGGTTTATATGAAGTGAATGTATTTAAAGGACTAAGTATATCTACAGCAGGGATTTCATAGGCAACTCACAGGCATGTGTGCATGTGCGTGCGTGTGCACACGCACGTACACACACACAAACACAGAGCAAACATGGCATTTCCAAGCTGTATGTTTGGCATAGGTTTATCTGCTTGCAGATTCATAGAAGAATTAACCCTGAAGTGAAAGGAATTGAGATATGCCAACCTTATCCAAAAATAAGGTTGGTTGGGAGAGATAAAGGACAGCTAGGGAGCAGTTGATTTTTAACTCTCTGACGGCCCAAGATACTTGGGTAACCTTGGAGCTCTCTGCTCCTTGAGCTACCAGGACTCACATTATCTGTCTCTACCAATACTTCCAAATCTTTCCACTCAGTCTGTCTTTCTTGAATCCACTGCTAAAAAGTGCAGTATGCCTGTACTGTCAGAACAATTTACAAATCTTTTGTTTGAGATTCATCAACAAATGGGGCTCTGGCTCATAACATCTTTCCTGGGAGCTGGAATAAACATTTCTTGTTTTACTTTCTTCTCGAACTTTGTGAAGGCACAAAGTGGGTCATCTCAGGTAGATGATGTTTGTGGTGTTCATGGGGATCATTGCCATGATAAAACAGTCCAACAAAAGCAACTTAAGTGGGAAAGGGTTTATTTAACTTGCAGTTCCAGACTATAGTCCCCTAGGCTAGAGAAATCATGGAAGCATGAGCTTTTCGAGGCTGGTTACCCTGTGTCTATAGACACATAGCAGAGAACACCAAATACATGCTAGCTAGTGCTCAGTTTACTTGATAATTTTATACAGTCTAGGGAATGGTCCTATCCACTATTAAGATGCTCTTCCCATCCCAATCTAATAAAAATATATCAAGTCTCATCCTCAATTAAGATGCTCTTCCTGTCCTAGTTGAGATTTTATATATACATTTCAAGTCTTCATGCTAACGGAGATCAACTACCACAGAGGGCCATATTAGAAAGTTCAAGTCACGATTCTTTAGTTTCCTTTTTTTTGGCTATGATTGTGATTAGATAGATTCTAGCAAAAAAGAGTGGTCAACAGGGGACCACTAGCAATCACTGCTTTTGTTTTTTTCTGGGTAACTTCCCATTGCTGACACGAGGAAGAGCAAATTAATCTTATCCTATGATCCTCCGAATTATCATCTTTGGCAATATCTCTTCCATATGTGTATCTGTGTCACTATAGAATCAAGAGCAGTATCTGAAGATAGGAGAGGTCCATACTATTAACAGATTATAGTTGGCAGTGTTTTAGATTCAATCCTACTATGATATAGAGGAACCAAGGCCATCTGAGGTCATGGTCTCAACAGACATCTTTGACAATAGTGAGTTACATGTCTTCCTCTACATGAGGACTTGTCCCAGGCTCTACTTCATATGCATTCCTTTCTGACTTCTGTAGCATGAGATTCCTGCAAAAGTGGCTTAGAGTTCACAAGTGCAAGGATATCATTGTCCTGGAGGTGTTGTTGGTCAGAAGGTTGCTGGCTGGATTAGATAACCAGTTTTCTTCCACTGTTCCTCAAAATTCTGCTTACGAGGCAGAAGTGGAACTGAGCCACAGTAGCCCTCAGCACAGGTTCATCACAACTTTTATTCCCTATTTTTTTTTTTTTTTGCTTTACCTTTCCCAGTGCCCCCTAAATGTTTCTGAATGTTTTTACAATGCTCTAAATGCATGTAAACCTTGGTCTAGACTCCTTTGGGAAGCAGGATGGAATCCAAGTTATAGTGTTCACCCATTTGACCTTTTACCTTTCTTTTAAGTAAGAAGCATAGTATTTGAGTTAGCTTCCCAATTCCTTCCTCTGGCACCTCTTCCGCCATCTTTACTTTCAGTTGTGTTCTCTGTCATGTCCATGTTCACATCTTCTACAATGCTGCTATTTGTGAGCACTGCTTTTCCTGTTCATCTGTTTGCTAATCCACCAACCAAACTCTTGGCATTTGGAAAGATTCCTGGTCAACAGTCTCAGTCTTGATTGGGGCTAGAGCCCCTTCTTAGCCTTTGGATGCCCAAATGAGAAGTTGGTTTGTGGTTGATAGCTCCCTGATCAAATAGTCCAGGCTTACTTAATTGAATAGTTCTACCTGGAGTGGTGAATTTAAATAATGAACACAAAAGCATGGATAAGTCTGTGTAAGTCCACCAAAAAAGTGATGGGTCAAAGCTCAGTTCAAGTAGCATTGGGAAATTGGCTCAATGGGGTCAGAGGCTGGCCTCATCAGTTTGCTCTTATGACCTTGAATCTGCTTCTAATGTCCAGCCCTTGCTGGTTTCCTTTCTAGAATCCCACCATCATTTGATTAGCAGTGTTTCACTAAAGACTTGTATTCCTGACTTAACTTAAACCTTGTAGCTAAGAAAGAACATTGGTCTTTTCCTTATTGAGTCTCAAGATTGCTTTGTGCTTTATGTTAAATACCTTCATAGGCAATCTGGATTTTTTTCCCAGAGAAATATGAGTTATGAGTTATTAGATCTTCTAAAATTTCTCTAAGATGATTTTTTTTGTAGCAGCCATTAATTTGTCCGTGTTTCTCTTCTCTTAGTAGCTCAGGGAGTGATGCACATTTATCCCCTGGTACCCATAGGGATTGGTTTCTGGATCCCCTAGGATATCCAAAAGTGAGGGTGTTCAAATGTCTATGTAAAATGGTGAATGTTTGTAACTAACCTTCATGTATCCTTCTACATACTTGAAACCTTCTCTAGATTAGTTCTTATACAAATGTCATGTCAATGGTTGGTACACTATTGTTTAGGAAATAATGACAAGGACAAATGTTCAATATAGGTGATTTTCCCCTAATAATTATGAGCTGTATTTGCTTGAATTTTCAGGTAAATAAGAAGGATTTTATGTCTTTACAAAAACTCTTTCATTTGTCTCACACCCCTGTGAATGGCTCCAGTGAGATCCAAGCCCATTAGTGAGGCTCTGTTCCCTTTCCATGTTGCTTTTAATGCATCTATTCCTCTGCTACTGGAAGAGAAGACTGTTTGATATGGATCACAAAAGGTAATTGTGGTAAGCTAGGCACATCTTGATTTTGGAACAGTGAATTAACAGAGGGATAGTTATTTTGTAGCTTCTGTATTGGGGGTTCTGAAAGTAGAGTGAGAAAATGTGTGGCAGGTATGCAGCCTTTGACAGAAATCAAAGCAGAAGGAACATAGGCTGTGTTGGGTTGGGTCTCCAGATCATGTCCCTGTTTCCAGAATGATCACTCTGGTTGCCTTGGTCTGTGCTGGGTTCTTCTGTTGTGCCCAAATTCTGAACCCCAAATCACCAAGAGACCCATTACAATGCAAAATCAAAGAGTCTTTTATTGTTTAGTGAATTAACTTAGTTCACTCAATGTCCAACATAGCCAATAGGGTGAGGAGGACTGGGAGAGACCGAGGGGCAAGGAATTTATTTGGGCTGGAGCAAGGGGAGTGTCTGGGGTCTGCAACAATTTCAGGATTTGTACACTTCTGGGCTTGGACAACCTGTCCTGAGTTGATTGGTCACCTGCAACAGGTGGTTTCTACAGCCTATAGACCCTCCCAGGGCAGTTGCTATGCTTTGCATTCCATTGTTATCATAAATCATATCCAGAGCCCACCAGCTAACTTCTGATTGGTTCCTTGACACATGGAAGGTATCTGGCTTCCTAGTGACTAGGAGGCTGGGCTGGGGAGGAAACTCAGCACATGTTGCTGAGTCAGTGTCCTTTGTCTTGCCGGGTCTTTTCTGCAGCCTTTCATGGCTGCCAAAGCAGGGGGCTGGATGAGGAGCTGGTCCCTTCACTTCATCCACCTCTATGATGTACAACATGAATCAAGTTCCAGATGGCACTCCATGATCACCTTCCTGTTTGTTCTCAGATAATGAGCACAGGCAATAGGGATGTTTTTACTTACAGCTTTTGGTGTCACTACTCAGCTTCTGCTCTTTGTAAAGCTCCCCACCTTTGGACTTCTATATCCAAAGCAAGTCCAGCTCCTAGCAGCAGCGCCAGAAATAAGGAACATGAAAAACATGGAGGATTAGAATTGGAGAGACAATTCCCTAGTCCTTTTCAGTAAAAACCCTGTAGTTGTGCAATTAATTCTTACACAAGGAGGAAGTGGGGCTGCCTCCCAGGCAGGGAGGAAATGTCTTATTTGGATTCTACTTTCCAAGGTAAGGAAGAAGTATTTAAAGGCTACTTAGCCTCTCTCTAGTCCTTGAAACTTATGGATGGTTCTATCAAAAGTGAAGGTTTTAAGAATGAATAATAAACACACTTTACAAGATAACTACTAGTAATTTGCTCCCTCTCTATTTTTCTGAGATGGATTGATTTCACAGGTACAGGGAAGGCCAATGATCTGTACAACAGGAGAGCAATTTGCTCCATCCATGATCGGCAGACACCCCACTGATGGATTGCAGGTTAGGCTTTCCCACTGGGTACTCTGTCTCTGGATGCTCTGCAGGAATCCAGAATTTTCAGAGTTAGTAAGGAGGGTGGATGACTTTTCTCCCTATAAGTGTTGCTTGTCAATGAAAACAGTCTTCCTTTGGGCATATGCTCCTCATTCTACCTCCAGCGACAGTCCCCTTGGGGCCCTATTATCATAACATAACTGAGACCCTCTCAGGAGAATTGCAGGTAAAAAATGTAGCATCTGCAGGCAGCTGTCCTCAGATATTTTATGTTAACATTTTTTGGTGGAATAGCTCCCGATTTACAGAAAATTATAGATCTAGGACAGTTCCCATTTTTCTTATTGCTTCTCCTAATGTTAATATGTGCCAGAGTAGAGGGTACAGAGCTGCCCAGAGAGGCTCTAGATAGAGAGTGGAACAGAACTGAAGGATTAGAACTGTTGGAGTCATTTCAAGAATTGAAGGTAAATCATGAATTGCTGTCAACAGAAGTTTCTGTTCTGCCTGGCCCTTCCACCATTCAGCTCCAAATAAGCACACAGGGACTTATATTAATTAGAAACCATTTGGCTGATGGCTTGGGCTTCTTACTGGCCCTCTCTTAATTATTAACCCATGACTATTAATCTATGTTTTTTAATATGGCCTTGTCTTACCAGAGAATGTTCAGACTTGTTACTCCTTCTGTAGCTACATGGCATCCCTCTATCACCTTATCTCTGCCTCCTTGGTCCAGAATTCTCCTTGTCTGGTAGGCCCGCCTATACTTCCTGCCTGGCTACTGGCCAATTAGTGTTTTATTCATCAACCAATAATAGAAACACATATACAGAATGGCATTCCCCCATCAACTTGCAGGATTGTTATAGCAGATGAAGAACATCAAAAAACAAACCCAGAGCAACATCTTTGTCTCTTCATGAGGATTTCATCCCCAGGCAATCTGGCCTTGGATACCAGAGTATAAAAGATGCGTAGCCTTTGGTCAACCTAACAACTGGTACTAAAAAAAATGATCTCATCTTAAATAGCATATTCATTAGGCCCAAAATTAAATATGTAAAGACTCTTGATTTACATTCTCTCCTACACTTGTGCTTTCCAGACACTGACTCTCCTTTAGAAGCAACTGTGTTTTTGTGTGGGTCTTTTCCTGGAGACCATTATTATACAAATGCACATGTGTGTACCTCTTTCACTTTGTGTGCAAATGTTACAAGTGTGTGGTGTAAGCATGTGTATTAATGTGTATGCCGTTGCACACACATGCACAGGCCAGAGGAGGATGTAGGTATCCCTAGAGACAGAAACTGCACTTGGAGCTGACCTTTCAGCTATGCTGGATGGGCAATGATCTCTCAGGATCATCCTTCCTTTGCAATCATTGCTGGGGTTACAAACACACATGGTCATTCTTGACTTTTGCTTGGGTGCTGGGGATTCAAACTCAGGTCCTCTTGGTTGCACAGCAAGCACTTCTACCCAATGAACCATCTTGCTTATTCACCCTGATACCCCTTTTCTAAAATAAAAATAATAGCATCTGCAGTTTTCTTTGGATATTTTATGTCAACATTTTGGTAATTAGAGATTTACAGAAAATTGTGGTTATTTTCATATTTTTCTCTTAAGAAAATACTTATAAGGAAGTATTTTCATATCTCCTCATTGGTTTTCTTAATATTAATATGTCATGTTACTATACAGCACATTTATCAGATTTAGATATGTAAATCAGTACAGAACTATTAATGAAAGTACAGATTTCAATTAGGCATCGTAGGCTTTCTCACTAATGCTCATTTTCTCTTCTGGGACTCAACGAAGGATCCTGCAATGAACAGTAGACAGACCTTCCTGACCAACACCACACTCCTTTCTTTCTTCCTCCACACTCCCTCCTTTCCCTTTTCAATGATGTAGTTAATCTGACATGAATGCCGACAGGCATGCCATAGACCTGCATGATTTACAGGAGATAGTGATTTATGAAGCCACCACTGTGATCAACATACCGAAATCTTGTCTGTCCACACCCTTTCCCTTGGTGAATACTGATGTGTCCTTCCTTACCCTATGTTGAGATAGTTTTGTCCTTTGGTGATGTCATAAAAATGGAATCAATGTGCAACCCTTTGGGACTGGTTTTGCAAATCCAGTACACTGCCCTTAGACAGAGGGTATATCAGTACCTTTGAACTACACTTTCCCTTTTACTTACTAATATAATCCCATGTGGATGGACCACTGCTTTTTATTGATTTACCTATCAAAGGACATTTTACTTCCTAAATTTTGAAATTCAGGGATTTCTCATAACCATACATAAAAATCTTGACTGAAAAATATTTTTTGGTTTTATTTAAAAATATTTTAAGACTTTTTAATATATTTTGATTATATTCTTCCCCTCCCCCAGCTTCTCCCTGATCCTCCCTGTCACCATACACAACCAACTTCATGTTCTCTGTCTTTCTCAAAAAAAAAGCAAAAATCAAAACAAATCCCAAGAATTACATAAGATAAAAAGTACTCAAACAAAACAAGATGAAACCTCCACCCCCACCCCCCATAGAGTTTATTTTGTGTTGTCAAGTACTCCTAGGCGTGGGGTCTGCCCTGGAGTGTGGTTAATACATTTAAAAATGATCAATTAACATGTGATTGCTAGAAACAAAACAGAAACAACTCCCCTCACCCCAAAGTGAACAGTACAAAAGGAAGAAACAAAATATAGAGTGAACCTCAGACATACGCAAAAGCAGATGAAACTTTGAGAATATGTCTTTGCCCCATTTTATTTTATATAATTCCTTAAAAAAAAAAAAAGACCTTTAAAGACTGCTAGTTTTAGTGCATGAAATTTATATCTATCTATCCATCAATATATGTACATACACACACCACACACACACACACACACACACACACACACACACACACATCACATATGTATATATATGTGTATGTATATATGTATTATGGAACCACAATCTTAAAACCACCTGAGAACCTGAGATGTTCTAGCTCATATGTACAGTCTTCTCTGCTCTTTTTCTTTTTCTCTTCCTCCTCCTCCTTCTTCTTCACTATTTCTTGCATGGCTATAAAGCTTTGCTGTGTCTGTGTCTCCTCGGGACTGGAATGAATTGCTTAATATTACCCATCTTTCACCTTTGATCATGGAATGTGTTCTACTTGTTTCCTCAAGATCTACTCCTTTGATGTGTAACCTATTTATTTATTTCCTTTGTTATATGACACATTTTCTAGAATACATATAACTATATATATATATATATATATATCTGTTCCATTGTTGAAAAAGTTATGTAACTTAATTTTATTTATTTATTTTTTGTATGTACCTATCAATAATACCTGTGTATATGGGTTAAGGGTGAAACTGCTGTGTAGACAAATTTGTATATTTTCTCCCTTGGATAGGGAATAAAGTGTCTAAACTGGTTGACCATACTCCCATTCTGAGAACCATTTTATAGAGGTTTTAGATATTTTTTGGCCTTGTCAGCAGCTGGTACCACAGACCTTTTTAATTTTTGACAATCGAATATGTAGGAAATAGAATCTAATTTGGTTTTTATTTTGCATTTTTCCTGACTTGGAATGAGTTGGAACATATGGAATTTGGATGTTTTGACAATTCTTGGTTCCTTTATGTAAACTGGTTGTACAGAAAATTTGTGAAATATTTGCTTATGAAATGTAATCTTAAAAGCTTTTCATTATTATCTCAGTAAAAATTCTGAATGTCAGGGGTTTTTTTGTTTTTTTGTTTGTTTGTTATAAATGTTCATCTATCACCCCCCAATTTTTTGGCCCTAATGTGCATGTTTTCCAAGTATCTATGATAAAGTGAAGTGTATCTTTTCTTTATAGGATGTGTTCTTTCAGTCTTTTGAAAATTTCTCTGTTACCTCAACATCAAGAAGACTATTTTCCATATATCTATTTTGTAAAAGTTATAAAGTTAGATTTTTTTCACTTAAGTCTTTAATTTCTCTAGAATTTAATAAAAAGCTGTCTAGGTAGTGTTTAAAGCAAGAATTTTAAAGGTAAGATCTGAACTTTAAATTTCAGACTACTGGTTTTGTTTTGTTGTTGTAGATCTTTCTCTGGATAAATTACAGCCTGAAAAGCCACTTATCTTTGGGTTTGGGCTTTATTGTCTCTAAACTAAGTTCAATTTAAATGCAACTCTATAATTATATAGTTGGGTATAAAATAAGCTAATATATATTAAGTACTACAATTCATACAAAATCAATAATTTTATATGGTATAAAGTAGAAACTCAATTTTATTTCTTCATGTGAATGTTTCAATTGTCTCAGCATTATTTATTAAGAAATCCATTTTTATTGATTCCAATTCTACATGCCATAAATCTGTTTCTGCACTTGGCTGTGTTTGTAGCTATTGTTGTGCATGATCTTGTTTCTGTGTTTAGGCATAGAGAATGCATTTCTTTATATTCATTTTTTTTGATGAGAAGTCTTGATTATCATACTGAAGTTTTTCTACCTTCTTTTGTAGGGATATATATATATATATATATATATATATATATATATATATATGTATGTCATGCTAACCCTATCTCTGTACTCCTTGATAAACATTTGAAAATTGCCAAGATTTATGAAGAAAGCCGCTTATAAATTGGAATTGCATTAAATTAAAAAAAAAACCATCAGTAACAGAGAACTGACATCTCTATGGCATTGAGGCTTTCTGCTATAAGCTGAGCATCTCTACCTATTTCTGTGTATTGCCGCTGTCATTTAAATGCATTTGCAATTTTCTTCAGAAGGCTTTGAATGTCTTACATTAGATTGATTCTTTATTTCCTTGTCTGTGTCACTCTGACACTCACTGCTTTATTTAAATTGAATTTGATGGTTATGCTTTGCTACACAAATGCAGCTGACTTCATACCAAGCAACCTGCCCAGAGTCTTAAGAATTTTCTTAATTTGTACTTTCATCTTTTTAGTGGAGGCCTTCCTACCTTTGTGATCATATCTGTTCCCATGACCACACCTGTGCTTTCTGTGTTTCCATCTTGGATACTTTTCTCTTCCTTGTCTTATTGCATCATCTAGAGTTTCCAGGGGTTTGTGGATCACAGGGAGTGCACTCAACCACTGGTTTTGCATGAATGGAAAGTGTTTTATTCTTGGCTCAGTTTCATTTGCTGTACAATTGTCAGGTAGTCCCTTCTACTGCTGTTGGTTTAGAGTGTTGTGTTCAGTGGTTTTTGGATGTGACCAAATACTGTTTTTATACCTGAAGTTGAATCATCTTTCCTGTTTTAAGTTTTCCTTAAGAATTTCATACAGTATTTATACAATTTGCCTCAGGAATTTAGCAGAATTCTCTGAATACTCATTTTTAAAAAATGAATTCTCAAATGTGCTACTCTTGGTATATTACATAAACACACTTATTAAATGTCTATAATGCCATTCAGCTTTTAAATATTTTTCTTAAATGAGTGTGCTGGCTTGAATGAAATGATCTCCCCCACCCACTCTTACACACACATGCACCCACCATGGTCTCCTGCATGTGAATAATTGGTTCCTGGTTGGTGACACTGTGGAGGTTCAGGATGTGTGGCCTTGCTGGAGGTGGGCTTTGAGGTTTCAAATGCTACTGTCCATTCCCAGTTTGCTACCTTGTGGTTGGAGATGTGTAGCCTTTCTGCTGTCTTTCAGCTATCCTTTCTGCTGCCTGTTGCCTCTGGGCTCCAATCCTCTGGAACCAAGAGCCACAAATAAATATGTCCTTTTATCAGCTGTTGCTGCTAAGAGCTACTGAGCTACTGGTAGCAATGGCTTTGCCAGAGGCCACTGAGAATATACAGCAGGTATCAGCTAGTTCAGAATATATTCAAATAAAACTGGTTGCCAATGGAGGTGAATACACAAGGACAATTTCCCAGGTGTTTATTGATGATTCTAGGTCAGGCATGAAGCTACTTTAGTAAACATAACTTTCCCAGCAATAGAATTTCTGCATGTACTCTTAGCTTCAAGGTCCATCCAACTAACTGCTTATTGAATTTCAATGTCACTTTCTGTCTGGGAACTCTGACCACTCAGAGCTATGCTCTTACCTTACTCACCATGCCCAGTCAACATGACCAACCTAGACACTGTGTGATCAATTTGGTTCCGTTTCTTACTGTTTACTCAAGAAGTGCTGCGTGACTCTGAGGATATGATTTTTTTTTTTTTTTTTTTGCTGTAGAAGTAGGAGAAAAATGAGGTGTGTGTGTGTGTGTGTGTGTGTGTGTGTGTGTGTGTGTTGAAAGGAAGATGTAGTTGAATGTTCAGAGAGAGGTGTGAGAAATGTAAGAAGTATGAGAGAAATGTGAAGAGATGTAGCTGAGCAGGTAGAGAGATATAGAAGACATAGCTGATTAGAAGAGAGATGTATGTGAAAGAAGATGCATATGGCTGTGTGGAGAATGTAACTATGGAGAGAGATGTCACTGTGTAAAGAAGAAGTGTGGAGGTGTAGCTGTGTGGAGAATATATGGAGAATGAGTGGAGAATGTAACTACATGAAAATAGACGTAACTATGTATAGAGATGAATGGCTGTGCAGAAGAGAGTTGTATGTATATAAAGAGAGATATGTAACAGTATGTAAAGAGATGTAACTGTATAGAGAGATTGTTGAGAAAGAGAGATTATACAAGATGAAGTAAAAGAAAAGATTGCTACCAGGAAAGTGTGTCCTTGTTTCTTTCTTCTTAAGATACCATAAGAAAACCTGTGTGTTTCTTTGTTTACCCTCAGACAGAAAAAATCTAGGCCTCAGATAGAGAAGATATTTTCTTAAGTCCTTGCTGTTCTTAAGGCATTCTCTTTGCTATCCTTGGTGCAGTCCTGGCAGCTGGTCTCCCAGGCTTCCATAGTAAGTTTTAGCACAACAGAATAGAAGCAAATGCATTGTTTTGTTTGTTTGTTTGTTTGTTTTTTATATAAAAGTATAGTTTCAAGGGTACTTTTTATTTATACCAGTGTCAACTTTATTACTGTGGAGTTTTAAAAATGCTATCCTGTTAATAATTTCTAATACATCTATGAATACTACTTTTTCTACTTTATTTTTATTTCTATTTTTTTCTTTCTCATGGTGCACAGTGAGCGAGGCCCCCTCACAGGTAAGTACACTTTCTAGCCCTGAGCTTCACCCCAGACCAAGGTCCTCCTGATTTGTCATTTTTACAAGGCTGCTTTACTTTATTATTATCTTATCATTTTATTTCTATTATTTCTCCCCAAAGAGGTTCATTTGTCATTGGCAATCCTCTATATTGCATTTCCTTTCCATTTTTTTCTCTCATCTTATTTTCTTTCCCATTCTTTTTATGTTTATTTTCTTTTCTTCTATTTTTTTATCAGCTTTGTCTAAGTCATTTACTTAGCTTTTCCTTAATACAGTCTACTCAAGTGACTACTTTTCCTTCAAATATTGAATTCACTCTTTAAATACATATTTGTCATGTAATTATTGGCCAAACAACATATACATCAAGCTGCAGGAAGCGCACACATCTGGAAAAAATCATGGAAACAAGAGCAGGATGGGGACACAGACTCCTTTATCCTGCTCCCACTTCTAAGGCTACTCTGAGCATTCAGGAAGTGTAGATGTCAGGGCCCAGACCTGGCTCTTCCCCTCTTGGTACTGGGAACAGGGAAACAACTTATGTGCAATCTGACAGTCTTGTTTTTCAGTCCTGTTTTGACTGTTCCAGATTCTCACTGGGAAACACCTACCTTTCCTTGAACACAACCATGGGGTTTAGACCTGGGTCCTGGCTTTTCTCATGTGGTCCATCTCTGCAGGTTTTCTTGAGGTCTACTACAGGCTAGCCACACTGGACCGTTAGTTGTCTGATTAAGGCAGCCATTCTTCTTAGTGTCTTTCTAACTTCCTCTGTGATTTATTATTTCAGTTATTTTGAAAATGTGTTTTTTCCTAACTTTTCAAAATTCATTTTGCCTCCCAGCTTTTTATCATGGAAAGAAATAACAAATATAAAGACAGTTTTGAAAAAAAAAAAAAAAAGTAGGAGGCTGAGTAAATGGTTCTCAGTCCATAAGGGTTTGCCCTGCAAGGAGTTCGGGTTCCCAGAACTCATAAACACCTCATGCAGTAGTGTGCCTGTGATCTGGGGAGCCTTTGGGGAATGGGGAGGCCGGCTATGAAGCTCATGAATAGCTAAGCTGTCTGTGAAGGAGAAAAATAACAGAGAGGCCTGGTGTCAACAGGTATAGGAGGTTGTCTTCTAGGATCCACAGACATGTTCAAGAGCATCTAATACTTCAAACAATTTTGCATCCTTCATAGCTTTGTTAGTATATTAGTTACATAATATGGGTACATAATAGTTACATAATATGTGTTCCACATAATTATTAATTAAATCAGATAAGAGATACTGTATAATGTATATGCTATTGTGACATATTTTACATTTGCTGAGTAGATAGCTCAGCTGATGTATAGTTTTACTTCATGTAGATTTCATTTTCTTCATGTAGTCTTCTCATTCCAGAAGTGTCTGTATTCCAGAATATTTTCTTTTAGCATCCCATGTAGGATAGGTGTGTTATGAGAGTCTCTTCTTGGTTTTTAACTTTTTATAGACTATTTAAATTTTAATTTTAATAGTATCATCTTCCTGGAAATTACATTGGTGGGAAACTCTGTCCCCCTTAGGTATTTGCAATCCCTCTGCATTCTGGCTTTGGTGCTTTTTAATGAAAGTCAGGCATTAATTTTGCTGGAATTCCTTTGTGTGTGATGTATTTTCCTCTTGTTTCCAAGGCATTGTCTTTGACTTTCACACTTTATTGCTCCAAGGCTTATTTATCTTACTCTCCATATTTATCTTACTTGGAGTTTCTTAAGCATTTTAGATGTGTGGTTGAATATATTTCTTTACATTTGGAAGGTTTAGGCTGTGATTTCTCCCAATATAATTTTCTTCTCTGTAATTCACTTCATGGACACAATGGTATACCTCACCTTAGACCACATTTTTAAAATCTCCATTGTTTAATTTTTCTTACTACTTTTAATATGGCATAATCTCTTTAAATATATATTAAATTGCATTTTAAAATAAATGTATTTTTCCCCAGTCAACTCATACAACACAGGACTTATTCTATCCATTTGCCACCCCAGGGTTTACCGATCTCAACATCCTTTGTATCATTTTTCTGACCCTCAGAAATAACCCGTAAGTGGAAGCAGGGTTACGGCAATGAGTGAATAAATGTGGAGAAAATTACTGAAGACATCTGTTGCTTCAGAGAATTTAGGAAGTAAATCAAGCATGTCGGAATGAAATTGGGAAGCCCTCCATCATCAATATGAGGCTATTACACAGAAAATAAAATTATCAGAGCTTGATTAAGGTTCTATGGAATTAAATTGTGTTTTGAAAAGAAAGTGTAAGTATTCTTTGAAACTCAAGTATTTTCCTGGGGAAAATTTGTCTTGTAATACATTGATGGTATTTAGTTACTAATTTTGCCATATATCAAATTTAATTTACCACTTTGTCCAATATTTAAATACTAGAGCTACACTTACAGCTTAATAAGCCCTGTGTGGAAAGTGGGGTGTGTGAATCAACCCTTCTTGAAGATAAACTCCCACTTCCGAACCCAAATTTGAGACATTTTACCCCCGAAGCCCCACCCACAGTTAGTCTCTGTGCTCCAGCCAATTTTAACTTGCTGATTTCCAAGTCAGATCATATAAAGTCTTATGAGCAACAGAGAAAGAAATGCTGGCCCCTGACAGTGTGGAGAACAGTGGGGAACTATTGCTTTCCGGGGTACAGAAGAGTGTCCCCGTGTTCTTATCAGTAAAATGTTGGTGAAGGGAGAATCAGCAAATACTTTCTAAGTTCTTTATTGGGGTCAGACTTTGCATCAGTACTCCTATAACTAATCTCAACAGAACCGTAAAATGTGAATTATTGGTTCCACCTTAGAGAAAAAGAGAAAGGATTCTAGTAGGTTCCCCAGGTAGCCTAAACCATTTAATTGACATCCTTCCTTCCTTGCTTGCTTCCTTTTTTTTTCTTCCTTCCTTCTTTGCTTCCTTCCTTCCTCTTCCATCCTTCCATCCATCCTTCCTTCATTCCTCTCTTTCTTCTTCCTTCATTTCCCTCTATCACTTTCTTTTCCTTTGTTTCTTCCTTCCTCCATTCCTTCCTTTCTCCCCCCCCCCCCACCTCTTTCTGCCATATCCAACTTAGCAGTTTCCACTTGCTGCTCATTCACCACAGGTAATCTGCCTACATCTGCTAGATTGTTCCTTCAAAAACATGGAGCTGAAAATACTATTGTCATCTATACATTTTTTAGTGCCCTATAATTGCTGTCAAAATAAAATTCAACTCCTTCCCCATGATCTGCTATATTAGTTAACTTTCCATTGCTATGACAAAACATCCAAGACAACTAACTTGTAAGACGAAAAAGGTTCATTTTAGTTAACAGTTTTGGATCAAATAGCTGCCTGATTTGGTATTTGTGATGACAGTACTTCATGATGGGAACACATTATAAATTAAAGCTGCTTATTTCCTTTCCAGAAAGCAAAAAGAGGAAAGAAAAAGAAGAAAATTTTGGGGCACCACACCACAATCCATAGCAGTACACTGTCAATGACCAGTAGACCTGCCACAGGAGCCCACCTTGTGAGCCATTCAAGTACCTCTTCACAATACCACTCAATGTGTTTAATATATGAATTGGGGCTGGGGGATAACCATCCAGCCATAGCATCCTTCAGTCTTACCTCCTATATTCAGGCCTCAGTTCTAATACACTTGATTTCCTCTGCCCGCTCAGTTCATTAATTATTCCTAGAATGTAGAATATATTTGGCTCAAATTACTTAGATGAATGGATAATGAGTGTGTAGATGGTTAAATCTCACCAAGCAGTAACAAAGCAGGAAAAATCATACTAGAGTATATCTGAAATCTATTTTGTGTTCATTGTATTCAACTTACCTATGCAGCTTTTTCTTAGAGGTAAAACTGAGTGGTTAGAGTTTTTGAATCATGTTTATATTCAGTAAAATCTACCCTTTTATTACAGTTCAGTGAGTTTTGAAATATGCATACAGTCATCAACCTATAACTAGACTCCAGGCATCAAATATGCTCATCTCTTTAACATATCAAAACACCATCTTTATAGTTTTGCTTCCTCTAGAAGGTCAGTATAGAATTATACTAAATATAGATTTTTGTGTCCATTTTCTTTCAGATGCCGTAACATTTTAAGATTCAACCATTTTGTGTGTGCCAGTGGTTTGTTCTCCTTTATTATTGTGTTAACACTGTATAAAACACTATGCCTTCTTGTGCCTTTAACAAGCAGTGGGCATTTGCAACTTTTCCAGTGTTTGGCTTTCATGATTAGAGTGTCTGTGAACAACCATGTCCAAGTCTTTGTATGGACATAAATACTTGTTTCTCTTGAGAGAGATTGCTTGGTCATCTGATGTTGTCTGTCTAACTGTCTAAAGAACTCCCAAAGTGTTTTCACAAAAGGCTGCACTTTTTTTTTTTTTTTTTTTTTTTTTTTTTAATGTTTCCCCAGTTAGATTTCAGGTGTTTCAGTATCACTGAAACAGTATCACTACTGGGGTTGTGATTGGTATTATCAGCCTTTTTAATTTAAACATTTAAAAAGACAACTTGGAGACACAGTCTTCAGAAGAAATCCTGAGATGAGCCACAAAAATGATACAGGCTATGGGTATTGGTCAGGTTAGTTGTCTTTGCCAGTTAAAAGAATTACAAAGCAGGAAACGTTTGGAGCACAACATGTGGCAGCAGAGAAATCTCGAACACTGCAAACAGAACCAGTGATGACAGAAAGGTGCTTATTGTGGGATGAGTAGACGCATGCACACAGTGGATACACATGGAGAAAGGCCCTCTGCAAAGTCAGGGGTGGGGTGGGGGATGCTGTGGGGGTGGGGAAGAGATCCTCTGAAAGCTAAAAAATCCAGTCTCTTCTCCAGGACTGTGGATTTTAAAGTCTCTGAGGAAAATTTCTCTCATAATTTAAGGTTGGTCAGCTTGAAGAAAGGCAGGGAAGTTGACTGGCCCACAACTGTTGTGTGACATGTTCTGATAAAGCTTTGAACCTGTTGAGTCTTTACATGAACAGGAGCCCCTTTGGGGAGAGACTGGGGCCCACAGTCCTTTATTTTGAGCTGCCACACTTTTGTGTCACTCAAGTCAGGAGAGTGCTGAAGAAGCTGGCCACCTTGGAAATTCACCACCTTTATTATCCAGCCACCACCTTTCCCTATCTGCCTACCAGGGTCTGCATAACTCCTAGTTACTCATTATGGGTGTTGTTGGTTTGTGAATGACACAAGGTCTCACGTGTCCCAGACTAGCCTCAAACTTGCTATATAATCAATAATGATCTTGAACATCTGGTCCTCCTGCCTCCATTTCCTAAGTCCCAGAAATTACTAGTATATCCTTCTCCTCTTGGGTTATGTAATGCTGGGAACCAAATCCAAGATTTTGTGCATGGGGGACACATACTACACTCACTGAACTCCATCTCCAGATCTCACTGTGTTACAATGTATATTTTTACTAGTAACTAACCATAAATGTTTCTTTAGGCCATTAGGTGTTAACTACATGTTTCCATGGTGGAAAGTGTTTTATGTAGTTGTCCTGTTTGTATCTGGCTTGTTCTGTTGATGAAGCTTTTGCTTATTTTGTTTCAGTGTTCTGGTTTTTGAGGCAAAACCTTATATAGGCTGGCTTCTAACCCAAGATCTTCCTGTGACACCCTCCCAGGGACTATAGTTACAGACTGTACCACCATGTCTGTCATTGTTGAACAGACCTTTGCTCTCAACCTCAGTGTTTTCTTTTCCTTTTTTCCTTCTAGAGCAGGAGTGGGGGATGAGGTCAAGGCTGCAGCCTTGAACTCACTATGTAGCCCCACAACAGCCTCACATTTGCCATCTTCTACGTTTACATCCTGAATGCTGAGACTAGTTATAGGTCACCAGGACTTGTCTGTCTCCATTGTTTCGATTGATGTCTGCAAAGACAAGAGTTTTAAAATGATGATGAAGTCTAATTTAATAGTTTTTGTCATTTACCATCTAGTTTTTCTTTTTTTTTTTACTGAAAATTTTTTTCATGTAATATATTTTTATTTTGTTTTTTCTCTTCCCCCAATTCCACCCAGATTATCCCCCACCTAATAACCCGCCTAACTTTATGTTCTTTACCTCTTTTCAAAATACAATAAATAAATAAATAAAATTAAATAAAAAAATCAAGAAACAAAAAATTCCCCAAGCAAAAACAAAACTCAAAGCAAATAAACAAATGACCAATAGGACAAATATGTTCAAATAAAGCAAAGCATAGCAAGAAGTCCACAGAAATATTTGTTTTGTGCTGGCCAACTTCTCCAAGGCATGGGGTCTGTCCTGAAGCACAGTTGCCCTGAAGTGAAACTGCACTGGAGAAACTTAATTTTCCCGTTGCCATCCGATATCAAAATGCTTTCCAACCCTAGATTTTACTGACCAGCTAACAGCTCTCAGGCATCCACTGCTCTTGATTGATATTTTACTAACCATGGGTCTCATGGTCAGTCCTTCAGGAAGTTGAACTGTGATGTTCACAGGGCTTACATACAAAATGGGGGTGTTGTTCTACTCTGACTCTAGTCAGTTTAAAACTTTCATCTCTTCAGTGATCATGTTCATCCAAATGTTTTAAAACATATTATTGAGGTTATAATTATATCATTTCTCCTTTGCCTTTACTCCTTCCAAACCCTTTCATGTATTGTCCCAGCTCCCAGCTCTTTCAGATTCATGATCCTTTTCTTTAATGCTAACACACACACACACACACACACACACACACACACACACACACACACACTCCTAAATATATAGATACAATGATCTCCGTTCATGTAATGTTACTTGGTATGTATAAGATAACTAACTAGTGTGTTCTTCCCTGGGGAAAATTATTTCTACTGCTCTTAGAATTCCTTAGTTGCTTGCTTTTTGGTGTCCCCTCCCTATGATGGGATAACTTGCTCAGAATTGACACGGGAAGGGGGAAGCGGGGGTGGGCTTGATCCTGCCTCAACTTGGTATGCCAGACTTTGAACCCCCCAAGGAAGGACTTACTGTGACTCTTTGAGGACTGGATGGGGTGCAAAGGGGGTAAGTGGGGGAGGGGATGGAGAGGGAACTGGGGTTGGTACATAAAATGAAAAATAATATTTTTAAATAAAAAATTAATTAAAAATAAGAGATTCTAGAAAGAAAAAGATTTTCTTGATTGACTGTGGTACTTTGTCTGCAGTCGGGACCTCCTGAGCTTTCTCCCTTCCATGGCATCGTGTTTATTTGTGTCATCCTTGCTCAGGTCATGTTTAGGCAGCCATGTTGATGAGACTTCCTTATCTAAATATTTTTAAATTATGTATTTTATGTCATGAAGTATTCATCAGAGATAATTTATTGGATAATTGTTTGTTTGGAATTTTCAATCCTGTTTTGAACATTTTGACCCCCTTGAAAGTACATTTGGCTTGTGTAGATCACAGGGATTATGTTCTGTGATGGAGAGAACTAGGATTATAAAAATAAAAAGGACTAACATATTGAGACATAGTCAGGCAGTGAGTACATTAATTACTCACATTGCATTAAACATTGTGGCTAACAGATTGACTGTGAAACAACAGCTGTGGTTCCAAGGCAGAGCATAGAAACAATTCTTAGGCCAGCACACCTTGGGAATTTCCTTACTCTTAAATGATGTAAAAGTTAATTGTGAGGTGATAATAAGTGTGTATTTGATAATTATACTTAAATGTGAAATTAATCATAACAATGTTAGAGATGTTACAGGGGATGATAGGAAAGAATTGAGAATTCATCGTAATTATAAACATATATTATAAAGAAAGTAACATAGTGTTATTAAAAGGTAGCATTTTATTAGCATAAAATGTATATTAGAAATTCTGGGATAACACTAATTTTCAAACATGTAATTATTGTTTTAAAAGAAGAGAAAATGTAGAATTATAAATCCTCAAGTAAAACCAAAGAAAGCAGGAAACTAAAGGAAAGAGATTAACAATTGAATGCAGTTAATAGAAAGTTACATGGAAGATATTATTGAAACTGTATCAATGATTGTTTTAAAAGCTAGTGGGACTAGCAAGATTGCTCAGTGGTAAAGAGCTTATACAAGCTTGAGGATCTGAGTTCAGATTCCCGGAATCCCCATGTAGAGCTATGCTGTAGGGCGTTGTCCTTTGACCTCTCTACACAGACAGACAGACAGACACACAGAGAGAGATCAATAGGCAATTATCAAATATATTTATTAGACAGATTTTTATAGTATTTTGAAGAGCAAAATTAACTATATATTGTCTACAAGAAACCCATCATAGTGATGAAGACATAGATCACTGATGTTAGGTTAAAAGTAAAGAGAAAACCTATCTGATATATCATTCTAACATGAGTCAAAAGAAAGCCAGAAAAGCTATATTATTTCTCAGAAACTGTGAATTTCAGAATCAAGAAAGTTATCAGGAGTAAATAGGGACATAATATTGATATAAGGAGCTAGGTCTCTAAGGTTGAAAAATAATCCTAAATATGTATTTGCCACTAGACTTTCTAAATGTGTCCAGCTAAAACTGTGAGGAGAGATTTATAATTATAATTGAAGACCTAAACAGTCCTCTCTCAACAACTGATATATGAAACAGGCAGAAAATCAATAAGGATGGAGTTAGCTTGAGCTGAACTATCAATCAAACTTATGAAATTGTCCTCCATAGGCTATTTCATCTAAGGACAAGATAAACATTCTATTCTTGCACACTCACATGGCACACCTACTACATAGACCCCCTTTTACATATAACATGTATCAGTGTTCTTTAAAATTAGAAATCCTGCCAAATTCTCAGATAGGAACAAGAAATCAATACCCAGGCCCTCCCTCAGCACCAGGAGATGGCAAATGAAAGCAATGGCGAGTGAAACAGAAGAAATAAAAGAAACACAGCCACACAATTTTAGGAGCATGTGAGGAAAAAAAAAATTGTAAGTAAACTGCGTGCTTCATATTACAAAACTGGAATGGAACAGAAGCAACAGAAGAAAGCCGTGTTTTTATAGGTTGGACTGTAAAATAAATGCATATGCCTAGATCCTGACAATGATTGCATAAGCTAATGGATAAAACCAGAAGAGCTGACAAGACTTAATGCTGTAGCAAAGACAAAGCAAAGGAAGCAGCGTTCATTGCTATGGGCATGTGAAATGACATGCCTACTTATTAAGATGCTCTGCAGTCTGATAAGCATAACCTAGTGTCTTGTTCCTTAATGCCTGTCCAATTGATATGAAAACATACGCTCACACAGAAACTTCTTTACGAATATTTATGGCAGCAGTATTTATAACCATCCCCAAACTGAGATCGTGAGAATTTGTCTTTGATAAATGAATGAACATACCAACTGAATAACATTCTTGCAATGGAATATTATTCATCAGTAGAAGAAATGCATTCTCAATTCCAAAAGGGCCATGTGAGAAGACTTGACTGCCCATTTTGAAGCAAAATATGTCAATATGAAAGTCTCTGTATTATATGATCCAATTGTATGGCCATTTGGAGAGCATGAAATCTCTGTGACTTTTACAAAGGCTGGTGGTTTGGGAAGTTCAGCAGAGTAAAGTAGAGTGGTAAATGGAAGACAAAGTTTGCACTTTTTATATACTAACCCAACAAAAAACTGCTGCCGTAAATATTAGTAAAGAAGTTTCTGTGTGAGCGTATGCTTAACCACCAAGGTATATGCACTTTTTATATACTAACCCAACAAAAAACACATTCAAGAAGAACAAATAGGACCACATAATTTTAGGACCATGTGATAAGAATATGCAATTACTACATACTACCCGCGACAAAAGTTGCAATAACATGAGCAACAACATAGAGCAGTATTGGTTATAGGCCAAATGGTTAAGCAAATATCTATAACTCAACTCTGGAAAGATTGCATAAATAAATAGATAAAATAGATGAATATTATATAGAATGTGTCCAGCAGACTTCCCACTCCTTAAGTGGGCTCTACCTAGTTACTTTTTGCAAACAGCCCTGTGTAGAGAGCATGGGAAAGAAGCGACTTTACAGTGCAGAAATCTGATGGACACTTCCTCTAAGTGATGTCGTTGTCAATGGCAGTATGTTACTTCAAGGGTAGGCATCCTTAACACAGGATAGTAAACATGGCTGTCCCTTCAGTGTCTTTCTCTAAAATACCCATGGACCAGGTCCGTACCTCTTGACAGATATTTATCCACCCAGCCATCTCCTTCGCTGTCCTTATGTCTCCTTTTCAAGACTTCCCAGATCATTCTTTTTTCTCCTCTTTCCATGTTTCATTGATTTATTTATTTGGCATGGTTTTTCTGTGCAGTACCACTGGCTTTGAACTTGTCACCTTCCCGTCTCCAACTCCTGAGTGCCAGAATTAGAGATATGTTTCCCAACACCTAGCATCGAGATTCTGAAACTTTCTGTTGGAGGTCTAGACAGGCTGGTTACTTTGGAGCATTGTGGGCACATTAACACGGTGATTGTTTGGAAAGCCTGAGCTAACCGTGGGCTGTGGTGAGTCACTGTACCTCCTGTCATGTGGATTCCCTCATTTGTAAGGCTAACCAGAAAGAAAGGATTTCTGGGCTTCCTCATGTATTCACTGCTATAATACAGTTGCCTTTCCACCCTGGTTTGTGAGTAAGACTTCAGTGTGAACTAGGGTTTTCCATTCAGGGAAGAGTGTTTTCTTTTTTTTTGGTTTGGGTAGAGTGAGAAACTTGATTTTCTTTCTAGAGATGTTGCCTTTTTGGTTTAGTGCTGGCCAGCTGTCTCACCCACCAGGAAGAAAAGAATAGAACTGATTATAATTGGCTAGTTATAGTACCATCCCACAGAAATGAGAGAGACAAGTCAGAGTGAATGGCTAGCCTTTGCCTTGCCCTCACAGAAAAAAAAGCTGGTGAAATTTAGAAACACAGCTCTGTCTATTCACCCAGGCACTCTACCTGAACCAACAGCTAGCTATTCGTGAAACTTTCCACATTAAACTTGCAGTTCCAGTAAAGTTCATGGCAGCCTTGAAAGCCACAGAAAGAGGTGACAACACACATTCTTCTTGGTCTGACACAGAGCAGCTAAGAGCAGAAGGCTTGACTGCGGCTGCAGAGGGCATGGCCGCACAGCTGCGTTTCTACTATGAGCCAGCCCCTCCACACATAAAGGGTCCCTGCTTGGGGGCTTTACATGCTTTGGTCCTAATCTTTCTCCAAATCCAACAGCATAAATGCTTCACAGAAGGGGAAACTGAGGCCTGAGGCACAATAAATAACACCCAGTTTAGTTCTGTTCAGGGCACTAATCTGTATGACTGCCCTCACCTACTTAGTATATTCACATCTGCTAACTCCCATCCTCACTCTAGAAGGGCCTCAGCAACACTTTCTTTGACCATACAGAAAATTCAAAGGATTCCCTTTTCCATAATGGTTTCCCTGTGTACACCACATAGAGTAATGTTCCTATGTTCACACATTTTCCCCTTTTGCAAGTCAGTAAATGCCTGTAGAAAGGGGGCCATGCTTCACTAAACTTGAGTCCTCAGCACCTGGCAAGTGCTGGGTGCCCAGAAAATATTTGTTCAGCCACAGGAGTCCTGGCCAGAATGAAACCCAGACCTCTCGACACATAGCCGGAATGGTTTCAGTGGCATGTTATTACCTTCAGACCTCTAATCCCTTCCAATGTGCAGATTATCTTCTGCATAACAACCCCTTTGTTTCCTTACCCTAAGCCCTACATGGGGTTTTTGTGAGAAGAGGGAAGATCTTCATCACTGTTTTTAATACAAACACATGTATAAGGGCCTACTGGGTGCCATCTGTAGGCTCATTATGTGCCAAAGCCTGCATTTGTAAACTTCCCCGTTGATCCCTGAAGGTCTACCCCTAGAGTGGTGCCATAAGAAGGTTAGGGGTGTGTGACGGGGTGTGCCAGGTACTGGGCTAAGTTCTCTCTGCTGGCATGAAGACTTATGTAGCTTAGTTTCAGGTGGGCCCCTGAAATGGGTTGCTCCTTGGGGTTGGGATAGATAGAGAGCAAAGAAGCCTGGGAAGGTCTATTTCTCTAACCTTTTATTTTCCTTTTTGAAAAAAAATAACGGAAATGGGCTTGTTTTGCTGTGCCAGTTTCAGAGGTCCAGAGGCAGGCATAATATAAGTCACTCACTCCCTTTAATTCTGCATCTATCTACTCGGGGCTTTGAAACAGGTTTCTGAGTACTTCCAGCATTTCATCTCTACATATTCTGGTTTCTTACAAGGTCACATAGAGGGTAAAGCTGAGAACATTCCAAAGGGATTATGCTCAGCTGCAGCAACCTGAAAAAGCAATTGATAAAGGCTTAGCTGCTCACTAAGGCCACAAGGGACAATCACACACAGAGAGCCTCACAAGGCACCAAGGCCTGTGCCACCTTATAGCACCCTCCCTGATAGGCTGAATTCATACTGGAGATTAAGATGTAGTGACACAATGAACTGAGAAAAAAAAATCAGAAACTGTTCTTTACAGCATTATAGGGTATACGGCATTATGCGCAAACATGGACGGGGTCTTTCAGTATGGATTCACTGAGGGAAGGGCTTTGTGGCCTGGAGTCTGGAAAATGGAGGGAATGGAAACTGCATTTCAGTTAGGGAGTAGGAAATTGCGAGAGCCACGCGGAAGGAAAATGGACAGGGCGAGGGCTGTGAGCTCAAAGGCACAATGTCATTGCACAGCACTCTGTGCAGACCTTTCACTCCACAGATGCGTATCAGTATGTGTGAAGTCTCCTCTGTGGTACTGGAACTCAGTCATGGGAAAAACAAAGCAAAACAAAATAAAACACATCACTGCAACACACACAAGGTTTATGTGACCATGAATGCACCGCTTAGTTACAGTCACAATGTCAGTGTTTTTGTTCAATCTAAGTGACAACCGATATGGAGGCGTATTTGGATGCTATGACAGACATAGAAGACATTTCATAGGATTTGTTCAGAATGTGAGGGGTGAAGAATTGTGAAGTTTAACCATAATATGGGACTAACTCTGCTGGGATCATTCTTCTCTCACCAGAATACTGTCACTTCCTGAGTAGGTCCCGAGTAGGACAATGGCCATATGATAATGGGTAAAAAGTGTCATATTTACAAGAACTGGCAGAAGGTGGCTGTGAAGAGAAGGCTAGGGTGGAACAAGGCCAGTTGGCGTGCAGTGTCCCAAATTGTAGATGTTTCCTTGAACTTCTGGAGAACTAGACTAGACAGTTAGAAAACGGCTTTCTGGCAAAGGGTGGTAACTCTGGCAGCCAGTGGGGGACCCCAGCCATTGGCAAAATCCTAAAGATGCAGTTTTCATTCACTTTCCTATACCTCATCTCTACCCCTATGGAGCCAGAACATGAGTGCAGAAATGGGTCTCTCTGGTTCACAGCTGATTCCTCAGCTGGAGAATAGTGACTGGGTGGAAGGAATGTAATAAATACCCTGCATGTCTCTCTTCATGTGTATGTCTATGCACAGCTACATGAATACGGGCAAACGTGTAGTCATGTCTGTGTATACACATAAACATGTCCCTCGCTATGCATTTATATGTATTTATATATGTGTGTACCCACAAACTTGCACATGTATGTATGCATACATACATACACACACACACACACACACACACACAATTATCTGGGCAACTTTTACATAGGAAAGTTTAATGAGACAGATATATATTGAAAACATTGAACAAGTTATTCAGAGCTTGGGAGATAGCTCAATGGGAAATTGTCTGTTGCATGAACATGAGGCCTCAAATTCAAATCTCTCTTACCTAAATAAAATTTGGGTGTAGTGGCATGTATTTCTAACAGCAGTACTGGGAGATGGAGCCTAGGTGCAGAGATCCTGGGGGAAATTCACTGGCCAACTAGTCTTGCTGAAAAAGAGTAGCTCCAGGTTCAGCAAGAGACCCTGTCCCAATAGAATAAAAACTAAGATGGAGAATAATGAAGGAAAGATATTTAGTGTTGATTTCTGACCACCTCATGTTCATGGGCAGGCACACAGGTATGCACACACATATGCACAACTAAGTTTAGAGTACTTGGGATAGAGTTTGCAGCATGCCATGCCTTCTTACACATCATGTTTAGTTTTAGAAGTAGGCAGACACTCAGTTCGTAGAGGATGCAAGGGCAGTGGAAGAGTGGCTGTGGAACAGGTTGCCAGGTGCTGCATCAGTTTCCTCTCCCTACACAGAGCAACACAACCCTTTCCTGGAGCTCAGGCAGTGGGTTGAGGATGACTGTCTTAAAACTCTAGGCTCGGGTGTGTGTGTGTGTGTGTGTGTGTGTGTGTGTGTGTGTGTGTGTGTGTGTGTGTGCATGTTCACTACTCATGCCTTGGTTTTTTCCAGGGCTGAATCAAGGGTGCCTGTGACTCTGGCTCTGAGAATATCAGTTGCCAGCCTCTGGGTTTCTAGTAGCTGGACTGTAAACCATGGCTCTCAATGTCAGTATTCTCCTCCTTACCTAGCTATGAAGAAGCTGCCCGAAGAATTGGAAGCCAACTCAGAGGCATTGAAACCAAGTGCTTATGAGCACAGCCATCCAATGGCATAGATCCAAGCACCCAGAGCCAGCACCCGAAGCCACTCCTGCCATTCTGTGGGAGCTTTAAGGAGGATAACACTCGCTTATTCCCTGAAGAGTGCTCTTTCCCATACACACATTTTGGAAGAAAAGGTCGGAGGCTGCTCTTGCCTAATAATTACAATAGCCATGTGTTCTCCCAGATTTGGTTTCTCAGAAACACATTGTCTGGCCAGGTGTTCTGAACTTGACTTTGGGAAATATAGACATAGTAAACACTTTCACCACAAAGAGACTCTGCTGTGACTGTCCCTGTGGAATACAAGTGTAATTGAGGGTGGATATGAGAGCCACTGTTAGAGGCCCTGTTCTGATTAGGTGACAAGTAACTTTGCCCAACCTGGGAAATAAACCCCACACAATGTAAATGCTTTTTATTTGTAGTTGACAGTATCAGTTATTTGTTATTTTTTACTTCATTGGTTAGCTTGGGCTACCATTTAAAAATATCATAACCTGGGGACCTTAAATAATACCAATTTATTTCTGGATGCTAAAAGTCCAAGAGCAAGTTTACAGCTAATGGGTTCTTGGTAAAGATTTTCTTCTTTTGGATTGCAGGTGTGTTGCTAGGCCCTAGTGTGGCCTTTCTTCCTGTAGTACACAGAGGGCCTTTCTTTCACCATAATTACTTCCCAAAGACAGAATCCCCAAATATCCTACTGATGGTTACTGCGTTGGCATCATTTTGGACAGACAGATGTATGTTCATAATGTATGTTCATGCAGTTCATAATGATGATGCTGATGAAACACTTGTTTGGAAAGGAAAGCACTTGAAAGTTTGCAATTCACCTAAAAAGACAAAAACTGGGCCTCATTGTATATAAAATATACAGAATACTGACTTTTGATGCATTAATAAGCTTGTGGCCTTTGTACTATTGACGTTTCTGAGGCTGTCATTAATGGTTCCCCAGACGCAGAGAACTTCTATTTGGATGCAGCGTGGTTTTATTTGCCTCACAAAAATTCACCTTTCTGTCTATTTTGAATTGTCACTGCATAAGTCAGGTTGTTCAGAAAGATTTGCAAGGGCCTGTGAAAATCTAGTAAGGAGAATGCTCTGTAAATGTGGGTTCTTCCCTTGTCCTTTGTGGGCTGGTATCACTTCCAAAAGGGTGACCATTTTCGTGTGTGTGTGTGTGTGTGTGTGTGTGTGTGTGTGAAGTGTGTGTGTACACGCGCACATGTGATGTTTCTTTCGGCATGTGCAGTCTACATTGCTCTGCCATCACTGGCTTCAGGCTGCGAGTGCAGGAGCCCAGAATGAGTGTAATCACCTTCACTGCAACCCATGGGACTGTCCTCAATTTACTGTCACATTTGGGAAAGAGAAAAGTCCTGGGGATACACTTGCAGTGTCATGCCTCATTTTCTGAGAAGTGAGAATAATGTTGATCTGGGGGAGTGGTGACCCTTGGAACTAACTTCCATGCGTGTCATATAAATCATGAGCTCTACAGTATCATGGGGAACCAACACATTTGGGGATGGTGCTATCATTTGGTAGGATGACCCAGCTGAGAAGAGGAGGTGAAGCAACTCAGTTTGTTGATGACACTGCTAACTCAGCTCCTGGCAGTGCCGGGGGTGACCTTTCCCACTGGGCCCACATGGTTTTCATGTTTCTCCTTAATGGTGAGTAAATCTAGATGACATTTATAAATTTCCACATGCCTAGGAAATTTAATGTCCCTTTCATTATATTTGCTGTTTGCTACCATGGTGAAACAATTTTCTTGAAATTAAATATCATACATTCTAAAAAATTTAGTAACCCATCTTACTTCTTTAGCCTGTATGTGTTTTACTTCCTCGATTATTTATTTGTGTGTGTGTGTGTATGTGTGTGTGTGTGTGTTGCACATGTGTACATATATGTGTATTGCTGTGATGCACATATGGAAATAACAGGATGACCTGACTAGCCAGCTGGTTTACTTCATTTATGATGTGTGACCCAGAGATTGAACTCAGGTCATCATGTTTGGTGGCAAGCACTTTTACCTGTTGAGCCATCTTGCCTAATACAGAAGCCTTGTCCAGGCATTGTTGCATTGATCATTCTCTGAATCACCTGTGTTAGACATGGCTAGGCTATTGTTAAATACCTATAGTGCATTGTTGCAGTGTTTGCAAGCCATAGTAGCAAGTTCCTTACCTATGATGTGATACCAGCTAATTCCCTTCTGGAGAACAAAAGGAAAACATAAGTATTGTTCAAGGAAGGGTGCAAAGCACTTTGAAATGCTTGTCTTCTTGGATCCATACTGTACACCCAGAGCCCACTACTCCCCATTATATAGCAAAAAACAAGAGTCTCAGAAAAACCAAGGGACATCCCCAAAAACCTCATGTCTGGGATTTGAGTTCAAGTTCATATGATTGTGAGTCTCACAGGCATTGCCAAAGTTATTAATGAGTTACCAGAAAAGTTAGATGTAAGACATGGATATGTTTATTGTAGACTCATACATCAGAATTAGTAATTTGAAGTGAAGTTGTTTTCATTTAGAAATTATATCCTTGTTATACAAATAGACTCCATCACTGGACTTAACTACAGCATCTTAAGATAGTAAGGTCCTAGGATGTCACCATGGTAATGCTGCCTGTCATATTTAGAATTTAACTTCCTATGTGATAAAGGAAACAAAGACAGATTGTCCTTAGTGTTGTAGGAATCACCCTAGATGCTCAGGTGAGCTCTCTTAGTGGGAGGTGATGACACAGTTAAAGATGTGCTGACCACCATGTAGGAAGTTCCTAATCAAGACATTCAACTTCGCAGCTTGAAAGCCTGTAGTCTATGCCACGCCAGCCCCTGGTGACTCACTTTCTGAGTTCCTCCTCCAAGAATTCTCCTAGTCTGGTAGCCCTGCCTATACCTCCTACCTTGTTACATCCTGCTTTATTCACCAACCAATAAGAGAAACACTTATTTACAGCATACAGAAGGACATCCCCCATAAGGAATAGGCTCTCTCGTTTCATTTTTGCAAGGAATAACCTGAATCTCAGAGAAGGTACACAAAGGACACATTCTCCAAGGCAGTGATTCCATCAGCTCCTATTGTTTCCCAGTAGTATTCATTTGCTCCTGGGAAGGGTAGCCCCTTGCACACCTCGGTGAGGAAATATTGACCTTAGTATTTATGTCTTAGACATCAAGTGTATATTATCTCTGACATGCATTCTGATCTGACTTTTTCTGGGCTTTTCTGTTGATTAGAATCAGCTCCTGGACTAAACACCAGATCAACTGGTTTAAAATCTACAAGGAAAATCCTGAGCAATGGATTAAAAAACAACTTCTAAATTACTCAGGCTCAACAACATGAAATCACTGACATGCGACCATTTTGATATATAAAAATAGCAGCCTCACATATTAATATGCATCCCAAAATCCTAAGTGATTATTGCCAATAAGCAAATTGGGAAGAAACAATTTTAATATTTTGATATGTTTTTCAAACCAAATACTCAAGTATTTCAGCATTGCAAATGAGCAAGTGTGTCAAACAATCTGCTCTTGACTCTTGTCCAGTTTAGTTATAATCATTTAACCATCCATCCATCCATCCATCCATCCATCCATCCATCCATCCATCCTTCCATCCATCCATCCATCCATCCATCCATCCACATCTGTGTTCTGAAGGCCCACTGTGTGTGTGAAACACTAGATTCGGCTAAGGGGTCAATGGTCTTAATTATGCTTTATAGATAATCCCTAATCAAGGAATTTATAGACTCAAGAGATGAAGCCAAGATTAGACAATGTTCCAAGGAATCTAGCATCTGGAGTCGAGGGTGCGAAATGTGACAGGAAATGCACTATCAGAAATCTCTTAATTTTCCAAACAAGAGGTGACCACTTTGAACGTTTTTGTGTACAGATTTTCTTTCTTAGAATTCTGTTGCTCGCATATACCAGTGTCAAGGAAGCAGGCTATAAAAGAGAAGTTTCCAGTGCACAGTTCAGAAGATTACATATATAATGGATGCCTGAGGTGTTCAATGGTCTCCTCCTTCTATTGTATCCTCATTTCTGGGGAAATTGTGAGTAACTTACTAGTGTTAGTTATCACTTCATACTTATCCAGAAGTTGTTAAGAGCTAACTGATGCTAATACAAGGCTCTAAAGCACAAAGGGATCATCTGGAGAAAACCACACAGGCACTTGAAGAGTTAAAAGAGGTTGAGATGGAAATCCCACTCTTTCTATAATTTATGTTGTTTTTTTTTTTTTTTTAAACAATGAAGGAGGGGAAAGCTTGCCCATGGCAGGGATGAGTTCGCAAACTCAGCTAGAACTCCCCACCCACCTCTCTCCTTTTACAAGAGTCCTTCAGTCTTTCTCAGTTGAAGTTTTCAACATAATGAAAATCCATCCCACTGGATGGGCAGGTAATGCAACCTCTTCACACAACAGCCTTCTTTCTTTGGGGCATTTGAGTGGAGCCATTCAGGTGCATGAAGTATGCATAAGCAAGTGGGTAGGATTTCAAGTTTCAGCCATTGGTGGACTGTAATCCCTCCAGGTAGATATTTAGTTCAGCTGAGAAAGTCATTGAGGAAGACAGTATATCCAAGCAGACACTAATTATGATCTGGGCCATTGAGGATCAGAAGTATGAAATGAGTTTTAGGGTGAAGAGGAATGGCATAAATGACAAGTGGGCTACGGGCTGGCCCAGCAATACCTTCCGATAACAAGAAGGCTATTTTTTTTTTAAATTCTCTCAAAAGAACAAGTGGCTCCTATTACAGGTATCAGATGCTTGAACTGAATCACAGTCCCTAACTGAACCTACTATTGCAATGTCATACCGTAGCTTGTTTGCCAGTCAGGGCAGGTATCCACCCTGCAGACATGGCCACCTGGGAAGGAGTCTTACAAAAGCTAGGTGTGTGGGATCTGAGTTGACTTGCACTGAGCCTGCTTTAAGAATAATGACCAGGATCTGATACCTGCCAGAAAGTCAGAGTGTGTTTAGAGTTCTCTCTTTTCTCTTGGTTCTGTATGTAAAAATAACTTTATATAATGCCCTGCCAGGCAGAGAACATCAGGAATACATCTGGGAGCTGATTCTCATGGAGTTTAGAAACTGGTGAGAGGAACAAAAAGCCTGAATCCCAGAGAGGATGTCTCTCAAGAAGCTGATAAAAAAAAGACAAGGGTGTTTTGGTCTTTCGGTGGCCACAGGGCTCTGAAGATTTAAAGCTCTTGAGATCTGCAAAGGCCGTGAATGCCATGAGACTGAGTTTTTACTTTATAAGATCATGGGGGCTTGAAAAGTAGAGAGAGGAGAGGGTAAATGGCAATGGCAGTTTACAAGAGAACACAGGTATGCAGGGTAGGGTCTGGAGCTGAACTTTCTAGAATGATGAATTGCTTCTAGAGAGTGGCAGGAGACAAAAGGATTAGCCAGGCTAGTTTGTGAATGTTTTCACACGGAAGATTCCATTCTTAGAGTAGCCTAACCACTGGCTACTCTATGCATTTAGAGCAGAATGTTGGACATGAATTTACAATTGTGTCCAAGGTACATTGGGGGTGGGGTTGGGTCAGATGCTCTTCCTACAGATACCCCCAACTGTTAGGTCTCAAACCTGGGACTGGTGGCTATGCCAGTCTCCTGACCAGTCTTTTGGACCAGGGCACCCCCTTTAGGCGGTGGCTCTGCTCTTGCTGTCCTTCCCTCTTCCTCCTCACATGGCCAGATACAGTCTGGACCCTTCTAGATGCCTCAACTGTGCTTTCCCTTTGATTTACAACAAAATCTCTTATCCACCATACCTAGAAGCGTCATGTCCTCCTTTTATTTGTTGTTTTTCTTTTCTTCGCCTAGGTTGAAAGAAATCAGAGTCTTGGAACACAGATGTGAACCAAACTGGCTTCTTGTCTAGAGGAGTTCATAGATATCAGGGAAAAAAGCATAGAGAAAGGCTCACTACCTGTGGCACAAGCTTCAAGAATGTATAAGAGGAAAGAGCTACTGTAGGCCAGGCTGTGTGGGAATGGGTTAAAGGAATCTTCCTAGGAGTGGTCATTTTGGTAAAAGTGCAGATGTCAGCTTGGAAAAAACTGGGAGTTGTCAAGCCTGGGGGAAGAGAGGTGAGCAGGGCAGGTGCAGAAACTGCTAAGATGACCACCAAAAAAGAGCAGAGTTAGGGAGTCCTGGGACATAGAGAACAAAGACAGAAGGACCAATGAAGGAGGTGAACACAGGAAAAGGTGACAAATGTGGGGACCAAGGAGGGGGAGGTCAGGAGAGGGGTGATCAGTGGGGAGTAATGGGGGACACTGAGCACTCACTAGTGGCAGCTGCTACAGCCCTGTGCCTTTCTAGGCTGGGGAGTGATGATGACACTAAAGTTTTCATTGTCCCTAGTTTCTCTACCACACTGAAGAGAACAGGCTGGGCTGCACAGGATCACTGGTGATATACAGATGCGCTTTGTTTTTCCTGTCTCCCGCCTACCTGTGCTTGCTTTGACATCCTTTCTTTTTGGTACTCCAGTCATCTCTGAAAAAAAATTGCCTACACACCCACCCCAACCTGCTCCATTCTGTCTGTTCTTGTTGTGGGAATTCATTCCACCAATAGCTTTGGGGTGCTGTTCTTAGGGCATAGCTGCTTGTCTGTGGACTTACCTTTTAAAAGGAGAGAGACAGAATATATATATACATACATACATACATACATACATACATATATATTAAAGTTCTTGTGTCATGTGCTTCCCATCCTATTCTGCTCCTACCCACTCTCTCCCCACCCACTCCCATATTATCCCATCTTCCCATCTTCAACCCCCATCCAGTTCCTGACTTCCACCCCACCCTGCCTATATAGCGACCTCACTCACTGGGCTTCTCTAATATATCCTATACAAACCCTGTACCTCTCTGTGTAATGGACAACATGATCAGCCGTGATCATGCAGTATCTTTGTTTACCTTACCTCCCTCCATTTTCTTTTCAATGTAGAATGCTGCAGTTAAAAATTTCCTAGTTTTCAGAATCCAAGACTCTGAATAGATTCCAGTGTCACTTTAGAGGGAATAAAATGGAGTTCTCTTCTACTCTCTGGAAATTACAAAATCAAGTCAGGTTGAGAATAAATCAACCAGAGAAAGGGGACACACATCCATTATGTGAAGGACAGGTAAAGACCGGTAACATCAAGAATGAAAATGGAGTGAACATTCATTATCCTAGCTTGTGTCCCTCTTCATGGTTGCAATTTGGGTTATGTATTAGTGATTTTCAATGGGGAAGATAAATGGATGAAAAGAAAAATTGGTCAGGACAAAGTTTCCCAGATTCCACTTCTTATTAAGAAGATATCTTTTTATGTTGTCTTTCTCCCAGAAAAAGTGGAGATGAGGATACTACCAAGAATAAAGTGAGAAAAATCTTATATGATGCCCATTACATTGCCTGGCTGTCATAGGTGCTCATTCAGTAAAACAGATCTCTTTGGTTTCTTCTGCTACTAGACTCAACGACCAGCAAGCTGGCCTGCAACAGATTCTTCCTTTTTTTGTTCTCTTTCCTGTCTCTAGTAGACACTAAAATTTTCAGTGCAGGATCTTCTCTGCCTCTAGCATGCACTTTCATGTGTATAGTGTCTGTTAATCCAATATTTATTGAATGAATGAGAAATGTGGTTAGGAACATAAAGGTATACCCAAGAGAGAGACGACCGTGATTTTCAATGTATGTGACTAGAAAGTATCTGATATTAAAGACTATCTTTTGTCTAGAATAGACATTGGGCTGGGTTCTCTTCATTTTCCAAAAGTCCCTGCTTTTATATTTATTAAAGTATAGGTCAGATGATAGCTCAACTGATAAACTCATAACACTCATAAGGACCTGAATTCAGTCCTTGGAACTCATGCATGAAAAACCTGATCATAGTGGCCCATGCTTACAGTTCCAGTGCTGGAGAGAGGCAAAGACAGATTCTTGGGGGCTCACCAGCTAGTCAGCCTAGCCTGCTTGGTTGAAGGAGAATTGGACTGGGCCAATGAGATGGCTCAGCAGGTAAAAGCACTTGCCCCCAAATCTGAGGACCTGAATCTGATCCCTGGAGACCTCATGGCCAAAAGAGAAACTTCCTGAAGTCATCCTCTGCCTTCCATATGTGCTTGAGAGCACACATAGAAAAATAATCACATACAAACACAAGAATAAAAGAATAAATATAAAAGAGAGTGAAAAAGGAAAAGAGGTAGATAGCAACTAAGAAAGGCCAGCTGAGGTTGTCCACTGGCCTCCACAGACACGCACATACACATGGACCTGCAAACATACTAATGTAATATGCACACACACAAATGAGTGCATGTATGCATGTCATTTATGAATAGCCTCAAGAAGAGAAGAAGAAGCTAATATGCAGAGACACATATGCCGCTCCTTTAGAAGCTGTCAAATCTGCGTTTGAAAAACCGTATGTTTTCCACAGTGGCAAAAGCAACACGTTTGAGTCTCCTATGGTGTGTTAAACCCCACCAGCAAAGCAAATGCCTCATGACAGATGATTGATAGCTATTTCCCCTGACAGCCTCTGGCACAGAAATCTCCCTTCACACCAGTCTCCAGGGGTGGCTAGAAGAGCAGCTGAATGAGCTAGCTTGCTCCCCCCTGACACCATGCTGTGCAGGCCTAAACATGCCCTACACCATAAACACATAACATTCAATTGACCTTTAGCTTATCTATAAACACAGAATGAGCTGTGTGGACCCTGCTCTGCCAAGGAACCATTTCAGCGAAATTTATTTCCTTTACTATCCATAAAAATAAATCGCTCTTCACAAAGGGGAGACAAAAGCATATACTCTCTTCCCTTAATAAGATTATTATGAAGGAATGGCCTCTCTGAGCAATCATTACTAGGAAGCATGCTGTCAAGTTTTTATTCTGCTGGGATAAAAACTGGTGGGAGCCCCAGATGGAAGGGTGGCTGTTCCCTTTGTGTTGATTCAGTGATGGGGTCAAATGGTTCTAGGGTAAATGAACCTTTTCCTTCACACTGGCCTTCACTGTTTTCTCTATGCATTATCCCAAATCTGATGAGACATGTAGAAATAGCTTTAGACAGAAAGGAACATCGCATCAAGGCATCCACACACTCACACAGAGACACACTGTATGGGCCCTATGTACTACTGGCAATATAGTGAAGTTTCACAATAGTTCTTAAAAGACCCTGGTTTATGTCACCGAACTTTATTTTCATGCTTGTGTCACTTGGCTCAGAGAATGGTGGTCCCAGAATAAGATGAACCCCATCAGTACCCTCTTGTTCCTGGGGTTCATGTTCTGAGATTCCCAATGGATACCTGAAGTCTTGTGTAGTAGTAAACTTGTGTTTATTGTGTTTCTTAACATGTACATGGCTATGGTTAGTCTATAAGCTAGGCATAATAAGGTACTCACAGCAATATCTAATGATAAGATTATATGACCATACTGAGGTATCAATTATTTAGTGCTTACAGATTTTTTTTCTTTCTGTATTTTTCCAGTTAGCAAACCTGGATTGTGGTTAACCTTGTGTAATTGTAGCTGCACAAGACAACACAGAGAAAGGAGGAGTTCTGTATGCTGCACTCAGAACCTGGTAAGAAAACCCTTTGTGGACCTTCACAGTGGGTTGCTGTCCTTGTGGAGATGTAGAAGTTAGGGATTAGACATGTGAGCCCCTGGGCTGAGATCCCATGCTAAGACTGAGTAGAGATGGGAAGGCTGCTTCTCATTAGGGAGTGGGAGAATAGCTCTCCCTTGTGAGGGGCACTGTGCTAATGGTGGTGGTGACCAAAAGGCAGAGGTCTGTCCACATACAGTAGAAGGGTACCTACTGCAGGAAGAGCTCCCAAATTCCTTGGGTGAAGCAGGACCATCTTGTGAGGGAGAACTTGAAATATATTTGAGATTAAAGGACAAAACAATATCCTTTGTCATGGATGGGTTGTTCCTGGCATGTCAGCTGAGAACAAACAGGACTAAAATTAGACTTATTTTTCCCTTTACCTCAATTTTGTGTGTGTGTGTGTGTGTGTGTTTGTGTGTGTGTGTGTGTGTGTGTGTGTAATGCTGGTATCTATGTGTGTCCATGCACATATGGAGGTCAGAGGTCAATACTGAGCACTGGTCTCTATTACTTCTCACCTTATCTTTGAGACAGGTGCTCCCCATGAACTTGGGACTTATCAATTGGTAAACTATGTCACTAGAAGTCCCGAGGATCCTTCAGTCTCCTGGTGTTGGAGTGGTGGATATGTGCCAGTACACTCAGATTTTATTTGGGGGCTCCACATCCTGGCTCTGATCCTTATTATTTCACAGTGAGCATTTTAGCCCCTGAGATAACATTCCAGCCCTCACTGCTTATTTCTGACTACATGTATATTTAAGAATCAGAACATTGATTATAAACAGAAACAGTAATCTAAAAAACACCTACAATTGATAGATTAATGACCTAAATGTTAAGAGCAAATCATGACTGATTTTATTTGCTAGATTTTCACTACACAAAATGTATTTTTTAAAGTCTACTTTTGAGGCATGCTTTCTTTTTATAAGATTTGTTTTGTGTGTGTGTGTGTGTGTGTGTGTGTGTGTGTACGCGCGTGTGTGCGCATATATATGCTGAGGCCTCCAAATGACATCAGATACCCTGGAGCTGGGGTTACAGGCTGTTGTTAGCTGCCCCATGTAGGTGCTAGGAACTATAATTGTGTTCTCTGTAAGAACAATAGAAAATTCTTAACCACTAAGCCAATTCTCCAGACCCCATATTTTTTTTTTAAACTGGGTTGACTTTTCCAAATTATTTTTCAAGGTATTATCTTCTGGTGTTTTAAATATGTATTTTTTTTTAATGTGTGCGAGTGTGTTGCCTTCCCTGTATGTGAGTGCACTGTATTTGTGGCCAGTGCCCCAGAGGAGCAGAAGAGGAAGTCAGAGCCCCTGAAACTTGAATCACAGATGGCTGTGAGCTGCCAGGTGAAAGCTGTGCACCTAAGGCAGTTCCTTTGCAAGAACAGCAAGAGCTCCAAACCTCAGAGCCACCCTCCTCTTATCTTTCCTGGTGTTTTAGAAGCATCCTTTTCTGTGTAGTTATGAATCCCATTCCTCCTATGGTGTGTGCTTATGTGCTTTCCTTTCGTTGACTGTGTTATTGACAGCAAAATGCTATTTTTGGGGGGGAATACTGATGTCTTACCCAAGACTCCATTTGAAAGTCCATTTGTAATCTCAACACTTGGTGGGTAGAGGCAGGAGAATCAGGAATTCAAGATCACTCTCAGCTACTTAGCAAACTCTAGAAAGGCTTGGACTGTATGAGACCCTGACTCAAAACTAACAAATAAGAGCCATTTGTCAAGCTAAGCTTTGCTACTTTGTATTTTTTTCCCCTGTTAGTAAATTGAGCTTGGAGATATATTTCTGGTTACAAAAATGGTTCATTTTAACAAGAAGAGATCAGTATATATGGATGATATGTAGTGATCAGACTAAGATATATATATATATATATATGTATATATATACATATGTATGTATATATATCAGATAAATATTCAAACATTTATCATCTCTTTCTATTTATGTAACAAAATATCTAAAGTAAAATGTAAAGCAGAAAGGAATATTTTTGTTCAAAGAGTTGGAGGCTTTAATCTGTGGTCAGATGGACCCACTATTAAGTGGCCTGGAGTGAGAGCGAGACAGAACATCATGGCAGCGACTGCATAACAAACTGTTCAACTTCTGGTAACCTGGAAGCCAGAAAGTGGAAGGAGGAGGAATCTGGGCAGTGCCAGCATTCCCTTTAAGGACATGCTTCCCACAAGCTAATTTCCTTGGGTTAGGCCATACTTATTAGAGGTGGCTCTGGGGACAAGGCTTTTAATACATGGGCCTTTGGGAGACAATTGAGATCCAAATTAAGAAAAAACATCTGAACTATAACATTTCCCAAGTGGGTTTGCAATTCTTCTAGTAGTCATTTTGAAACCTATAATTAATTGTCAGCCACAGTTACTCGGGAATTAAATATTAGCAGTCATTCCTCCTAACTAAGGGCCGAACGTGCCAGCCATTCAGAATCAGAACTACACGCTCCATTTGGAGGTGTGCTGAGGTGTGCTCAAGCAACTCCACTACTAGAGAAATCTACATCATCCTATGGCTGCTTTATTTAAAGACATACCAACAGTGGTAGCAAAAACACAACATCAGCACGACGACCATCACTGTTTTCTTGTTTTTGTAAACATACAAAATGCATACAGAACAGAACAAAATATAAAAAGGATTCCAAGGCCAAAGGTATGAAGCAAGCTACATTCAGAGAAGTCCAGCTTCTTCCAGTTCCTCTCTGGTCCCCTTTATGCATTTTTACCTCCCTTATAATAGTACTAGTATTTATTTTGTTGTATTTAAAATTAAAGAATATGTTTCATATTACTATGTAGAAAATGTGCATCTTGTGTTTACTGTGGGAAAATGTAAGTTTTGAACCACATTAGTAGAAGAAAGTGTGTGGGCATTAATTTAAATTTAGTTTTTATTATTGTTTGGAAGGGTATAAATGTGTGGGCATATGCATGCATGTGCCAGAGGGGGAAGACAAGAATATCCAACCCCCTGGAGATTAAGGCAGTAGTGAGATGTCCTGCATGGGTTCTGGGAACTGAAATTGGGTTCTTTCCAAGAGCAGTAACTGTCCTTAACTGCTGAGCCATCAATCCCAACTCAAGCACACAGTTTTTAGTGTTTCCACTTCCATATGAATAGTTTCATAGGACAACACTTTTTCTTTGTTTTGCCTTTCTCTTTAGCAGCATATCCCAGAGGCTGCTTTCTTCAAGGATGTCAAGACCATCTTCACTCCTTTTTATGGTGACATAGCATCCCCTGTGTGATGGCAAGCATGGTTTATGGCTCCCAGTAAATAAACACTGAAGAAAGTTTTGTTACTATAAATAAATTAGGTTGAATACCCATGTATATATTTATTTTCATAGTTTTGGCAATGTCCCTTTGGAGTATAACCCCAAAAAGTGGGCAGCTCTGTCAAAGGGTGCCTGTTTCTAAAATTTTGCTAATGTAAGTGGGTTAAACATCACCACCATAGGGACTATAATGCCTTACATTCCTTTCAGCCACATGGAAGAGTTCTAGTGTCCCCACAGATGTGCTAAAAGGCATGCTGCCAAACTTCTAAATTTTTAGTGATTTTACAAATTTGATGAAAAGTGGAATCTTAATACGGTTTTAATTTGTATTTTTTTTTCCTTAGGTGTGGTTTTTAGTATCTTTCCTTTAGAATTAAGGATGCAGAGTTTTTCTGTTAATCCTTTCATAGTTCCTTTCCTTTCTACTTCCTATTCAGAATCTATCATTCATGTAAGTTTTTGTACATAGATAACATGTTTACATATGGATAATGGGTGGAGAGGACAGAGTTCCAGGCCAAAGAAACACGGTAAGGATGGATGATACAGGAGGGCACCTAGACATAGAAACTGAAAAACAGTTTTTAGAATCTAGTGGAGGAATTCCTCAGCACACAAGGCTCACTAGCTCTGGCCTCAACTACCCTTCTGACCTTAGTCTTTTTCTATAAACATCTCTGTCGTATGCAGTACTGGCACCTCTGTTATGGCTGTTAAAACTGCTGGTGCCTATTGAGAGTAAGTCATGGTGCATGCACACAGTTTCTGAAAACAGAACATGTATGCATCAACTTATATGAAAAGTATATGTCATAATTAGGTATAATAATTATGTTGTGTGGTTCAGAATCAAGTATTCTGCCTTTTCCTTATCCAGAGTTATTGTGGACTCTACTCTTGCTGGAGCTTGGCCCTATACATTTAGAACTATGGTACTTTTATTTGCACATGCAATATCTGCTCATATATACTCACTATAAAAATATATACACACTACATACATATTTATAAGGTAGATATAATGCTTGAACTAACACTATTGTTTCCATATGCACACTTCTCTTTACCAAACAAAGAACATTGTTCAGAGCAGAGATAATATGATCTACTTTAGTATTCCCAAATTCATTTCAGAAAGCAGAACACCTAGAAGATGTTCAATTTATAGTTTAAATGCTGTCTATTTATAAACATAAATGGCTATGGTTAAAGAATGATGGAGAGGATGGTAGAAGTACAAATTGAGAAAATGTTCTGAAAAGCCATAAATGTCAACCTGAAAAGTTGGTTTTGAATATATTAACCCAGAAAGAATACCTGTTACATGTGTGGAACTGTGCTAAATACAGTATGACTTCTTTGGCACAAAAATGTATACTGTGGTATTATTTTATTCTAAAGATGACAATCTGAGACTTACTGAAGTCATGTTCCTTGACAAAGACCACCAAACCTCAAGTCAAATTTGCTCTGATGACCTCATAGAATGCATTCTTTAATAATAAGTTGGGGCCTCTCTGGTAATGGATCAGTATTTATCTCTAGTATACGAATGAACTTTGGGAGCCCATCCCACATAGAAGGATACTCCCTCAGCCTAGACACATGGGGGAGGGCCTGGGCCCTGCTCCAAATAATATGACAGACTTTGATGACTTTCCATGGAAGGCTTCACCCCTCCCTGGGGAGCAGAAAGGGGATAGGATGGGATGGGGGTTGGTGGGGGAACAGGGGAGGATGGGCAGGAGCCAGAACTGGGATTGATAGGTAAAACAAGCTTGTTTCAAATTTAAATAAAAATACTTTATATAAGTTGGGGCCTCTTGAGTTGCTCCAGTATAATGAAGCTAAATATTTTTACTTGGAGAAGTTAAGATGTTTGGGATTTCTAAAAAAGTACCCAATAAAAAAATGTTAGTTTTATGTTCAAATCTAGCACACACTGAAAAAAAAAATGAAGTTGAGAAAACTGGAGACTGTTTTTTAAAATCAATTTTCTTTCTAATAAAGTCAGCTTCAGTGAATAGCACTTGGCACAAGAGATGGGTAGGCAGCTCTTGAGGATCAGAATTAGGTGGATTTAGTGAGTTTTGGAGTGCAGAACCAGGGTAGTTGCTCCCTTACAGAGGTAACCCAGGCAAGGTGAGGTAGTATGGATGGAGATGGGCAAGTCTGGAGATGGCTGCAAATGTACTGAGCATGAGCCACTCCATATTCTCTGTGATACTGCACCTGAAGGTAGAAAGAGTCGTGGGTGCTTTGATGATCCCATTCCTTAAGCAATGGGACAGGTTTCCTCCTCTGAGGGACACCATCAGTGGTGATGGAGCCTGGAAACCAGGCAAGGCTGCCTCATACTGAAGATTGACAGATCATGTCTGCAAAGCTTGGCAGCTAAACAGGCATGGAGGGGGGAAATAGATAATACAAACCCCTTATTACTTGAAAGGGTCTGTGACAGCAGTTGTGGACTCTGACCTGCAATTCTGATGCCAAGAGAACATTTTGAGGGAGAATGACATGTGTCATTTGTGGAACTGGCTTCAATATTTCTTTTCCTTTTTTGTTTGAGACACAGTTTCTCTGTGTAGCTTTGGCTTTTCTTGAATTCACTCTGTAGGCCAACATGGGCTACAACTCAAGTGTGTGCCACCACCATCTGGTTTGCTTCAATCTTGGTAAGAAGCAATGCCTAGTCATTTAAAAAGATGTTCTCTTAGGCTACAGAGATGGATCAGAGGGTAAACGTGCTTGTAGGGTCAGTCTGATGACCTAGATTTTATCCCCAGAATTTATTCAAAGAAGCCTATGGTGTGGTCTCTATCTGCAGTCCCATCCAGCATTCCTGAAGTGGGATGGGAAGCAAACAGGCCCATTAGCCTGGAGTATACAATGCATTGGCAGTAGCAACAAGAAACCTCACCTCAAGAAGAAAGGTAAGAATCTACTCCCCAAAGTTGTCCTTTGATGACCTCAACCCACATCCTATGCCTTGGCATACACACACATAGACACACACTCACACACACACACACACACACACACACACACACATTAACTTTAAAAAAATATATTCCTTCATGAATTAGAGTGTTTATAAATGGAATTTAAGCACACTTGCATAATGTATTCATTACTTTCAAGTTGTGCTAAAGTGTAGATCTAGGACCCAAATCAAATGTTAATTTAAAAATCCATATTCATAGAGAGAGTGATTCATTTAACTTTCTCACAGTCTGTAGAATCCAGAGAAGGTGAAGGGGACTCTTTCTTTTTGGTATTTTTCTGGATTTATGATGATCTCCTCTCTCTTTTTTGTTTAAAGAACTCAAGTACACTTTGCTTTGTAGATTATTGCAAAAAAATTTCAAGTTTTAATTGGGTTAGGTAGTATGTGTCCACTTTTGACTGGTTTATCCCAACCATTTCTGTAATTGGACCATCTTGAAAATCAAACTAACCAATTATAAAGGTAAGTACCAAAATATTAGGCCTCTATAATACATTGTGTAGATATCAAATGTGTATTTAAAGGTCCTAAATGTATTTACCACAACTGATCTTTGAGTGTGCATTCAATGTAAGGGAATACGTCTTGATTACCATTAACTAGAAGGAGTCATTCTGGTATATAGACAAGAGGAGCTAGCTGTCTTTATACTGGCCAGACCTCTGTATAGGTCTTGATTCAGTTAATCACCATTATTGTGGTCTAATACAAGGTAACAATGGTAAGAGAGAGACACAGTACTCGGGTGAGATAACACAAACAAAAGTATTCAAGTGGCATGCATGCTAACAGCATACCCTGCAGATGACTCTCTTTAAGATAATCTTTTTTTCTTTCTTTTCTTCTAGGTGCAGGGTAATTGTGCTACAGCACACCTAGAGGACAAGGTTAGACAAGCTGAGGTGTGAGAGAAGCTCATTTCTGTTGAGAATTTACTCTAGTTCCCATCAGTAAATATTGTATAGTCACAAAGGGGCACACAGAGGTCAGTTTGTTACCCCAGGATTTCAACAAAGTTGAACTTTAAAAAAATATATGGGTGGTTAAGAATACTGGCTGAACAATATTGGTTTGAAGATAAAGTTGAACACAAAGAAAAGTCGAGGGAACTACAAGCCTGCTCCCAACTAACAATCTCAGCTTCCGTGGAAAGGCTATCATAAATGCCCTTCCCGGAGAGTGAGATCAACAACTAACTTCTCCATGGAGCCCTCAACTAATGCCTGTTGAAAATAGGAGCAAACACCCATACATAAACACTGAGTCGAACTAGAACCCAGAAGCAGATGGAGAGGACAAGACCATGTGGTAGAAGTACATAGAGACAGCATACCTGAACAAGGAGGAGCTAAGGGCCACTAGACTGATAGCTGGGAAGCCAGCAGGGGACTGACTCGGGCGCCCCTGAATATGGGTCTCAGCCAGAAGGTCTGAGCAGTCTAAGAGTCCTCAGACAGTGGAGCCAGGATGTATCCCTGGTGCACAAAAGGACTTTGCAAACATATCCCCCATGGAGGGATAACTGCCTTATTCTAGAGATAGGAGAGATGCCCTAGTCCCTACTTCACAGGACCTGTCAGATCTACATGACCCCAACTGGATGGCATTCCCCTACATATGGTATTGTGGTGGAGGGTTGGGAGGGGAGGGTGTTTAGGGTGCATGTGAGAGGGCAGAGAGTGTAAAAGGGAAGGGAGGGAGGGAGGGAGAGAGGGAGGCAGAGGGAACTGGGATCGACATGTAAACTAATAAATTAAAAAAAAAAAAAAAAACGCTTTGACTCCAAAATTTAAGTTGAAGAACAAGTTACTGGGGAAAAGGATTTCTATTTTTGTTTCCACAGAAAATGAAAAGATGTGGATTCCTTACAGACTAATGTGGTTTGATCATGCCAGACCGCCTGAAACAGAGTACAAGCTGATCCTACATTCCAAACAGCTGGACAAAACAGCCCTACAGACTACAGCTAGGATATCTGAATCTTCTTCACCCCAAGACAGCGCCCCTTACAGCAGGAAGTGTTTGGAAGCGACGCCCAAATTCCCAAACATTGTCTATAAATGTTTGTTTTCATTTAATTGGACTTTGTTATATAAAATTAAATAAAGAAATTATATATATATAAAAAAAAGAATACTGGCTGAAGGATTTCTGCATCTTCTTAGAATCCCCCATGACAGCGCCCCTTACCAGCAGGAAGTAGTTTGGAAAGAACGACGCCCAAATTCCCAAACATTGTCTATAAATGTTTGTTTTCATTTAAATGGACTTGGCTATATAAAATAAATAAATAAATAAAAAGAATACTGGCTGATCTTCTTGAGGACCTGGGTTGGATTCCTAGTACCTACATGTCTGATCACAACCATCTGTAACTCCAGTTCTATGGAATCTGATGCCCTCTTTTGGTCTCCATGATTACCAGACACATTATGTTCAAGTGTGTGTGTGTGTGTGTGTGTGTGTGTGTGTGTGTGTGTGTGTTGGTGTCATTGGTTGTGTGTATAAGTCAGAGGACAACTTATGGATATTAGAATGCTCCTTCCATCACGTGAGTTTATGGTATTGAGCTCAGGTCATCAGGCTTGATAGCAAGTGCCTTTACCCAGCAGGCCATCTCTCCATTCTGGATTTTGTTTTCCAAGTACCAGGTTTTCATATTGTGATGTTAAGAAAGACACTTATGCCTGGATGCTGTCCTTCCTCATCACTCAAGTCCAGGATCTTTCTCTGTTGTCATTATCTAGCTACACTTGCTCATAATGTCCCAGTTTTTAAACTAGTCTCTTTTGACCCAGTAGTAAGGCTCCATATGAACCACACACTGCTATGAACCAGTTTTTGGCAGGGAGCCTGGTCCCTAAGTGAAAAAAAAAGGAGAAAGGGAAACTTTTGAACAAATAAATTATAGCATCAAACTTTATTGTTCCTGTTTGGAAAAAAAATATCATCCAAATAATTCCTGGAAGGATTGTAATTACAGTGGTGATTTCTAAAGATTCTCTGAAGAATAATTAACAATCTCACCATTCATCAATTATTTACTTAATCAACACTGTAATTACTGTTTAATGTATCCACATACCCACAACCTCCTCAGTTTGAACACTGTAGTTTGACACCACACTGCTTATTCTCACTGATGACCTTATAAGTGAGCCCTTACCTGATGCTGGTGACTTTATAAAAGTGACTTTGCTTTCTCTTCAACAGCACGGGTACAGTAAAGTCTACTACAAGGCAAATGTAGAGAGAATAGTAGGACTTTCAAAATGGGCTGATGAGCAGAGTCAGTGGGAAAGGTGATCACCATCAAACTCAATGACCTAAGTTCCAAGCCTAACAACCTCCTAGTGGCAAGAGAGAACACACTCCTGCAAGTTATCCCCTGACCACAAGTGTATCATGGTATGTGTAGACACACACACACACACACACACACACACACACACACACACACACACTCAAATGCAAACACACACACAAAAGACAAATATATAAACAAGCAAACATGTTAAGAAAGAATTTCAAATTTATGTCTTGGCCCCAGCAAGGAAACATAATATTTTAGGTTACAGGATTCCAGAAAGAGTGCAAAAATACTTTTGACTCATCTTGGACTTAAGTGACAGCATTGTGTCTGGTTGGACATACAAAGATGGCAGGTACAATCTGCACTTTCTGAGATCATGTTCCAAGTCCATAGAAGCATACAAACAAAGGCATGCAGTATTCTGAGACATGGAGCAGAGCTGCCAACAGTCAGCTTACCAGAAGGCCACCACGGGAGACTTGGGGGGGGGGTGACAGAGAAGCTGGTGTTCCCTGTCACTGACTTCAGTGAGAAATACAAACACCTCTAACAAGTTGTGTATTTGGAGAAGATCCAGAATGTCAGAAACCTGTAGTGCAGAAGGCAGGGCAGGGGCAGGCGTGCCCAGTGGAGAGGCAGGAGCATGCCAGGAGCAAGGACTGAAAGTGTCAGGGAAAGGAGTGAGTGTGCTCAGATCGCAGGGAAGTCACAATTTCAATAAAGAGTCAAGTGCAGTCAGCAGCATAAGCCAGGGCTGCCAAGAGGGGCAAGCTTCACAGAATGTTCTAGAAGAGTGGCTTTCCAATTGGCTGTGTAGATACAAGGCAAGGAACTTATGAGGAGTCTCAGAGGTGCAAGTTTGGTGGTGCGATGAGACCATTTCTGGAAACATGTAGGGGTTCCTTCATGAAACATCTGGCTGTCAGTCTAAGTACTTTAGCCAGATAGTGTTGGTCTAGTACATATAGTCTTAGGCTCTTACTTAAGTCTTGTGAAACACACAAAGGGGACAAAGAAAAAGAGTCCAATGGTGCATGTATGTGCACACATAATAATGTTGCAGTATTGGAGAGAACCCCAACTTCTATAGGTAAGAAGCAGGTATAAATCCTATCTTTAAAAGCAAGAAACATGTAATACATCCCATTGGCTACAGGTGTGGTATGGTGTATTAGAACCCTGGAATTTATTGTCTTATCATAGGAAAGTCTGTGTGCTTTGGTCAATATCTTCCCATTTCTCTTCTCTTTCAATTCCTGGTTGACTATTTCTCCATAAATGTGATGTTTCCAGTTTTCATATACACATAATATCAGACACTTCTTTCACTTAGCATAATGCCCTCTAAGTTCATCCATGTTATTGAAAATACTTGTAACTTGCTGAGTGGAGTAGATCTTAGGCATTCACACATGCACACCCACAGCTAACTATGCCAGGTGATGCTATGCTAATAGGCTCCATTGTGGGAATCCCTGCAAGGCATATTTAAATATTTAAACAAAAAAGATGATGTACCAATTGTGTATGAAAATAAAAACACACACTGAAAGAACAAGAAATAATATTTACTAATCCCTTGCAGAAAGCAAAGGTCCTAAAAACCTAGAGGGAATTTATTTCCTGTCTAGAGCCCAGTGAACACATTAAAAAGGAAAAAATGCCACTTAGGAATGAAACCCCTAGGTTTTGAAACAGGAATGCCCTGGTTAATCAGCCTGTAGTATTTGTATTCACGTGTCATTTCTTAACTCAGCTCTGAGGTACTTCTTCCATTTTAATTTGGAACCTGAGTTGTCATTTTAGGAAAACAAGAAGCTCTGAAGAACATCTGAGTACCAGTAAAACAGAATTCTATGGCTTTGCCATCCTCTCCTGTTGCACCACACATGCGTGGTTCTACAGTATGAGCCACCCTAATTTCTAGTTGGATTGCCAATGGATGTGGACTGTCGATGATTCTCCTGACTTCTTGTCATGTTGACACTTTTTAAAATTAAAATTGAATTTTTAAGCATGTGTGGATAGGATACCACAAAGAAAGAAGCATCCTTTGTCCCTAGAGTTTCATAGTATTTGCTTGCTACTAGGAAGAAATGAATTGGCCACTTCTAGTACTGTGGGATCTTTATGAGGTGAACCCCGAGGTTGCACGGTCTCTGCTTCCAGCCCCTGGCTATGTGCTCCAAATCTGGTTCATTCTAAGGGAGGCTGGGTGTGTTAGTGAGATGAGAAAGTAGGGACCACACCTCGCTGAAATACTGGAACAGTGAGGTTGCCACAGCAGAGCCCAGCTATCAACAGGCCTTTAGTACAAGTGAGGTGACCAGGAAATTGAGTTAATATTTATTACCCAATCCCATAACTTGCATGACCTTTAACACAAATATGGACCCTGACTGCGAAGCTGAACCCTGGGAGATTTGAAATGTAGGATTGACTAGGTATTATCACGACTATGATTTGTGTATTTACACACATAACATACACATGGCCTCATGCATGTCTGAGCTAGAACTCAAGTGGGGTTTGGCAGACACAGCAGGAAAGAACAGTCGACAAATCCACACATGTGTCTTTGATTAAAACTTCCATTTCTAAGACGAATTATTTCCTTAAAAGGCAGTCACAATGACAATGTACTTATTGGTAGATATGCTTTTTTATTTTTCAATTAAAAAAGTTGGAATTCTCTAAGAGTATGTGAAAGAATAAAATATGACTAAAATGTCAAGAGTTTTCAATGCCTATATCAGTAATCAGTGTATGAGAATTTATTTATAATCAGTTTCAATAGAAGTATAGGTAACATAAATATGGATTTAAATGTTTCCAATGTGGTTAAAAATATTAGCCTTAAATAGTTCATGTCAGAACCAATGTACTTGGACAGTTTCCACACAACTGTGACAAATAAATTTCAAGTGCTCATAATGAAAATGACAGGATAGACATAGCATTTCATAAATTAAATATATCTCTACAGACTGCATTCTTAGACAACTTGACACCTTGATTCGAATGAATGATTCAACTCTGTGAACATTGGCTTAGCAATTCTCTACTCAAATGCTTAGCTTAAGAAATGACAGAGTCCTGGGGCTGGACAGATGGCTCAGTAGTTAAGAGCCCATGCTTTTTTTGTGATCCACCCAGGTTAGGTTCTTTGCACCTGGATGCAGCTCCCAATCATGCAAGCTGGCAATCATGCAAGAGGTACACATACATGCATACATTTGGGCAAAATATTCATACATATAAAAATAAATAACTCTGTTTGAAAAAATAAAATGGTGATATGGATGTGTCAAAGTCACACATATACAAATGTACACAGACAAATTAAGATGCTATACTGTACCAGTGAATATTCGAATGGCAAATAATTGCTCATCCTTACAGAGCTGTGGCTTATAGGCTTTATAGGTTTTATCTTACAGTTTTAAAATGCATTTGAATTATATCTGTAATCAGGCAAATAAAAGGTTTGCCAGTATGAAAAGAATAATGATATTGGCACTTGTTTTATACAGTGGATAATGGCTGGGATTCTACTAAAACAGTCATCCAAAGACTTGAGTCTTTAATTATGGCTGTTCACAGGGAGACTCAGGGAGGAAGAGTCATGAAAGATATAAGGCAACCATGTGATTTCAGAGGCAGCTTACCAGATAAACAGTGCAATTGGATGTTCAGAAGGCAAGAAATGAAAAATATCAAGGCTTCCAAGTGATAGGAATATTTGTTTGTCCTTGGAAAATCAAGGTTTCTCCCGCAAGTGCCGTGTATCCTCAGGCAGCAGCAGAGCAAACATCAGAAATAAAAATACTTTTTTATGGAGTACAGGGTTATGGGAAGAGGTGAAGGCTTTATTATTTTGGGTTCTCAGTGACCATGACCCTGCTTTACTTGTTTATCTCAGGTACAAAGCTGTCTTTGTCAACCAGGACTTAGGATTTTCTCAGTCACTAGGCAAGCACAGTTTCTTGTCATTAAGATACTGATTCGACCAAACAAATTGCTAGGAAACTGCCTGGGAAGCTTAACTTCATACTGTGGGTTCTGAAATAGTTTGTTTTTAGAGATATAAAAAGAAATGTTTAGTAATGAAGACTTTTATTTTTCGTTTGGTAGCAAACCTAAGGTGACAGAAACACGAAACTGAAAAGTTGATTTTTGTATGGCAGGTTTTAAAGCTTCTGTCCTGTGAGATCTGATAATACTAAGGACAGGGATTAGGTATCAATCACTCTTTACCTCCTAGAATGAGAAATGACTGTCCTGAGTCCTCAGGACAAGTGTCTTGGTTGTGGCCTGTAGACTTCAACATGATGTTGCCATGTTCCCCTCACTTGGACTGGTGGAAATGATTCCCTATCTCAGCGTCAACTGGAACCTCCTGAGATGGGGCTCTACTGGGAGGCATGGAGGATGACTTCCAATCTCCCAGGACTTCCACAGAATTGAAGTCTTAGCCTTGGTTGGTAAAAGTTTTGAGCAAGAGTTCCAGTTCCTTTTTGAGAAAAATCTACCTGAAGAACAGAGTTTCCATTTATTTGCATTTTCCCATGTGATGGTCTGGACATGAACATTGTGCATCTGTGTGTAGGAACAGCTGGGCTTCTCCAAAAGGAAAATCTCTGACAATGGTAATGTGTGGTAAGTCTGAATTCACAGGGTTTGAAGGTATGTGTCTACTCAAGGAATCTTTTTGTTCATGTGATGCATCTCCAGTATAACAATAACCATCAGCATAATTAATTAGTTTTTGAAATATATAAACTCCCTTTACATAACTTAGAAAGCCATGCACAGCTGTCACATATTGGTATATTTTGTCAGTTTTTAGATACATCCATTATTCATCCAAGAAAACAAAATTCACTTTTAAAACACATTTTAATTGTCTTCTTAATTTTCATCTACAAGAAATAAATAATAAATTTCTTGAAAGCTAACTAATGTATGTAAACAGAGCCATAGAGAGGAATTTTAGGACATTCCTCTCATATCATTTTATTTTCCCAATCAGACAAATATTAGAGATGATACTTGTGGCCAGTCTCTGGACCATTCTCTTTAATGGACACATAAAACTCTAGGATGTGAGAGATGAGGAGTGGCACCTCTTACTCTTACAGGTCATTGTTTGGGGCCTACTGGTATAGACAGAAGTGCCTTGGCTTCATAACCTTCCATCCTGGCCACTTGATTGACACTTATGTTTCCCCTTGAGTTCCTTAGCCCCTCTACCTGCTGTGGTTTATGCTATTTTTCCTGGTGTCTGAATGTCATTGTAAGCATTGATTGAACATGTTCTGCTCTGAGAAGTCACAGCCATCTGCTCTGCCCAAACTAGATTCCTCACTTAGAACTCATCTGAGACTCTACCATCTGCTGGGAACTGTGTACTGTGCAAGGCGTGATAGTGGAATACTTGGATAAACATTTCTGACTCCTTGAAGCTTGTGGCCTAGGAACAAAGACAACTTGAAACTTCCAGAGAGAAATATTTAGGTAGGAAATGGGAATCCCAGCGACCCACTGCAATTCAGGGGTAGTTTTCTTCTTTTTCGGCTCTTTAGTATCTGTAAACCCAAGCAAAGAGTATGATCTTAGTTTTTTGGTCATTCCTTAGTAGAGTACAAAATGATAAGCAGGAAAGAAACAGAGCCCAAATTCAGCTTTGGTGGCTTCCTGGGAAATCTTCAGGTGCCTGAGGGCCATCTTGCTCAGCAGCCCCTGGAAGTCTGTTTGTTAATAAGACAAACAATCTGTCCTGGCCTGGTTATGTTGGTGAGATAATTTTTTTCCTCTTCTTTCTCCTTATCCCTTTTCCTCTCTCTCTTTCCTCCCCCTCCTATCCTTCTCCATCACCATTCTTCTGCTTCTCTTCTTCTACCTCACCATCTCCTTCTTCCTCTTCTTCCTTCCCTACTAGAACTCATTATGACCCAAATTGGCCTTCAACTTATGGTCATTCTATCTCACCCTTCCTCTCTAGTGCCTGGATTTCAGCCATATGCCACCTCACCTTCCAGTGTGAACCTGAATCTTCAGAAATTTTAGATACATCACTTAGCCTCTACATATTTATTTCGGGTCATTTTGAAGAAATGATTTTCCAGGTGTTCCTCATTTTTTTTTGTGCTCTTTACTTCTGTAGTGGCTCAAGTTGATTGTTACCATGAAAATGACATGCTTTATTTCTGGTCACAACTGTTGTCCTGGTTTTCTCTGCTGCTATCCATTTGAGCATTGTGTTAACATGTTTTTAACTATGGCAACTGTTCCTATTGCTTTGGAAAGTGGCTCTAGGAGTGAGGTCCTATTGTGAGTGGCCTTTAGAACCAATCTCAGTTCCCTTCATGGCCATAGTGTTCTTGGTTTTCAGGTCTGTTTTCATTGGCTCTCAATAATTGCAGAGACCTTTTTTTTTTTGTAATAAAGTATTCTGTGACAACTGCCTCAGAGCAAGAAAATTTCACCAGTCATTATTACAATTCTAAGGCACATTCTTCTTGAGGTTTAGCTGATCCTTCTCTGGAAGTCTCTCTGTTTCCACTGGTAGCCTATGCCCAGATAAGTAAAGCTCTTCTTGCAAAAGGCAAAGCCAGCATGGAACTATTGCCCTGCTTCGTCCTTCCCTAACCCCAAGTCATCCTTTGGGTACCATGAAGGGTCCTTTCCAACGTGGATGCATGCTGACCACTGGGGATAACAAGTGTCATTGGTTTACTTTGCTAGGCTTGGGCTTTGACATATGAAGTTCAGCCTCAGAAGCCCCAAGGAACCCTGTTTTCCCTCAGTAAAGCCAAATATCTGGAAATGACCTGATTATTTTGATCTCTTATGTCAGCATATTATCTTCACCACAAAGGGCAAGCTATAAGAGATCTCTGATTGACATACAGGGAAAGACAAATGAATACACCACAGCCCTGTGGAATAAGCTAAAGGTCAGTGTTGGGTCCATGAATTTAACATGCAACTATCGTGAAATAATAAGGATTGAGAAAAGTAGATAGGCTGAATAGATTTTGGTTAAGGGAGAAATAACTTACAACAGACACAGATGAACGCCAGCAGATTTCCATCCCAAGGACGCCTCCGGATACTCTCTGTATCTGTTCAGCAAGCAAGAGAGTGCTCTGGCATCCCTACCTCAGACCTAGTTCCCCCAGGTCACATCAGCACCTGTCCCACTCCCAATGGGCAATGGGCATGGTCAGTACAACAGGTTGGTACAGAGTGAGTATCTCACTACATGTAACTACTGGTGTGGACGAGGAAAACTGTGGAGGGTTCAGAGAGCAGAGAGAAAGTCATGCTTGGAACCAGGAGGATAACCTAAGAACAAAAGATTCAAAATATGATGATCTATGCCTAGTTGATGTTACTTGTCAGGGCTTATGAAGTAATAGGAGTATTTCATAAACTGCAATGATTACTGGCCTTTATTGCTAGTTTTCCCCAAGTAACAAACCCTGTAAAACTCTAAAGGACTTTGAAAATGCTGGCCATCCACTGGGATTATGGATGGATGATGCCTTAAGACCCCTGGAGCTTTTGCGCTTTTGGAGGAAACAGCATTAAATGAGAATTGAAAGGTAGATGCAAAATTAGATAGAGAAATCTTCTCATCTGCTGCTATAATTCCATTCTGTAGTTACACAGCCTTGTAACAGTGCTGTCTCTCCACCCCTCCCAGCCAGTAAATTGGGAATTTTCAAGCAAGAAAACAATTAATTTAGAGCCCAAAGCTAATTGGAATCAATAGTTAATGTTTCTTCTCAACTCTCTGAATTAATTACAAAATGATGAATGCTCACAGCAATGGCGGACCATATAGATTTCTATCTAAAAGCCCCCCCCCCAGGGACATCTTTTCAACAAGAAGTCGGTTGTATGTAGTTTGTAGTTTGTCATGTCATGCCTTTGCCCATTCTCTCCTTCTAGGTTTTCTCCTCTTGAAATTTGTGTCAAGGACAATGTTAATATTGAGGTGATAAATTAGATACACAGGAGATAAAGAGAGGGTGTCTGGAAACAACGTTAGCAATCACTGGGAGGTCATGAGAAAGGCAGAGGCCAAAAGGACAGAAGGAAGACACCCTCTGAATTGGTCTGCAGCATCAGATGGGGAACTTACTTTAAATCCGGTCAAGACAAAGACTTGATAAAACATGAGCTAAAGGCAATAGCTTTGACTGTGGCCTCTTGTTTAGACAAGGAAAATCAAGAGCTGAGAGTTTAGAAAGCTCTAGAATGAAAAGCTCCTTTAATGTCCTCAGAAGAAAGATGAACTCAGATTCAGGTGTTAGAGCATGTCAGCTCCAGGCCAAGAGATGGGGCACCATTGTTCTTTCTCTGTAGGCAACATCCTTTCTCAAACTGGCTGCTGGAGAAAGCAAAGGATACATCTGAAACAAATGGTGTACAGCTAGGACTGCCAAGCCTACTGCAGATTGGGAGAAGGGACACTAAAAGTTACAAATAGTCATCTAGAGAATGACTTCAAAACGAGGTCTGTGAATACTATCAGAATTGATGAATTGACCATTTCTGAGCCTATTGCCCCTTAGCAATGACATGTGGATACCCAGCAGTCATAAAGAGCAGCATGGTCAGGCAGACAACTTAATTGGACAAGAGTTGACCTTGCTTTGGAAGAACATGGGAGTGATTTTTCCAAACAAAATTTGAACAGCCTAGATTCTAGAATATTGGCAGGTCTGTCCCAAGGGACAAATGTTACAGTGATGACAAGTGTATTGCAAATCTAGCTCCTGTTGTTGCTTCATTTGTGAGATTGGAACACCAGGATCCCAAGGAGAATTTCCAGGAAGAAAATACCAGAGACAAGGGTGGTGCAGACTGGTGTGGAGTCTGGGAGTTTGAATTCAGATAGTCTGCCTATAAATTTAGCTGGGCTCCTGGGACCCTACTTTACGACATGGGATGAGTCCAGGCTTCAGTGTTTTTACAGCTAAAAATAAGAACTTAAGCAGCAACTACAGTGCCAAATAAATAGTAAAATGTAGTAATGGAGGACATTTATTGTTGCCTGATACTAAGTTAAGCATTTTATGATGTATTGATTTGACTCATAACAATCCCTAGCAATTCTGTTTGTGAGAGAAGAAAAAGAAACAACAACAACAAATAACCAAAAACCAAATAAAACCAGGCCAGGTGACCTCTTAAGGTCAGAGAGCATGTGGACCCTGGGGCACCAATATAAACCAGGCTACTTCCAATAAAGGGCATAACACAACACCTTCCTGTGGCACATTTTCTGGAAGATCAACTGAAATCAGACGGGCCTGCTTGTCTTCCTTTAAGGCTATGTGTGACATGTGCTGTACATGGTAGGTACAAATTCAGGGAGGTGGATGGAAACTCAGTATTATAGCTGCAATATCTGTCCGTTGGGACAGACAAGCCACTATTCCTCAGCATTTCTTTCCTTTTAAAGTAAACCATAATCTTAAATCCCCCTGAAATTTCTTCCCAGCCTTGGAAAAGACCCCTCACAGGCATGAGAAAGGAAACCATAAATCCTCCACACTAGAAAAGAAATGTTTACTTTCTAAAGGTAAATTCAATTTTGTCTTTAAAGTATAATGAGTGAGTATGAAAAGTCACTGGAAGGCAAAGGTCAGAGGAGAACAGACAGCATCATAAGATGGGATGGGAGTAGGGGACTTGCCCGATGGGGATGGGAGACAAGAGACAGCCATAATCATGCTGCAAGGCAGGCTGGGATGCTGGAATCAGATCCAACTGTGGCCAATATTGTGTCTCAGCAAACAAAGCCCAGCTGTCAGGGGAAGCCAGGAGGGACTGCACATCTGGACAATGAAGGTGGTGAATTATGCATGGATTATCTCGCACTTGTGCAGGAATTTCTGTGTGTTCACAGTGGAGGAGCACAACGAAGGAAACTTGCCTTACACCTGGGGTTTAATTTAGAAAGGATTGCTTTCCTAGCTGACAGAAAAGCCATCTGACCCGCTTTGAGTCCTGGCTGTACCTCAGAGCTCACAGCAAGCAGAGACGAAGGGAAACCTGGTGTGTTACGTTGTTATGCTCCAGTGCACACTACAGATGTCTGTGCCTATGTATGTGAATGTGTTGATATGTATGAATTTCTATTGTCACCTCTGTGAGGCATGCACCAAACACAAGTCATGCAAGAGAGACTGAAGTCCACCTGCCTCAGATCCTATGCATTGTTCTCATGTTAGAGCACTTTCTAATAGTTTTCAGACCTACAATGCAGCACTCGACTGCATACTGGGAGCTGTACAAGGAGGTCTTCCACTCTGGTTGGGATGCACAACAGTTTCCATGTTTGCAAAGTATGGAAGGTCACAGAGAAACCATCCTTTCTCTTTGCTTGGCAGCCACTGTTATTGTGCAAGACCATGGTGGTACCTTGTTGAGCACCGCTTTAGGGACATGTATTTAGTCACTTTTGCTTCGTTGCATCCATGATGCTAAAGAAAACATCTTGCAAGAGAAAAGGCTTATTTTGGCTCATGGCTTCAGAGGGCCCATTCCATGGGAGCAGGGACTACAGCAGAAGGTGCTCACATTACTGCTGGCCAGGAAGCAGAGCACATATGATCAGATCAGCACCTGTCACCAATGACACACCAGTGACACTACAAGGTCTCCAACCCCCCCTGAAAAAGCACCACTGGCTGGGAACACACCCCTCCAAAGCACAGACCCATGGTTCAGTTACATTTTTAAAGGCAAACCATGCTGTGCTTAAACATAGGTCTTCTTGCAACAGAATGCCCTTTCCCTCCAATTACATCCCATCTCTCTATGAGCAAAGGTGAATTGGCCCTTGGCCTTCAGAGGGTTCTTCCAACCAAACTGTACAGCTATTGGCTGCAGTGATGGGCTTCTGGAGGCATGGCACACTTTCATGCTGTGAGAGCATTTTCCAAAGCAGGCAATCAATTTTCCAAAGCAGGATGACTTTATTGACTGAAGAACAGGTTCTAGCATATGAAAGACTGTTAAAATATTCCTTTCAAATTACCTGTCCACAACTGAATGGGAAATCTCTTTATCTATTAATGCCACAAGGATGGGGTACAGAGTATCCTCCTTTATGGGAACGAGCCTTTCTGGGAATCAATAATGGGTGATGGATGTAGGCATTATTAAGGTGGGTATCCCGCTTCATTTTTTTTACTGTGACATAGCTTTTCACGTCTGATTATTTTCCATAATTTCTAAACCCCAAATAAGTCAGTTGTGGATGCACACACCTTTAATTACAGCACTTGGGGGATAGAGGTAGGCAGACCTCAAGGCCAGCCTTGTCTACATAGCAAGTTGCAAGTCAGCCAGAGTCATATCTTGAGACCCAGTTTCACAAAAATGGATAATATTTTCATATATGAAATAGCATTTTATATAATTACATGAGGTACATTGTGAACACATTCTGGAAGAAGTGAATTACACATCCCCTATCTCACTTTCTCATCATTGTTTGTGAGTAGTAAGAACAGTTATCATCTATTCTTTTAGAAATTTTGATTTACTTTATTAGCTACCAGCACTATACTGTGTGGCAGATTAATAAAATGCAGTCTTTTCCATAGATGTTTTCAACATGATAAGCTTACCATTGCAGTAACGCCTATGAATTTCTGCTGACAAAAAAAGATAAAGATGAACTTCTGAGAGGGGATATAAGCATTGCTTTATTAGTGGGAAGCCAAAGGAAAACCCCCTGCTTAGCAAAAGTCTCATCTGGGTTTCTGAGCCTGAAAAGCTAGCCAGGGAGATATCCAATGGGCAAGGGGATGACATGCTACCCTGGTTTTCAGGGTGAAGGGAGATGGCACCCAATTGGGGAAGCAGAAAGAAGAAAACTGGGCAGCCCTGAGAGATGTGGACCTAAGCAGGCTGACAATGGACCTGGACCAAGGCAGCCCTGAGAGATGGGGTCTAAATTAGACAGATAAGAGACCTGGACCGGGGCAGCCCTGAGGATGGAACCTAAAGGCTGAGGCACGAGTGCCTGATTCTTTCACCATATTGCATGTTTGGTGGTTGGACTTACACAGAACAAGATAAAATGTTTAATTCTGGGTCATTTGCTTTTCTTGTGATGTGAACCCCAAATCTCCAATAAAAACACTGTAGACCCCTTGGGGGGAACCAAGAGAGATATTATGAAGCAGATATCAATGAATATTCAAGGTCTTGAGGAGGGTCTATGTCGGGGCAGGTTTGGGATGTTGTTGCTTCACTCTCATAGGACATTGACTGTTTAGCAGTCATCTTCTGAAGCCACTCTTGAGAGCTGATGTTATCACTCTGGAATTTTGCAAGATGATGTTGTCAAAACTTTTGATACCTTGAAATTGGCCACAGTGTTAGGATTTGAACTCCAAACATTGACAAACCCAGCAGTCAGTGTTAATGGGGCTCTCCATAGCAACTCAGTGGCAGTCCTCAGCTGTGGTTCCTTTTCCCCTGCTGCCTCCTAGGGCATATCTCAGGTACAGTGTGGTCCTAAACATCACTATGGCTATTGCAGGAGGCAAGACTCCCTTAGGCAAGGTGTCATCAGGGAATCCCTTGTGCTCATAGCATCCTTTGGACAGATCTGGATTGTAACAATGCCAGGGATGTTGTAGTTTGCTGTTATATTCACAGCCCCCACCCCACCCCAAATTGTCAGCAACTTGAGGTCAGGGTCTGGGCTTCTTTGAATCCCCATCACTCCCATATCTTGAATAATGCCTGGCATATAGAGAAACCCTCAAAATGTGTGTGATTAATAGATAGACAAAACAACCAGCAGCTGATACATCCTTAGCTGGGCATGAGGGGAATGATGTGGGTGACCCACATGGGCTGTGCATACTCAAGTCAGTGATTTCCAAAGAGAAGTGGCAGGAATAAAAGGAAGCAGGACAGGAGGATCCTTCCATCCTCGAGTTTAATTCATTCTGAGCACCAAGGAGTGAAAACAGACCCCTGAGCATTCCCAGAGGAAGCCAATCTCTGTGCTGTTTATTTCAACAGACACCTCGGCTCACTACTCCATCTCCTCAGTCCTATAACTCTTCATACATGTCTGAAAACTGCTATGCTGCAGGTTTTAAAGTCACAGTAATTTAAAAATAAGTTTAGAGAGAGTAGACTGAGAGACCTTAGAAGGTGGCTCTGGGGATAAGAGGGCTTGCTGGACAAGCATGAGAACTTGAGTTCGAATTTCTAGCATCCAATAAGTTACATGGATGTAGTTGTTTTATTCAGCACTGTGACATGAAGACAGGAGGTTCACTGTGACTTTCAGGCCACTAGCCTAGCTCCAGGTTCACTGAGAGACCATGCCTCTGAGGCATAAGATGGAGAGTGATAAAACAGGATACCCAACATCTTCATTTGAACTCCTCATGTGAGTATGCAACACACACACACACACACACACACACACACACACACACACACACACACACACAAGAAAAGGCAGACTGTTAGAGAAAACATTTTGCTAGCAAAGAGAAAATGACAGTTGTCACATTGACACATTGAAAGAAGAGGTATCATAGAAAATCTTTACAAAACCCAGATTTGATAACCCTATTTTCCATTGTGAAAGACCATGAAATGGTACCAGAGTGTTTGTTTTCAGGTACATTTGGTAGAAAATAACGATTTTGATGAGAATATTAACCTTCTTGTGGTATGAATTTGGGGCATAGTCATTGACCCCTCTAAATATCAAATATATATATATATATATATATATATATATATATGTGTGTGTGTGTGTGTGTGTGTGTGTGTGTGTGTGTGTTTGTGTGTGTGTGTGTGTGTGTGTGTGTGAAGCAAACAAGTAGAGATGGATTATCTAAAAGAGAGAGAGAAAAGGGCATGGTTTAAATGAGAGTAGGGAGGCTCTTCTACCATGCTAAACACAAGTTACTTCTACTCAGAGGAGTTTTAAGCCTTACGTGAGACAGAAACGATGAAGTAATATTTTCAACAACAGAGTAATCTGAAGATGCACATGCTGTTTACCCACCTGACTGTGTCACCCATTTGCAGATAAGCAAATAGAAACCACAGGCAAGAATCCTGCTGACAAAAAGACACTGTGCACACAAAGATTTGTTATTTTCATTTTTTCCCCTTCTCTGAACCAGGTGAGAAAGTGAATTTTTATAGAAATAAATCACCAAGTTCCAAAAGTGGTGGGGGGAGGGGAGCTATATAAAACTATTTAAGAAAACTAGTTATGATGGTGGGACCCTTAATGAGCAACTGGCTGCATTTGGGGTAGTGAACCCACTCTTTCCTCCTTGCTCAGTTTTGCCTCAATCAGTGCCCAGACAGTACTTTCCCTTATTTGCCTGCCCTGCAGTCATCCATCACCATTCTAGATATTTCAGCCAAGGGTCTTCTCTGACATCCCCAGAAGCAGAGACTATACTCCTGTTTTTTATCATTTCTTGTCAAGTGAGGGAACCCATGCTTATTATATATGTGATATATTACATACACATATACATCACACACACATATATGTATATGCAAATCGTTTAAAACCTGCTCAAAGGCATTCTCAGTTTGCAATAGCGACGGGCCAGGATACTTATATCAGAGCTCAAGCCAGTCTGTGTCACAGACACTAAGTCTCTAAGTGGCTCCTGGGGGAAGATCTTGCTCTCTGCTGCCCCAGTGTTTGGTCTGTCCCATATTGTGTTTTTGAATGGCCCCAACGATGTCAGACTTTGTGAAGAACAGCTGCTGGATAAACAAATCCTAACTGGAACTTCCGGGTCTTAAGCTCAGAACCAGGTGATCTGAAAATCTTCGATGACAAACACGGCATCAGCCCCCTGGTTCCTGCTTTCTTCCACACACATTAAAATTTGCTTCTTCTAACCTAGCATGGAATCCAGCCATAATCATTTCTGTAATGAGACAGACACTTCTTCCTTTGCACAGTCTATTAAAACATATCTTCCCACAGTCCTCCTTGTTTGATATGGGGACAGGGTAGAGAAGGGATATGCCTACTGATTTGCAATTGCATACCTGAAAAATGTATCAATTTAGTTCTCCTCAAATACTAACTAGTAGACACTAGAGGGATGATGGAAGATTTTTTTCTCTGAACTGAAAGTATCCTAATTACAAAGGTTTTATATATATACATATATATATATATATATATATATAATTAGAAACAAGCTTGTTTTACATATCAATCCCAGTTCCTTCACCCTCCCATCCTCCCCTATTCCCCCCCACACAAACTCCCATCCCATTTCTGCTCCCCGGGGAAGGTGAGGCCTGAGGCCTTTCATGGGAAGTCTTCAAAGTCTGTTATAGTATTTGGAGCAGGGCCCAGGCCTTCCCCTATGTGTCTAGGTTGAGAGAGTATCCCTCTATGTGGAATGGGCTCCCAAGTCCATTTGTATACTAGGGATAAATACTGATCCACTACCAGAGGCCCTATAGACTGCCCAGTCCTCCCAACTAACACCCACATTCAAGAAATCTGGGTCGGTCCTATGCTGGTTTCCCAGCTATTAGACTGGAGTCCATGAGCTCCCCCTTGTTCAGGTCAGCAGTTTCAATGTGTTTCTTCAGCTTTCTAGCATACATACACATTGGTTTCCTGGGTGACAGATATCCATATATTACAGGTTCAAAGCACATTTGCTGATTCCCCCTGTTCTGGCTGCTAAGGAAATTATCTCTTAAATGCCAGGACAGCTAGATAACCAGAAAGAATTCATTCTTAAGTTCCATTTGGGTACTTTTCAAGGATGAATTTATCTTTTGAGAATATAGAAATTCCCTAATATTCTGTCCCTATTCCAAGCTCCAAGCTGTTCTCTCTTAGAGAAGTCAGAGAGATGACAGCATTGCTTGCAGGCTAAAAATGGACTGAGCATGTGCTTTGCAAATAGTGGAGGGCTGATAATATTTTAGAGTGGGTTTGGGAGTTAGCTAGAAACTGATGGATGAGGGAAAGGTCACTCCGAGTCTGCCATTAGAGTGGACTTGAAGGTGAACCGAGGAGAGGAGATGGATTTATTAACTTCTAACTATGTTCTTGATGGGGCTGGCTATGGTGGAAGAAGGCTGTCTAGAGGAGTCAAGTGCACAGTCTAAAAGAGATGGGGGAACTGTTTCCATGACTGGAACTTGTCAGCACTTCCCCAGCCTCCTTGTTCATTGAGCTCAGAGCTCGAGCCACTGGGTTCCCTCTTTACTCCTTTCAGAGCCAGAACATCGCAGTGGTCAATCTGGGAGCACACCTGTCACTCAGTTCAGCACATCATCCCATCTTTAAACATCCTGGCATTCATAAGCCAAAGGTGATGTGGGAATTTCTTTTTCTCCACAGAAAAGATAGGACATATTTTGGGGATTGGAATCTCTTTCAGCAAGCTTATTCTTAACCATGTGTGTTATAAGTGCAGGGAGATTTTAAAGAGCCTTCTGTTGAGTGCTGCCTTGGGATTCACAGGCAGCATTCTGCCCTGTGTGCAGGCTCATCACTACAGGGTTCTGGAGCTGACCTGCATTCTGGGCTGCTTTAGCCTAGCCAGCACACAGAAGACTTGGGATCTTGTTAAAGTGCAGGTCCTCATTCCATTAGTGTGTCTCAGCACTAACTACCAGGAGTTGAAGTTTTTTAAGGGAAAAGAACAAGATTCTCTAACTGACACATGTGTGTTTATTATCTCATATCAAGGCAGCAGTTGTTCTTAGGGTTGTCATTAAAAGACTGATTTTTGAAGATGATTGGAGCCCATCTACCTGAAGGCCTACAAAATTTCTAAAGTCATTCTAGGTCTGGAATCCTAGACAACATTTTACACACACACACACACACACACACACACACTGAACATCACATACTTGACATTGGTCTAATCTGAGAGGGCTGTAAATAAGCCAAATATATTTACAGCATTCATTAATTTTGCTAAAATTGTCACCAAAATTAATTTAAGAAAGGTTTTTAAATCCTAATCTTCAAAACCACTCCCCAAATTTCTGTCATCCATTCCAATATTGATTTAAATTGAGATTTGTTTCAATTCTTTGACCAAGGATCTTGATATGGGTTCTGTGGACTAGAAAGGACACCACTGTAGTCTTAATGTGCCTTATACCCACCTGTTTAAGCTTTATCACCAACAAACATCCTTAAGAGATGGAGTCTTTGGCAGGTGATTAGCCTCATACATAGGTGTGTGCCCTCTGACCTTCTCTCCATCTGCTTTCTACCATGTGAGGCCACAGCACTTGTATTCTTTTGAGGACTCAGCCATCTTGGAAGCATAAATTTAGCCTTACCAGGCTCAGAACCTGTTGGAGAATTAGCCCTGAGCTTCCTGCCCATAGAACTTGTAATAAATGTAACTCCACTGTATACAAATGACTCAATCTTTATATTTATTTTGCTATAGCTGTATGAATTTCATACCGTTACAGATATGGAGTATAAAATTATAATTACTAAACATCTTTCCTCATCATAAGCTAAGCATTTAGAAAGGCTTGCATCATAGGAGAATCTTGGGCACATTTGCGTTTTAGCAAAGACTTAGATGATTGCAATGTACAATGGTGGACACCACTGGCCTAAGGTTTCCTAGAGAAGACATGGTTCTCAGTAATAGAATCCATTTGACACATTTGCTGAAATAGTCTGTGGCTGAAATGAGAGGCTTGGGAGATACCAAAATGAAGACAGCCTGCCCCTTGTCCTCAAGATTTCAATACTGTATGGCAGAGATTTCTAAATCTCAGCATTTGTAGCAAGAATTCCATCCAATATACTACCTTTCTGATAAGGAATCTCTGGTTCTGAGTTTGTGTTCAGTTAACGGTCTGTGTGTGAACGTTAAGTGTATCCACCTGTTTAACTGAATGGTCATGGGAAACGTTCTGTACATATGAGGTTTGGAGGGGGAAGGTTGAAAGGGAAAGCCATTTATCTCAGCTTTCTGCTTCCTGCGATGACCTGAGGCTTTCATTTTAATAAGGAATTCCTCTCCTGGCAGAGAAAGAAAACAGATGGTCTATCTTTAAGTACATAATGTATGTTTCCTTCACATTATTTTTGGAGAGCATAAAGTATGATTAAGGGAAGTGAACTCGTGCTGTGAAAAACAGGCTCTGTAGTGCCTGGGATGGCTTCCATATGCACTGGGTGATGGCTTTTCCTGATCCCCTGCCATCTTCAACAAAATGAACAACTGTTACTCTAAGAGAGACCACGTGGCTTCAGACACTGAATGGCCAGTTTAGGTAACACACCAGGCTTCCCCAGGAACACTACAATTCAAGGTTATTACTTGGCACTAATATAGTTGGAGGAGATGTTGACCACCTCACTGGCAAAATCATGAGTCTATCAGCTCCTAGGAATTAATGCTTACACTTTCCTTCCCTTTCTGAACACAAGCCTATCATCTAATTTGTCAGTTTAACAAACACCTTTCCATGAAATATATAGAATAATATGCATACAACAACTAGTTTTGATCTCTTCTTACTTTTTTTTAGAACAAAATATCTATAAATGATTCCCACAAAGTGTATAGGCAGTACAATATCAAGTAGGGCTCCTAGACCCCTATTGAGAGAACAGCAACTCATAATTACAGGAACAAAACCCCTTGATTGGCTCCCATAATTCTAGGTTCAGAAGAGATGATGCAGCCTGATGCCTCCTCCCCCTTTCTCCTGGGGTTCCTGTGGCTGTACCCCCTCCACAGGTAGACACCAGTCTCAAGATTAAAAGGAAAACCAAGGCTTTTCTTTCTCATATTTGTGCATTTTGATTGTTAGAGAATGTGACAGAGTTCCTTCTGGAAAATCTCTCAGAGAAGTGGGAAAAGTATTCATGACAAAAGTCTCATTGCCTGCCTGGCTGCTGTGCCTTCCTTGCAGGCCGGGCAGCTCCTTGAAGTCTTCCTTTGTTTCAGAATTGGAAAACCAAGGTTCACCCCAGGCCAGGGGCACTAGATTAAGAGGGGATTTATTAGTAATGGGCTACTTTCTACAGAGTGAACACTGTCAACTATAGCAAATCTATCTGATTTTCCAGCCAGGCACACAAAACCCCCAGGTTCCTCTGCTTGCTGTTGCCAAGTCTCAGCTCTAGAAGGCTAAATAAAGTAATATCAACCTGCATGGATTGGGGTTGGGATCTTACCCATCTCCACTGTGCTGTGTGTGTGTGCATGGGTACATGTGTATATGGTGGGGGAGTTAGGGACTAGGGTTTGGGGAGTGTTATGTACTAAAGGGGCATGCCAAGGCTGGCTATGTTTTACTAATTGGAGGGTAGATACTAGGGTGATAGTCCATAGATGAAGTTTGAGAGTAGAGCCTTTATGATTGTTTTTTTTTTTTAAAAAAATGTATTATTCACACACACACACACACACACACACACACACACACACACACACACACAAAGAGAGTGCTCTCATTAAAGGTGTGGGCCTCCACCACCCAGCTGCATCCATTTCTTTTAAACTGTAGTATACATATGCAATCAAGATAAAAAACAAACAAACAAAATTGGCTTAGAGCACCAGTGGTGTTTACAGCCAGTAGTCATTTATTGACCCTAACTCAGAAGGCACCGTAATTTTATAACTTGGATGGTTCAAAACATAGACCCCAATAGTAGGGTTGTGATTTCTGACTTTTGTCAATAATTTGTACATCAGAGCCAGCAAATTAAGTTAAAATCTAATAGATAGTAGACATAAAGGCACTTCCTCCTAGTGTCTAGAAGCCTGTCTTTTTGTAGAGCAGGCTTGATAACCACTACACTATGGAACCCGGTGGTACCTGTCTTTTTGTGTTAGTCCTTTTGACAGAAAAAAGAAAACAGGGATGTGTTGGCTTGCAATTGGCTGAGTCAAGTGAGAAACTTGATTTAAATCAGCCCATTACACTCACAAAGAATAGTTCAGCACTATTCGCAGCTGGTGGAGTCCTCTGGGACTGTGTGAGTAATCTCTAAGCATTTCCTTCCTACCCATTCCCGTGGGTGGGATGGTGACCATGTGCAACTCCAGCCACTGAAATAAATTTTAGAATGGAATTAATTTACAGCTGAAGTGCAGATGCATGCAAAAATATTAGTTTTGAGAATGGCTACAGAACATCTTGTGGGCATTTCATTGAAGCCAATTACATATTCTGAGCACCTTTCACAAAATTGACCTTCTTAACAATTTTATTGTTAAGATGTTATAATAATAAGTACTATTATTATCTAGCGATAACCTAAAGCAAATCAAGATAAAGTAACTTCAGTTCCTTAATGTTGTAAATATATGGCATGAACTTGAGTCTCACACAAGTGATATTTTCAAATACTTTTATTAAAGGGCTTTACATGGAAAGAAAAATGATTGGGCTTCTTAAGCATTTTTTCTTTTATTGAAAGATTGTTTTCTGTATAACTCATATATTCTGGTTATGCCCTACCCACTCCTCCCAGGTCCTCTTTACCTCCTCGCTCACCCAGATCCATATGTTGCTGCTGTCTCTCATTATAAAACAGACAAGTAGCTAAGGAATAATAATAATGTAAAACAAAAACAAATCAGAATAGGACAAAACAAAACAAGCAGAAGAAATAGAGCTTAAGGAAAAGCACAAAAAACATGTATAGATGCATAAACATACACATTCACATACACAGGTATCCCATAAAAATCCTAAGCTAGGAGTCATGATATACATGTAAAGTACTTGGAAGGTGTGTGTGTGTGTGAGAGAGAGAGGGGGGGGGAGATGTCATTCTGTAAATGTTTCTCATGCTGGTTAGTGAATAAAACACTGTTGGCCAATAGGAAAGGAAGATAGGAGGAACTAGGAAATAGGAAGTAGTAGAGGAGCCAAGATGGAGAGTCGGGAGAAAGCAGTATGCCAGGCGGCTCCCCGGTAAGAGATCAGCAGAAATGGGTTAATAATTAAGGCAGAGCTAGCCGATAAGAAACAAGTAACCAGGCCAACAGAATTGTATCAAATATAGAGTCTCTGTATTATTTGGGGCTGGCACGGCGGCGGGAGGAAAAAATGTACGGCGGCGGGAGGAAAAAATGTACTTCTTACAAATGGCGCCCACGTGGCTAATAAAAACTTACACTTAAAATTTAACAAAAGCTTAAAAAGGGTTTTATAAACAAAAGAACAGAGACAAGCAAGGTTTCTTGGTAACAACATTTTCTGGGTTGCACTCTGTTTTGTGTGAGAAAAGCAAAAATTTCTGTGGCTCCTTTAAGGGAAGATTCCTGACTCAGCATAAGTGGCAAAAAACTACACACTTTAAAAAAGCACTGCTAACAATTTATTGGTGTGTATGAGAACTTACAATGGCAGTGACCACATCTCCAAGCCAGCAGCATGCAGACCAAGGCAGTGAGAACAGTTCTCAGTGCTGGCGGTAAAATAGCCGCAGCCATCTTTGGTAAATCGAGGCAGAAACAACAATGATTTTCATTTTAACAATGTTGTTGTTTACCAGATAAAAGACTTGGGGCCAGAAAAAGATAAAAATTTACAGTAAAGACAGATTCATATTAAGAAAAACCTCTAAATGTTTACAGTGTGTTTTAAAATATACGTAGACATGAAAAAAAATGGTTTTAAAAAGAGAAAAAGGAACTGGGTGTGTTGGCACACGCCTTTAATCCCAGCACTCGGGAGACAGAGGCAAGCAGATCTCTGTGATTTTAAAGTAAACCTGGTATGCAGAGTGAATTCCAGGACCAATAAAAGTTACACAGAGAAACCCTGTCTCAAAAAATAAAAAAATAAAAGTAAAATAAACAGTAATAATAAAGCCACGTAAAGATAAAAAAGCTCAGAGAGAATCTGGTTACTGTATGCTATTGTGTTGTCTCTGCATTGTTTGACTGCTGAGAAAATAACAACAACTGATAAAGGAAATGCTGCTGCATTAATTCAATTTATATATTTTAAAAATGCTTTGACTCCAAAATTTAAGTCTAAGGACAAGTTACTGGGGAAAAGGATTTCTATTTTTGTTTCCACAAAAAGTGAAAAGCTGTGGATTCTTTCCAGACTAATGTGGTTTGAGCAAGCCAGACCCCCTGAAACAAGAGTTCCTGGTGATCCAACATTCAAAATAGCTTGGACAAAGCAGCCTTACAGACTACAGCCAGGATGTCTGCATCTTCTTAGGATCCCCCATGATAATGCCCCCTATCAACAGAAGGATAGTTTATAAATGTTTGTTTTCATTTAAATGGGCTTGGTTATAAATGGTTAATGATCACAGCCAATTCTTTTAAAGGTAAAAAGGGAATTATGGTATGGATATGAATACTTTGTTTTGGAATGGATTTTCATTTATTGATACAATTTAAGGTCAATGTTGTGATATGTATATTTCTCTTGTTTATGTATTGTGTTTATATAGCTCATTTAAAAATGTAATGTATAATTTAGTACAGATTTAACATAGTTACCTATAATAGTCAAAACTTATAGCTAGGTGAGTTAGATTTTCTAGATATGCAGAGATGTATTTTAGATAGACATTCTTCAAACCTTTCAAAGACCTACAGAATATGGCAGGCATTTAAATTGGTTTAGGGTTTTCTTGACAGTGAGACATAAATGCTCCTGGCAACACCACCTGCGTCAGAAAGGAAGATGGACATTAAAGAAACACGTTATCGAGTTTGCCTCCAATATGGCAAGACTAGCCATGTGGATAAGATACTGCTCTTGTCTGGACTGTTTGACTTTATACTGTATAAACTGGACATGCAGGACCCACAAAAAAGTGACTGCTGATTCAAGATGGATATTGCTACAGAGTTCCTGCTTCATGGAAGAGTCTGCCAGACAGTCTACAAGGACTCAGAAAAAAGTGACTGACAAATTGTCAATACAAGAAGACAGTTTAAAGTTCCTACTTTGCTAAAGACAAACTATGGCCTATGGGCTGAAGATGGAAGATTACAGAAGAACTTCAGATGACTAAAAAGACAAGATGTCTCTGTCATTTCTAGAGTAGGTGCTGGAACAGAAGGCAAACACCACCACTACCCTGGGTAGGAAGGGAATTTTTAGACAACATAAAAAATAAGTAAAATCACAAATGTAAAAATAGTGAGTTAGTAAATTAAAGTAGATGTATGTACCAAAAAAAGAGAAAAAAGAAAAAGTAAAGAAGCAAGGAAGGAAGAAAGCAAAGAAGGAAGTAGGGAGGGAAGGAAGGAGGAAAGAAGAAGGGAAGGGGGAAAGAGGGTGAGAGGGAGGGAGAGGAGCAGGTAAGCACTGTAATCACACTTTAAAAGTAGCAACAAGGTGGCAAAATGCATCAATTCCTTTGATAAAGATGAGTATTGACTCTCATGAAGAATTTTTCGCATCAATAAGTAATCACCAGCAATATTATGAATTTTCAAGGGAATATTTAAAATGTAGGAAAGCAGTCCCTGAGGTCGTGCGAGAGCTGGCTCACTATGGGCTCAGGTGGAAGTGCAGACCTCTTAGAATGGCATGTCCCCTGTGGGGCATATCCCTAGGACACCGGCATGCTCATAGGTGGTAGCCCAGATTCCGGGCATCCGTGGAGACCTTGGTGGTAACAGGAGCCATGGACATTAACACAGATCACCATGGCTACCTACTATCCATGGACCCAGACCTCACCATAGCTGCAGGCAGCAAGCAGGCCACCCATGTCATTCAGATGCCTTTAATTCTTCAGATTTGCCTCTCTCTCCAGCACATGTTCCTTTCTGTCTCTTTCTCCTATTTCCTCACCAATTACTTGCTCATCATAATTGTTCTTGACCCCACTATGACACAGAACCGGGATGACTGACAGCTGATTTCTACCCACCTAGAGCAGCTGATAGTACACATTTCTGTATTGTTGGATTGCATTACAGTATTTTTCCAGAGTAAGACTGACACATGATCTTTCAAATAAATAAAAAGTTCCCTTTTTTTAACCTATTCAATTGATCAAAATAAGTTAACATGCATGGTATTTACACATGACCCCTCGGCTACAGGCACTAGGTCACCCTATTAGAATTTTACCTTGTTTCATGCTCTGTCTTAGGAAATTAGCACATTTATTTGATCATGGACACAAACAACATCAAAGAATAACATAAAGATCAAGAAACAAGTGATCAAGATCTACAAATCTAAAGGGTCTTAAAATTATTTAAAATTTTTTGAGAATGTCATACACTGTGTTTTAATCATATTTGTTCCTTTCCCTATCCTTCCCATATTCACCTCTATCTCCCTACCCACACACAGTCATGTTCTTTTTCTCTTTTTTTTTTCTTTTTTTTTTTAATCCAATGAGTCTAATTTCTGCTGTGTGCAAATACTTTTGGGTACAAGACCAACCCTGGATTGTGCTTGACCTACTAGGGGTCACTCTTTTAAAGAAATATGACTCTCCCTCTCCAGGCAGCTATCAATTGTCAATGGCTGCCCAGCCATGGGTGCAACTTTGAGTCCATCTCCCTATTATATGCTTGGATTTTTGTCTGACTTAATCTTGTTTTTACATTTGTTGTCACAACCACTGTGAGTTCATTTGAACAACTGCCCTAGTGTGCAGAAAACACCATTTCCTTGTAGTTACCTATAGTCTTTGAGTCTTTCCATCCCTTCTTCTGCAGTGGTTCCTCATCTTTGTAGGGACAGTGTAATAGAGATGGCTTAATTAAGGTTAAGCATTCCACATTCTTATTATCTGAACCTTGACCAGTTATGTATGAATCTTTGTATTAATATCTACTGCTAGAAGAATCACTGTTAAGAGTTGGGAAATGCACTAATCTCTGGGTATAACAAGAAGCAGTCAGTCTAATGCTGTATCAGTTTAGCATAATACTTGTAGTAGTTTTTCCCCTTGGGTCTAAAACTCATCTAGCCACTGGTTCTTGGTTTGGAGTAACAGTATTGTTTTCATCCTATGGGTAGGCCTTAAATCCACTCAGAAAGTGTTGGTTGTTTCCATAACATTCAGACCACTATTGTACAAGTCAGCATGTCTTGCCAGGCCAGTTGTTATTTCGGCTCACAAGGCTCACATTTGGCTGAGATCAATGATTACCTTTCTTCTTCTAGTGTGTACCTAGCCCGTTCTAGCCACTAAGGAAGTGCATCCATTCTTTCCATTCCTGTTCAATATAGTACCTGAAGTCTTAGCTAGTGCAAAACCCATCAGTAAGTATGAATACGAAAGGGAAGATATAGTATCTTCATTTGAAGATTATGTAATTCTGTACACAAGACTAAACACTCCACCAGAAACCTCTTACAGATTAATAGCATATTCCTTCCCAACTCCTAGAATCTACTCACCCAACTTCATGATCTTTCTTCTGTCTCAAAAACAAATAAATAAATAAAAAAACCATACACAAATAAGGACACCAAATGACAAAAAATATCAAAAGGAACATGTACTCTAAAATCTAGAATTTGAGCAAAGGACTACCAGCCTACAAATCCACATCACCAGAGAAACTAGGAAACAAGGAAGACCCTAAGAGAGACATACATGGTACCCCGAAAAGGGGGAAAAAGACAAGACCTCCTGAGCAAATTGGGAGCATGGGGGGGGTAGGAAAAAGAGAAGAGGAGAAGAGGAGGGAGGAGAAGAACAAGAGGGATCAGAAAGACCGAGAAGAGGGGAGAATAAAGGAGAGAAAGAAAAGAGATGCCATAATAGACAGAGCCAGTATAGGTTTAAAGAGAAATCTGACACTAGGGAAATATTCAGAGATTCACAATGATGACTCCAACTAAGAAGCTAGGCAGTAGTGGAGAGGCTGCCTTTGATGTCCTCCCCTGTAATAACATTGGTGACTACCTTAATTGTCATTCTAGAGCCTTCATCCAGTAGCGGATGGAAGCAGAAACAGACACCTACAGCTAACCATTGAGCCTTACTCCTGGAATCCAGGTGTAGAGAGAGAGGAGGGGTGAGCAAATGAGTCAAGACCGTGCTGGAGAAACCTACAGAGACAGCTGACCTGACTTAGGGAGAGCACAGGGACCCCAGTCGTAAAGCTAGGGAACCAGCATTGGACAGAACCAAACCCTTTGGATGTGGGTACTAGTTAGGAGGCCTAGCAGTCCAGGAGACCTCTAACAGTGGAACCAGTATTTATCCCTAGTGCACAAATGGACTTTGGGAGTCCATTCCCTATGGATGGACACACAGCCCAGATACACAGAGGAGGGCCTAGGCCCTCCCCTAAATGATGTGACAGACTTTGATAATCCCCCATGGAAGGCTTCACTGTCCTTAGGGAGTAGGTGGAGAATGGGTTGGGGGGAATAGGGGATTGATAAGCAAAATGATTGTTTCTAAATAAAAGTAAATGTGGAATTTATTTTATGTTGGCCAAATACTACTGGGCACGAGGACTGCCCTGGCATGTGATTGATAATTCAGTGTCACTCGGTTGGAGAAAATTGATTTTCCCTCTCCCAGCTTGTATCTGCTATAAATAGTTTCTTGTTTTGGGGTGGGACTTTGTGCCCACTTTTTTTCCATGCTGAAATTTTGTCTGGTGACAGTCTTTTTGAGTTTGAATGTGCATCAACCTTGTTGTGTTAGGGAGATGTTGTTTTCACTTGCATCACATACCACCTCTGATTCTTGCAAGCTTTCCACCTCCTCTCTCACATAGATACCTGGACCTTGAGGGGAGGAGTGTGATAAAGAAATAGATCATATTTAGCATTGAGTGCTCCAAAGCCTCTCACCATCTAGTAGGATCTCTGTTATTTTCTATCAGTAAAAGAAGTATCTGTGATGAGGCTTGAGTGATACATTGCTTTACAGCTATGGCAATATGCCATTTAGGTATCACTTTATTGCTATGTTCCTTCAGCAGAATAATAGACAAATGGTTTCCTCTAAGACCCATGACCTACCTAGTCTCAGGCTTGGCTGCTTTGACAGTATCAAACATGGGCTTCATCTTTAAATCCAATTAAAAGATGGTTGGTTTATTCCATTACATTTGTGCCACCATTGCATCAGTATATTCTTTGAGGGGTTGCTAGTATAGATCATAGGGTCTGTATCTGAGTGGGAGGAGAAAAGTTCCATGAATGCTATTCAGAAAAGGTGAAGCTCCTAGTTGGGAAACAGTTCCATTTCCTCATGTTTGATAATATAAGTAAGTGATGTCTTCAACAATAAGGGCCTTACCATCACATTATAGAGAGTGATCAATAGACTTGCCAATGTCCTGTGATGTCTGGAGGAGTATTCGGAACCCTTAGGGCAAATAACAAGCTGTAATCCATTTCTTGCACTAGAAGTTTTACTTGGTAGCATAAGATGTGTTGTTTGGGACATTGTTCCCCATTGTATGGTAACTTCATTTAAGTCATCTAAATTATTTTTATGTATTTTAGGAAGCTTCTACAGTAGTTGTTTTGCACACAACTCTTGAAAAGGTCTTTAGTGTTAGTTATCACTCCCTATATTTTCTCCTTTATCCTGCTTTCCCCATTTAATCCACCTTTTATCCCTTTATAGCAAGATACTCTACTTTTCTTTCCTTAAAAGTTTCTTTCTTCCACACTGGAGCCTCACTGGAATAACCTCTGTGTTAGTCTTTTTAAAAATTCATTTATTTATCTATTATTTATTTATTTATTTATTTATTTATTTCACATCCTGGTTATGGTTTCCCTTCCTTTTTCTCTGCCCAGTCCCTTCACCGTCCATCCCTCTGTTCCTATCCCCAATCCACTTCCTCTCTGTTTTTGTTTAGGAAAGGGCAGGGCTCCCACAACAAAACATGGGATATCAAGTTGCAGTAAGACTAAGCACCTTCCCATGTATTAAAGCTGGGCAAGGTGACCCAGTGTGAGGAGTAGGTTTCCAAAAGCTGGCAAAAAGAGTCAGAGTTCCCACTGTCAGGAGTCCCAAAAGAGGACATGTATACAGAGGGCCTAGGACAATCCCATACAGGCCCACTGGCTGTCAGTTCAGTCTGTGTGAGTCCTTGTGAGCCCACTTGATTCTGTGGGTTTTCTTGTGGTGTCCTTGACCTCTCTTGACTCCTATAATCCTTTCTCCTTGTCTTCTGCAGGACTCCCCAAACCTCACCTAATGTTGTTTATGGGTCTGCATCTATTTCCATCAGTTGCAGGATGGCACCTCTTTGATGACAACTGGGCTAGGCGCCAATCTGGTCATAGGAGATGGCCAGTTCAGATTACATATCTGCTATTTCTAGGAGTCTTAGCTGGGGTCATCCTTGTAGATTCCTGGGAGATTCCCTTGCATCAGGGATTTACCTGAGCCTGAAATGTCCTGCTTTGCAGTAGTCTCTTTCAATACTCTCCCCCTTTGTCCTCCTCAACCTGAGAACATTGCTCATGTTCTTATCCCCACCTGCCCTCAGTCCACATATGAAATCTCTTCTGTTTCCCCTTCTCAGGAAGATTGGAATGTCCCCCATTAACTCTCCTCTTACCTACTCTCTCCCAGTCTGTGGATTGTAGCAATTATCCTTTATTTTATAGCTAATATCCCTTTATGAGTGAGTATATACCATTTTTTTTTTCTTCCTTGGTCTGGGTTACCTCATTCAGGATGATTTTTTTTCTAGGTCAACCCATTTGCCTTCAAATTTCCTGGTGTCCTTGTTTTCAACAGCTAAGTAATACTTGTTTTTCTAAATGAAGTACACATAGCTAGAGCTTAAAAGCTAATATCCACATGTAAGAAAAAATATACAATGCCTGTCTTCCTAGGTTTGGTTTACCTCACTCAGGATGACATTTTTTCCAGCTCCATCCACTTGCCATTTAAAATGTTATTTTTTTGGAACATCTTAATAATAATGCATTTTGAGATTATCACATTTTATTATCCATTCACCAGTTGGTAGACATTTGGGCTATTTCCAATTTCTGGCCATTGTGACTAGATCAGCAAGGAGCATAGATGAGCAAGTATCTTTGTAGTAGAATGTAGTGCCCAAAAGAGAGATAAATAGATCTTGACGTATAACTATTTTCAGGTCTTTTAGGAACCTCCACACTGATTTCCATAGTGACTATCAGTTTGCATTCCCACTAGCAATGGATAAGTCTTCTACTCTCCTGCATCTGTTCTAACATCTTCTGTTGTTTGTTTTTTTATCAACATTGGACGTTCTGACTAGATAAAATCTGAAAGCAGTTTTAACTTTCATTTCTCTGATGGTTAAGAATGTTGAGACTCTTGAAACCATTTATATTTCATCATTTGGGAACCCTGCTTAGTTCTACCCTCCATTTTTAAAATTGGGTTATTCATTTTTTTTTATGTTCAGCTTCTTTTTCATTTTTTGAGTTCTTTGTTTTGGACACTAAACCTCTTGGAGATATATAATTGGTTAGGGTTTTCCCAGCCTTTAGCCTGAAACTTTGCTTGAATAACTGTCATTTGCTTTGCAGAAGCATTTAAAATTCATGAGGTTGCACTTTTTAAATTTTATTAATGCCCGTACTATTGTCTTCTTCAGAAAGTCCTCTCCTGTGTTAATCAGCACAGGTGAATTCTCTGCTTTCTCTTCTATAATATTTAGGGTAACTGGCCAAGTGTTGAGGTCCTTGAACAATATGGCATTAATTTTTGTGGAAGACAGTAGATATGGATCTGTTTTTGTTCTTCTACATCCAGCTGTCCAGTTTGACCAGCATGATTTGTGGAATATACTGCCCTTAACCAGTTTGTGTTTTGGCTCCTTTGTCAATGTTTTAAGCAATGCTACTGATACCAAAAACATACAAAAACCGAAAAGGAAAAGAAAAAGAAAGTTATAGGCCAATATCCTTTATGAACATAGAAGATAGATGCAAAAATTCTCAAGAAAGTATGTGTGAAATGAATTCAAGAACACATAGCAAGGATTATACATCGTGAACCAAGTTAATTTTTGAGGCAGTGTCTCCCACTGAACCTGAAGTTCATGAATTCATCAAGGCTGAATGGTCTATAAGCTTATGGACCCACTTGTCTCCACCCCTATTCCAGCACTGATGTTACCCATTTTCATAAAAGCCCTTCACATTTTTGTTTGGGTACTGGGAATCTAAACTCGGGTCCTCCTGTTTGCTTAGCAGGAGCATAAACCACTAAACCACATCCATACCTCTCTATGAGTTTATGTTTTCATTTGGGTCTTTTCAAACCAAAGTATTTTGGCAAAGTAAAGTGCCCTGATGGATCTGATCTTAGAAAATCAGATAGTCTGGGGGATCCTGGGTTTGAAGTTTGAAGTTAGTTTATTCTCCTCTCATTTTTCCCCTTGTGCCTTGAAAACTAAAACTCATGGATTACATTCATAAAAAAGAATTAGAACTGTTCATTATTTCACTGCCTGAAGCACATTCCCTAATCCATGATGTGTCATTGCTAAGGAACCATGATGTTGGAGGCCCTTTGTGATACTTGGAGGATGAAATCAAAATTATACATTTTTCACATTCCTGTAGAAATAAAGGTTTCAAATGTTTTTTTTTTTAAATCTGATTTCTCCTCCCTCCATCCCTACCTTAAGGGGCATGTTGGTACCCATCTATTGAGTCAGAGCTAAATTCTCCATGAACAGTCATGCAGACTTGGAAGGATTAGAACTTGTTTGGCTTCATTTCAATCCTAGGTCTTAAATTAGGGAAAACAACCAAAAAATCACATGCACTGACTGGACTTGATGACCAACACAGACCCTTTTCTCCTCTGATCCACAGAGTAGTAATGGGCGTGCCCGCAAAGAGTATCCCTGGGAAACACAGGACACAATCTTTAATACGTCAAAGTTTCCTTCTCGGATGAACTGTTATCGTATCTGGCAAAGCTTCACTTTTTTTTAAAAGCAAAAGATTGTGGATCTTTGAGCTGTGAAGGTGGCATTCTGTGAAGCCGATAGAAACTTAAGCAATGTAAATTGAATATGAGCCATTCGTACAAGTTTTAAGCTTTGAAAATTCCTTTCATATTATTTGGCCATGTTTCTATTAAGCCAGGAAGAGGATGCCATGTTACTTAACCTAGCAACCATCTCTTCCCAGTGGCTCTATTCTGAATAAGTGGACTGGGGTTGAATGGAGTCAGCTCTTGCTGCTAGGGACTATCCGGAAGACTGCTTCCTACACACACACACACACACACACACACACACACACACACACACACACACACACCACCATTCTTCAGTTCTGACTTGTGGCAGGAAAATTGCCTTTCCCTCCCTCCTTCCTGAGCCTGCTTTACTTTACACACACACAGAGTGACCTTTCAGTGTCTAGTGAGTGGAATGGATTGACTATATGTCTTCCTGCTTAGAACTGGCAAAGCTTTAGCAGCACTGTGTGTGACTGATTTCCTGCCTCATGTCACTCAGGCTATGCACATTTGCCACTAGTAGGATTGGAGAATGTAGAAACTGCAAGGTTGTCCTATGTTTGACTCCTTGTTCACTTCCTCCATAGATGTGGAACATCTTTATTAGTCCATCCTGGCTCCCTTCTCATCTCTAAAATGATGACCTGAATTCCCACCATCAGATCCATAAGATATTTACATGAAGTTATAATATCTAGAATATGAGACATGCTTGGTAAATACTAATTTTGTCTGTTGTCAATTTTCTTGGGAATTGATGACCACAACTCTCAACTATTTTAAATAAAAATGCAATTTTATTATTTGAACTGAGTATACAAAATTAAAGTGCTAGAGAACTGAGGAGAGGCTAGATCTCATAATATTCTTCTAGTTTTAAAAATAAGTAAGGTTTTGAAATGCTGCAGCTATACTCCTAAAAAGGCTGCCAGGTGGGAATTGGTTTCATTGTCATTGAGAGAAAGCCGTAGTTCCCAGGATGCACTTTCTTACCAGCTATCACACTTGGTAGTTCCCAACCGTTCGGCCATGACAGTACACACATGATCAGAAGTAGCAACTACATTCTGAAAATAAAATTCCATCCCTGCTTCCATCAGTCTTTTCTCCAATGCATGTCTTTGATGTCACTTCCAAACATTAGGTGTGTATGATTGTATGGGTTTCTCTGTGGAGTCACTGTTCTTTGCCAGCATTTCCAGCATTTTTGCTATTCTTTGTTACTCGGTAATATAACTTGAAATCAGGTATGGTGATGACCCCAGCATTGTCCTGTAGGCTCAGCATTGTGTTGGCTTTTCAGTGCCCTTTTTGATTTGATACTTCCATTGAAATTTAGGATATTTTTTTCTACTTCTGGAAAGAACATCCTTGCAAGTCTTATGGAGATTGCACGAAATCTAAAGCTTTCATTAAAATATCCATTATCATAATATTATTCTGCAAATCCATGAGCATTAGAGATTTGTTAATAGAAGTTCCTCAAATAGAGAGGAAAATGATAGAAGAATTTTGATTAAATCAGAAAGGAAAATGAAGAGTAAGAAAAGCAGCCCAAATGGGTGGGTGGGTATACAGCAGGTCATAAGCCATGTTTAATGTTTGAACTAAAGATTAGGATGACACTCAGTACTCAAATTAATGGAATGTCTTCATTAAACCTTTCCCCTAGAAGGGCTCAGAGAGCAATATGGAAGAGGAGGCTGAAAGATTGCAAGATCCACAAGGCTGAATGACCTCAAGGAAACAGTGACTTTCAGACACAACAGGACTGATGCAGTATGAATTCCCAGAGACTATGGCAGCACACACAGGACCTGTAAAGATTCAAGTAAGCCCGGGTTCCAGAGCCGAGAAGGACAAGTGCAGACAAGTGAACATAACCTCCCATCCCCAATCAAGAAGCTATTTCGAATTGACAACCACTTGCAAAGGAAAAATTCGTTTTCTTCAAGGGAATCTAACTGGATATATAAATCATACTAAAGGGAGAGACAAACAGAAACCAAATTACAAAGTGTCATATTTAAATGTTAGCCCTTCAATAGTTAAATAATTTATTACACCTGAAAATAAAAAAAAATCTAACATTTAAAGAAGTAATAGCCTAAACAATCAGGAGGATTAAAATGGATTATTTTCCTATTTTAGAAAAATGCATAACTCAGCTATATAAAAGAGGCATAGCACTCAAAGGTACTATGGTAATACTTTGTTTAAGTCTGGTCAGCATAAGCGAGTGCTTTTGATAATACCTTTGTCTATTAACTTCTGGAAGAGTGAAATAATGATATATCTGACATGTAAAGAATGTTCCATGACTAGGTACTGGAGAGGTGACTGCTCAGTGGTTAAGAGCAGTTGCTGCTCTTCCAGAGGACCTGAGTTTGGTTCCCAGTACTCATGGCTGACAGCTTACACTTGCTTGAAATTTCAGATCCAGGGCATCTAATACCCTCTCCTAATGATTTCGGGCCATTGTTGTAGTTAGGATTTCTAAAGTTGTGATGAAATACCATGACCAAAAACAGGTTGGGAAGGAAAAGAGTATTTGGCTTACATTTCCACATCATATTCTATCATTGAAGGAAATCAGGATAAGAAAGCAAACCAGGCAGGAACCTGGAGGCAGGAGCTGATGCAGTGGCTCTGGAGGAATACTGCATCCTGGCTTGCTCCTCATGGCTGGCTCAGCCTGTTTCCTTATAGAGCTAGGACCAGTAGCCCAGAGATGGCACCACCCACAATGGGTTAAGCCCTCCCCCATTGATCACTAAATGAGAAAATGCCTTATAGGCTTTATTATAGCCACATATATTATAGAATCATTTTCTTAATTGACACCCCCTCCTATCAGATGACTTTAGCTTATATCAAATTGATATAAGCTGAACTATTCAATGAACCCATAGTTTGGTTTGAATGTCCCCCCCCCTCTGTCTCTCATTCTTTCTCTCTCCCACACATGTAAATAATTAAAAATAATAAAATATAAGGCTGCTCCATTCTGGATCTGGTGACAGGGAGAACAAGAATTCAAGGTCATCCTCAGACACATAATCAGTTAGAGGCCAGCTTGAGCTGCATGAGAACAGACCTCAAAATAGATGCTCTAATATAAAACATCAGCAGGAAAGATAAAGCAAGATTGCCAAAATGTTTGCAATTGTGAATAACACATACCAGTTATACCTTTATTCTACTTTTCCACCAGATTAAGAATTCCCATCATAAAGCATTTTATAAAGTTGAATCAGATTTCATGTAAGAGAGAACTTAGAAAAAACAAAGAAATGCATAACTATCAGGTGCTGGATAAATTGATAGTCATTTATAGACACGGTGTTTTCATTTCAGGAAACTGCAGTCTCCTAATGGAGATAACTCTTGAGTTTTAGAATCTTGTAAATTGGTACATTCTTTTTATTATAATTGACCTATATTTGCAGTGTAAATTGTTGATTTAAACTTTTGGGGATTTTTTTTGTTCTCTAATTTTTAAAAAGAAAGTAACTATGTAAGCCATAAGAATAGGCCATCCCCACATTCAAATATGTTCTCTTGATCGTAAAAACCTCATCTGTATTTGTTTAACAGTCTGTGTGAACTGACAAACTTGACAAGCTGGTGGAAGATTGTCCAACCTCTTCATGCTTTCTTGCTGATTGAATGAGTGCTCACTGGGGAAATGAGAGGTGAGAGATCTCACATTCCCCCAGTTAACCTCACATGCAAAATTATGCCAGCTGAAAGCGTGCATGCCGTCACATCGTCTAGTCACATACTTGCTTCCCTGACCAGTTCTGGCCAGTAGATAGGGATGGATGGAGTACAAACTCATGCATCCCAGATCTTCTATTAAGTTCCACCTAGGAAAAGCTTCCACCCTTCCCATTGTTGTCTTTCTTTCACTTGGCCTTTGTGCATGTCTCTAATTATGGTACTCTGTCCTCCTTGACTACTTAGTGTTCCAAGGCTGCATCCATAGTACTTGCTAAGATGCTCACTCCTTTCACTAGTAATCATCAGAGTTTCTGAAATGAAGAGTCATGTTGTGACTTTCCAGCTTCATATTCAGAAATGCTCTGAAAATCCATTCCCTCGAATTGTGGTCACCCACTGTCCATTGTTTTCTCCTGTTTGGGTGGGGGAGTATGCACTTGTGTACTAGGGTATGAGTGCTGAAATCTAAGTACTGGGTGCTCAAACATGCATGGCCTTAACCTAGAACAGTCGTCTACGTCTCCTCTATATCTTGAAATTAAGAAATCTTTTGCAGTAAAGATTCTGTTCTAGAGACCTTTTGCTGAAGAGGATTGTTAAAAAAAAGAGCACTGAAGAAAAAAAGTGATTAACAATCCAATCAGCCATATTCATCATTCTCACTATCACGCATGTCCTGCAGCTGATAAGAAGGTGTTGCAGAAGTCAGGCTTATGGAGGTCTGTATGCAGAGGCTACAGTGTGCAAATGTACAGACAGTGTCTGCTCAAGCTATGTTCCAGACACTTAAAAGAGAAAGAGGAAAGAGGGAACACCATCAGCGCAATGCCCATATTAGCCGAACCACGCAAATAAGGGATCCAACAAGTCCATCTTCATTTATATTTGCAGCGGCTCTGTATCTAGATATGTAACTTGGATGCCATGCAAGTTGTCCAAGGCCAGATTGTCACCTCCTTGCTTCTTACGTTTATCCACTTATGAATGCATTTATCCCTTACTATGAACTGATGCTTCAAATACACTTTGAGAAAAATAAGTGTGGAGCTTATTCTGATGGAAAAGAGGTTACATACAGTAGTGGATGAGTATAGACCTAATGTGTAAATAATCATACCAATAATTAAATAGTAAGAGAATGCTATATACATTGTGGAGGAAAAGAATATTGATCCTGAATGCATCAGACAGAAACTAACTCAGGTTTATCAGGGCTTTGATAAGTAATAGGTAAGCTGAGATGTGGATGGTGATAGAGTTAGCCAGGCCAGAAGGCTATGTACAGGAAGGACATTCCAGACTGAAAGTACTGGTTGTGGCAAAGCCCCTGTGGTTGGCTAGACCACAGCATGTTTATAAAACTGAATCCAGCAATATGAGCTAGGTCAGAGGCCAACTTGGAGAGACAATCAGAAAGAGAGAGGAGACACAGACAAGTTGCAGATGGTACAGATCGGCTTTGGGGATTTTGCATGACACTCAGAGTGCTGTTGAGAATCTCTCTACAGCCAGATGGTTAATGGCTTCAGCCAGGATCACTTAGTATCAGCAGTTCAAGCAAGAGTCACTGAGAGCTTTCATTAAGTTATTGGCATTAGAGCAGGGGATATCTGGAGAGAATTCAAGTTTGTTTAGAAGATAAAAATCAATAGCACTTGAGAATGAGATGGTATCAGACAATAAAAATAACAAGGACAGGGAACCAGGAGATGGACCAGTGGATAAAATGCCTGCTTCCTTTGTATCCCCAGCATCCTGTAAAAGCTGGGTGTGGTGGTACAGGTCTGGAGCTGGCTAGCTCGCCAGTGTAACCAAAACAGTGAGCTTCAGTTTCAGTGAGAGGTCTTGGTTTTTGTTTGTTTTGTGTTTTTATAAAAATAAGGTAGCATGCATCATGCCTCCATATTTGCATACAAAGGTATGTTCCCTCATGCATACATATGTGTATACACATACAAGCACACACACACACACACACACACACACACACACACACACACACACACACACTTGGCCTGGTGGTTTATTAACAGTTAAGATCCAGTTGCCATTCACAGAAATAACAAACATGGCAATAGGGCTAGGCTAGGATGTGCAGAGAAGTGTTTTCCTCCAGCCTTGACTTTGATAAGACCAGCACAGCATTCAGCCCTCCATGAGAGATTGTGAACAGTGAGCTCTGTACATGGACCTGAAGTTCAGAGGTGGATCTGCCTGAAAGCTGGGCTCACTGACATTGGGATAGTGGTTGGTGTTATGGAAGATGAAATTTCTCTGGAAAGCCAAATGTGATGGCAGAGCTGGGAGAAAATCTATCCAGAAGGGATAGAAGATGAGCTTGTTAAGTCATCAAGATGAGGACCAAAGACACTCCGTTAGGTCTGTGATGTGCCTCAGCTTCTCAACCTGCTTTCCCATGGACTCAAACATTAAACATTTTAGAAGAAAATTTGTATTTTATCCATCTTCCCCCATAACCATTCCATCCCTTCCATTCCCTGCTTCCTTTGACTCCTCCTGACACCCAAATCCAATCAACCCCACCCCTGTCCATACCTCTCCTAGCTCTAGTAATGCCTTTTGCATCTTACACTGTGGTAGCATTGTATATAAAATCATTACAGTTCATTTATTGAAATTGGTAAGTTTGTTTTCTTTTCTCCCTCAGGCTGCATAAACAGATCTTTTAAAAATAATATTTTTGTCTATGCTTAGAAAATTTCATACATGTATGCAATGTATTTTGATCACACCCCTCCATTACTACCACAGAATTGGTCCACAGGCAAGGACAGTGATTGGTTCCCAGGTGGGGCCTGTGATTGGTGGAAGTGTGAGCTATGCTGTGCTGGGTGCAAGTACAGCCCTTGATTTAAATGCCACACTCATGCCACATATACAACTTCAGGATGTTCACCTAACTTTTCAGGTCAGCTAGGAGACATGCCTCAACTTTCCCATGGTGCCTTTCTGTAAAGCAATACTAGATTCAACAAAAGGCTTCTCCCAGTGGGATTTTCTTGCCTAGTTTGGATCTTTTCCATGGGTGGAGAAAGTTGAGCTACTAGCTTTGAAACAAGATGGCAATAGCACTTGTAGTGGTGTTGACTGAGGCCAACCCAGCAGCAATAACAGTGACAGTAATAGCATTAGCAGTAGCAACAAAAAGGCAGCTGGAGAGATCCAGAAAGCAAGCAGGGACAGGAACTCTGGGGACCAGATGCAGCTGAGACAATGGGTAGTAGAGCAAGATGACAGGAGGCAGAAAACAAGCTAAGGCAGGCAGGAGACTGTGAAGAATTGATGGCGAGAGACTGTGGGGCTCAGTTAGTTGAAGAGCTCTTGGGAGGTACCCAATCCAAAAGGCCCAATACATATGGCCCAAGAGCTCTAATACTCGCTTATGTTGGAAGTCAGGGGTCCCAAAATTCAAAACTTGGAAGCTATCACACTCACCATCATTTGTTGATGCTAGCTTCTGCTGTGAGCTGAGAACCACTGACCATTCAATGTGGAGCTGCTGAAAGTCAAGGCCCAGAACAATGAGCCTCCAACCTGAGCCTCCAATCTGACCATCCAGAGCTATTTAGAGAATGGAGGCATATACCTCTGCCTAGTTTTCAGGGCATAGAAATGATCATCTCTGGCTCTGTTATTCAAGCCCAAGAGTCCTTGACACTCAAGGTCCTAGAATTGCCAACTCTGAGGAAGACACCCTTCGCTCATTGATAATCTCTCTGAGCAGACAGAGGAAACTAATAATCCAGCCATCCAAAAGATAACGATTTTACTCAGAATAAAAAGCACAGCAGGCATCCTTTGACCTCTATTTTATATTCAGAATTCTCTGTCCCCAGATCAGTTCCAGATATGGTGCCCTGTTGCTGTCTCTCCAGTGTGCTAGAATATCGTTGCTGCAGGGATTTGAAATGGCTGTTGCTTTGGCCTGGAATATTCTTTCTCCAACTTATCTCTGTAGGTAATTCTAACCTTCTTCACATCTTTGTCAATGGATTTTTCTTTGGGTTGCTAGCTCACAAAAGATAACAATGGAGAGTTATTATTAATTATGAAAGCTCGGCCTTAGTTTAGGTTTGTTCCTAACTAGTTCTTATAACTTAAAACTAACCCATATCTTTAATCTGTTTATTTCACAGGGCTCAGTTACCTTTACTCTGTACTTTCCATCCTGCTTCCTCTGGCATCTGGCTTGCAACTCTGCCTTTCTTCTTTCCAGAGATCTTTCTGCTCTGAAGTCCTAACTGTATGTCCTGCCTAGATATTGGACATTTGGCTTTAACAAACCAGTCACAGTGACATATCTTTACACAGGGAGATCAAATATCTTGCCATACAACTAGATGCAAATGTCACACTGGTACCACATTTATGCTGCAACATACTGGGACTGCCATTTTATCAGCCTCTGAATTTGTATTTTAGCTTCTGCCTTTGTCCTCTGAAGATAGAGGTTGGTTTCTGTTCCACCGGGCCCCACAGCCACATTGTTCCAAATAAACACACAGATGCTATATTAATTATTAAACTGTTGGTTAATGGCTAGTACTTCTTACTGGCTACTTTTCTCTTAATTATTAACTAATATCTACTGATCTATGTATTTTCACGTGGTCCTTGGTCTACTGGAGAATGCCCAGACTTCTTTGGTGGCCACATGGCAATCCTTTTTGGCCTTTCTCTGTCTTCCTCTCCCCAGCCTTCTCCTGGTCTGGTAACTCCGCCTATGCTTTCTGCCTGACTATTTGCCAATAAGAGGCATCCTCCATCAGCCCTCTTTGTACCACACTGTCCCAGACACAGAAGTCATTTCAAAATCCTAGTGTTAAGCTGGTCTTGCCACTGTTCTCAGTGCTATACCACCTCTTTCATCGGAAATAAACTAGTACATTAGCAATTCTCACATCCAATTCTCCTACATAGACCTTAGACACAAAGTATTTCTTTTGGGCTTCCTCATATTTTCCAAGCACCTTAGAGAACAGTTGAATACTGTGTACATTTAGTACATTTCATCAGTGAAGGAATAGACAGCTAAACTTCTGGAGAGAGAAGGGCAGATTATGCAAACACTTTCCAAATAGAATGGGCTACCAAAGGCAACTTATGATGTATGAAGGGTACTGAGAGAGATGGAGAACATTGGACGGTGGACAATTTTATGACATAAAAGTACCATTTTCCAAAACAGGTAATGTGAGGAAGAACCAGCTTGATAATTTGGGAAGAAAGGCTGACTGCTATTCATACTGTCAGTGTGTTCACTGTGAGAAGATTACAAAGCCTCTAGCAACAGGCTGTGGAGAGTTAGCCATTGTGGGTACTAATGAGGCTTTTGGGTTGTTAAATCAGAAGTAGATTCTTAAATAGCTTCCTCCTTCCAAAGTTAACATTAATAAAATTGTCACTGTCATGTGGATTCATTTGATATTTATGGATGGATACGAATACACACTTACATGTAACATTGGTCTGTAGAGAAACAGCATTTGTATATCCTGGGAACTTGTTAGAGATGCAGACTCCTTCCCATAATTTTCAGTTGGCATTCTCAGGAAATTTTTATTTTAATTTATTAAAGTTTAAAACATGGCAGTCCTCAGCAGTGAGACTAGGGTGCCTCTGAGCCTCAGCATGTCACCACTTCCTAGTGTCTGACTGGTACAAAGGTTCAAGGTCTGTGCAGGAAACAGTAATGAGGATGTAGATGAACTAGAAATGCTTGTGCTTGTTTTTATGAAATAAAGGGATAATTAACCCTGAGAACTGTACAGCAGAGGTCTTTACCATCTTCACCATGTGTAGGTCTACAGGACTAGACAAGTCAAGAGTAGCCTTCTCTTCTCTTTTTAAAAAATCATTTTTTAAAAATTTCATTTTACATTCCAATCAAAGTTCTCTCTCCTGCACCTCACTCCCCTAGTCCACCCCATCTACTCCTCCCAATGGGTATGGGTTCTCATGTGAAGTCAACAACATCTGGTGCATTAAGTTGGGGCAGGACCAAGCCCCTTCCCCCTGCATTAAGGCTGAGCATACCATACCATCATAGGGTATGGGCTCCAACAAGTTAGCTCATACACTACCATAGATCCTGTTCTTACAGTCAGAGATCCCTTAGATCTAGCTATACAGGTATCTCCCACATGCAGAGGGCCTAGTTCTGTTTCATTGAGACTCTAATGATGGCTGTCTAGAATTCATGAGTTTCTGTGAGCTTGGTTCAGCTGTGTATGTAGAATTCTCCATTATGATCTTGGCCTCCCTTGTTTTTTTATATATCCCCTCCTATTTCTCTTTGACTGGACTCCTGGAGCTCTGCCTGGTGCTTGGTTATGGATATCTGCATCTGTTTACATCAATTACTGGATGAAGGTTCTGTGATGATAGTTGGGGTATTCACCAATCTAATTACAGGAGATTGTTTCTAGGAATCTTAGCTGGGGTAATCCTTGTAGATACTTGGGAAATTTCCTAGCACCAGGTTTCTCCCTAACCCTATAGTAGCTCTATCTCTTTCATTGCTCCCTTGAAGATCCTATTCCCTTAGGTTCTCATCCCTGTCCCTTCCCCTTTCCTGCCCCCATCCCAGTTTATCCAGGATGTCTCATCTAATTTCCCTTTCTAGGGTGATCCATGTGTCCCTCTTAGGGTCCTTCTTGTTACCTATCTTCTCAGATATGAGAGGAATTGGAGAAGGGGTGAATGTAATAAAAATGCACACCCAAACAGATACCTTTAATCCCAGCACATGGGAGCCAGAAGCAGGAGGGTCTCTGAGTTCAATTCCAGCCTGGTCTACAAAGCTATCTCCAGGATATCCAAGACTATAGAAAGGAAACCTGTCTTGAAAAACAAAAACAAAACACACCAACCAACCAAAAACACCCAAAGAGGAAAAACTATATTTGTTTTATTTTTTCTGTAAGAAAAATATATCTGTGTATGTGTGCGCCTCTCTATGTGTATGTGTTCCTATGTGTGTATCAGGAGTGTGTGTGTGTGTGTGTGTGTGTGTGTCTGTACCTTTGTGTCTGTACCTGTGTCTTGCCTCTATGTGTGTGTACCTGTGTCTATGCCTATCAATATGTGTGTACCTGTATCTGTTCCTCTGTATATATCTGTGTCTGTGTGTGTTCCTCTGCACATATATACATATGCACATAAACATATGATATGGGTATAGAGGTTAGAAGGCAACTTGCAGAGAGTCAGTTCTATCCTACAAGTGGGCTATAGGGATCTAACTCATGTTATTACACTTGGAGACAGGTATATTTACACACTGAGTCATGGGATCTAAATCTGAGTTTTCATGCACACAGGTACAATCAATATGTTTTGCTAAGTTTATATGAATTAATTAATTAATTAATTGTCTATGTGTGTGTGTGCATGTGTATGTACCTGCATGCTGAGTATCTTGACCTATCACTCCCCACCTTATTTCCTTGAGACAGGATTTCTCATTGAACTGGGAGCTAAGCTGGTGGCTAGGAGGCCCCAGCCAACTTCCTGTCTCTGCCTTAATATGGGGATTATGGCATGTGTATAGCTATGCCCACTGTTATTTTAAGTTACTAAATGTAAAAATCTTTTTTCCAATATTGCACTTACATGCAATGCACTGTGATAACCTTCACCACCCACTATTCTTTCTTGACCAGTTCCCACTCCCACTAACCCCTTCTTTCCTTCCTTTCCCTTTTACTTATATAAGTTCCACGCGACAGTCAGCTGTTCTGCATTTGTAGCTGCAACAGCCAACTGTCTTCGTTAGGGTTTCTACTGCTGTGACAAAACATCATGACCAAAAGTAACTGGTAGAGGAAAATGTTTCTTTCAGCTAACAGCTCCATATGTATTACTGTCACTTATCAAAGGAAACAAGGGCAGGAAGCTGGAGGCAGGAGCTGATGCAGAGCCATGGAGGAGTGTTGCTTCCTGGCTTGTTCACTATGGCTTGCTTATCTTTGCTTTCTTATAGCAGCTGCCTGGAGTGGCACTACTCACAGCAAGCCGGAGCCTCCCACATCAATCACTAATTAAGAAAATGCACCAAAGTTTACCCACTGGCTAGTTTGGTGAATATATTTTCTCAACCAAGGTCCTCTCTTCCCAAAGGACTCTAATATCCAGTTGACATCAAAGCCAGCCATGTCTTATTCAGAGAGCAGTGCATCACTCAAATCCTCCCCATCTTTTGGCCTCACTATTCCTTCCACCCCTCTTCTATGATGTTCCTTGAGGCCCAAGGATATTCTCACCCGGGGCCAAACATTCAGGAGTGGTATATTCTCAGCACTTTGACCAATCATGGTCCTTCCATTGACCATCACTGACTAACAAAAGAGGTTTTTCTGGCCAATGTTGAGTGCTACGCTAGTGTATGGTTATAAACGTAAATATTTAGAAGGTAGTTAGCTATCAGTAGAAGATTCCCTGATAGCCCCTGTGACTCCCCTAGCCACAGGCATTTGGACCAGTTCTATAGTGCCAGACACTTTTCCCTCCATTGGAGTCGACCTCTGGACTTGACATTTACTTTTTTTTAATCTGGGTGCTAGCGATTTGAATTCAGGTCCTCATATTTGTGTAGCAAGTGCTCTTACCCATTGGCTAGCTCACCAGGATCCTACTTGCCCTTTCATACAGCCCTAGACTAGGGTCTCTCAAGAATAACAATACTAAAGTTAGGGAGAATATTTATTTGTGGAGGAGCTGTGATAAACATCCTATGCCAATTGTCAGTAGTACTGAGTTCTGTCTTAGTTAGGGTCTCTATTACTGTGAAGAGACACCATAATTATTGCATCTCTTATAGAGGAAAACATCAAATTGGGACTGGTTTCCAGTTTCAGAAGTTTAGTCTGTTATCATCATGGAAGGACATGGCAGCTTGCAGGCAAACATGGTGCTGGAGAAGGATCAGAGAATTCTACATTTTGATCCTCAGCCAGCAGAAAGAGGCTGTGTCCCACACTAGGCATAGCTTGGGCATATGAGACCTCAAAGCCCATCCCCACAGTGACATACTTTCTTCAAGAAGATCACACTTCCTAATAGTGCCACTCACTATAGACCAAGCATTAAATACATGAATCTATGAAGGCCATACCAATTCAAGCCACTAAAGATTCCATTCCCTATGTGCTAGTACCTCCTTTGCTATGACAACCAAAAATGTCACCAAGGTATTTCTAAATGACCCTTGAGATGAAAGAAAGCCAGGTGTGGTGTGTTTGGTTGAGAATGATGTCTTAAATATTCATTTTTGTGTTCCAGGTTGCTATTGTTTGCAACCTTAAACCTGGAATGACTAAGAAACCAACCCCAATGTCTGACCAGGAGTTACATAGGGGAAAGCTCTTGTCAGCCCCCAATTAAGCTTGCACAGGAAATTCCCGGGTGTGTAGCAAAAGGAAGAGTCATCTGTTGTTTTGTTTTGTTTTGCTGATGTGCTTGAGGCAGAAAGCAAAGTGATCCGGGTGTGCGTGAGAGAGATAGAAAGAGGTATTTTACTAACACAATTAGAGCCCGGAGAAATGGCATGCAATTAGGTTGAAGAATGCCTTGTTTAGCATGCAATTGGCATAACAGAGCCAGCAGGTTGCAAATTATGGGATATAGATTTTCATTAGCAGGTCTGCATAATGCATTTTTGTGCATTTAAAGACACAGATTTGAGGGTTGGTAGGAAGTATGTAAATTCTTTGTTGCTGTAACTAAAGCTTAGCATTTTCAGCCCTGAGTTTTTGTTGCTGATTCTTCAGTTTAAGCACATCTTCTGGGCATTTGCATTTTGTTTTCTTTTCTTTCTTTCTTTCTTTCTTTCTTTCTTTCTTTCTTTCTTTTCTTTTCTTTTTTTTTCCCCACTACAGCACATTTCTGTCAAGGGGCTGCCATGGACTATCAATCCTGTCAGGAAATTCACCTCAGAATCTTTTCAGGACTGGACAGACAAGGCATGCGAAGTTGGACCATCTCCTCCCACATTCAGCCTGGAAGACCAGTGAAGTGTTTTTCTCATTGACCAGGACAGACAGGGTGTGGTCACTTCATATTTTCCAGTTGCTGCTTGACCTGTGGGTTTTGGCATTTTAAAGCATTGATTAGATGACCATTTTAAAACTTAAAAAGTCAGTTTAGCACTTCTAGTATGTTCTATAACATATTCCTTTTGACCCTTGTTTTTGCCAGAGTTGTCCTTTGATATCTCAGCAATTGCCTCCAGGATACCCCAGAGATAACAAAACTCATGGTGCCCCGGTAAAATGCTATGACATAAATGGAGTGCAACCGTCCCATGGACAGCAGCTGTCTCCATGTCACTTATAGGACATAAAGCAATAATCAATGATTAGTGACAAGAAAAAAAAAAGTCTGCCCATGTTCAATGTAGTTGTAGTTTTAAAAATTATTTACTATTTTCATTTGTTTGAGTCTGTGGATGTAGAACCCATGGATAAGAAGACCACGGGTATAAAAGTGTCACTGTAACCTATCTGCCTTGGTTCAAATCCTAGCTCATCATTTGGTAGCTGAAAATGTACTTCTCATCAGATGTTATGCTCAAAATACATTACCTTGATGAGACTTGATCATTGTTATTTTTTTAAGACTTTAATGTAGCTCCAGCTGGTCTCTCTATGTAGCCAGGGATAACTTTGAACTTCTGATCCTCCTGCCTCCACCTCCAGAGTGTTGGGATTACAGATATGCAACACTACAACCAGTTTTATGGTTCTGGATATTGAACAAGAGCCCTACACATGCTAGGCAAGCAGTCTGTCAACTGAACTCTACTCTAGGTCTGAATAGTTTTGACTGACACCATGGCACATAGACAGATGCCATAGCTTCTCGTTGTGCTAAGAAATAACACTTAGGCTGCTGGAGCATGGGAAAGAAGGAAGTCAGCAGAGTCATTAGGTAATGTAGAGCAAGGCCTGAGCAGCCCCAGAGAAAGGAAGGGCTTAGGTGGATCCAGGTAGCCAACTTACCAGTGCTGTGAACCATTTGCAAATCTGAATGGCCTTAGACTGTGGGTGCTGAGTCTGGGATGATTTGCTCAACACTATACGAAATGCTAGAGATTTGATAAATGCCTGGGTCCCTGTGTGAAGGGCATAGTTGAGATTCTATAACTACATTAAGTAGCATATGGGTGCCGTAATTTGATAATAATTAGCTCATGTTCTGGTGTTTGCTCCCTCTTTTCTAGCTTTCTTTGCTGTTTTATTCTAGCCACATTTTAGTTCCATGTTCCTGTTGCTACACTTCATTCTTCTATTGTGCTATAGTTTGTTCCCCAGTCCCTAATTATTTCTGTCCTCTTTTAATATTTTCATTTGTGAGTGTGTGAGTGTGTGTGTGTGTGTGTGTGTGTGTGTGTGTGTGTGTGTGTGTGTGTGAACTTGTTTGGACCATGACATACAGGTGAGGACAGAGGACCATTTGTGGGTTCTGGAGCTCAAACATGTCAGACTTGAAGAATTACCTTACCATTGGCCCTAAATATGTCCAGACAACAACAAAGATTTTATCTCCTCCTTCTTATGTGTTCTTTTAAAATTATTATTGTTTTATAAACAACTTGCAAAAAAAATCATCACCAAAGGGACGAGACTCCAATTTGCATCTCAGTGAATTTCTCTGCATGGCTTTCCTAAAGCCATAAAGCTTTACACTGGATTTTACCAGCCTCAGTTTGGATTCTGATCCTGAGTCTGGGAAAGGGCATCAGTGCAAGGAAAACTCTGATCACCAGGTGGATTGCCCTCAGGGGCTCGGAATAGCTCCAACCATATTCATTTATATTTTAATTGAGTTTTTCTATCAGGCTTACATGAACAATTTTATTATTAGATGCTAGTTTGGACTTCTAAGAAATACATTGTATTTAAGAAATACATGGAAATCATTATAAAAGCCCCCATTGTTCCTCTTTATACTGTCCCAAATCCACTTTGCCATTCCTACAGAACCTTGCTCTAAGTATAGAGTGCAGACTAGCTAACTATCAAGGCAGACATATTCTGCTCTTGAATTGCTTATGGTAGCTGGCAGCTAAAAAATAATAGACATGGGCACAATGCTTTAAGGACAATAACATTCAAAGCAAACAATTTCATACAGTTTTCTTTTTTATAAGAGGGTACCATGTCTCAATCTCTCTGTGAAAGGCAAAGTGCCTTTGATAAGGCGCTCTTTTCCCATCTCACTCACTACACCATACTTCTGCCACCAATATGCACTCCCAAGTATGGTAAAGGTGGGTCTCTTCATCCCATATTTTACATTGCATTTTCCCCCCATTAGATCACACTAGCTTCTATGATTGATTCTATATGCTGGTGTCCAGGGAACTTTCTCTCAACAGTTGGCACTGCGTGTGTTCCTATTCTGTGTGTGCATGCGTAACTCTCCTTTCCAGAAGTGTGAGATATGGTTAATGTTCCAAGTGTTGTTTTTTCATATGTGCCTAACTATCTCCATTGCTTCAGAAATAGTTAGCAATTCTAGATAAGAAATTTGAGAAGCATTAAGCCTCTGCTGAATCTTAGGGGGAAATACTTGAGAAGGAACTGAATTTCTAGGGAAAATTACAGCTGTTGCATGTGTGGACTGACAAAGTAAAACTAAAAGCCTCCCAAAGAATCAACAATATAATGAGAAAGAAAAGAATCTACAAGCTGCATGAATTTTGCAGATTTCTATGTTGTCCCATGGTCTACTCGTCTTGACCAAGTGAGAACCTGTTTTGGTGGGTATCTTGCCCTGAGGAAACACATTGGACAGATAGTCATATGCTGATTATGACACTAGGCTGAAAGGCTCCAAGCATACACTTTCACTATTGAATATATTCTTATGTACTCATCCACCACCACCAAACTGAAAACACATGAGAATTAGAGCTAGAAAAACACTTAGCTTCGTATCCTCTTTCATAACGAGTCCATCACACATGCACACACATGTGCACACACACACACACACACACACACACACACACACACACAGAGAGCTACAGACACACACACAGAGACAGACACCCACAGATGCAAACACACACAAGGTATAGGGAAAGAGACAGACAGACAGACAGGGACACATGTGCATGCACACACACATGCACACAATAGGCTAGGATCCATATATGAAGGAAAGAATTCGTTTCTCTTTTCCTTGCTTGCTTGCTTGCTTCCTTCCTTCCTTCCTTCCTTCCTTCCTTCCTGTCTTTCTGTCATCCCTCCTCTCTCTCTCTTCCTCTCTCTCACTCTCTCTCTCCCTCTCCCTCTCTTTCTTTCTGAGTTTGTACAGCATTCTAAGTACTCCCAATTCCTGAGGTTTTTGTGTGATTTCATTGATACTTCATTCATCATAGCAAGGAATTAGAACAAATATAATTGTCTATCAACAGAAAAAATGAATAATGAAAATTTGGTATATAATATGTCTAAAAGGAAATTTCCTTTATTGTGTCTGAATATGGGATGAATGTTGATGGGATGGGACTGATTGATAGTTTTGAATGTGTGGTTTGTATTTTTATGAAGTGTTTTTAAAAATTCCTTTTAAAAAAACTTCTTTTGTTTTTCTGAGATTAATATAATGACATAATTTCCATATTCTCTTTACACTCTGCCTATACCTTTCCTGTGCTTTTTAAAACTATTTTTTCATAACTTGTTATTACATGCATATAATATGTTTAGATATATGTGTATGAATTTACTAACTATAACTTGCTCAGGATGTAAAATACTATTTGTATGTATGTTTTCAGGGTTGAATATTTGGTATTGGATAACCAATTGGAATGCTGTTTCCTGGGGAAGACTATTTATTGTATCTCAGGAGAAAATCATAACTCTCTATTAGTGTACTATTAAAGGGGTTCAGATAATTTCTTACCCAGTTGTTGTTTTTTTTTTCATACTCTCATTCTTCCAGGGCTGACTCCTACCATGTGTGCTTGGAAACTTCTTCAGTGTTGAAATCTTTCTTATCAAGGAACCCTAAAGTTACTTGTCTATTTTGCAACGATGTTGCTAACTTATCTTCTATGAAATGGAGAAAAGGCAAGGCTCAACTCCTTTCCTTGCCTGGAACAGCTGGGTATGAAACATCAGACAGCTGTTTTACAAATTGCCAGCCTTTAGGTAATCATTTCCTCATCAGAGCAGCAGCTTGGAGATGGGGGAAGGGATGCTTTCCTTCCCAGTGTCATCCTCCCCTCCCCATGTCTGCACAGCATCATGATGTTACTCAGGTACAATTAAGTAAAAGCAATAACATCCCAGAGCAATGCTTCTATTTTTTCTGCCCAGTGTGTTCAGTGCAGAAGAAATCTCTAGTTTTTGATGTTATGCGTGGGCTATGCAGAGCATCTTGTCATTTCAGGGGAAAGTGATGAAGGTGAACACTATGTGCTCACTAAGGCATATTTATAAACTAGGAACTGGACAGGGAGCCTGGTGGATCTTTTCGTAGAATCCAAGAGTCATTGTGGGAGAAGGTCTTATGGTCTCTACCATGCAGCAGGGACAATCACAAAGTTCAAATGGCTTACTCGGTTGAACACAAATACTTGACTTCCGGAATTGAGCAGAACTGTTAGAATTGTGGTAAGAGAAGGAAGATTGGGGTCTAGCTGTTTGAAATGTCATGTGTCACCACCTGATGCTGATCAAGAGATCCAACCACCGGGACCCTTACTTTCCATTTGATATGATACCTTGCATACTATGAACCCCAACCCAATAATGGTTTACTACTAACTTCTTTGCCTTACTACACAAGAAATAATATAGGGGTTTGCAGAGAAAAGTAAACAAATGCATCTAGCTATAAGAAACCCATCTTACTTAGCAAAAGCGATATGGGTTAGCTACTCTACTCTCTCATGTATGTTGCTAAGAAAGCACCATGAATCAAGACAAATGTCACTCTGACTCCTTCCAGGAAATAATCATCAAATACCCTTGGGTCTCCTCTCTGCTCTTGAATATTAATTTCTAAGTTGTCAACAGCCTGAGCAGGACCTGGGCAGCATCCTGCATTCTGAGAAGTTGCAGGCGGCCATCTTTCAATAAATTCCCCCTGGAAGGAAGGAAATACGAACTTAATCACATCATCTGCAGCTTGAACAAGATCTGCATTGCTACAAATCTGCTTAGCTCATGGGTCTGCTCTCCCCTCCAGCTGTCTAAATACTGCTAAGCTCCAAACCCTCTCATACTTCGACCTCCTACAACAAATCTTGCCCCATGGCCCTTAAGCCACAGTGACCTTCTTCCATCCAGATATCCCATGTCATCTGTGTCTGTACCACCCATTTCAGAACTTGTTTGAATTATCTTATATTGTCTTGGTTCTTTTTAGACCAACAATTTTTCCCTTGATACTGGAAATCACACCAGTAATCGCCTGTTCCCTGTAGAGCTCAGCATGAACATCGAACAGAAAACAGAAACATAAATGCACATTCAGTTTTCAAACTCTGATGTTCATTTTTGCAGAACTTAGGTCACTTCACCCTCATAAACCTCATGCATACTATAGAGTTTGAGAGAAAACAGTGAACCACACAATTGGCAATTTAAAACCCTGAAGTCTGTGGCTGGGGAAATGACTTAATCACTAACGTGCTTACTTTACAAGCATGAGGTTCTGAGTTTGGATCCCCAGCACCACCATAGACAGTTGGTTATGGAAGCATGTGCCTGTCATCCAGTGGCCAGGAGGCAGAGACAGGAGAGGATCCCTGGGGCTTGCTGGTCTAGCCAAGTAGGTGAGCTCCAGGCTCAGTAAGAGACTGTTTTTCCAAATGTAAAATGGACAGTGATTGACAAAGACACAAGATGTCAATCTCTACCCTCTACAACCATGCACACTCTTACATCCATGTGCACACACATATATGAACACATACACACACCACACATGGCAAACTCAAACTTTGAAATATACTAAATGCCATTTCCCTATCCTGTTTTCCCCCTATTGGCATCCAAGATTGAGAAGAGCCAGGCACTGATGCTGGCCTGACAGAAGTTGTTCCCAGGAAAAACTCCTCCTTTTGGATAGCTACTGTTTTGCAAACTGTCTTGGTAATCTAGACCTGTACCTGTTACAAGACTTAACAATACACACAGAGCTCATGACACAATGTGAACCCAAATGCAACAGAAGTTATTATCTAGAGTGCTGGGGATGGACATAGACACTCATGCTTCCTGTTTACAAGGATAGCGTATTTCTGCCTGCCATCTGTGAGACACCTTTATCTTGAATGGGCATAGCATGGTTAGTTAAGTGGATACATAGACAAGTTAGGAGTTAATAACTAAGTAGATATTTTCAGAGGACCCTGAGCACACTGGGACTGTGGAAAGCAAAGCTTTAAATTTTAGCATACATGATGAGAGTCCCCTGAAGACTTTGTAAACCCCCATTCTCTAGCCTGTCCCTAAAATGTCCAATTTGGGATGCCTGTACCTTAGTCCTGGCATCTGCATTTCTATGTGTCCAGAGTCTGTTGCTACCACTGATTGCTCCCTAACTGCTGTAAATGTTGCAGACTGACCTTGACTGACCTTGACTTCACCCTTTCATTCACAAAGGGTCCAGCTTTTGCTATGTGTTTCCTACAGTCAGAATCTTCTGGAAAAATATAGAACACAGTATAAAAATTGCCTGTTAACAAGAAAACCAATTGGTAAAGCTTAAAGAAAGACTTTTGGGGGATTAATTCAGTTTAATAGACTGTCCCTCTAAACTGAACTGGGGGAGCTTTGTGTTTGATCTAAAAAAAAATCTATTGTCACTGTGATATACTCTACTTCTTTCAAAGGACTTGTTTAAAATATTGGGCAGCATCTCCTTTCTCCCTGTGAACAGAATCCTTGCCCCAAATTCTGTAGATACATAGATACATAACTACATTCCATTGCCTTGACTATTAAAATCTATGTCTGCTCAATTCCATGGTGACCCTGTCCCCTCAGATGGTATCAATCAATCAGGGGCCATTTACTACCCCTTCGCTGTGACTGAATTATTGCTTTCCTCTCATCCCCAGGACATATTGCTCTAACATTCTAGCATTTTTTAAGCCAGTTCCCTGACTTTGAAATAATCTCTATGGTTTTTTTTCCTTTTCATATCACAGTTTCCATGAAAGACAGTCCAGAGGAAAGCTTCGGAATACATAATGTAAACAGAACTATTCGGTGGGGCGGGGGGGGGATGAAAGGGTTAATTTTTAAGTAAGAAGTAAGGCATGAATGATGACTTACAATGGAAAGAAGTTGTTCCAAGTTATATTTTCAAGTGATCCTCTGACTCTCCATATCTGTATTATTTAACTGGATTATACTGAAGTCTGAGCAAATGAAAATGGAATCATTCAGAGACCAATGAAATTAGTAACTACATACATACAGTAAGGATCCCCAATATTCACTGTATATTAGAATATTTGGTGTAAGATTTAAATTTTTTTTTGGATTCCAAACCTTTGCCCTGAACATCGGAAGCTTAATTAGAGAGGTCCAATCACAAAAATTGTTTAAATCTGCAGCCAATATTGAGTGTCATCATTGGTGGTAGCTAAGCTGCCTTGTACTGTCTTCCAAGAGTGTCTTATTACACTTTCACTTTCCTGAATTTTGTGAGTTAAACCTACCAGTCATGGGAAATTGACTTGAGTGAGGGTTTTATAGCATGGAAATTGATACATGTTACACAATCATCTTATTCTCTCTTTAGAACTGGTTCCTAAGCTTTTGTAGATACACCATTATCCCTAATGGGGAGCAGTATCATTTCCCATTTAAACTCAGACAACTTAGAGTAGAAACTGGACATTATTGATGGTTATGGCAGGACAGTTTGCTTGAACTAGAAATTATAATCACTTTAAATATGCTAGTTGTAATGTCCATTCCCTGTTGAATCAATAGAAGATAAGAGGGTTTAAGAAAGTGCCTCAAACTTATTCATGTAAACTGAATTAAAAGATCAGGTTTGAGATCAATATGATGAGCCAACAGCTCAGTGGCAACTAATGGGAATATTATTGGTTAGCATAGGGTGAATGTAAAGAGATTGTAAAGCAGATTCTTACTTATTTAAGTCAATTCATGGAGCAAGGGGAACAGTGGTATTTTTCTTCCTTTTGAAAAAAATTCACTCTATTATAGGAGAAAAGCAGGTTCTTCTTGTCTCTTGTCTGAATCTCCAAAACTTAGTTGCTTCTAGTTATCTACTTTTTTCACCCTTAAGGTTCCACATATGTGGAAAGATATGGGATACTGGGTAAGTATGGCCTACTTCACTTAACATTGTAAGCTCTAGTAAGAAAACTAGTATGGAAGTTCCTCAAAAAGGTAAATTTACCTGATCCTGCTATACCATTTGTGGATATGTACCCAAGGAGTCAAAGTCAGCACATCACAGACATGCTGGCAAACCCATACCTGTTGCAGCACTACTTATAACAGCCAAGCTACAGATTTGATCTAATGCACATCAGTGGATGCATGGATCAAAAATTGTGGCACACATACACAATGGAATATTATTCAGCTGCAGAGAAAATAAAATAATTTAAGGACAATGAATGGAACCCTAGCTATAATTCTAATTCAAAACTATCTCTCAGAAGATGGCTGAGCTGGTAGAGGCACCTGCTACTAAACCCGATAACCTGAGTTTGATTCCTGGGACCCACATAGTAGAAGGAGAGAACTGACTCCCACAAGTTGTTCTCTGACCTCTCTATGTACACCATGGCATCCAAGTACACACACACACATACACACAGAGAGAGAGGCAGAGAGAGAGAGGCACACACATATGGATAAATAAGTAAATACAAAAAATTAAATTCTCCTTAACAAATTTTTAACATACACAAAAGATTATTAGTGCTTTGTCTGAAGAGTCACTCTTCAGTTAACCACCGTTTCTAGTGTGGAAGCAGTTTATAATGAAAAAAAAAACAGAATTTCTTTTGACTTTCATTCACCAAACATTAAATATGAAATTATTAATGTTAAAAGTAAACACACACAATGACAAACCAATTTTTAGTTCTATGAGCTTTGATTATCTAGAAAATAAGCTATTTTGACAAGCTGTAGGTATCTGGATATTCTCTAAATACACCCTCTGTAACTGTATAACACTATAAAACCAACTAGGGGAGAACTGCACATGTGGGTGTGTTCCTGTGAATCTAGATACTTGGCAGGTTAAGGCAGAAGGAGCGCTTGAGTCCAACAGTTTGAGGATACTCTGGATATCAAAATCCTGTCTCTCAAGAAACAAATAAAAGAAAAATCTAACACAAAGTTGGGATGGTAATAAGATCTAGTGTGTAAAGGGACTTGCTTCAAGCCTGAAAACCGAGTTTGACAGAGATGATTTCAAATTTTGTCCTCTCATTTCCACTGGTGCACACTGTGTTACGGGTGCCCACACAAGACATACATATACTCACAAAAATAAGTATAATATAAAATTTAAAGTAAGAGATTAAAGGTAAGAATAGGACCTCTTTAACTCCATCAAAGACCACAGAAGGATAATATATAACTCTAGAAATGACAGACACATCTCACTCTCTGGTCAGTCACCCAAAGTTCTGTCATGTTCCATCTTCGGCCTATAGGCCATAGTGTGTCTGGCAGACCCCTCAGCAAAGCAGGAAAATTTAAACTGTCCATCTATATTGGCAGTTTGTCAGTCACTTTTCTCTGTGTCCTGAAGAATGTCTGGCAGATTTTTCCATGAAGCAGGAACCCTATAGCAATGTCCATCTTGTTTTAACAGTCACTTCTCTGTGGGTTGTGAATGTCCAGTTTATACAGCATAAAGTCAAACAGTCCAGACAAGAGCAGTATCTTGTCCAAATGGCTAGTTTTGACATACTGGAAATAAATACACATTTTTAAACCATAATCCCCTTCTTTACCTTTAAAAGGAGATTGGTTGTGGTCATTAATCATTTATAACCAGCCCCATTTAGATGAAAAACAAACATTATAAACAATATTTGGGAATTTGGGCATCATTCTTTCTAAACTGCTTCCTGCTGGTAGGGGGCGCTGTCATGGGGCTGCCTTGTCCCAGCTGTTTTGAATGTTGGATCACCTGGAACACTGTTTCAGGGGGTCTTGCTTGATTAAACAATGTTAGTCTGGAAGGAGTCCACAGATTTTTTTTTTTTTTCTGTAGAAACAAAAATAGAAATCCTTTTCCCCAGTAATCTGTCCTTGGAGTTAAATTTTGAAGTCAAAGCATTTTTAAAATATGTAAATTGGATTAATCTAGCAGCATTTCTTTTAACAGTCATTGCTATTTCTTCAGCAGTCAAATAATATAGTTATGGTTATAGTTTTCCTTAGGATTAAAGATAAGTTACATATAGGACTTTAGACTCACAAAGATAGGATAGATGATAAAATATTTTCTTTAAATCTTGCTAAATGTTAATGGACTAAATATTGTTAACTGTGGTTCTTATTTGATAACTGTTTTGTTATATATTTTGCTATGTTAAGGTTAAAACCCTTCTTTCTATTTTAGACAGAAAAGAGATGATCAGAGATGTCACTCTGTAAATATGTTTCTCGTATTGGTTAATGAATAAGCACTGTTGGCCAATAGGAAAGCAAGATAGGCAGGACTAGGAGACAAGGAGGTTTCCAGAACAGAGAGGAGATTCAACATGGAGGACAGAGAGAGCAGAATTCTTGGCCCTCTCTCTGAGCCTTCACCTAGCAGCTGATGGAAGCAGAAGCAGATGCCCACAAGTAAACACTGATCTGAACTCCTGGAATCTGGCTGCAGACAAGAAGGAGTGATGAGCAAAGGGGTCAAGACCAAGCTAGAAAACCCCACAGAAACTGCTGATCTGACCAAGGGGAGCTCATGGACTCCAGCCTGATAGCAGGGAAACCAGCATAGGATCATTCAGACCCCCTGAATGTGGATGTTAGTTGGGAGGACCAGGCAGTCTATGGGGCCTCTGGCAATGGATCAGTATTTATCCCTAGTACATGGATTGACTTTGGGAGCCCATTCCACATAGAGGAATACTCTTTCAGCCTAGACAAAAGGGAGAGGGCCTGGGCCCTGCTCCAAATGATATGCCAGACTTTGAAGACTCCCCTTGAAAGGTCTCACCCTCCCTAGGGAGCAGAAAGGGGATATAATGGGAGTTGGTGGGGGGAACAGGAGGGGGACAGGAGGGTGTGGGAACTGGGATTGACATGTAAAACAAGCTTGTTTCAAATTTAAATAAAAAACATTAAAAAGAAAAAAAAAGAAAAAAGAAAAAAAAGAATGGGATCCTCGAAGGGAGAAGTATAGATGCTGAGTGGTGGTTTCAATGTTAAGGGCTCAAAGTCTTGAACAAGCAATGTTGTAAATCTAGTTTGCATGTAGGTAGTACTTCTTGTATTTAAAACATTTTATATTCTTCACTACTAATATCTTAGAAGAAATGGTATATTACAAGGTGACATGTATGCCACAAAATCAGATCTTCCTTCTTGTAAACCTGAAGTAGGCACACACTTATAGGTGGACTCCTGTATTTGTTTTGAGAATTTCTCTTAGAGTTCTAGCATTGCTATTTAAATGTAAGGTATCATTCACATTACTTGTCTCCTAATTATACAAAGATTTTCCCCCCAAAATTCAAATATTGAGGCCCTAGTCCCATAAAATGTATGTGAGATAAAGCCTTGGAGTGTTACTAGTGGTTGAAGTAGAAGGCTCAAGGACATAGAACACTCAAGGGCATTGATGCACATGTAAGAATGAATATTTTATTTTTCTCTTCCCCCTTCCCTCTTTCTTACTCTACAGTGAGAGAGGTAGCTGTGTGAAAGCAAGGAAGACATCTTTTCACCCGAATTAATTGTAACTGTATAGCTTCTAGAAATAAGAGAAGGTGAAATACTGTTTAAGGACCCCATCTATGTAATTTCACTAGAGTAGTCTTGGGGTGAAGAGACATGGGGCTTCCTTCACACACATTAGTCATGCAGTAAGGAGAGGCCTCAGAGCAACTGTCATCTATCTTATCAATATGGGAACCAAAATAAGTAGACTGTGATGTGTTTGGAGCTCACTCAGGTAGTAACACATGTGAGAAAAAAAGGAGACATCTCAACTGTGTGCCAAGTTTGTAAGATACACTGCATAAATGTCTTAGATCTCAGAGACTGTATTTACACCATTGACCAATAAAGAAACTGTTAAAGACCACAGTGACTTTGAGTTGGAACTATTATTTGCATTATGAAATGTCCATGAGCCTATGAACTCAAAGAAAGGAAGGCGATGACTTAAACTTGGTATGTTTGAGTTTCAGATTGTCAAGAAAAGTGTTCGTGATAGTTAATATTGATTTAGTCACCTAAGAGAAAAACTTCTAGGTCTGTCTCTGAAGCAATTTCTAGACTGGCTTACAGAGGCAGGAAGACAACCCTAACTTTGGGCACAGTCACTCCATTGACTGGGAACTGAATATGAGGAAAAAAGTGGGCTGAGCATCAGCATCTCTCTGCTTCTTAATAGATGCAATGTGACCAGCTGCCTCATGGTCCTGCTGACACACTGTCCCTCCCATAATGGACTGTACTCTCAGACTGTGAACCCAAATAAATCATTCATTCCTTAAGTCACCTTTGTCAAACATTTCATCAAAGTAATGAGAAAACTAATAAAATGAAACTTGCTTGCTAATACAATATCAAGGGGGGAAACATGCCTCAAACATCCCAGAAAGCAGTAATTTGTAACAATTTCATAGCCTAACAAAATATTCACTTTTGATACTTTCTATTTTAATGAAATATACATAAGATTTACCATCTCAATAGGTTGTCCTGAGATATTTACACCATTTATCACTACAGTTTTCCATTTGCCCAACTAAAACTCCTAACTCCAATGCCTCATTTCCTTTGCTTAAGCCCAGCCCTTGACATCTGCCATTTTACTTTCTGTCTTCATAAATTTGTCTATTCTCTCGGGATCTCATATAAATGCAGACATAGTTGCATTTGTCCTTTTGCAATTGGCTCACTGAACAGGGCAGAATATTTTCATCCATGTTGTACCATGTGTCAAAATTTAAGACTGAGAGCCTTCAGCTGTTGTATCCCATGTACAATTTTATCCATTCTACTGATGGATATATCTCTAGCATCCACCTTTAACTGTGGCAGTAATGACACCGTGGACATAGCTGAACAGATACCTGTGTGAGCCTCTGCTTTCAGTTATTTGTTTTATATGCTAGAAATAGAATTGCTGGGTCATATAATAATGTTCCATTTAATTTTTGAGGAGCCACTGTACTGATTCCCATAGGTGCTACACTGTTTTTAATTCATAGCAAGAATGACTGTCTCCTAATTTTGCTTCTTATAGTTACTGCTTTCTGCTTTGGTTTATATTAGTTATTCAAATGGTGAATTATGTGAAGTGGGGGTGTCCTTTTCATCTTTATTAATATGAGATGTGCAAACATATTCAAAGTGTACAAAGTGAATAATATTATATATACATTACTAAATGATTAACATAATCAAATTAATGAGCTATTACCACCCTGAGTTACTGTTTGTTACTGTTTGATCATGTGTCATTGTGGGTTCTGTTGCATTTTTTAGTGATTAATGGATATTGAGAACATTTTTGGCTTACTAGCTATGTGTATATATTCTCTTGGGACATGTATATCCAAATCATTTGCCTTTCTTGGAATATTTTTGGAAATTTATTTTATTTATTTGTGTAGAGCATATTATGTTTCTTTGTATATTTTTGTTAAAAATAGATACTTGAAAATAAACCTACCTTTTCCAATATTTGCAGACTGACATAGGGAATCATCTCTTTGCATTGGGCCCACTTGGCTTTGAGAGGAGTTGGGTCTTGGGCAGTCTCAATGTCTTCCTATCTGCATCTTACCTCACTATGTGTATGTATTTTTGTTTTTTGTCAGCATCTTAATTTCCCCCAAATGTCTTTTTTTTTTTTTTTTTTTTTTTTTTGCTTCTTCATATATAGGCACATCTCATTATTTCACTCATTTGCAACTATTTCCTACCCCTGGCCTCCAAATGTCTCTCCAGGTTTTTAGTCTCTTGTATTCCCATTCTTACCTTATATGACCTGAAACTTCATAACTCACCATCTTGCTAGCACCACAAGAAATATTCACATTCATATGTAATTTTATTTAAAATTGTATCTATTAATTTTGCAGATAATTTCTACTTCAAAAGAAACTTTTTTTTAAGCTAAGTCACTTTGTGCCTTAAAGTGACTAAGATTTAAGTTTTTTTTTCAATTTGAGATATGACATTGATCCATCTATCAAATTCAGAAAGAATCTATCAAGAGTCACAGAATGTATTGGGTTTGATAAACAAAGTGTGTGCATATTTCTCCTCTCCTCCTATTTTCTGCTTCCTCAGTCCTCTGCCTTCTTCTTCCTTACTTGTGACATTGTTGCAGAATATTTGTTTATGCAAAGATGTGTTGCATTTATTTAACTAGGTAAAGAGATATTGCATTTAATTATGTAAGGATGTGTTGCTGTTTTACCTTGTCTGCCTAAGGCACCTGATTGGTCCAATAAAAGTCTGAATGGCCAATAGTGACAAAGGAGGTTTAGGAGGGATTTTTAGGCAGGGAGAGTAAGTAGGAGGAGGAATTTAGGCAGGAGTGGAGATGGAAAAGTTGGCTCCAGGGGGATGCCATAGGCCAGCCAGCTAGACTCAGAGGAGACATGAGAGTAGGGCACACAGAATGAAAGAAAGGTAAAAAGCCTCAAGGCAAAATGTTGATGACCAGAAACGGGTTAAATTAAGTCAGAAGAGCTAGCGGGGCAAGCTTAAGCTAAGGCCAAGCATTCATAACTAATAGTAAGTCTCCACATCTTTATTTGGGAGCTGGATGGTAGCCCAAAGAAAATTCCAATTACACTACATAACTATATAACTTTTAAAAGGGGGGATGGTCATCTAACCCAATCAGAATGGCTGTTATCAGATATACAAATGACACCAAATGGCAGGGATGTGTGGGAAAGGGCGACTGTGGTGGACAGTTAGTGAGAGTGTAAAATAGTGCAGTCACTGTGGAAGTCAAGAAATAGAAATAGCATATCTCTTACATATATTCCTCTTGGACATAGAGAGCCTCAAAGGACTCCATACTACAGAGGTATTTGCATATCCATTTCTTCAAGGTTCAATTCAAACTGGTTAGGAAGTAGAATCAAACAAGATGTCCATTAACTGGTAAATAGATAAGAATAATGTGGCCCTATATGCACAGTAGAATAGAATTCAACTGTAAATCAAAAGAATTAAGGAAATTTGGAGGTAAATGGATAGAATTGGAAAATGTTTCACTGAATGAGGTCACCCAGGCCTAGAAAAACAAACACTGCATCTTCTCCCCCTTATGTATATCCTAACTTCTAATATTTTAAATTTGAGTAAATGTAGAAATCAGGAAACTGGAAACAGACAACTATGGATCTATACCTTAGGGAATGTGGGCTAGTATAATACATGTAGAGGGGGAATACTGGGAGTGGAAAGTGTCAACCATTGACGTCAGTGGGAAATGGGAAGTGAGGTGTTGGCTTAACACAAATAGTAGGTGCATGGAAAATACATATGAAAACATACCATTTTATAGACCAAGGAAAAAATTTTCAGTTAGAGACGACAATAGAACATAGGCAAAAGAAAAGGGAGGGGTGGATATTATACTTGGGGTTGAACATTTAAGGGAGGATAGGGGAACTGAGAAATAAAAGATAGAGATGGGATAGTCAGAATTAAGGATACATAAAGAAGTTTTATGGAAACCTGCTAATTTGTAAGCTAAGTAAAAAAAGACACACACACACACACACACACACACACCAATGCTGCTCCAGGAGACAGAGGTTATTAAATGTAAATATCAATAAAATCCATTGAACATACATACATACATACATATGATGAATTACTGCAGGGAGTCCATAGGGGCACCTAAAGCAACATAGACTATTGCCACTGATCTTGGATGTCTACCATAACTAGCCGCTAAGACCCTGTTGCTGAACATACCACTCACTTGGGATGTAGGGCATAGACAAATCAAGTTTTACCTGATCAGGAAACTTTCTTGCTGCTGGCTTCTACAGATAGTGGCAGAGATGCTATGCATGCTTCTTAAGGAGAAAAGACATCAAGCATCCCACCCAACACTGGATCCTTCCTTGCACTGCAATACCAACCTTCTGAACTGATAAACCCACTGGTGCAATAGGGGACTGAATTATGAGCAACCATTTATTTTCTTATTTGGTATGGAGGCTGAAGCACATGAAGGATTTCATGGCTGTTACTACAGACTTGATAAAAGGTGCCTAGCTTGGGAGACCATAGGCCCTGGAGAGGGAAACCTACTGGTGATATGTTGTCAAGGGAACACGATGTCAAAGTACATACTAAATACACATCCTTATGCCCACACATTTGTATTACTCTCCATTTTTGCCCAAGAATCTTATTTTTGAAGTAGTTAGTGGTTAATGCAGACTCACAACTGCTCAAAGTGCAGAGTACAAATAGCTCTGAGTGCTCAGCTGTAGATGGACCATCTACATCAACTTCCACATTCAAGGCTTCAGGAATTTCAGTGGTTAATGGTCAATGCAGAAAGTCATAACTTCTCAAAGTACAAAGTATGAGTAGCTCTGAGGGCTCAGCTTTGATTGGGTCATCTGCATCAGCCAAGATGTAGGAACTTGGAGGAAGAGGGATCAAAAAGAATGCTCCCAGTTGGCAGATGGGAAGGAAAACTCTGAAGGTCTGACTTCTGGACATGACATGGCTGTCACACAAATCAACCTTCAGCAGCTATGATTACCAGCACAAGATCAAGCTATGAAAATGCCAGCATGGATGGAGTCAGGGGTTCAGAGGAGGAACTTTTAGACATTTACAGCTACTAAGGGAATGAGTCACTTTCCTTTCCGGATGTGGCAGCCAGTAGGTTGCTCATCACCCAGTGGATGGTTCCACACCCATGCTCATATGGACAACGCTAACTGAACTCAAGGGTTATTAGAACAACAATATAAAAACAGGGTATGAAGCTTGGAGGGAGGAAGGGTGGGGCACCATGAAGAATAGGAGAGATGTAGCAGTGGATAGATATAATCACCATGTATTGTATAAACATATAGAATGTTCAAAGCATAAAGTATTATTTAAAGGGGGTAGCAGTTTTCAAAGAGAAACGCAAATAGCTAATAGCTCTTTAAAAGTGTTCAATGTCCCTAACTATAAGTGAAGTGCAAATTAAAACTACTTGGAAATATCCTTCACCTCAGTCAGAATGGCAATCATCAATATCCCCAACTACAAATGTTAGAGAGAATATGGACAGAAAAAAAAACCTATATTAACTGTTGATGGGGATGAAAAGCAATTTATCCATTGTAGAAATCAGTCTGACATCACAGACTCAGGAAACTAAAAGTAGAATTACCCAATGACCCAGCCACTTCACTCCTGGACATACAACCAGAGAATTCCTTATCCTTTCATAGAGATATTGGTACCCTGGTGTTTACTAGTAGTGCTCTATTCACTATAGAAAATAGTTGAAACCAACCTAATTGCCCATCAAGATATGAATCAAAATTATAAATATGAATATTACACAGCTCTGTAGAAAAAAGATGAGATTTAAAGTTTATAGGAAAAAGGTGGGCTTAGAGTGTATAATTTTAAGCAAGGTCATGTTAACTCAGAAAGAAAAGAAAGCATATGTCCTTCCTCATGCCGTGAATCTACCTAATAATAATATAGGTATTTATGTAAAAAAAAAACAAAACAAAACAAAACAAAAAAAAAAAAACAAAAAAAAAAAAAAAAAAAAAAACAAAAGACGGTACTTGTGGGCTCAGGATAACAAGCATTTAGAAAAAACAAGAAAGGCTAAGTATTAAGGGATATGGAAAGACTGAATGTGGATAACGAACATGAACTGTAAAAGAGTATATAAAGTTAATTGTTTTCCCATCTCTAATTCTTTCTTGGGATTTGTGCTTTTGGTGGTGGATACGTATATAAAATTAAATCTGTAGCAAAAGTGTAAACTCCACTGCAAACTGCCACAGCCTCATAATCACTGTTCTAACTATATAGAAGTTCATTAAGATGCATAGACTTTGTTAATTTTGATGTGTGATTTTTTTAAAAATTTTCAAGGATTTTATAATAAAGCTTGTAAACTCTTTAAGAAATAAAAGGAGAGTATTAATGTTTGATTCATAGGACTACTAGTATTTTTACAGATATTTATGGACACTGGTTTTATGATTAGATCAACTTCCATTTATCTTAGATAAGTTTTTAGTACTTTGGTATTTGCTCATCTTTCAAACTCCTTTTTGTAAAAATTGTCTCTGAAATGGGATATAGGACATATTTTAGAATCATTTTAAAAAGAAAATGAGCTAATTCAAGCAAGGGCTTTGGTGTGATACCAAACATAGAGGAACCAGTAAATGTAGCTTATATGTTTGTCTCTTTGAGACATAAACAGTATTTGTTTATGGACCTCAGTCTTCCTTGAACTCACTATATTGTGCAGAAGGCCTTGAACTCATGGTGGTTCTCCTGCTTCAGATCTCCAATCTCTGGGATTACAGGCACCATACATGATTCCTTACTTAATCCATTTAAAAGTAATAATTATCATTTTAAAATTATTTATACATATTTGGAGAAATGGGAAGATTATAATTTTGTTGTGCAGAATGTGGCCAAGACATATGTACGCATTTTGTTCATTCTTACTTAGTAGTTTCTATAATTTCATGGTAAAGTATAGAGTTAACTAATATTGCTGCCATTCCATTCATTCATTAAGAACTGAAAATTACAAATACTTCTGGCTGCTCAGCTGACTTTGTAGTGTCTTCTGAGAACACCAGGCAGGTAAGGTTGGATTTGACACTTACCTGAGAATGTAGCCCCCTCTCTAGTAAATATTGTTGGAAACCTGGTGACATAGCTGGACATTTTTTTCCTTAACAAAACAGAGGTCAAAAAGTTTGTATATTACAAAATTTCAATGACTGGAACACTAATACTTTACAAGAAAAAAATTAACATTCTTCCACATTTGAAAACCAAGTGCTTGTAAAACATTGCCATCCATTCTCCAGCTGGAAAAACATCACTGTAAATTAAGCCTGATATGATGTCTCTAGTCACTGAGCTTCCTGCAAAATGATTTCTTGTGGGAGTTACTTCCTCCTCATGGTGCCAGCGCATAGCTTGCTACAAGTTAGGCTTTCTTAGGACTTATCATAGACAATTAAAGGATATGTATGTATGTATGTATGTATGTATGTATGCATGCATGCATGTATATGTATATGTATATGTATATGTAATGGATTTTATATACACACAGACACAGACACAAACAGATATTTGTGTGTGTGTGTGTGTGTGTGTGTGTGTGTGTGTGTGTGTGTGTATGAATGACCAAGTACAAAAGGGCAAAGGGGAATGTTTTATTGTAGAATATTTTGAGGTCAAAATAAATTGAGGATTTATGAGTAAAACCCACCCAACCTTGGTTCCTTTATCCCTATTAAATTCCAGATCTTAAAGTATTTATGAGCTACTTCTCATGTGCCAAGCCCTGGGTGGAGAGAGTAATTCAGATGGGAACCCATGCATTCACATTCTGTTAGAGTGGAAAACTTCCTTATATATAGAGGCCTTCCAGCTCTTTCTGAGAGTTTGGTCAATGCAGTGTGGCTGCTCCCTTATGTGCCCCAAGTATGCATGAGTACAGCAAAGAGATCCTTAGACAGATGCTGGGACAATGGCTGATTTTCCTCATGTGTGAACAGGTTAAACATAGTGCACCTAACTAGACTTGTGTTAAGGAAAAATTCCTATAAACACTTGAAATGAATGTATAAAACTTATTTTTAAGTGAAACAAACCTGTAGTAAATTGTGCTAATACAAACTGATGTTTGACCTCAATTTATAAATGTACAGGAATGATGTAGTGAATCCCTATATTCTCCAATTAGGTGAACTCTTTGCCTAGGTAGCTGCTGGTCCCTTGATTAAAGGCACCTTGAGATTCATGCAGTTCATTAGTGATTCTTCTAATGTGGAAGTAATCTCTCTCTCCCTCTCTCTCTCTCTCTCTCTCTCTCTCTCTCTCTCTCTCTCTCTCTCTCTCTCTCTCTCTCTCTCGGTTTTCAAGACAGGTTTTCTCTGTAGATTTTGAGCCTGTCCTGGAACTTGCTCTGTAAAGCAGGCTGGCCTTGAACTTCTGAGATCCACCTGCACCTGCATCTGCCTCTTGAATGCTGGTATTAAAGGTGTGCTCCACCAATTCATGGCTAGATCTTTTTTTCCCCCAAGATTCTAAATTAACTACAATTAAACTTCAATTTCTAGATGAAAAGTATGGTTTACATACCATGATTGAGTTTTCACTCTCCAAACACTGAAAGCTTTGTGGGACATAAGCCCTTGAACAAATACTATATTAGAGTCAACTGTTCCAGAATGTGTGTCTTCTGGTCTCAATGCGGAATTGAGATTGCTTGAGTAATTACAATGAGTAATTAAGATTACTTGATTAAATAACTAAGCCAAACTCCCCCTTCACATCAGAAAGACTACTTTCTCTTTTTCTGAGTATCTTATACAGCAGATTAATCAATTTAATGAACATCTAGTTATTAGCATGAAAGAGACCCAAAGGAATCTATTAGTACACTGTTTAGTCCAATGGAAAGAGAAGTCCACACATGAAACATAGAATGGTACCCAATAAAGTTCAACCTTAATGCCAACAGTGTAGAAAAGGAAAGAAAGCTTCTTGGAGCCAGAGTAACATGGGGAAAGACATGGAGGAGGTAGTGTCTTTAGAAGCTCTCAGTGTTGTGGCTCATGGACCACCTTCATTAACATTCTCTGGACATGTGTTACAAGCAGTGTTCCCAGGCTCCCTCCAGGATGACTGATCAGAAACTGAAGCCTCCAGGTGATTTTGATGCAAATTCCTGTTTCTGATCCACTCTCCAGCCAGACCATGCCATTTTCACTTTATCCTACCATGCCCTTGATGTGATACCAGACTAGAAAAAATTAGAAAGCATCAGGCTATGTTCATGGTGGGCAAAGGCTTAAGGTTGTTTTCAAAACTGTCCACCTTGTGGCATCTATTTGACAACACACAAACTACTATCTTTGTTGTTTTTGTTTTTGTTGTTGTTGTTATTCATCCTGGTAGATCTTAGCTCTGTTTCTAGACAGTAATTGATGGATGAATTCATAGGCTTACCTTAAATGATTGTGATCTGATGATATTATATTATAGTGCCAGAAAAGCTAGAAGTAGAGCTAAATCTAGGTATCCTAGCCATAAATTTGACTGCAAAGAGAAGTGTGCTGCTAAATTTTGATTGCCATCTAGACAGGAGTTCAAATCGTCATGAAACACACCTCCACCTATGTCCATGAGGGTGTTTCCTGAGCAGAGAATCCCTTGATTGTGGGTTGCAGCATCCTATAGGCTGTGGTCCCAGACTGAATGAAAAGGAGAATGTGAGTTGAACATTAATATTCCATTGCCTTCTTCCCAAGTGCAGATACTTGTCTCAAGCAGTTGCCATGCCTCAGTTTTTATTACACCATGACTGACTGCATCTTCAAACTATGAGCCAAAATATGTCCTGCCCTTAAGCTACCTTTGTCACAACAATACATGAAGTAACTAATACAGGGGAAATCATGTTTATCAGTCACTATTCATGAAATTCATAATACCAGATATTAATTCTTCAGACTTTACTACATTAGAACTTGGATTGCTCCAATGGCATTCTGCAGACTTGCCCTCTTTCAGTGTTGGCCTATTCCAGTGAGTGGCAGAACTAACACTTGGAATAATATTCCTTAAGAATCACATTACTTGCATAACTCTCCAGTGTGTGGGTTGGGAACTGTCTTAGTGCTGAGCAATTCTTGCATGTGGGAACACTTCTATACTAAAGTAATTGCCTACCCACATGACTGATTTCTTCACTTAACCAAGAAATCATGGTGGAGAAAAATAATGTATTAAGTACCTTGTATAATTCTTTTTCCATAGTTCTGGAATTTAGCACTTTCTGAAACTGACTCAGAAAAAATGTGTCATGCGTGTTTATTTAATAAGTGAATATAATTAGTTCTTGGCCATAAGACTTATGCTTCTCTTAGAATTTTACCACAATCCCCTACGCTTGCATATTTCTCCTATTATCCTCCAATCTTTGGCTCTGGGAATCCTCCAGAAAACCTCTGTTTGCTGAGATAATTTCCCCCTTTTTTCAAGCCTTCCATGGTCTGTATGTATCAAATCTTGTGGTGTCATCACATTTGGTATTTAACACTTAAATGTCCTGGTCCTTTTTGCTCTGAGAGAGAAAGCTGAGGGACAGACTTCTCTGTACATAGTGAGGCTACTTCCTCACCTGTGAACTTGTCACTAAACCAAGTGAAGACTAGAACTTTGTTGTTTGGGAGGTTTGTTTTGTTTTTGTAGGTTTGTATCATTGTAGGACATGTGCCAGTGACAGTTCAGTGACTCCTGTCACTTCGAATTCTAGATGAATGGTCCACAGTTGAAACTGTGACTCTCTCCCATGGCATCCATGGAGACCCTCACGCAACTCTAGACACCTGTGTTCTACCTGTGCTGCTCCAAAGCCCCCAGAAAGGCATTCACACTATGTTTCCTCAAATGAACTTGTGGGTTTCTGCCTTCTTGGTATTAGTATGACATCACCCATTCTGATATGATTACTAATTCTGCATCTCTGGGATGATGGAATTTTTAAAAGGAATTCTATGTAGCTATAAGTCAGTACACTTGAGACTAAAGTAGTGAGTAAGCCAAAAAGTGAGTAAGAAATGGTTACAGGAATTGTCTGTCCCTGATAGTGTCAGAGGAATTCCTTTTCTGGTTGTGGTCTGCTTCAGTGTTGACCTGATGGGTGAGCTCCCACACATCTGGAACTTCTGTCTCGTGGGAGAACATAGTATGGCCTCATTTCTTCCCTGGCCCATGACATCCTTTTCAGCAATCATGAGGTATCTTTTGTTACCCTCCCTTTCCCTTCCCTTCTTTATTTATATTGTGGGAAAGGTTTATTTATTTATTTATTTTTTTGTTTTGTTTTCAGTTCTCTAGAATTTCTTGCAATGGTTTGGTCATAGTCATTCCCTTTTCCATCTCCTCCCAGGTCCACTCCCCATTTCCTACCTGCCCAACTTTGTATGTTGTTGTCCCACCCAATTTTATGTTCTATCTCTCAAAAAATCAAAAATTAAAAATTAAAATAAAATAAAAAAATAAAAAGGAACAAACAAAAAATGGTAAGACAGAAAAGCCAACCAAAACATAATGAAACAAAAACTCCATTTTGTTTTAACTACTCTTGGGCCCTCCTTGGAGTATGGTTGATACACTCAATGACACTCTATTGGAGGAAATTGGTTTTCCCTTTGTCAGTGGATATCAATTGTAAATAGCTTCTTGGATTGAGAGATGACTTAGTGATTATTAACACTTACTGCTCTTCCAGAGCATCCAGGTCCAATTCCTAGTCCCTGTTTGTGTGACAAGCTTTTCTTGGGGAGACAGAACACACTCATCTACTCACCCCTAGATAGGCTAGATAGGGAGTCTGTAAGTGGTTAAAGTATGGGACCACTAACGTTCAGCTTGGTGAATCAATTCATTTTCTAAGGCTTACTTAAAGGGGCAGACATACTTCAAAGACAGCTGCACCACCAAAGCTGGGAACACTCACAAAAGCTGGGAACCTGGAGCACACAGCTGCTCTGGTCTAGTCTTATTCTTAGCTTGGCTTGTTTACTCTTTGGAGGGAGGGGCCTAGTGAATGTGGTTAGTTTCAGGAACTTTCTGAAGCCATTTCGAGTTGTTTACCTGCCTACTTGGGTCCTTTGGACTCCCTGGGCATTATATACGGATAGCTCTGTGTGTGTGTGTGTGTGTGTGTGTGTGTGTGTGTGTGTGTGTGTGTGTGTGTGTATTGATATATACATATATTTCTAATAATTTCCTGCTTAGTCCATATAATGTTACTTGCATTTATATTTAGAGAGCTGGCCATTTGGCAGTGGAAAACCATTTCCCTGGGGAAGATCACCTCTTCTGCTGTAAGCTTTACCCAGTTGCCTATATTGTTTTCCCATAAGGTTGATGCCTCATGGGCTTTCCCCATTTACTTTGCCATGTCCATTGGTCCTGTTGGCCAGATTTTATGGGTGTAGCTTCTGACAGTAGGAGATACAATTTTAGAGCAAGGTCTCTGATACTCTCCCTGTTACAATCTTCCTGCCCTCTCTTTCAAAAAATGTTCTGAGTCTTAGGTAAGGAAGCTGTGTTATAGACGGATCTATTAGAACTATAATGGATTTTCCAATAGCTATGACTTCACTAGCACTAAGTTGTTATTTAAATTTCCAGTACCAGGCAAGATTTCCTTCTTGTTGAGATCGTCTTAAGTCCAATTAGACAGTTGTTGGTTACCACCAAGTTATGGGAACCACTACTGCATGTTTAGGATTATTGAGCTATGATGGACATTGATGTATTTCATAGGTGTTCCAGATTTTAATAGGTACTAGGAATTAGAACTCAATTCCACATTCTTGTTCACCTTTATTTATTTTTTTTTGAGCACATCCCAAAAGTTCATTTTATTGGTATTGAACCTAAGTCCTGCCCACAGACAAAGGCAACGGCTTGGGCAGAGGTAGAAAAACCAGCATCTTACTCTCTCCTTCCTACAGTCTCCAGTCCACCAACCCAGACGTTCACGCTTCACCAGTTGTCAGAGAAAGGGAAATGACTCAAGGGCTGGAGGTGCTGCTTTCATGGGGGTCTGCCGACCTGATGCAGAGGGTAGGGAGTACGCCGGGTTTTGTCGTGTCGGTGAGGATGGCCCTGGAGACGGTGCCGAAGGACCTGCGGCATCTGCGCGCTTGTTTGCTGTGTTCGTTAGTCAAGACTATAGACCAGTTTGAATATGACGGGTGTGACAATTGTGAGCCCTACCTACAAATGAAGGGCAACAGAGAGATGGTGTATGACTGCACCAGCTCCTCATTGTCTCCAAGTGGCAGCGAGTCAGTAACTTTAAGCCAGGTGTATATGCTGTGTCAGTCACTGGTCGCCTGCCCCAAGGAATTGTTCGGGAGCTGAAAAGTCGAGGAGTGGCCTACAAATCCAGAGACACAGCAATAAAGACCTAGGCAGGTGCAGCCCACAGTATCTTGCTTTCTACTTCTGGCCTGTGCGTGTTTTCCTGTGGCGCTAGAGAGGCAGAACTTCAAATACTCTTGTTCACCTTTATTTGTTGAGCCATTTTTGCAGTCCAAGAATTGATTTTTTTTTCGGGGGGAGGTGAATAATATTCCTGAGACATCAAGGCAGGTCAACACAGTCTAGGTGTCAAGAGAGGTAATTGTCACAACATACAAATATGGTGGAAAGGCCCAACTGACAGCATAAATGATCCCTTACTCACAACATGTATTAAGAAGGAAGCCTCAAAACCTCTTGAAGTTCAAAAACAAAAACTTAAAAAGGACATTCCCAGAGCTAGGCTCATCTGAAGCAAAGGACAGCCATGTTGGGGAGTTAATAACTGAGGCAGGTCTTTGTCGTTCAGAAACCATCCATTCACTTTTTGTAGTTTATTTATATTTGAGGGTTCCATCCAGGAATACTCTATTGTCACCCTTTTCTCTCCATCCTCTGTTTCCTCCAACTTCTATTCAAATTCATGCCTATTCTTTCTCTCATCTGAGGTGCTTTGATTCATATATTTAGATGTGAGTAAATTACCTGGAGGAACCATAGAAAACCAGGAATGTAAAAAGGTGTGATAGCAGTGGGATTGGCTGTTGCTCTAGAGGGGGGAACATGAAGACTCAGTTGTCATGTGCTCACTTGACAAGAAGGAGCAGTGTTCTGGTTACTAAGTCATTTGGACCCAACTTTCTTATTTTAATTTTTTTTTAAATAAGAAAGACTAGTCCAGCCTTGCCACTGTGCAACCATCAATCCATAAAAGGAGTTTTGTGGCCTGACATTATATTGCCCTCAGTCAAACAGCAGCTTTCTTTTTAAACATTTTCCACTCATTCCTGGTCAACAGCTCCACTATCCCCATAGGACAGTGACATTCACTTGTCATTATAAGCACAAGTGCAGGAAAATGCCAGTCACCCCAGGCAAGAGTTTTTGGAAGCGTTGCAGCTTTTAAATGCCTTCTTTTGAATGAGCTGTGTACTTTTTCGGGAAAGATTTAAAACCACATTATATAAGCTGCAATTAGTGGCTTCCCACAAATTGCATATCACTCTAGCAAGTACACTCTCTTTAAAGTGTTTTGTTGACTGGCTTGCAGGATTGTATTCCATTGTTCTTCAGAGGGCTGAAGTGCTTCTCTTTCCCTTTTGGTCTAACCCAGGAAAATGCAAATCTTCCAAAGGTGTATAGTCTAGGAGACTGTGGCTGGTTGCTTTCAAGTCTCTTGACTAAACATACAAAACAACATTAGATGTTGCTTTCGAAACATATTTTATTGTATTGCCTCTAGTTTTTTAAATTTCATTTTTAGTGTAAGGGTGACTCCTAATCTATGCTGGTTTATAGTCAATAACAGATATAGACTGCAGATAACTGCAATAACAGATATAGAAAACACATGTAATTGCAGTTAACTGTGGCATTATTTCAGAGCTGAGCCAAAATGAATTTTGTTCATTAAAAACAAAGCTAAAAGGGGATATGAGAGGGTGAATTGTAAGGCTATATGGACTTTGTATTGGACCTCTGCAGCCAATCTATACCTCTGAACCAGAAATAACCCTATTAATGCCCTTTTGCCTTTGCTAAGAAAGGTTTTTGGAAGACCTCAAAAGAGGAAATATTTTTCATTATGGGAAGACAGCTGGTTGACTGCTATATCAGCATTCTGGTGCAAGCTGTAGGTGATGTGATAAGCACAGCTATGAGGATGACTTCAGGTCACTATCAACTAGAGATCAACTCAAACATTATGCACTAGTACACTCTATGCAAAATGGCAATGACATATTATTCTTAAAAGTAAACAATTCAAATTTAGTTCTGATTTAGAAGTGGCCTGACCCACCGTCTGTCATAAACAAATTATTTCCAGTCCTTGGTCTCTGTTTCTTTGTCTGTAAAATGAAGGAATTAAATAGATAATTTTTATGATCCTATGATTAAATGCCAGGTCATTCCCTGTTTGGGCATTAGAATTTAATCCCCAGACCTTAGTCAAAGATGTTCTATAATGACAAAAAAAAAAATCCCATAGACGATAGAGATAATATATTTGAAAGATCTCTAGGTAAAAAAGGGCCATATAAATAGTAAATCATATATATATATGTATATATATATATATATATATATATATATATTGTTGATAATGGTGTTGAGCAAAGTAAATTAGGGATGGAGAAATGGCTTAGCAATCAAGAGTACTTGTTGCTGTTCCAGAGGACTGGATTTAAGCCCTAGTATCTACATCAAGCAGCTCACAACCTCCTGGATCTCTAGTTTCTAGGCATCTGATGCCTTCTTCTAGCATCTACAGTCATCTACATTCACATACACACACACACACACACACACACTCAAAATAAAATTAATCTTTTAAAAATTGAACTGACAAGAGGATTTTTTCAATCAAAAATTTATGTATTATTTAATAATTTTGTAAGAAAATGGTATCCGGGTAATAGAGAAACTCTTATCTAAGCAAATGACTTTCCATTGTCAGTATTTGAATAGATTAGAAGACATGGGAGGGATCTGAGTGAAGAAGTAGAGACAAGATTGACAACAGCCCTTGATGCCACTCAGCAGCCCATAGACGCCGTGGCTCAGCCATATGAGAAGGCGTGTTTGGAACAAAATGCAATAGGGCAGATGGAAATTGATAAGTGACTTCAAGATGGAAAAAGAACAGAATCCATGAGCATTTTTCTATCAGCCTGTAATGGAGAAGCCCTTCCTTTCGTGGTGTAGGGTGCATTCAAGAATGAAGCTGCCCAACCAGAGCCTTTGCTTCCCATATTTGTATACACTCTGGCCTAGTGACCCATGTTCACTAATAACACATGTACACAATAATGAGAAGTACTGGAGTGGTATATGAGCCATGGAGGGTTCTCCTCCACTTCTGAATGGCTTTGTGACAGTCTTAGGGAAAGGTGAGATATCAGAACACAGGAACCCAAGTTCCTCACAGTCAAGAAAGCTGTCCTTGAATCATAAATACCCACACTGCTGCACTCTGAGATGACTGAGAAATACATTTGTATTATACTCTGCAGTAGAATTTTTGAAATAATATTTATTCACCATGATATGGGCCTTGGTTTGTTTTCTATTATTGTGATATAACATTCTGACCAAAAGCAACTTGGGGAGGAAAGAGTTTATTTTGGCGTATGCTTCCATGCCACAGTTCATCACAAAGGACAATTAGGGCAGGAAATCATGCAGGAACTTGGAGGCAGGAACTGAAGCAGAGGTCATGGAGGAGTGCTGCTTACCAGCTTGTTCCTAATGACTTGCTCGTCTTACTTTATTATCCATCCCAGGACCACCTGCCTAGGGTAGCACCAACCACTGTGAGCTGGGTCCTCCCCCATCAATCATTAATCAGGAACATCTATAGACAGGTATCTTCCTGTAGTGAAATCTGTGTATGATAAATAACTGGAGAAGAACTCATTAATAATGCCTTAGAGATACATAGAAAATATGATGAATCACACATAGTTTATGGATAAACTTCTGAGTTGAGAAGAGCTAATGGTAATCAAAATTTCAGTGTAAGAATGAGAACAAGTGGAATTTAAACCTGGGTCTCTCTCTTCCTGAATCTTTCACTCATGTCTATATTTGAATTGATGGGTAGAACTCTCAGTCATTTGCTGTAAATCATATAGATGGCAGAATTATAATAGGCTAGCCTGCCAAAGACAAGGTGCGTATAAACATCCACACAGAGTTTCAACAATGCACTGGGAATTAACTCTGCTATTTAGATTCACTGTGGAGTTTTTAGAGGGCTGTGACATCCGTAGATAACTAATTAACCTGTGCAGCAAATCCATTTCATGTGCTACCTTGATACAGCCAATCAAAGCTGGCTTGGTGTTTGCTCATTTGGAAACTGATGAGGTCCCATTTAGACTTAATTGCAGTGCAAAGGTCGACAATTATCTTCTCTATAGAATCATCTGATGCTTCCATATCATTGTGAGTATGTGCCTATAATTAGATACATAATTTGTCTTGCAGAAATTGTAGCCCAGTCATTACCTGGATCTTATGCCTGTAATTAGAAATTCAAAATTCTGAATGGGAAATGTGGGTTGGTGGGGTGGTAGGGCCATTACACTGTGAAGATCTGTGTGGAGCTATTAGTGGGAACTCAGTAGCAACCAATATCCTCCTGGATTGCTGCCCTCTATGAAAATTAAAAACAATTAGGATGTATGGAGACGGTAAATTATGGGACAGGGGACAGTAAAAGCAGTTAAATAGTTGTCTAAGACTTGACTTAAATCACTAAAAAAAAATCTCATGGACATCTTCAATTCAAAACTTGAAAACAAACTGGTACTCACTTCTGGCCACTGCCTACCTCCTCTCCTTCTTCTCTTATGTTTTCTGTTTCAGGTCAGGCCAGGTATCATGGTGTCAATCCAAAGTCAGGGCTAGCTAACACCTTCCTTCCAACCAGACTGGCATTGATTTTTGTGAAGTACTTGCAAGTGTGTTGCTCCAGCCCATGCACACCACCTCTGCCACGCTGCCTGCATCATGACTTCTTGATCGGTTTCTCAAGAACATTGCTCTGTTGTTCCCTTACTCTTGCTCTGTCAGATGCTTGGATTTCTCCTGATTTCAGTATCTACTCACACACATGATCATGACACTCCACAATTCATAAGCCTTAGACTGACTACTGTCCTTTATGGCAGCTACTCAGGCATACAGATACACTTTGACTTTGAATTCCGTACCCATTTGATGCTCCCCTGATAGAGTCTGTGACACAGTTGCCAACTTCACTGATGGCTTTAGTAAACAGACAATTAAGTGTGCTCATTAGTTCTGTTCACTCTAACAGCACCTGTGTGGGTATGACTTGCCTTAATTTAGCAGTTTTCCTTTATGACCATGTTGAAGATCTGGTTTTATGCCATTGACTTGAAATTCTACTCCTTCTAGGCACATAACTTAAAAATTTGGTCTTTGCATTATGTCCCCTCTTACCTTACCTCACCCCAACACACACACACACACACACACACACACACACACACTGTTTCTATCTCATAGTCCCAATTGCTGAATTGCTAGCAATCCTATGGGGATACCCACACACTGGGAACTGAGGTTTCCTGTCAATAGCCACCTTGTAGATAGATGCTTCAGCTCTAGATGCCTCCAAATGCCTACACCCCTAGCAGTGTGAGTGAAACCTATGAGAAGTACAGACTCAAAACCACCCAGAAAGCTGTTCCTAGATTCCTGACCCTCAGAAGTCACCTAAGATGGTGACTGTTTGTGAGGAAATTGTTTATACCACAAGAGACAGTTAATTTATTCACTAATACATTTTTTGGGGGGTGAATATCATTCAAAGAAACTGCAAGAAGCACCCCCTTTCTTCTTTTTAGATTTGAACCATGAGTATTTTGTTGCTTTTAGGCCAGACGTCTAGGTGGTAATTGTTATTTGAAGTTCAACACCTGGCCTTTTTCTCGAACACAAAGAACATCTCAGTTGCTACCAGGAGAAAGTAATGATCTAAGTATTGGAGTATTTGAGCTAATTAGCAGTGTGATGAAGAGTGGTGTGCCCTGCAATAAACATCTGGACTCAATCCTCTAATAAATTCTCTCATAGAAAGAAAGTGATAGCAATTAAACAGACATTAAGTTATAAAACATCAGGCCACACAAAGTCCCTTCACTTTGCAACTCTATTTTAATTCCTAAAATTTCTGATTGTATTGACTGAAGGAACCTTAATTCATCTCTACAAAATTGAATCATGAAAGAAAAAGACGGACAGGAAACTACCAGAAAAGATCTCATGTAATGAGCTTCTCAGAAATCCCAGGAGAAATTGAATAATCCTGTGTATTTAAATATACTGCAGATAATTGAGAAACCATAACTTACAGGTTTAATGTATATACAATCAGTTAGCATATACATTAATTTGGCAAGTATTTATGCTAGTCTGTAGCCAAACATTTCCAGACCATCAACGGCTAACTGACCATAACCAAGTATCTAGGATGGCAGGAAACTCGAAGTGTGGAAACTATGTGGATTGGGGTCTTGCATAGATTTTGTAACCCACCTCCATCTGGGACAAAGAGACCAAAGAAACAGGGAGACTGAGAGAAGTATATCAGACACATTAGCTGGACACTGAACACTCAGATATTTAAACTATGGAAAGCTAAGGTGTGAGAGAATGATGGAATCTTTTAGATCATTTAGAAATATCTCTTATTTTCCCTAAAATATAACTTATTCAATAGTAAGTATTTTAAATGAGATAATAATACAGCATCAGTACACAGACTTAAAAGTAACAAAAAAGAGATGACAATAATTGTGTGTGTGTGTGTGTTTTGTTGTTGTTGCTGCTGCTGCTGCTGGCAGGTGACCAAGGAAGCTAGAGTGGGCACTTGCACTTGGTTTCCTGGAGCTAGAGTTCCAGGAAGTTGTGACTTGTGGCTTGATGGAAGTCCTGGGAATTGAACTTGGATCCCCAGGAAGAGCAGCAAACATTTTTAACTGCTGAGTCATCTCTTCAGCCCCACGATGCAAATATTTTAAACCTGAAGGAGTGATTATCTTTTAAAGAAAGATCATGAATCTAGAATGAGAGAAGAGAAGCAAGAAACAGCACATTTATCATAAGGATATGAAATATGAACCAACAAACCAGAAAAAAGCTTATGGAGAAACAAAACCATCACTGAAAACAAGCCTAAAGTAAAAGACATAATAAACCTAGAGGAAGTCACAGTGAAGACACCAACGTCTGAAATGAGAAAGCAAATACAAAATGGAAAAAGTTTAAAATATTTAGAAAGTGTGAGGGAAATTGTATAGCACCCACAAAGCTATTCAACAACTCCTGCTATTTCTAGAGGAAAACTGCCAAGCTATCAATCAAACAAGTGTTTTTAATATTTATTTTTATGTTTAGATGTGTTTGCTTAAATGTAATTCTTTAAACTGCATACATGCGGTTTAGAGTCAAGAAGAGAATGTCAAGTCCCCTGGGACTGGAGTTACAAACAGCAGTGACCTACCATGTGAGTGTTGGGAATTGAACTCAGATCCTCTGAAAGAGCAGCAAGTCTTCTTAACTACTGGTCTTGAAAAGCAAATATTTGCATCAATAACTAAAAACATTTACTACAGCATGAACCTGAATAGGAAAGGCTATGAAATATGGCAGGGTACAATTAACAAATCCGAGTCATCAGATTCTGCTATATATTTCAGTGGCAGGAGTGGTCTCAATATAACACAAGATTTGTTTGACAAACAAGTGATGGAAAAAAAGAGAACAGGAAGTGGGGACAAATGTGTTGTGGTGTTTAGTGGTGCTGCAGAGGGAAATGGATGATGGGTATGATATCAGACGTTGTATAGATACACGAAAGATTAAATAAAATATTTTTTAAAAGAGAAAGGTAACTTACAAAGGAAAGTAATCATGAGGTGGTGTGTGTGTGTGTGTGTGGTTTATCCTTAACAGTCCATGGAAATGGGCAGGGCAATACCCACAGGACCCTTGAGAAAGGAGTGTGTAGACTGTTCATTTTTACAGTACACAAAAAGTGTGTGAGTGTGTATGTGTGTGCGTTGCTTGTGTGAGTCTGTGTGCCCTGCACATGTACATGAATGTGCATGCATAGAGAGACCTGAGTTTGTCATGGGATGTCTTTGCTCAATTGCTCTGCCCAATTACTTTTTGAGAGAGGGTGTCTCATTGAACTTGAAGCTCCTGATTTGGAGGCTGGCCATGGAGCTACTTATCCTGGCCACTCTCATGGTGCAGGTGTGGGAACCACCCAAAGCTTTCTACATGAGTGCTAGTGAAGCTAAATTCAGGTCCTTTTGATTACCAGGCAAACGTTTTACTGACTGAGCACCTGAGACCCACTGACCATTTTGAACATGAAAGACTCAAAGCAAATATTCATGAAGATAATAGAAAATGAATTTGAATGGACCAAGAAAAGAAAGGGAAGACTCATAAGTGGCTAATCCATGGTGTTTTATGGCCAGGAAAGGGGAACAAACACAGACTGTACCTGTGTCCCTAAGGATGGAGAAGACTTGGCACAGAAGCTGGAGCATCACCAATCATTAGAGGGTGACAAGTCTTCATCACCCACAGAGCATGTCAGAGAAAACAAGGTGCCCATGGAACACAAATGAAGGAACTCTATCCCTAAACCTTGAGCAGGCAGACAAGAAAGCACTGCTGCTCTAGCAACTGCTCATTAGTCAGTACCTAGAGGAACATGAACACTAACAAGAATGTCGATTTGATCTTCATGCCATTACATTAAAGTAGACAAAGTTTGGGTGGCAATAGGGACTCTCATGGCCAGGTTTTAGCGAGTTTGAGGAGTTTGAGACAAACTTGTAGAAAAAAGAAGGAGGCAGAGGAAGAGTAGGAGGAAGGAAGAAAAAAAGAAAGAGAAACAAACAGTTTAATTAATAAATGAATAAAATAATCAGTTTAAAAAGAAACATTGGAAATTCTTTATATTATTCAATGTGAAAGTAAATGCTTTGTCAATGACTGTAAAACTCTCAACGTATGTTAACTTGGCAAGTACATCATGGTAAATTACAAAAAACAAAATTTCACCATCATGTCGTAACACTTTGATTAACAACTTTCACATTTAACCATCAGGAAACAAAGGCTCTACCTGGGTTGATATTTGAAAGGTATTTCTTCATACATGCTTGGCACTAATAATAATATGCTATATATTCTTAGCTTATCCAGGAAATTATGAACATCCAACAGAGTGTAGAGATCAGATGGAGCTTGGAGCTCATGTAGCTTTGTAGCCTCATCCCAAATGCTAAGGATTCACATTTAAACCAAGAAAGTCAAAAAGGACAACAAAATGGGCTCGAGACAAGCAGGTCAGACCAAGAGAGATGAGATGAATTAAGGAATTAAAATGCCAGAAATCAATCATTCCGAGAAATGAAACGAGTCTCCTGTGCAAGCTGGTTTTATGATGTCATTCACTAACCAAGCAATACAAAAAGAATCACAGAGCAGGAAGCCAAGCAAAGGGGGAACTTCAGATGCATGAGAAATCAAAATAAATCCAAGCATGTTACTTAACAGAAGCTAGTGGACTTGAAAAACTCAATGACATGGAACCTTTATGATGAAATCCACAAGAGCACCACACATGTATGAAGTCCACATCTGCCTAAGGAACATGGAGGGTGGATGTATGAAGGGCCCTGCTAGTCTTTAAAGGGTAGGTGGTCCTGGTGCTAGTTAAGCCGTCCTGCAGCACAGACAAAGAGGTCAATTTCCAAATATGTCTCATTTCTCATGAACAAATATTTTATTTTTCTAAAACCTGATAAAAATTATGCACAAAGAGTGATAGATTCTGTCTTTTAAAAACAGATGTATTTGTTTATACAGTGTGTGTGTGTGTGTGTGTGTAAGAGAGAGTGAGAGACAGAAAGATAGGGTGAGTGCATAAGGACTACTCCTCACGTTTGGATGTCAGGGGACAACCTGTGGGACTTGGGTCTTTCTTACCATAAGAACCTCCAGGAACTTGACTCAGGCAAGCAGGTTTGGCAGAAAATGCTTTTACCCACTGTGCCACCACACCAGCCAAGATTCTGTCTTTTTTATAACTAATAGAAATGTAAAATATGTTGTAGAACATCACAAAATATATGATATTAGCATAATTTATTAATGCAGATATCCTAGGAGATCATTTAATAATAATAAAGCAGACACAAGTTTAGGAATCAAAATATATATAGTATTTCATATTATATATTTATATATATATATACGAAAATATAATTTAAAAAGTTTTTACCTAACTTTTATTCAGGAATATCAAATAGCCAAGCATTGTTCTAAACACTTTCATCTATAAGCTTATTTTTATTATCTTCTATGTGGAAAAGATCCAACAATGTACCAACATTTCCAGCGGAAAAAAATGGTGATTGAGCCTCTGGTACTGATCATGGCTATGGTCTCTGACAGCCTCCCACAGCTATGACAGCCTCCCCCTGATGGGAGATGTCATTCTGTAAATATATTATTGGTTAATGGATAAAGCACTGTTGGCCTATAGGAAAACAAGATAGGCAGGACTAGGAGACAAGGAGGATACTGGGAGATGTAGTAGAGAGGAGTCAAGATGTAGAACGTGAGAGAAGAGGTCTCAACTCTTTCTCTGGTAAGATAAGACTACGTCGGAACACTTAGATTGATAGAAATGAGTTAATATTTAAGACAGAGTTAGCCAATAAGAAGCTCTAGCCATTGACCAACAGCTTTATAACTAATAGAGTCTCTGTGTGTTGTTATGGAACTGACATGGCTCTGGGACCAGTGCTGGTGGGAAAATACTCGTAACACTCCCCCAAATCTCCAATGGCCTTCCCACATCTCTAACAGCATCCCCACACTTCTAACAGCATCCCCACACCTCCAACAGCATTCCTACACCTACAACAGTCTCTTTTCCTTTATATAGGTGAATGTATACATAAGAACAGAGGAACAAGTTTTTCAGAGGAGAGGGGGCTAATCCTCAGCTCTCACTGCTGCCTGGCCTCTTGGAATTAATAACAGGAGGTGTGGAAGGCACCCTGTCATTTGGATTCATGTCAGCTTTATCATGCTATTTAGTGCTAATAGATTAGGATTCCAGATCCCCCCCCACACACATTGGCAGTATTCCTGAGAGTCAGGGCAGGGCAGGGCAGGCAAGCATCTTTATATGCATGAAAAGAAGCTAATTCACATCCCCACTCTCTCTCTCCTCTTGAAGCCAGAGCTCTCTCAAGTGTGTCTCTGATTTGTTCAACAGTGTGTGATTCTTTAGTAAGTAGCAATTAGTGGTGATGAGAGATGCTAATACTCTCCTAAAGTAATTCCAAAGACTAGCACAGCATGGGAAAGGATGGAAACTCCTTCCTCATGAGATAAAATAATCATCAGGCTCCAAAGAGACAGAGGTTTTAAACTAGTACCCCTACAGGGGTACAACAAGGACCTTTCCAAACATGTATACCAGATATCCAAGTATGAATGAGGAATATTTATATTTTCAAGTTCCGATTAATGATAAAAGTTTAACAAAAAAATCAAAGGAATTCCTGTGGGTGTTTTTTAGTAGTAAAAAAGGGGCTTAGCATTTACAAAGCCCTGAGTTTCATCCCCAGAGTGCACACACATTCATCACCTTAGTTTTTAACCATTAGCTTAGTCTCTTGGGATTCGGCTCTTCTCCATCCCTCTGGGAAGGCAGTGCAGGACGGTGGCTATGCTGTGGTGTTTGGGATTAGGAATATCATAGCCTTGCTCTGTAGAAGTGGAAAGAAGTGGGAAGTTGAAATTGTTGAGCTCCCACCTACAGCAAGCTGTACAGAGCCTGGCAGATGTGCATTACTCATTGTGACTCTTGTTTTTAGGGGCATTAGTTACCTTTCTGGTTGCCATGACAAAATGCCTGGCAGATGTATTGGATCACAGTTGTCTTTTTTGGGGTGGGAGGGGCTCAGTCCATCATGGCGAGGATAGAGCAGTGACAAGCCATGTAGCAGAGGAAGGGGGTTGCCAACACTCAACTGTGTTCCTTCATTTTCTATTTTGCATTCATCTGGGCACCTAGCTCATGAGAAGGGACCATCCATATTCACTCTATATGGCTTCCGCACCTCAGTAAATCCTCTGTGTGAATGCCCTCATAGGCATAGGTGAATTTAAATCCAGTTGACTATGAATATTAATAATCACAGGGAACTGTCAATAGTTAATCTGAGTTCCCATGTAATTCTAATCTCCGTGGATAACAGGCAGGCTATTTCTCATTAAAATGTTTGCAGTTGTCAACCTTCAGAAAGCAAGCAAGGTCAGTCACTAATGTCATGTTATAGCCATTACTTAAGGTAACAACAGAGTGAGTGGGATGTAGACCACAATCTAAAATTGATTTAAAACTTAAAACACTGCTGGAAGCCAATTGACCCACCACATAGTTGATTTTCTCTCTGATTAGAAATATTGGGTCCTTCTGCTTATAAAAAAGCTAGTCCTCTTTTAGGGTAGAGAAAACAGACTTGAACTAGAGCCAATCCCCATCTGTATATACATACACACACCTATGAGTATACACACACATACATATGTATACAATGTACACACACATACACACATGAACATATATATACATAAATGTATATACACATATATATACACATACATACATATATGCATACATATATATAATCTTAAAAATGAACTCACTGGTACTGGCAAGATGATGGTGGGAACAAGTCATAGGAAGTGGCTGTCTTTCTGTTTTGTGAGACACACAAGCAGAGGTTCAGTCCAGTGAACCTCACTATGGTGCAGCTCCACTCAATACTCCTCAGGAACATATAATCCAGGATGACTGTTCTTTGCTGCAAGCCCTTCAGAGCAGTCCCTGTTGGCATCAGCCTACAGCCTCCTTTTGTCTTGGGCTTTCATCACTCTCTCTGCTGAGAGAAGAGATAATGTCTGTTTTTAGAACTATTCATGAAATACTGGCCATGGTACAGCAGCTTCCCTGGGGAACCTGGTAATTAAGACAGTTGCTTAATTAGTATGATGATGCATGTGTCTGCATTGAACACCAAGCACTATAATTACATTGTGAACCTCAGAGGAGCTCTCTGAGCGCTTAAGGTCAGCTTTCTAGGCATTAGCTTGTATCATGGAGATGAGTGAGCTGCTGACTGTTCCTAACATGCTTTAAATCCCTTGGGGGTGTTGGAATGATGGTGGGTTTTGGAGTCATGTGACCTGTCTATAATGCATCTCTCTGTCACTCATGAGAAGTGGGATGCAGGGCATAGGTCTTCAACTTTGTGAAGTTTACTTCTTTCTGTTACTAGAAATGGCCATGCCCATATTATAGTACCATTATAAAAAATTAAGTGAAATTATGTTAAAATATTCTAGGAGAATATAAGATCAAGTTCTTTAAAAGTCCATAGATACCACCTATGTCAGCCAGCCAGATTGAGAGTGAAAACATATCTGGTACAAGTATGTCCCAACTTTCATGTGACACAGATCAAGGGTTATGTAGATACTAAAAACCATCTGCTGTGTATCCAAACGCTAAATTTAACTGGGTGGTATACATACATACATACATACATACATACATACATACATAAATAAATATTTATTTCCCCCAGAAACTATGTTTGAGGCATCATAAACCCTATTTCAGAATACATTTTCACAGAGTAACAGGCTGAAACCATGAGGGTTGTCTTCGAATTCTTAGACTGTACTTTTCACCTCTATTCACAGTGCCCTGGCAGCATGTAAGCTATGCATTTTTCCATTTGTTGTTACTCAGAACAGGAAGACAATACATATAAACAGTAACCTAAAGTGCACGTAGGAGTGTGTGTGTGTGTGTGTGTGTGTGTGTGTGTGTGTGTGTGTGTGTGTATGTGATGCTACTAGGTGCCAAAGCCAGTTGTTTTTGTTTAGTTGTTTGTTTGTTTGTTTTTGTTTTTGAGATAGAGTTTCTCTGTAGCTTTGGAGCCTGTCCTGGAACTTGCTCTGTAGACCAGGCTGGACTCAAACTCACAAATGTCTGCCTGTCTCTGCCTCCCGAATGCTGGGAGTAAATGCGTGCAACATCACTGCCTGGCATAAAACAAAACAAAATCATTCATTTAGAATTCCCAAGTTCAAGGAGCACCCTTCTTCTCAAAAGCAGCCTGGAGTTAGTCTTCCTTTGCCCAGAATGGAAAGGGCAGACTCTTCTTATGTCAGCCAATCCCCTCTTGCCCCCTCCTCCACAAAGCTAGACTTACACTCTGATAGCCAGAGTACAGTTGTGTCAGAGAAACTTTATAGTCTCTCAGTCTTGACTAAATAATACCAATGGCTAACAGCTTCTTGTGCAATTGCAGAACCTTCACTTTAAACCAGCAGGCAAACTGGTGTGTACTCTCCAGACATGGGTAAGAGAAGAGAAAATACAAAATGCCAAATGCCCCAATGGGAACTGTGGGCTCCCCAAGACAAGATGTATTCTCTACGAAGTCTTTAGTATAGTGCCTAACTCCCAAAGGCCAGTACTAGACAAGAATTAAGAAAAAGGACCTAGAGCCAAGGGAACACTGGAATATTCTGAGGGCAGGGTGTTTCCCCAACCCCATACAATTTTATCATCCAGAAACATGGAAAAATCATTCAGTATGAGTACTTGTGTGTAAGCTGGTAATTATGAAGACCTACAGAGAAACAAACACTTCACTAAATCTAACACTAATCCTAATCCTTGTTCTAGCTAAATAGAGCAGAACTCTAACAAATATAAGAAAAGTCAAAGGTCAACTGAGGCCCATGAAGCCAATTAAAAAATGTGATTTATAGTAATCATGTTTTGAGAAAATACTCATAAAATCTTACTCTTTAATAAAGAGTTTCTGTGAAATATTTTATGATAATATGCATGAAACCAAAAAGATAAAAGACAGGTTGTGTGGGTGATAGGTTCTTTTGGGTGGCTAGTTTTGGTTTTTGTTTGTTTGTTTGTTTGTTTGTATGTTTTTTGAACTTTGCAATTAGATTTTCCTCAATGAAAATGCTTTGGTTTTCAAGTTAGAAAGGATGGCACATTTGGAACATTATTAAAAGTTCACACAGAACACTCAGATACATCCTTTCTCCCAAATAATTATTTAGTTAAAGATGGTGTAAGTTATTGTCCTCGCTGTTTTAAGCACATCCCTGATGAAAAGCAACTTAAGGAATGAAGGATTTATTTTGGCTAGCCTCACAGATGTGAAAGCATGGCTGTTGCAGCACAAGGTAGCTGGCTTCAGTATCTGCAGTGCAGAGGTTCCCCCTTTGTCCAGATCATCCATGTTGTATGTGCTGCCCACTTGCTAGCCACTTTGAAGCTGTCTAGGTTCTCAGATAGACTATAGCACTAATGCAGTGCCTGTGCTCAGACAACCCTTGATTTACTTAAACATCAAGTAACATCAAGGTCTGAGAGAAGCGATCCTGACCACTGGCTACCCCGCAGGAGATGCCAGGTGCCTCTTTTGAATTTTACCTCACATCACCAGAGAACAAAAGTAATGGAAGACAGAAAGAAAGCACAATAAAATAATTTGAGGGGCTAGGGCGATGGTTCTTTTAGCCAAGTGTTTGCCATGTAAACATGAAAGTCTCAGTTTGAATCGACAGCACTCACAATCTGGGACCATAGTGCTGGGGTGAAGGAGGCAGACAGGGAAGCAGAATCCTGATGCTTACTTGCTGTAAGCCTAGCCAAATCAATGAAGAGAGATCTTGGCACAAAACAGTGGTAGAATATGACTGAGGAAGACACCTGAAGGAGATGTCTGACCTTCACATGGATATGAACACTCTTGTGCAAATATATCTCCATGTTTACACACACACACACACACACACACACACACACACACACACACTCGAACTTGTATACACACCCACCAAAACACTTTAACTGAATTTATGGAACTTGGCACCATACAGTGTTACAATTGTTCTATTGGTGGTTATTGTCCAATCCCTAATGGTCCTATTAATAATTTACCCTTTATCCTAAATATACATGAGAAAAAACAAGGAATATACCTAAAGTATCTCCTACTCAAAAGGAAAGAGAATATTATAAGACTCAGATCTTGAATCTAGATATAGTGGCCTACCACATAGGAAGCATTGGGATCAAATCTTAGGTCTAAAATCCATTGTCTTGCAGAGGCTTTGTTCTTCAACAAAGGTGTAAGTCTAGCTTTTAACTTGCTGATTTGCTGACTCTGAAACACAGTGTGCCAGACATGATGCTACACCCATATGACCCAAGCATTTAGAAGACTGAGGCAGGAGATTCACAAATTTAAGGCCAGCCTAGGGTACCTAGTAAGCTTTAGGCTAGCATGAGCCACAAATGAGACTGTGACCACCAGCCTGTAAAGAAAGAAAAGAAGCCCAGTGTGAATCGGTTTAGCCTGTTTCTGGCTCTGAACTTGTTGACAGCAGTCAATTCTCCTTGGTCATGAATAAGTGAGAAGATTCACAGTAACTCGCACAGGATGTATTTGTTAGGATAATATCCTAAAATGATTACCAAAGGAAAGAACTGTCTCTCCAGTGTAAGGGTCAACCCGGGAGATACAATAACAGATATGCCTGTTACACCAAAAACGAAGAAAAAGATGGTACGGCTGTTTATAAACACACCCAGGTAAAAATTCTTCTGTTGGTGTCATAGTGCCTTGTTATAATTAATTCTGAAAAACAGAGGGAAGGTTCCCTTAAGTCACAGCCTCTTCTGTCTCAGCTAGAGTCACTAGAGCAGTGTTAATGACTGTACTCCCCTTGAAAGGGTCCAATCCCTTGGTTACATTTTGGTGTGAAATCAACATTTCTGTTTCTCTTTTCTCTTGAGGTTTCCTTCTGCAGGGTTCCTGACTTTCCTATCCTTTCCCCCAAAACTTGGTGACTTCACACCTGCAGAAACTTTCACTTGGCTCAAAAGAGAATCATACTTTTAACATTTTAGGAAAATTAACTTGGGAACAGTGCCTGGGTAGGCTAATAGATTGCAAGAGGAAATGAATTGCCCCTCTCCTCCACCTAATCCCAGTCTTCAGGAAGGTCACAGGCACACTTACAAGAGCTACTAGCTGACTGATCAAACACTTGCATGATTTAAACAAAGAACACTTACCTTGCTGACATATTAATTGCCCATTATTGCCACTTGAAGAACACAAACTATCCTAGAGAGGTTTTCAGAAGGAGAAGGGTAAAAGGACATGACCCTGTGGTTTTTAAATCACAAACAAAAATTCCATTAAATTATAAATATCTGAAAGGAATTTCTATTCATGCATTGATAGATAGGATTATTAATAAGAATATTACTGGATTAACACTGATTTACAGACCTGTGCTTCTGTCATTCTATCAGAAAAAGAATGCACTCCAGGGGTCTGGGGTGCATGGCATCGGTAGAGGTTCATTGTTACCTCTGAGAAGGAAAGAACCTTAGTGTTCCAGCCTTCTTCTGCTTTCTCCATGTGGCTGTAGTCTGTGAAGCTGCCTCCAAATCGAGCATTTGACACCACAGTCCAAGGAACAAATTCCCCTTTTACTCATGTTCTCTTCTGAGTCTGGACTCCTGAAGTGGAAAATCTGTATTTCAATATCTTGTCATTGGATAGCAAAGAAAAGTGGTCTTAATCTTGGTTCTGATGTGATGAATCACATCTTTGTATCCTTTCAAGGGAAGCACACTTCTTAGCCTTGTTAGAACCGTGATAAAAATAATAGTAACATATTCCATGACTAACCTACTGTGTTTAGTCTAAGTATTTCTGAAATAGGACATATTTAATCTTCTTTCCATCAGGAATTCATCATGTCAGGTGGAATTTCATTACTAAATATAGTAATGAACACACACATTACATATACAAACATATGTGTATACACATATGCATACACATATAAATATATATTATGTATGCATATATATACACACATATTTACATACACCCAGACACCCAGACACATACACACACATATGTATGTATGTGTATATATATATACATATATATGTATATATATATATATATATATGAAAGAGTCACTCTTTCAGTAGCTCATTATTTTATATATTGGTCATGTTAAATTCACCTATATGACAGATATCATAGGCTCCAGCTGAGTAATCCATTTGCTCTCATTGTGTGATAATTGCTCATAATTTTGTGTTTCCAGCACAGTTTCTCTTCTGGATCCTAATCTATTACCTAACTATCCCTTCCTCACCACTTTCCAGGTAATAGAACCCTATCATTTCCTATGATGAACATGGACAGCAGCTTTCTGCTGTTCATAGACAGGAAAGCAAACATGAAAACAAAACCCTAAGATTTGTTGTTTGTTTATTTCTGCCTTTGTCCAAATTTCCACAATTCTAATTATCACCATGCTCTCTCAATTTTACCTCCTACTTAATTTTCACTGTCTCCAATTTATTTTTGCTACTACCATAACTGATATAATCCATCACAATTTGTCCACTGCTTTATTATAACTGATTTCTAAGACTGGCCGTCCTTCCAGTTTCCATATTTATTACATCATCCTTACAATAGCTTGGGGGGGATGTTCCCATCTGAGTCTTGGGATATGATCCTGGAAAGATGGGCCAAAGTTAATTATGAAGGACTGCATATTCTAAGATGTCTGGCACATAGCAGGTTTACTCAAAGAAAGGCATTTAGTAGCTGTAGGACTCTAAATCTGTTGCCATATAACATACTTCACTTAACAACTAATGACAATCACTCTAGTATTTCTTTGTTCTTTCCTTGATTGAGTCTGGAGCCTATTATATTGAGTCATTTGCCTATTCTTACACAAGGAACTGCGAAATGTCAGAAGTAAGTGAAAGCCTTAGATAAAGGCAGAAATATCAAGTTACAAATTCATTGAAATTTTTAGTTCAAAAGAAATCAAATGACCCCCAGACTGATAGCTGGGAAACCAGCATTGTACCGACTCAGACCCCCTGAACAGGGGTCTCCGTAGAAGGCCTGGGCAGTCTAAGGGACCTCTGACAGTGGAATCAGGATGTATCCCTGGTGCACAAAAGGACTTTGGGAGCACATTCCCCATGGAGGGATACTCCCTTAACCTAGAGGCAGGAGGGAAGGCCTGGTCCCTACTCCAAATGACTTGACAGATTTTGATGACCACTCCTGGAAGGCATCATCCTGCCTTTGGATTTGGAGTTGGGGGGAGGACTGGAGGAGGAGTTGGGGTACATGGGAGGGAGAGGGAACCGGGGGAAAAGAAATCAAATGAACATTAAGAACTAGAGAGAAGTACTTAGAAACTAGCACTCTAAATGAAATCAGATATAAAGTTCATCAGTTTGAGTTACTACTGACCTGTAAAGTGTGGTTGTGACTGTGAACTGATATTGACTGTGAATCCTGCAAAGCTGTTGACTCTGAAATAGCTTGTAAAGCTCTCTAGAGGTACCATTCCCTGCCAGTTAAATGTGTTTCTTATACTAGATAATTCCCTCGTTGTGTTCACTTTAAGTTCACAGAAAGTCTCATGCTCTTAGGTGAACTGTCATTTTTAAGAAAATATTAATTGAAATAAACCTTGACTGGAATTCATAAAAGTCACACACATCTTTGATGTGTTTTTCCTACTTATGGAATAAAAGTTACCATATATAAATAGTCCATATAATGATTAAGAATAAATGTTCTGTGTTGACAAACCTAGGGAGACTGTAAATAGCTAAAAGAACATAGACCTCAGAGATGCCAGCAAAAAAGTCAAAATTCACCATGTGCTTAAGGTGTGAGCTAAAACTTCTATTTATTCAGGAGCCATCTTTAAAAAAACATCACTTCACATCTATTTGTAAAAGATCACTGGTTGAACAATATGCAGTCTGGGCTTGTAGAGAGAGTTTATTAGTGCAAGCATGAGGACCTAAGTTCAATCCCCAGCACCCATGGAAGAAAAAGAAATGGTGTGTGCACTGTGTAACCCCAATACTGAGGATGCAAAGGCAAGAGGATCCCGGGGCTCACTGATCAGAGCACAGTGTGCCAGCAGCAGCTCTGGAAACCTCTGCTTAGGAATAACAAATTTCACTTCATTATTAATTTCATTGGCCCAAGCAGGTCACATGGCTGTGCCTGAGTGCCACATATATGAAAAATGAATAACCCTTCTATGGAGAGAAGGATAAAACAAACATTTACTTTAAAAATTAGTGGAAAGGGGCTGGAGAGATGGCTCAGAGGTTAAGAGCACTGGTTACTCTTCCAAAGGTCCTGAGTTCAATTCCCAGCAATCACATGGTGGCTCACAGCCATCTGTAATCGGGTCTGGTGCCCTCTTCTGGTGTTGAAGCAGACATGTAAGCAGAGCATTGTAAACACAATAAATAAATCTTTAAAAAAAAATTAGTGGAAAGAATACAATCAATAAGCCCCAGGTACCAGATAGGTACCTTTTGGTCTAGCAAATACATTTTTTGGCCTGAATTCTTATAATCAGAAAGTGCTTAGAATCTTACCTTTTTTTGTCCTGACAGGAGAAGCAGTGTTATTTACTTTCTCATTTCATGGTTGAGTTGGCAGGAAAGATCTCTGCTATGATACAGTCACTGTCTTGTGGGACATTATACTCTCACATCAAATGGATGAAATTGTACTGTTAACATGTAGGAAACTGGAAATAGCTGGGTCATTATATGCCCTGCTGAGATGTGCAGTTTCCACTGGAATCTAGATAGAAAAAAATAGTATGAAAACTCTTGCATCTGGCACCTCTGAAATGCCTGGACTTCTGAGACTTGCAGCATTTGGGGAGGAAATTTTCAAGGAAAGGATCAATAAGCTAAGAAGCCACAGACTTAGGTAGCTGTCTTTAGATTTCCTACATAGAATGTGAGAGGGGGTGTGCCCTCTGGAGGGATTTTTTTATCAGGCACAAAAGGCTGGGTGAAATGTAAAGTTGTCAAGAATCTATAGCAAATGATGATGCTAACTGAGCTGAATCAGTGCGACCATGATAAAAAGCTCAGTGGTGCAACAGAACCCCCAGAAGCCTATAGCAAGTTCTGGTATTAGTAACTTATCACATTGATGTGTAATACATAACAGAATGTATGATAGAAGCAACTTAGCAACTTAGAGGCAGAAAGCTTTGTTTTGGCTCAAGAATTTAGAGGATACTGTCTGCCACATTGAGGGAAGCATGGTGGAGTAGTGTAGCTTTGAGCAGTGTGACTTCTCATGCCTTGATGAATTAGGAAGAAAAAAATGAGCCTAGAATCAATGTGGGGCTATAATCTTCTACAGTATCTATTGTAGTCTGTGTTCTGTTGTGTGAAGAGACACCATGACCACATCAACGTTTATGAAAGAACTCATTAAATTGGGGCTGGCTTATGGTTTCAGAGGTTTAGTCCATTATCATCACCGTGGGAAGCACATCAGCTCACAGGTAGAAATGGTGCTGGATAAGTAGCTGAACGTTTTTGCATTCCGATCTGCAGGCAACAGGAAGAGAAGGCCACTGGATGGACCTGGCTTAGGCCTTTGAAACCTCAAAGCCCACCTCCAGTGATACACTTCCTCCAACAAGGCCACACTTCCTAGTCCTTTCAAATAGTGCTACTCCCTAATGACAAAGCTTTCAAACCTGTGAACTTCTGGGGGACCATTTTTATCCAAATTACCTCTCCACTCTCTGGCCCCCATAGACTTGTAGCCATATCTTAATGCAAAAATATCTTCAGTTCAATTTCAAAAGTCCCGATAGTCTGTGACAGTCTCTACTAGGTTTAAAAGTCCAAGGTTCGAAGTCTCTAAGACTCATAGAAATCTCTTAACTGCTACTCCTGGTAAAAGTCACCATTAAAGAAGCAGATCACATACTTACAATATACAGTGGGACAGAATACACATTACTATTACAAAAGGGAGGAAAGGGTCCATGGTAAGAAAATACTGCACAAAGCAAGTCCAGACATCACCACGGTAAACTCCAAACTGAATCTCCACATTAGATGTCAAAGCACTTTACAGATCGCCAACTTCTTTCAGCTTTTTTGACTACAACAAACTTCTGTCTTCTAGGCTGGTTAAACATGAGTCTGTGTATTTCTTTGTCAGGTATCCTGTGTCTCTGGCATCTCTAATATCTTGGGGTCTGCAAGGCAATCTGAGCTACATCTCCAAGCAATTCTCCTTGATGGGACATCCCTGACACATACCAGGCCTCCATGGCTTTTCCTAGCTATGGAAGGTGATTCCATAACCCTTTTTTTTTAAATATTCTAAAATTTTATTGGTGTTTACAAACTCTTTGTGTGTGTGTGTGTGTGTATTATATAACCAAGTCCATTTAAATGAAAACAAACATTTATAGACAATATTTGGGAATTTGGGCAAAGTTCTTTCCAAACTACTTCCTGTTGGTAAGGGGCGCTGTCATGGGGGATTCTAAGAAGATGCAGAAATCCTGGCTGTAATCTGTCAGGCTGCTTGGTCCAGCTGTTTTGAATGTAAAATCACCTGGTACTCTGTTTCAGGCAGTCTGGCTTGATAAAACCACATTAGTCTGTAAGAAATCCACAGCTTTTCATTTTCTGTGAAAACCAAAATAGAAATCCTTTTCCTCAATAACTTGTCCTTGAACTTAAATTTTGAAGTCGAAGCATTTTTTTAAATTTAATTTATTATTTTACATGTCGATCCCAAATCCCTCTCCCTCCCTCCCTCCCTTCCTCCCTTTCTCCCTCCCTCCCCCATCACTTTCTCCCTCCTTTCCACCTTTCTTCCCCTTTATCCTCTCTGCCCTCTCACATGCACTCTAACCACCCTCCCCTCCCATCCCCCCACCCCAATTCCATATGTAGGGGAATGCCATCCAGTTGGGATCATGTAGATCTGACAGGTCATGTGAAGTAGGGACTACGGCTTCTCTCCTATCTCTAGGTTAAGGCAGCTATCCCTCCATGGGGGATGTGTTATCAAGGTCCTTTTGTGCACCAGGAATACATCCTGGCTCCACTGTCTGAGGTCCCTTAGATTGATCAGTACTTCTGGCTGAGACTCATATTCAGGGGGGCCTGAGTCAGTTCCATGCTGGTTTCCCAGCTATCAGTCTGGTGGCCTGTTAGCTCCTCCTTGTTCAGGTAAGCTGTCTCTATGTGTTTCTGCCACCTGGCCTTATCCTCTCCATCTGCATCTGGGTTCTACTTCAACTCAGTGTTTATGTATGGGTGTTTGCTCCTGTTTCCAACAGACATTAGTTGAGGACTCCATGGATAAGTTAGTTGTTGATCTCACTCTCCGGGAAGGGCATTTATGGTAGCCTTTCCATGGAAGCTCAAATTGTTAGTTGACGGCAGTCTTGTAGTTCTCTAGATCTTTCTTTGTGTTCAATTTTATCTTCAAACCAATATTGGCTCCCTCTTTCATGTTCTCTCTCTCTCTCCTGTCTTCTATTCCTAATCGGGCTTAATCTCCATGGTCGAAAGTGTTTTCCTTTCCTCCCCCTCATTTTCTCCTACTTCTCTCTCTATTCGCTGCCCCCCCCCACTTCCCCTGAGCTCTGAGGGACTTGTCCCTTCCCGGTTCTGTGAGGGACTTTTTATGAAACTCTTAGAACACATTTTATATTCTAGTTCCTCTGGTGGTGTGAATTATAGGCTGGTGATCATTTGCTCTATGTCTAAAATCCATATATGAGTGAGTACATATTGTGTTCCTCTTTTTGTGACTGGGTTACCGCTTTCAGGATGGTTTCTTCAAGTACCATCCACTTGCCTGCGAATTTCAAGATACCATTATTATTATTATTATTATTATTATTTTTGCAGAGTAGTATTCCATTGTGTAGATGTGCTACATCTTCATTATCTATTCTTCAATTGAGGGTTGCTTCCAGGTTCTTGCTATTACAAATAGTGCTGCTATGAACATAGTTGAACAGATGTCTTTGTTGTATGGATGTGGATCATTTGGGTATATGCCTAAGAGGGGGATTGCCGGGTCCGGTGGTAAACTAATTCCCATTTTCCTGAGGAACCGCCATACTGATCTCCAAAATGGCTGTATGAGTGTGCACTCCCACCAACAGTGGAGGAGTGTTCCCATTTCTCCACATCCTCTCCAACTTGAGTCATCATTGGTGTTTCTAATTTTAGCCATTCTCAAAGGAGTAAGATGGTATCTCAAAGTTGTTTTGATTTGCATTTCCCTGATAGCTAGGGATGTGGAGCATTTTCTTAAGTGTCTTTCACCCTTTTTGATTTCCTCTATTGAGAATTCTTTCTTCAGTTCTGTACCCCATTTTTTAATAGGGTTATTTGGTGTTTTGTTGACTAGTTTCTTGAGTTCTTTGTATATTTTGGAGATCAGCCTTTTGTCGGATATAAACTGGTGAAAATCTTTTCCCAGTCTGTGGGCTGCCGTTTGGTCTTGTCCACTGTGTCCTTTGCCTTACAGAAGCTTCTAAGTTTGAAGAGGTCCCATTTATTAATTGTTTCTCTCAGTGTCTGTGCCCCTGGAGTTATGTTCAGGAAGCGGTCTCCTGTACCAATTTGTTCAAGGATACCTTCTACTTTCTCTTCTAAGAGGTTCAATGTGGCTGGGTTGATGTTGAGGTCTTTGATCTATTTGGACTTGAGTTTTGTGCATGGGGACAGACATGGGTCTATCTGCAGTCTTCTACATACCCTCATCCAATCGTGCCAGCACCATTTGTTGAAGATGTTGTCCTTGCCCCATTGTATAATTTTGGCTGTTTTGTCGAAAATCAGGTATTCATAGGTGTGTGGGTTAATGTCAGGATTTTCAATTCGATTCCATTGGTCTACTTGTCTATTTTTGTGCCAATACCAGGCTGTTTTCAGAACTATAGCTCTGTAGTAGAGCTTAAATTCAGGAATGGTGATGCCTCCTGAAGTTCTTTTATTGTATAGGGTTGTTTTGCCTATCCTGGGTCTTTTGCTTTTCCATATAAAGTTGATTATTATCCTTTCATTGTCAGTGAAGAATTGTGGTGGGATTTTAATGGGGGTTTCATTGAATCTGTAGATTGCTTTTGGTCAGATTGCCATTTTTACTATGTTTATCCTACCTATCCAAGAGCATGGGAGATCTTTCCATTTTCTGGTATCTTCTTTAATTTCTTTCTTTAGAGCCACAAAGTTCTTATTATATAGGTCTTTTACTTGTTTGGTAAGCGTTACACCAAGATACTTTATGTTGTGTCTATTGTAAAGGGTGATGTTTCTCTGATTTCTTTCTCTGTCTCTTTGTCATCTGAAAAAAGTAGTGCTACTGATTTTTTTGAGTTTATCTTGTATCCTGCTATTTTCCTGAAGGTGTTTATCAGCAGTAGGAGTTCCCTGGTAGAGTTTTTTGGGTCGCTTATGTAAACTATCATATCATCTATGAATAGAGACAGTTTGACTTCTTCCTTTCCAATTTGGATTCCCTTGATCTCCTTTTGTTGTCTTATATCTTTAGCTAGAACTTCTAGTATGATATTGAAGAGATATGGAGAGAGAGAACAGCCGTGTCTTGTTCCTGATTTTAGAGGAATTGGCTTAAGTTTCTCTCCGTTCAGTTTGATGTTAGCAGTTGGTTTGCTGTATATTGCTCTTATTATGTTTAGGTATGTTCCTGTTATCCCTGACCTCTCTAATACCTTTATCATGAAAGGGTGTTGAATTTTGTCGAAGGCTTTTTCCGCATCTAGGGAGATAATCATATGGTTTTTCTTTTTCAGTTTGTTTATATGGTGGATCACGTTGATAGATTTTCGTATGTTAAACCATCCCTGCAATCCAGGATGAAGCCTACTTGATCATGGTGGATGATTTCTCTGATGTATTTTTGAATTCAGTTTGCCATTATTTTATTGAGTATTTTTGCATCGATGTTCATCAGGGATATTGGTCTGTAGTTTTCTTTCTTAGTTTTGTGTCTTTGTGAGGTTTGTGTACCAAAGTTATTGTGGCCTCATAAAAAGAGTTTGGCAATAAACCTTCTGTTTCTATCTTGTGGAACAGTTTGAGGAGTAGTGGTATTAGTTCTTCCTTGAATGTCTGGTAGAATTCTGCACTGAATCCATCTGGCCCTGGACTTTTTTCGTTGGAAGGATTTTGATGACTGCTTCTATTTCATTGCGGTTTATAGGTCTATTTAAGTTGTTTGTCTGTTCTTGATTTAATTTTGGTAAGTGATAGTTATCCAGAAATTTGTCCATTTCCTTTGAATTTTCAATTTTTGTGAAATACAGATTTTCAAAATTGACCTGAAAATTGTCTGTATTTCCTCTGTGTCCGTTGTTATGTTCCCCATGTCGTTTCTGATTTTGTTAATTTGTATGTTCTCTCTCTGCTTTTTCGTTAATTTGGATAAAGCTTTGTCTATCTTGTTAATTTTCTCAAAAAAACAACTCTTCATTGCATTGATTTTTTGTATTGTTTTCCTGGTTTCTATTTTGTTGATTTCAGCCCTCAAGTTGATTATTTCCTGGCGTCTACTCCTACGGGATGAGTTCGCTTCTCTCTGTTCTAAGGCTTTCATTTGAACTGTTAATTCTTTTATGTGACTGTTTTCTTCATATGGGCACTTAGTGCAATGAACTTCCCTCATAGCACTGCTTTCAAGGTGTCCCATAAGTTCAGGTATGTTGTGTCCTCATTCTCATTGAATATTAGAAAGTCCTTAATTTCTTTCTTTATTTCTTCTTTGACCCAGGTGTGGTGCAATTGCACATTGTTCCGTTTCCATGAGTTTGCAGGTTTTCTGCTATTTGTGTCGCTGAATTCCAATTTTAAAGCATGGTGGTCTGATAAGATACAGGGGACTATTCCTATTCTCTTGTATCTGCTGAGGTTTGTTATGCCACCTAGTATGTGGTCAATTTTAGAGAAGGTTCCATGTGGAGCAGAGAAGAAAGTATATTCTTTTGTCTTTGGATGGAATGTTCTATAGATGTCTGTTAACCCCAGTTGAGACATAACTTCTGTTAGTTCTTTTGTTTCTTTGTTGAGTTTCTGATTTGTAGTCCTGTCTAGTGTTGAGAGTGGTGTATTGAAGTCTCCCACTATAAGTGTGTGAGATTTTATATGAGCTTTGAGTTTTAGTAGTGTTTCTTTTATTAATGTGGGTGACTTTGCATTAGGGGAATAGATGTTCAGAACTGAGACTTTGTGTTGATGGATTTCTCCTGAGATGAATATGAAATGACCGTCTTCATCTCTTTTGACTAATTTTGATTTGAAGTCTAACTTGTTAGATATTAGGATAGCTATGCCTGCTTGCTTCTTATTTCCATTTGATTGGAAAATCTTTTCCCAACCCTTTACCTTGAGGTAATGTCTATCTTTGAAGCTTAGATGTGTTTCATGTATGCAGAAGAATGATGGATTCTGTATTCGTATCCATTCTGTTAGCCTGTGTCTTTTTATAGGTGAGTTAAGACCATTAATGTTGAGGGTGAGTAAGGACCATTGATTGTTGATGCTTGTTTGATTTAGGTTTGTTGTTGGCAGTGTTTTGTGAATATATTAGTTCTGCTTCACCCTTGGTTTCTGGTGTAGTTGGATTATCTGTTGCCTACAGTTTTGTGGGCGTAGTTACCTTCCTTGGGTTGGAGTTTTCCTTCCAATACTTTCTGTAGGGCTGGATTTGTAGATACATATTGGGAAAATCTGGTTTTGTCATTAAATATCTTGTTCTCTCCATCTATAGTGATTGAGAGTTTTGCTGGATATAGTAGCCTAGGCTGGCATCCGTGTTCTCTTAATACTTTTAGAACATCTATCCAGGACCTTCTGGCCTTGAGGGTTTCCATGGAGAAGTCAGGTGTAATTTTGATAGGTCTGCCTTTATATGTTACCTGTCCTTTTTCCTTCGCTGCTCTTAATATTCTTTCTTTATTCTGTATGCTAGGTGTTTTGATTATTATATGTCGAGGGGTCTTTTTTCTTTGGTCCAGCCTATTTGGGGTTCGGTATGCTTCTTGTACTTTCATGGGCATGCCCTTCTTCAAATTTGGAAAGTTTTCCTCGATGATTTTGTTGAATATGTTTTCAGCACCTTTGAGCTGGGCTTCCTCACCTTGGTCTATGCCTATTATTCTTAGGTTTGGCCTTTTCATGGTGTCTCACATTTCCTGGATGTTTTGTGTTAAGGATTTGTTGGATTTAAGATTTTCTTTGGTTGATGAATCTATTTCTTCTAATTTATCTTCTGCCCCTGAGATTCTCTCTTCCATCTCTTGAATTCTGTTGGTTATGCATGTGTCTGTAGTTCTTGATTTTTTTACCCAGTTTTTCTCTTTCCTGCATTCCTGCAGTTTGTATTGCCTTTATTTTCTCTATTTCACTTTTCAAGTCTTGAACCGTTTCCTTCACCTGCTTAATTGTTTTTTCTTGGCTTTCTGTACTTTTCTTAAGGAATTTGTTCATTTCTTTCACTTTTTTGTTTGTTGTTTCCCCATTTCTTTAAGGGATTTTCTCACATCTTCTTTGAGGGCCTCTATCATTTTTATGATGGTAATTTTTAAGTCATTACCTTCTGCTTCCTCTGCTTTGTTATTGTGTTCCATTCTAGTTGGTGTAGATTCCCTAGATTCTGGTGGTGTCATGCTTGTCTTTCTGTTGTTAGGTGTTTTCTTGTATTTCTGTCTTCCCATAACTTCTTCCAATAGGTGTTGGTGGGGTCTCCCCTTCTCTCTATGGTACTTCCCCAGTGGGCTTATGTGGGTCAGAGATTCAATATCTGTAGCTCTGGGTGGTCCAAGGTCTATAAGAGGTCTCTTCACAGACAGGGACCCAGGAATGGGGTCAGGGCTGAGGATCCATTAGAAGATGCCACTAGCCAATGGCTCTAGCCAATAGCTGGCAGAAGAGGCCAAAGCCTGAGCTGAAACTTGGGAAGGTTTTGCAGGATAGTCGGATCTCACTGGAAACTGGGACTCTCCAGCTGAGGCCTCTTTTTTTAACAGAGGCCCTGATTTGGGGGTCAAGGATCTTGCAGGCAGGAATTCAGAGTGGACCTGCAGAGATAGGCGGATCTCTGGGAGGGTCCAGGGACTCCAGCAGAGGACTGGAGGTAGGGTCAGAGACCAAGCAGGTGGAAATTACGGGTGGTCCTGCATGGATAGGCAGGTCTCCTTTTGTTCAAAGTTGCTCCGAGAAGTCTCCGAAGTAGGGTGGACTGTTGGCTCCATTCTCTGTCCAAGTACTCAACCAGAGCAGCAGGACCGTGGGTAAGGTAGGGCACAGGGTAGAGGAGAGTAGGCTCGTGGTGGGGATGGGTGGGGGTGTATCAGAGCTCCAAGGGCACTCTCGATGGGGACAGGACACAGGAGCAGCTGGATTAGGGGCCAACCCAGGGAGTTCGGGGGGGGAGGAGGGGATAACCCTTTTTTTGTATGCTAGACTATAAATCAAGAACCACGTGGCTGAAGCTGCCAGGTTCTGCTGCTTGATGGAGCTGGAACTTGGCTCCCTTGTTCAAATACATTTTTAGCAGCTTTTTGTTTTGAAATAGATTCTGTCACTGATCAAGCTTTTCTTTCATTCATTTTCACAAGTTGGATGCTTAGCTGGATAGGGTCTTGCTCTGAGTTTTATTCCATCCAGCCTAATGCTCCTTTAAACTTTCAATCCTCTTGAACACTGGACAGAGTTCCTTTATAATTCCTGTGTTCAGTTTCTCTTCAAACTGTATATTTTGCATCATTTTGTGTGTGTGTGTGTGTGTGCTCAGCTTGCTCCTTTCCATTGTAGATCTGCATAAAAGTGACCACTAACAACCAAGCAACACAGTCAACACTAGGCTGTCTGGAAATCTCTTATGCTAATATCATTAATCCAAAATTCTTCGATTTAGCCTCAGGCAGACTTTCCCGAAAAGGGCAGAAAGCAACCATATTCTTGGCCAAAGTATCACAAGAACAATCTCTGTGTCAATTACTAATGTTCTTCTCATCTGAAACCTTTTGAGCCAGACTGTCATAATCTACATTGCTCTTAGCACCACTGTCTTCTATGCTCCTAGTATGGTTCATTAGGCACCATTTAACACATTCAATTGCTTTCCTAATCTAAAGTACTAAAGTCAACATTCTGCAACAAGCATCATGGTCACATCAGTGCCCCTTTCCCTGGTACCAAATCTGACCTATTGCTGTGAAGAGACAGTATGACCATAGCAACTCTTCTGATAGAAAGCATTCAACTGGGGCCTGCATCCATTTTCTGAGGTTTAGTTCTTTATTATCATGGTGTATAGCATGGTAGCATGCAGGTAGACATGTTGCTGGAGAAGTAGGCAACTGGATCCAAAGGCAGCAATTCCTTAGTTACCTGTCTCCATTAACAAGCAACACCACCTCCCAACGTGGCAGTATATCAGCTGTGGATGAAACACTCTGATACATGCACTCATGGGCCATGCAGTTCAGATTCAAACCAGAACAGTCTGTTGGGTAATCATAGTAGAGACAATGAGTGCTTATGAACAAATCCTTGTTACCACTGGGTAGGTGGTGTGTACACCTTGTGTAATATACCATTTGTCTTATTCCTGAGATGTGGCAGACTCTAAATGCCTAAGAATGATCCAGCCTATTAACAAGAGTTCATTATTATCTGCTCTGACCATGTACAGCATCTTTTGAATACTAAGAGGATGGTTATTAAAACTTGCATTCTATGTGACCAGAATAACTGAGGCTAAAGCTTTCTTAGGAATTAAAATGTGTGTTTCTCTACTCTGAGCCATAAAGATGATAGATGAACTACCAGGGAACACAGACAGCAAATAGAGGGGCACCAGTCACAACAAACAATAAGGAGTACAGTCTACTCATTTTTTTTTGTTTTCCCACATTGTAATAAATGTTTTAATTAGCATATCTCTCCTATGTCTCTACTACTGTTCTATATTGGTTATATTTATGGCAGTTGAAATTGACATTATTCCAATGTTTTAAAATATCAATACAGGAAATACTATCCCAGGTGGTTCAGATTTTGAAAGATTTTTTTAATTTATGAGATATTTTTTGGGCCTGCTTATAAAAATAGAATCTATTTTCAAAGATAATATATGCATAGAAAAATATGAACCAAAGCTAATGAAGTTTTACAAATCAAACACAACTGTATAACCAGCATGTCAATAACATTATTGTTAGTCATTGATAGGTTTCCTGTGACTTCAAAAGGAGAGGATTTATTTGTGGTTATAAAAGTCTACTTGAGTCTTATTAGAGAGGATTTCTTTTCTCCTTCTAAAATTGACTATATAAAGAATGCCCTATGTTCGTTGTGGATCTTTATGGCTTTCATTTGCCCAGGATACCTTCTTCCATCTTATAAATGTTGTGGACTTAGAAATGGAAAGTTCTCTCCTCATTCAACAGTTAATTATTTGCATCCATGCAATGCCTAAAAAAAAAAAAAAAAAAAAAAAAAAAAAAAAAAGGGAAGACAGTTTTTCTGAGCTGCAACAGATGGATGCTCCTTTCTGCACATTTCACTCTTGCTACAGATTCTGAGAACAAAGCAAAATGATTGACATTCACTCACATCCCCTGGCAACACCATACTCAGACTATCTTAGTAACATAGGGACCTCTGTAGGACCACATACTAGGTCTCCACCACATCCCAATTTCCTCGTGCATTTTGAGCTGCCAATCTTTCCAATAACCTACACTTTGGTTCTGATTGTAACCAAGGTTTGTTTTCTCTTGCTTGCAACAAAACTGAGTGATGTTTATCACTAGCTATTATTCTTCTGTTATATAATTAAGGTATCTTTCTCTCAAAAGGATATATACTGTGGACTTTTAAACTTGCCTATTATCAAGCATCTAAACTATGTGTTTGATACTTTATTCTTTCCCTCATTCCCTCCCCACCCCCCTGTCTTTTCTATCCTTTGTAATCCCATTAAGAATTTTGTAATGCATACACTTTCACATATGCCTGAGAGTTTACCCATGAGTAAACTATCCTAGGATGATTCCATGATATAGCAATTGTCACCAGTACTGCAACAAACACTGATGTGCATGTGTTTGTATTATATGGCTCTTTTAACCATTTGGGTGACCAACTGATGTTAGTTATTTCCATGGGCCTAGCACAGTTTCAATGACTATGAGGAGCAATGGGTGTTATTGTCCCCCACCTGGCTAACGCTTTCTCCAGCCTGTTTAATGTCTCTGCAGGACAGATGAGAATCAAATTCTCCCATAAGTAGCTGCAGCAGAAGGCCTTACTCTTAGATAGCTCTGTGGTCTCTGAGAGCTGTCTGAGAACTCTGAAGGAGTTAGGGGAGTAAAGAGGATTTATTGAGAGCAGGAAATGCCCACATAAAGGAAAAGGCTTGTTATATTTTTTTCATGTTGTTTGTCTTATTACAATTAAAGCATATTACTTTCATAGTTTAACATTTAAAGAGAATAAACCAAATATATGCTAAATAATTAAAATGGAAGAAGACACATTATTAAAGAGATTTAAGGTAAAAATATATAATTTTTCATGAATAAAATATGTCAGAATGTTAGCAATTTATATCTCCTCCTGATGATTTTATTTATATTATTTAATTATAATTTTATGTATTTTGTTTCATGATAAACTTTTATTTTTTCACATTCATAAGAATCAATAAAATTATGAAGGTTTAGAAATAAGGATGCTTCAATGAGGAGAGAAAAGTTTGAGGCAAAGCTCCCATCTGACTCAAGGTGCACAGAGAAACTGGGACCAAGGCTGAGCCCTCAGCTACATGGAAATGCCACTTTCAAACAATGAGCCTCCTTCCTTAAGGTGTTTCCATACAAGTTCTCTCACAGGTCTCAACTCTGATTGGTGGTAAAACATTTAAACTTATTCCTTACTCCTTTTCATTAAGACCATTAAAGATAACTGTAAATTTTTCTTCCTCTCACCCAAATTTTGAGCCTATTTATTTTCCTTTTCCTGGTGATGCTGCACAAGAGAAGACGTCATTGCTAAAGACTTGTATTATTTTTCTGAAGGTGTTTTTTACATTACTTTCATTTCCTTTGAATGCTGTGTGACTAATCTATGCATTTAGACAGGATTATTGGATTGCTATTCTCGAGCCTTCCAGCTAGGCTTGGGGAAGTAGGACACAGTCCAGGGCAGTCTTTGCATAATGGAGAGAGAGGAGCTCACATTGACCATGACTGCCAGGCGGCTGTGAGCAAGCCCAATAAATCAAATGAGTCATCTGTCCACTTACTTTCTGCTCAGGGTAACAGGCAAACTGTGACAGAAACCGAGATACTAAATTTATAGTTGTGTCAACCAGGCATTTGAGGGACTGGATGTCTCAGTAGAGCTTAAGGTCCTATTAATGAAGAAAGTTGGCAACCATGATCAGTATTTTTTTTCTAATGAGAAGACTTTTGTTTTCTTTCCTGACAAGATGATTCCTTCCTGAAAAAAAATTCTTGGTGGCAGAAGATTACAATCATGTGTGGGAAGTGCCTCAGGCCAAGAGCACAGTTCCTGAAACTGATGTATCAGATATGAAAGGGGTGCAGGTAAAAGGCTGGGTGAATGAATCAGATGGCTGTGCTAGCTGGGGGTCTCCATGGAGCCAGAGTTGGAGGGAGGCTGGAGCCATCACTGTAAGACTGCAAGGAGGAGGGGATCCTGCATCTGAGGATGCTGCTGAGACTTGAACAGCATTACCTCTTCTGATCCTGTAAGAACCCGGAAGCATGACTGCTACATACTAGTTTGCATTCCTTAAAGAAGCCAGCCACCAAAATCATCTCAAAAATAGCTTCTGACATTTAGTGCTTATGATCAGTGAGACTTCTAGCTTGAATCAAACCGGAGAAGAAGCTAATCACTGGGTTCAGAAGATGGAAAGCACTGTTAGGTCAGCTAGAGTTAATGGTTTCATTTACATACAGTGGAGGCCCGAGAAACTATGCATATTGAATGGGCCCTGAGTTTGGATGTATACAGAATTTGTGACCTTACCATAGTCATGGAACACAGCAAACACTTCCCCAGGTTTTCTTGTGCCCCTTTGTATTTCATTTGATTTGGGTCCATGTGCTGAAAACACTTAACAGGGCATCTATCCATTTAACAAATGACAATGACGTGCACAATAGCATCTTGTGAATGATAGACCCTTTGCTGTCTAGAGCTCATTCATGTAGCATAACTGAAGCTTTAATATATCCACAGAGAAACTCCCACTGCCCTTTTCCTCATTGCTGTGCCACCTGTATTATTTCCCCTGTGAGACTAAATAGCAGAGGTCTCATTTCAGTAGTGTTATACACTATTTGTCTTACTGAGAACAGCTTAAAGCTATCAAAGGCCAGGCTTTTCTATTTCCTTAAGCTGAACAACACTCTGTTATATTACCTGATCAAGTTTCCTTCATCCGTTTACCTTTGAATTGTCATTTAGCTTGCTTTTGTGTCTTGGTGACTAAGAATTGTGGTACAAGGAACATGGGAAGTGAGCTGTTGGGCTTCATGGTATCCTACATGGACTACAGCCATTAAACTGCAAGCAAAGTAAGTTGTGCCTCTGTTAAGCTGTTTCTGTTGGGTCTCTTGCCATGAAGATGAGAAAGCCTCCTAACACATAGTGCTGGTGTGAGTATGAGTTCTGCAGTCCGAGGCCTTGGTTAAATACCCTGAGTGGTGTGAAACAAGTCAGCTCATGGCTCCCTGTCTTAGTTTCCCTATATGTGACGTTTGCTGTGACTGTTGTTATTGTATATTATGATGCACATAAAACACCATGTACTGTGAAAATAACAGTGAGCATTATAGTTATTGTTGTTATTATTATACAGGAAAATAATCTTGGAAAATTAAAACATGGTGTTAAGAGACATGGCACATTTACGATTTTGATAATCTACAATAAAGTAGAAATGTATAAAATAATGAAATGAACTCTTCACATAATATGTATATATAATAGAGTATATTTCTTCATTGGATTGAAGCAATTTTTACAGTAGTCATTTCAGGATCCAGTATGCAAGATGATTTATTTTCTTTTCATGTCTATTTGATTTTTTATTCTACTCCTGTGGTACCTCTACAGTCAGCACAAACAACATATACTAGATAAACTGGCTTTCCATTGGTCAATATAGGAAGGGAAATGCACTTTATTTCCACCCAGCCCAAGCCCAGCTGCGGTGCTCCTGCCATCTGGAACCCTTGCCACATCTGGGTGTGATGTACTAACTCCTAACTCCGACCTCAGACTTACCCAGCCAAGCCTGCTGGATGTGGCCAATGTGGGGGCAGCAGGAGTGAGGTTTGGTACTGAGAAGCCATTTGCTAGAGGTGTTGGGCAATCGTGGAGTCTTAGCAGCAGAGACATCAACATTCATGTCCAAGCCCAACTTCTTGATTAGCTTCTATTTAAATAGAAGTGTACTGAGGTTTTCAGCTCTCTTGGCAACATCTGATCCCAGCTGGGAGAGGAAGGATGTGAGTCAGAGATGGGGAGAGTCAGCTGGCCTGGTGCTGTTCCAATCCTCCGAGGAGGAGGACCATGCCTCCTGGAGTTTTGTGCTGCATTTATGAAAAGCCTGTGGGGAACCATACTCGAGCACAGCCATTCTGGGGCCCATTCTGGAGTGTATTTCAATGCATGATAACCATCAGTACCAATCCTGTTGTCTTGAGCATCATAAATGAGTGATCCTCAGGAAATCATCCCTGTGGAATGGAAGAAAACCAAGCCTGAGAAACAAAATATAGAACATGCCTCAGCAAGGAGCCTGGGTCTGCGCCTCTGCAGACAATCTCACAGGACCATTCAGACAAATGGGGTGCATCTGTTCCCACTCACCACTTAAAGAAGTAAAAGTTAAGCCTAAATCTGAATGCCCATCATGTTTCAATAATCTAAAATGTGGCTTCATGGTCTTCTGCCTTCTTCATCCCCCCCTGTTCCTTTAATGCTCTCCCCCCCCATCTAGGTGGCACGGTGGTAGGTAGAGGCATGTATCTGAGGTATAGACTCAGTTACTCAGCCCTTCCTCCTCTACAGAGATCAGATGGGATAGTTAGCATTGTTATATGAAGAGGGACAAATGGGCCAGTAGCTTTTGGTGGACTCGGATGGATGGTCTTCACACTCTCAGACTCTTATTTTTTTCTAACAGATTGGGATTTCTTTCTTTTTCTATAATCAAGCAGAGTTTGGGTTAGAGGGTAGATTAGGGGAACAAACTGCCTATCTTCGATTTTTACTTGTTTTTCTTCCCTTGTTGCTGCATTCTGGCCAATAGGGTGGGAAATAAAATTATTTTGGTGGTGCATTTCTTGAAGATCTTAAAAGAAAACCTTCCAGATGGCTGTTCTTCATCAGAAGATACCACGAGGTGCCAAGGATGGCTGAGAAGGGTAGGTAGCAGAAGGCTGTGCCTCTATAATAATAAAGATATCTCAGGGAAAACAATCCACAGCCTTGTGTACCATACCCTGTCTTAAAAGACTTAGAAGCACCTGTCAGAAACCCCCAAGTATTGTAATAGAGCTGAAAAGTGTGACTGAGAAAACAGCATGTTGTGTGAACGCAAACACATTACAGGTCAATCTGATGGGGCAGAATCTAAACTCAGTTTTGTCCTGTATGTACTCTGTGATGTGGAGAAATTTCTAAACCTCTCATGCCTCCATTTCTGCATGTGTAAGAGCTACTGGGTAGGTGTGAGGCTTAATCAAGAACAAGGAATTAAAGCACATTTCTCTGAATGCAGTATATTTTACTTGTTTTGATCACATACATTCCTTTCTTCTTCGCAGATACTGAACTGCCTTGGATATGGACAATATCACCCAGGTGTAAGATTTTCAGAGAAATAAATTAATAATGCAAATGCCTCATGCTATTTTGTCTAACAGCACTCTACCTAAATGACCATGCATTTTAAATGTCACATAGAACACCCAGACTCTTTCAAAGCATAGACTGAACTCCACCTATGTAAGCACCACCTAAGATCTTGCTAAAATATAGATTTCCAAGGCCACCTAAGATCCCTCCTTCTGTGTATAGGAACCTGAAATGTGCATTGTAGTGCAATTGTTATAAGCATTACAATTTTTGACAAGAATTTATTTTATTGTGTTTATGTGCATGCATGTGGTGTGTGTGTGTGTGTGTGTGTGTGTGTGTGTGTGTGTGTGTGTGTGTGTGTGTGTGTGCAGGGCACCCTCCCAGAGGCCAGAGTTGGAAGTCAGGTCTCTTGGAGTTGGTTAGTCTTACATGTGTCAATGGGCTGCCTGATGCAGATAATCAGAGCCATCTTCCCAGCCCCTGAACATTACAGTTTAAATATTACAGTTAAAGCCCCCCAGTTTCATCACATAGCACTTTAACAACTATTTTCAAATCAATGATTTAGTAATATTTATAACTACTTGAGTATCACAATTGTTGCACCATCCGGTACTGAATTTAATAGTCATTATGACATTATAACCAAAATTCATATCTGGTGAAACTCATTTCACATCTTAGAGCAGTGTAGTTAGGTGCCTAGGTTTATCTGGGTACCAATGCTGATTGTAAACTTAAAAACTTTGAGATCTCTAGTTAAGCAGGCCTGATCTGACAGAAACCAAGGAACACAGATGTCAAGTTCTGCATGCCATAGAATCAGAAAATGCACCCATTGTGACATAGTAACCTTATATTCCTTGTATAGTGACCTCCAAATGAACAGACACCTTTGTGATGGTCCAGTGCGAGATTGGGCCTTGTCCTGGAGCATCTGCAACTCATCATTTCTAGCTCTGCCTTACTTAAACTTCTGTGAAATGGCTTTATGTAGTCACAATTCCCATCACTTTGTAGGATATAGCCATTTCTCTGAAGAGCAGATGGGACTGTTACCAACAGACTCACTATATGATCACTTCTCATCATAAAACATTCTCTAACGTAAGCAGAGTGGGACTGTTTCATCTGTACACAGATGAAGAGTTCGAAAAGTTCATTGATTGCCCACATTTTCATGGCACATCAGTAGTAGAGCTGGCACTCAAATTTAGATTTTTCATCTGAAACTGTTTGTAGAACTTGTTTCCAAATTGCAGAGATAAAGATACAATTGTGGCTGTGCCTGTTTATACACCCAAGGATATTGCATGCAATGCACAAAATGTGTTCATTTCATAAATATTTGCAATGAACTCATGTATGGAAGTCTGCAAAAGATGTGGACAGTGCAAGGAAAGGCAGAGTCTCCCTCTTTTCAGGACCTCCTGAAGTAGTGAAAGATGCAGATATAGAAGCCACTATTATAATCTTGCTGGATAGGAGCTGTGATAAAGTAAATGATGCCATAAAGCAGCCTCTGCCTCTCAGCCTCTCTAATCCAGGTGTTATTGATGCTCACCATGTTCAAAGAGAGAAGGGGAAGGGGTAGAAATAGCATATGCAAAGATGGGAACTGGTAAAACTGCAGATAATTCAAAATAAGGAATCACAGATATGATAGAATGGGCAGGAGAGAGGCTAAGGACTCATGCATGTCCCTAGCATTCTAAGGACAATGGCTATCTCTGAATAGTCTAGACCAGTGGTTCTCAACCTGGGGGTTACAACCCCTTTCACAGGGATTGCATATCAGCTATCATGCATTTCAGATATTTATGTTATGATTCATAATAGAAAATTACAGATATGAAGTAGCAATGAAAGTAATTTTATGGTTGGGGGTCATCACAGCATGAGGGACTGCATTAAAGGGTTACAACATTAGGAAGGTTGAGAATCACTGTTCTAGACTGTACCTTGATCCAATGAAGGAATGTTAGCTTGAGAGATGAGGTAGGATTTGAGCTTAGGAGAAGTTTTCACAGATAAAGAACTAGAGAGAGAGTGAGGTGGAGGCTCAATAGGCCAAGGTATTGATACAATAATCCACTAGAGACAACAGTACCTGGAATTCATTTTTATTCATGCACACACAGATTTTTCCTCATTAGGATGGAGTCATTGTCTCCAGAGTGGAAAGGGAGAGTCAAGAACACTCTGGAAGTGATGCAGTGAGAAAAATTAATTTTTTGAAAGAAGAAATGATGTTGGAAAGTGTTTTGTCTCCATAGCTTTCAGAAGCCATTGCCATGATCTCTGTGGAACATTGGGTCCCTGAGGTCTTAAGTGGACAAACAGATATGAATGCATAGGTTAATTCCTAGTAGAATAGTTCGACATACACTTCATGCATGTATTTTTGAAGCCTGTGAAGTGCACAATGTGGAGATCATAATGGTCTGCTCATTCCCTCCCTTTCTGGGTGGCTTTTCCATCAAATCCCAGGTGTGTATACTTGCTCAGAGGCTAACTTACACTCATGAAGCTTTACCTGAACCTCCCAATGGCAAGTGACCAAAGTTTTCATGGTTGACAAGTACCTCAGGCATCTCAGCATTATGTAATTTAATCCATATTATGCCAGAGAAATCTCTCAAAGTGTGCATCCAATCTGCATGAAGGATTGGGGGTTCAGGTATGATACCATTTGCCTAAATAGTAATAGCTGGGCCTGTGGTAGGCTCCCTTGACCAGCACACAGGTTCTACATTGATATCTAAGGATCATGACCAAGCTGTTACTGGTACTAGAGTTACCTAACTCTGTGACAAGTAGATTTCAAGCAAAGGAAGCTGAACAACAGGCATGAGGGCATGAGGATATGAGATGGCTCAGTGGTAAAGAGCACTTGCTACTCTTGCAGAGGACCCAGGTCTGGATTCCAGCACCCACACAGGGATTCATAACCATTTGTAACTCCAGATTTAGGGAATATGATGCCCTCTTATGGCCTCATTGGGCACCAAGCATATGTTTTATGTACTTATATATATATATGGAGGAAAAAGAGTCACACACATAAAAGAAGTCAATCTGAAAAATTAAAAAGATTATGCATGAGTTATTTGAAGAATAGGAGAACTGGAGGTGTATGCAATCAAGGAATAAATATCAAATGTGATTACAGTGGACAGTGGATTTTGAACTAAATATCTCATACCTGGTTCACTTGCATCCTGATTCAGAAGGGCTGTGCCTTTACCAAATATACACAGTGGCAGCAGCTGTACAGATCGATCAGGCTCACACAGCTTGGTTTTTCTTGGGTTTATCAAAGGATTCAGGATACAATTTCTAAAGTTCAATGGACATTGAAATCTAAGTTTCAAGATGTGCTACACCCTCAGCTTCCATTTCTGGAACAATTATGAAATGGGATTATACTGAGGAATTAGGGAATGATAGACTGACTTAAAACATTTGGCAAAATGTCAGCATATGCAAGCTACAGATAAATACAAAGTGATATTCACTACAAGCAGATCATCTTTTATGTAAAATATTTGGGGCCAAAGATTGTTTGCATTTTAGAAATATTTTCACAGTACTTACATTAACCAGTGCTTGTGCATCCTCAGTCAAAAAACCCCAAATCCTAATATTCCATGAGCATCAAAGTTCAGAATCTGAGGCATATCACGTGATAAGGTCAGGGATGCTCAACCTGTACACTGGCAAAGTCTTTCTTTTCAAGATACGCGTATACTTTCTTTGTGTGTGTGTGTGTGTGTGTGTGTGTGTGTGTGTGCATTTGTGTTAGCCTGTTAGATTTTCACACATGCAAGGGCCTGATATGCACATGGAGGTCAGAGGACCTCAGGTGTCAATCCTGACCCTCTACCATGCTTGAGACAGCAATCTTTGCGTTTCATGGCTGCAGCTGCCACAGTAGCTGGCTTGAATGCTTTTGGGGATGTTCCAGTCTCCACATCCATCTCCTTGTAGGGATGAATGACAGACAGAAGCTACCACACCTGGGTTTACATGGTCTGGGGACTGAAATGCATGTCCTCATGCTTGCACACAAGCACTTTACCCACTGATCCACCTCTTCAGTGCTAGCTCATCATACTCTTGATTCCATAATAAAAATAATCAGCTTGTTTGCACCATGGACTTCCATCAGCAATTCGGGGGATTTTCCACAGTTAGCTGGAATATTTATGTCTTTGAGAAAAATCATTCAGAATGAACAAACTTTCATCTTCAGAGCCCTTTTTTCTTTCCTGTTCCAGCTCTTTGGTTTCTGGTGGGCATTTTGCTGCTCAATTTATTTGGACACTGTAATCTTTCTTTATTACCTCACTTTGCTCAATGAACTGTAGTAATTTTATTTGCATTTCCACTGCAGACTGTGATCATGAAAAATAAGATGTGAGTTACACTGTAATAGGGTAAAAACTGTACAGGATTGCTTTAATCTTCCTCGGTCTCAATTTCCTTTTGGGTTAAATGAGATCTTTCTTCTGTATCTCACCACTGTTGTGAGGATCAAATGAAACAGCAGCTATAAAGTACATGATAAAGTTTAAAGTTCTAGAAAAAGGTGAGGGCTTAATTTCATTTCTGTTGTGCAGAAATGAGGAAGCTGGAGACGAAAACAACCATACATCAGCTGTAAGTGCTAGCTCCTGCTGAAGGGGACTGCTGATGAGCATGCTTTGTCATCTGAACGTGACTCTTTTTTATTTTAAGAGCAGCAGAAATGTTTCTTTAACAAGATGTGCCAGGGAAAGGGCCACAGTACTGATGATTCATCTTTGGGATATAATGGACATAAGTCTGATCTGGTTTGGATTGTGCATATTTAACTTCAAGATCTATAAAGTGGACAGAGTTATTGAGGTAAATTTGTGTTCTATAAGACCAAGAATTATCTGCCAACAAGAACAAAGAAAGGAAGGAAGAAAGAAAGAAAGGAAGGAAGAAAGAAAGAAAGAGATTTTATAGAAAACAGAGACATGATGAAAAGGAAAACCTAAGAGAGAGACTGGACACATCAGATATGTAAAATCTTTCTTCTGATTCATGTGATTCTATCTCCACCTGAGTACTTTACATAGTATGACTGCCATAGCTAGGGTTTTATTGCTGTTAAAAGGCACTATGACCACAGCAACTCTTATAAAGGAAAACATTTAATTGGGGCTGACTTACAGTTCAGAGGTTTGATCCATTATTGTCATGGTTGCAAACATGGTGGCATTCAGCTAAACATGGTGCTGGAGAAATAACTAAAAGTTCTCCATCTGGATTCACAGGCAGCAGGAAGAGACAGTGAACACTAAGCCTGGCTTAATCTTCTGAAACCTCCAAGTCACTCCCCAGTGACACAGTTCCTCTAACAAGGCACACCTACTTCTACGGGGCCACATCTCTAATAGTACCACTCCCCTATGAGTCTTTGTGGGCCATTTTCACTCAAACCACAATGATCTTTAAAAATATATATTTATTGGAACTTGAGACATGGCTTTTTGTTTAAGAGTGCTTGTTGCTCTTGCAGAGGACCCTAGTGGGATCCTAATGGGACCCTGTGGAACCCAACCCATATCAGGCAGGACACAACTTCCTATAACTTCAGTTTCTGGTGACCCAGCACCCTCTTCTGCCTCCATGGCATGCACACATGTTTATATATTATCTCCTTCTCTACAAACATATAGGTAAATAAAGTAGAATGAAAATCTTATTGATACAATATATATGTAAACCCATGTTTAATGATTGCTTCAACTTGGGTGCCTATCGACAAAGGAATGGATGAAGAAAACATGGTAGAAATAGTTACTGTGGACTTTTCAGTGAGCCTTAAAGAGGAACAATATCACATCATTCATAGGAAAAGAGGTGGAACTGGAGAGCATGATGTTAAATGTCAGAAAAACAAATATATCTTTTCTCTCGTGTGTAGACTCAATATCATAAAATATAGTGATAATACATAAAACTGTAAAAGAGATTGCTTGGTAAGAGGAAGGAGACAGAGGAAGAAGGGAGAAAGAAAAAGAAAGGAAGAGTGAATATGGCTGAAGTACAAGCTAGAGGTGTTTAAAATGTAATAATGAAACACATTATGTATATTAGTATACAATGAATATAAAGCATGAGAAATATAGCATGAGTTTAAATAATAACACAATTCTCTATCATAAGTTTCCTATAACTGATTTCATTAATTTTTTGTTGAAACCTTGTATCTACAGACAACTTCTGGTTACTATTAACAACTGTAGTTGTGAAGTGAATATTGGTAGCCATTCAGTGTATGTTAGCAAGTAGAATGACAGAGACAGATGTGAGGATGTCACTCACTCATCAGCAACTTAAGTGACATTTCACAGAATCTAGTAAAAACTAATTTCTGAATAGGGAAATGATGGCTTGTTACTTTTTGTGCCATTGGCAGTCCAATGACTTTAAACACATTTCTCTAAGTTTAATATGCACCATTGGCATTTCTCCATGAATATCTTATGTAAGTACTGAAAAGCCACAAATGAGCAATGGTCTGCAGCATTTTGTGATTTCTGTGGTATAGCTATTTCTGTTGTACTGTCTTTAGAGTGACAGCTTAACCCTCCAAATGTAAAGGAAGCAAAAGATGAACAGCATCACATTTACTAGTGATTGTTACAATAATCACAATTTTATGAGAATATTTAAAAAGTATAGTAAAACAAAATTGGTAACTATTAAGCATTGAATTTATCTGTATTCATTTAACTGATAGAAAACTCATATTTCTTATTTTTGAAATAATGGATATTACTATCAGTTATAATTATAATTAAAACTCAGATGTCCTAATGTGATAAGAATTGACTGCAATATATCACTGACTGTTAAGTGTCTGACTGTGTGAACAGACTAATACTATGTCACAAGATTTATAAATGTGCACAGTATCTAGATTATGATGTTTTGTTGCTGCACTGTTTATGATTTAGGATCACATGTAATCCAAATTGGCCTTGAACTTGCTATGTAGTTGAGTACTTTGAATTCCCCAGTCTCCTGCCTCAGTCTCCCAAGTGCTTAAAATCAATTCAGTAAACTTCATTCACTGTCCTTATGTTTTAAATCAGATACCTTCCTCACCCTGCTCACATTTATATGCCCTTTCTCCAGCTGATATTACTCTTTTGAGAGAGTGAGTGGGTCCTAGCTATCAGAAGTGAGTCAGTAGGGGTGACCTTTGAAGGTTATATCCACCCCTAACCTTTTCTCACTCTCTAGTTTTCCTTGTCTGCAACGATGTCAACAGCCTCCATCACATGCTCCCACCTCTGGGAGCTGCTTTGCCACACCTTCCTCACCATGATGGATGGAGGCATCTGAAACCCAGAGCCAAATAAATCCTTCTCCCTTGAGTTGTGTCTGTCAGGTATCATGGTTCTCGGCACCGATAAACTGTGATTTCTCTCCCTGCCTTGTCAAATGTATTTGAATAACAGTAATTTTCTCAAAACTCTGCTCTGATAGACTTTGCACACTCAAATATTAGAATTGATTGAAAGGAATTCAATATTGCACAATTGACAAGCAAATTCCTCCTCTGGGTTTTGCATCTCTTTTCAGTGTGTTGTGTGTTGTGTGTGTGTGTGTGTGTGTGTTGTGATGCACATGTGTACACACATTTATGGAGACCAACAGAAACTTCAGGTGCCATTTACAACTTTTTGAGGCAGGGTCCCCACCAGTCTGGAGCTCACCAATTAGGCTGAACTGGCTGGCCCACCTGGAGCTCACCAGTTAGGCTAAACTGCCTGGCTGGTAAGCCAAGGGTTCTTTTCTGGCTCTCCAGTTCAGGAATTAAAAGTCTGAGTCACCGCATCATGTATTTGTAAATGGGAATTGAGGATCAAACTTAAATCTTCAAGCCTACAAGGGGAATTTGTTAATTTCTGTTAACTTGACATAATCTAGAACAACCTAGCAAGACGAGACTTCAATTGAAAAATTGCCGCCATCAGCCTGGCTTGTGGGCATGTATGTGGGGGCACCTTCTTGATTAATGATTAATGTAGGAGGTCCAGCCCACTGTAGCTGCTGCCATCCCTGATCATGTGGGCTGGGCTGTATAAGAAAGCAGCTCAGATTACATAAGCATTTCTCCATGGTCTCTTCTTCCTCTACCTTCCCACCCTGACTTTCTGCCCTGATTTTTCTCAGTGATGAAGTGTGACCTTGGTGTGAGCTGTAAGATGAAATAAACCCTTTCTTCTCCAGTGTTTGGTCAGTGTTTTAGCACAATAATAGAAACCAGCCTAACCCATCGGACAAGCACTTCATCAGCTTGAGCTTATATCCCGAGCTCCTGCAATACACGTTTCTGTGGCCATTAAAAGGAACTCCCCTTCAGAGAATCGTCTTAAAACCATGCTTTTGTCCTCATTAACTTTATTTCATTTTCCACATTAGCTACAGCTTAAGAATTCTTCTAGATTGTGGTCTTCTGTAGTCCTTTGTTTCTTTTTCTGCAGGCAAGATATTTCTTCTCCTTACATAGTCTAAAGTTTTAGTATTTGAAATTGGTCTCATAAACTTATGAAAGGCACCCACATGGATGATGATTTTAAAATTCAAATAGGTTTATTTATTTATTTTTATTATTAGTTCTTGTCCCTTGAAAGGAGAGTTCAAGAGTAATGGATTAATGTATAATCAATCCACATGAAATTTGACAGAAATATTGTCTTATGGGAATCCAAACAGCCTGGGCTCTTTATTATGACAATTCAATCCTGCATTCAAGTAATAAGAACAAGATATGTTTGAAGACCAGCAGAAAAGACTCAGCTATTTCACTGCCAATAGAAAAGCTAGCATGCAGGATCCCAGTCTGAAACAGGGACATGGGGACATGGACAGGGCTTTATGAGCTTTGACTAATGAAGATTTTAATGACAGGGGGCAGGGATCCTTTGAGTATCATCTGGTCACTCTCCTTCACTCAGCCAAAGAACTATAAAGCAGTCAGTATCAATCTTGAAACTGCTAAGTGGCTAAAATCAGTGAGCTACTTGTGTATTGGCAATGCTGGTCTGAGTAGCTGTTGCCTAAGAGCACTTTGTCAGTCTTCTTTGACCAATTGAGCAGTTAGAGCCATTTGCTGCTTATTAGCCAGCAGAGAAGACAAGAGGGAACTGTAGCAAGACTTTTTACAGTTCCAATTTTGAGTACAGCTGGCTTAGCACACTAGGCCCAGCCTTGAGAATGAGAATCTGTCCTTATATGACCCATACTCTGCTTGATGCTGGCTACTGAAAATAAATCAGTAGCAAAACTTTACAGACTCTGTTGTGTACAAAAGACATGAATGAGGAAGCAGTGTGCCAAGTCCAGTGGCAGTGTGGGGGACCTGTTAGAGTACCACCTATAACTCAGGCACACAAAAAGATGGGAGATGAGGAGGTGGCAAGGACAGAAGCCTTGATACTGTGTGGAATCTCCTTGGTTCAGGAGGATCTTCTCAACTTTAAGAGGGCATGGGAAGTTTTGAACGTGAAAATTGTCTTTTGGACCCTGAATCCTCTCTGCCGGATCTTTGACCCCCATCACCGGGCCTCTGCTGAAAGTGAGTCTGAGACCAGTCCAAGCTGAATCCCCTCCCACCCTTCCTTGGGAACTCCCTGGGTTAGCCCTGAATCTCACTTCCCCCTATATCCTGTCCCTAGATAGTACAGTCCTAGTACTCTGATCCACAAACCACCCCACCCAGAACCTGCCCTCCCCCAACCCTGTGTCTTACTGGGCCCTCTGTTCCACTGCTTTGGTTGAGTATTGGACCAAAGTGCAGGTCCAACAACCTCTCCACCTCCAGGGAACTTCCTAAATCTGCTCTGAGCACACTGGACCTGCCTATCCATGCAGGACCAATCTGAATATCTGCCTACCTGACCATTGGCCCCCATCACTAGGGCTCTGCCAGAGGAGAGACCTCCTAGAGAGCTTGGACCATCCAGGTTTACAGATATTGAACACCTGACCCACCTACACCCACCTGGAGAGTAGAGTAGAGAGAGACTCCACCTGCATTCACTGGAAGAAGCGATAGGAAGATGGCAATACAAGAAAACACCTAACAATAGAAAGACAAGCATGACACCACCAGAATCTAGGGACTCTATACCAACTAGATCTGAACACACCAAAGCAGATGAAGCAGAACGACTTAAAAAATAACTTCATAAAAATGATAGAGGCCTTCAAAGATGATGTGAGAAAATCCCTTAAAGAAATGGAAGAAAAAACAAAAAATTGAAAGAAATAAACAAATCTCTTAAAGTCAGGAAAGCCAAGGGAAAAAATATCAAACAGAAGAAGGAAACAGTCCAAGACTTGAAAACTGAAACAGAGACAATAAAGAAAACACAAACTGAGGGAATGCTGGAAATAGAAAAACTGGGCAAATGATCAGAAACTACAGACACAAGCATAACCAAAAGAATACAAGAGATGGAAGAGAGAATCTCAGGCATTAAAGATAAACTAGAAGAAATAGATTTATCGACCAAAGAAAATCTTAAATCCAACAAATCCTTAACACAAAACATCCAGGAAATGTGGGAGACTGTGAAAAGGCCAAGCCTAAGAATAATAGGCATAGAAGAAGACAAAGAAGCTCAGCTCAAGGGTGCAGAAAACATATTCTACAAAATCATCGAGGAAAACTTTCCCAATCTGAAGAAGGACATGCTTATAAAAGTACAAGAAGCATACCGAACACCAAATAGGCTGGACCAAAGAAAAAAGACCCCTCGACATATAATAATCAAAACACTAACATAAAGAATAAAGAAAGAATACTAAGAGCAGCGAAGGAAAAAGGACAGGTAACATATAAAGGCAGACCTAACAAAATTATACCTGAAATCTCCATGGAAACTCTCAAGGCCAGAATGTCCTGGATAGATGTTCTACAAATACTAAGAGTACACAGATGCCAGCCCAGGATACTATACCCAGCAAAATCTCAATCATTATAGACAGAGAGAACAAGATATTCCATAACTAAGACAGATTTTCACAATATGTATCTCCAAATCCAGCCCTACAGAAAGTTCTGGAAGGAAAACTCCAACCCAAGAAGTTAACTATGCTCACAAAGACATAGGCAATAGATAATCCCACTTCACCAGAATCCAAAAGATAAAGCAGGGCAAATATATTCACAATACACACTGCCAACAACAAACCTAAAACAAACAAGAATTAACAATCAATGGTCCTTACTTTCCCTCAAAATTAATAGTCTTAACTCGCCTATAAAAAGAGAAAGGATAGCAGAATGGATACGAAGACAGAATCCATCCTTCTGCATACAAGAAACACATCTAAGCTTCAATGACAGCCACTACCTCGGGGTAAAGGGTTGGGAAAAGATCTTCCAATCAAATAGACCCAAGAAGCAAGCAGGTGTGGCTACACTTATATCTAACAAATTAGACTTCAAACCAAAATCAATCAAGAGAGATGAAGACAATGATTATGTATTCATCACAGGAGAAATCCATCAGCACTAAGTCTCAATTCTGAACATCTATGCCCCAAATACAAAGGCACCCACATTCATAAAAGAAACACTACTAAAACTCAAAGCTCACATAAAACCTCACACACTCATAGTGGGAGATTTCAATATCCCACTGTCACCACTAGACAGGACCACCAAACAGAAGTTTAACAGAGAAACAAAAGAACTAACAGAAGTTATGCCCCAATTGGGTTTAACAGACATCTATAGATCATTCTATCCAAACACAAAAGAATATATCTTCTTCTCAGCTCCACATGGAACCTTCTCTAAAATCGACCACATACTCAGCAACATAACAAACCTCTATGGATACAAAAATATTGGAATAGTCCCCTGTATCTTATCAGACCAGGATACTTCAAAGTTAGAATTCAACAACAACACAAATTGCAGAAATCCTGCAAACTCATGGAAACTGAACAATGCCCAATTGCACCATACCTGGGTCAAAGAAGAAATGAAGAAAGAAATTAAAGACTTCCTAGAATTCAATGAGAATGAGGACACAACATATCCGAACTTATGGGACACCTTGGAAGCAGTGATACTAGAGAAGTTCATTGCACTAAGTGCCCATATAAAGAAAATGGAGGATAGTCACAATGGAGAGTTAACAGCACAACTGAAAACCTTAGACCAAAAAGAAGCAAACTCACCCCTGAGGAAGAGATTCCAGGTAATAATCAATTTGAGTGCTGAAATTAATAAAGTAGAAACCAAGAAAACAATACAAAAAAATCAATGCAAAAAAGAGTTGGCTTTTCAGGAAAATCAAGATAGACAAACTTTTATCCAAACTAACCAAAAAGCAGAGAGAGAACATGCAAATTAACAAAATCAGAAAGGAAAAGGGGGGACATAACAACGGACACTGAGGAAACCCAGACAATTTTCAGGTCATACTTTGAAAACCCATTTCAGGGGACAGGCTCAGAGAATGTGGTATAGGGCCAGTCATCCCGTGACGCTCAGCAAACAGACTCCAGGTTATCCCCCTGGGAACATGAGCAGTTAAAGGATGTTGGAAAAAACCTTCCCATCTCTCAGTTCTGTGTCTTGCTGCTGACTCTCCTCATCTTCTATCATGCCTTTTCCCCTTCACTTTGAACTGTGTCTCCTCTGTGACATCCTATGCAGGATTCTAGGCATTCATGCATTTCTGGTTCCATTTTTGTTGCATTTTGATTTGATTGAAGCCTTGCAGCATTTAAGAGTTCCTTGAATTTTCCTTTTTCGTTTACTCTTGTTTCTGCACCAGTGGTTTAGCAACTCTTCTCTTCTGTTGTCTCCAACTTGACCTTCCTTTTCTACACCCCCTTTCAGGTGAGAAAGTCACCCCTAAGCTGATTCATAAAAACCACATGGAGATGGAAAGAACAGGTCTGAGCATCTGTTCTTTTCAAACAAGATGATAGCCCCAGGGGCCTGTTTCCTCACTCACAAAAGAGCTAGCAGGGTGTGGTGGTTAATATAGATTGTCAGTTTGACAGGATCTATATTCATGTAGAAGATAAACTTCTGGCAAGCCTGTGAGAACGTTTCTAGACTGGATTAGTTGAAGTGGGAAAATATATGAGCCTTTTCCTAGGCTGAAGCTCTAGGCTAAACTTAAAAGAGAAAGCAAACTGACCATAGGCAGTCATTGTTCCTTGCTTCCTGACTATGGAAGGAATGTGACCAGCTGTCCAATGCTCCTGCTGGCCATTCCATCCTCAACATGATAAGTTGTGAGCCAAAATAAACTCTTCCTTCCTTAAGCAGTTTAATCAGATAATAACAATGGAGCAATGTATTTCCACTTTATTTTCCTCTCTGCTGCCTTCACTGAGGCAGAATCTGACCCAGGATTCCCTTACTGTCTCAGAGATCACAATAGAGCAGACAGGTGTGAAGTCTCTGACAGCTGACTGTGAACCTCCCCTCTTTTACTCAACACCCTCCAAAGTGCCTTTGAAGAACCTCAGGGCTCCCCAAAACTCAGAGGGAAAGGGACAGATCTAGGTAATGGCTACATTTTCTTATATTATGATGACATGATTTCATGTAGGTCCCATTGCAGAAGGCAAGGCTTCAGAACCATTTTCCTCTTGCTCCCACACAGGGTCTATTTCATATTTCTCTGCCTTTTACTGTGTTCCTGCTCACAGGGTCCTCATAGCCCTGTGATCAGTATGGAAATATGTCAACTTTTGGGAGACATTGGACTGAAACAAGGAGCCCAACTTTCATTTGGGAACAATGCCTACAACTTTGGGCTTTCAGGCCAGTTTTACAAATGCAAGCATGAAGTTCGCCACTGGGATGGATCTAACTGAAGGCAGACTTGGCATTATTCTATATGCCAATCATCTATTTGCCAGCTCTCCACTTTGTTCTCTTTCATTTGGGATACTGTGGATTTCCTTCAGTTCTAAAGCTCAAATACCTTCACATCCTAAGGCATTGGAAGTGTTGTTCCATTGCATGAAGCATTCTTCTGTATGTCTTCACCAAGTGAATATCTATCCCATCATTCAAAGTTCAGCTCAGTTGTCCCTCTCCCAAGACACTTCCCTGACCTCTATGTCTGCATTGAGCCATTCTGCTCTTCATGATTTTGGAGAAACATAGTTCTTATCTGTGGCTCTATTGCTATTGTAACTTTATAATTCTCTGGTTATTTGATGAATATTCCGCTTCCCCCTATAAAATAAGAGTTCTCAAGCCCAATCCAGTCTATCATTGGTTTTTGCAAAGGAAACTTTGTCAGAACATAGCCATACTTGTCCTTCTCATTCTTTCCAGTGCTCTTTTACTGTGATACAGCAGAATGGAGTCATTACCACAGTGACTATACAGACCACATGTTTAAAATACCTGGCTCCCTTCAAATAAGAGTTACCAACCCTTGCTTAAGGTCAAAAACTCCTTTAAAACAGGAAACATGCTCATTTCTTCCATCCTTTTATCACCTACATGCATAGTTCAATAAAAGTATGCTTAATAAATGACCCAGTGCATGAAACAGCATCATTAGTTTTGCATAAAGAATGTAATCAGTATTGTACAAGTAAACTATTTGTCAGTAGCATAGGAAACTGCACTTCCCTGCAGCACTTTCATTTGTTCAAGCCTTTGTTGTTTTATAAATAAAACCAGAAAGCATGTTAATGAGTGATTGAGATATATGATGATATTAGTATTATACTGATCACAATAACAGCAAAGGAACAAACATCAGTGTTAAACTTATGACGCCAGTCAATCATTGAAGGTGTATTTCCATATTGGAGTAATGTCCTCAAATAGCCAGAGAATATTTTTGCCTTTACTAAATGAGAAATGCAGCTCACAGATCAATTGTCTCTGTCTCTCTGTCTCTCTCTCTCTCTGGTTCATATGAGGGTCAAGGAGAACTACTTGAAGTGTGTGGTCCTCATATTCTCCCTTGTTTGAGGGAAGGTCTCTACTATTCCCTGCAGCAAATGCCAGATAAGCAGGCCCACAAGTTTGGAAGAATCCTCCTGCCTTCACCTCTCATCTTGCCACAGGGGTACTGGGACTGTAGATATGTGCTACCTCACCTGATTTTATGCCGGTTCTGGGGATTTGAAATCAGATCCATATGCTGTGCTGTAAATTATTTCTCCACCAAGTCATCTGTCTTCCCAGCCCACAGAAGTCACTTTTGTTTTCTGTTTTTTTTTTTCCTATTTTACATATCGATCACACTTTCCTCTCCCTCCCTTCCATGCCCCCCACCCCTTCCCACCCCACTCCACCCCCACTCCACAGGGAGGGTGATGCCTTCCAGGAGGGATCATCAAAATCTGTCAAGTCATTTGGAGTAGAAACTAGGCTCTCTCTCCTGCCTCTAGGCTAAGGGAATGTCTCATTATTAGGGAAAGACCTTTAAGGTAGCCTTTCCACTTTGTTCAGATTGTTAGTTGGGGTCATTCTTGTAGGTGTCTGGACATTTCTCTAGAGTCAGTTTTCTCTTCAAACTTATAATGGCTCCCTCTATTATGGTTTGTTTTGTTTTTGTTTTGTTTTGTTTTGTTGCTCTCGTCTATTTGTCCCCCAACTCAATCTTCCTAGTCCCACATGTTCTCTCCTCTGCTTTCTCTCTCCCAACTCCCTTTCGATTCACTGCACCCCTGACGCACACACTTCCAGTATCCTCAGGAGATCTTGTGCCTTTCCCCTTCAGTGAGGGACCTTATATGAATCTCTTAGGTTCATCTTTGTGTCCTTGTTTCTCTGGCAGTGTGAATTATAGGCTGGGGATGCTTTGCTCTATGTCTAAAATCCATATATAATTGAGTACATATCATGTTTGTCTTTTTGTAACTGGGTTACCTCACTCAGGATGGTTTCAAGTTCCATAGATTTACCTGCGAATTTCAAGATTCCATTGTTTTTCTCTCCTCCCCCAACCCCGGCTGAGTAGTATTCCATTGGGTAAATATGCCACAGCTTTATCCATTCATCAGTTGAGGGGCAACTAGGTTGCTTCCAGGTTCTTGCTATTACAAATAGTGCTGCTATGAACATAGTTGAACAGATGTCTTTGTTGCATGGATGTGGATCATTTGGGTATATGCCTAAGAGGAGGATTGCCAGGTCCTGTGGTAGACTGATTCCCATTTTCCTGAGGAACCACCATACTAATCTCCAAAATGGCTGTACAAGTTTGCACTCCCACCAGCAGTGGAGGAGTGTTCCCCTTTCTCCACATCCTCTCCAGCATGAGTTGTCATTGGTGTTCCTGATTTTAGCCATTCTGACAGGAGTAAGATGATATCTCAGAGTTGTTTTGATTTGTATTTCTCTGATGGCTAAGGATGTTGGTTGATTGAGCACTTTCTTAAGTGTCTTTCAGCCATTTTGGATTCCTCTATTGAGAATTCTCTATTCAGTTCCATACCCCACTTTTTTTTGTTTGTTTGTTTGTTTTTTGTTGTTGTTTTTGCTTTGGTAGATCACAAGACCTGCTATGAATTTTTTTTTATTTATTTATTTATTTATTTATTTTATATAACCAACTCCATTTAAATGAAAACAAACATTTATAGACAATATTTGGGAATTTGGGCATTGTTCTTTCCCAAGTACTTCCTGCTGGTAAGGAGCACTGTCATGGGGGATTCTAAGAAGATGCAGAAATCCTGGCTGTAGTTTGTAAAGCTGCTTTGTCCAGCTGTTTTGAATGTAAAATCACCTGGTACTCTATTTTAGGGGGTCTGGCTTGATAAAACCACATTAGTCTGGAAGGAATCCACATCTTTTCATTTTCTGTGAAAACAAAAATAGAATTCCTTTCCCCCAGTAACTTGTCCTTGAACTTAAATTTTGGAGTCAAAGAATTTTTTTTTTAAATTTAATTTATTATTTTACATGTTGATCCCAGCTCCCTCTGCCTCCCTCTCTCCTTCCCTTCCTCACTCCCTCCTTCCTTCCCTCCCTCCCTACCTTCCTCCCTTTTACCCTCTCAGACCCCATCACATGCACCCTAACCACCCTCCCCTCCCATCCCCCCCACCCCAATTCCATATGTAGGGGAATGCCATCCAGTTGGGGTCATATAGATTTGACAGGTCATGTGAAGTAGGGACTAGGGCTTTTCTCCTGTCTCTAGGTTAAGGCAGTTATCCCTCTATAGGGGATGTGTTATCAAGGTCCTTTTGTGCACCAGGGATACATCCTGGCTCCACTGTCTGAGGTCCCTTAGACTGCTCAGTCCTTCTGGCTGAGACCCATATTCAGGGGGGCCTGAGTCAATCCCATGCTGGCTTCCCAGCTATCAGTCTGGTGGCCTGTTAGCTCCTCCTTGTTCAGGTAAGCTGTCTTTATGTATTTCTGCCACCTGGTCTTGTCCTTTCCATCTGCATCTGGGTTCTAGTTCGACTCAGTGATTATGTATGGGTGTTTGCTCCTGTTTCCAACAGACATTAGTTGAGGACTCCATGGATAAGTTAGTTGTTGATCTCACTATCCGGGAAGGGCATTTATGGTAGCCTTTCCATGGAAGCTCAAGTTGTTAGTTGACGGCAGTCTTGTAGTTCTCTAGATCTTTCTTTGTGTTCAATTTTATCTTCAAACCAATATTGGCTCCCTCTTTCATGTTCTCTCTCTCTCCTGTCTTCTATTCCTAATCGGGCTTAATCTCCATGGTAAAGTGTTTTCCTTTCCTCCCCCTCATTTTCTCCTACTTCTCTCTCTATTCGCTGCCCCCCCACTTCCCCTGAGCTCTGAGGGACTTGTCCTTTCCCGGTTCTGTGAGGGACTTTTTATGAAACTCTTAGAACACATTTTATATTCTAGTTCCTCTGGTGGTGTGAATTATAGGCTGGTGATCATTTGCTCTATGTCTAAAATCCATATATGAGTGAGTACATATTGTGTTCCTCTTTTTGTGACTGGGTTACCGCTTTCAGCTTTCAGGATGGTTTCTTCAAGTACCATCCACTTGCCTGTGAATTTCAAGATACCATTATTTTTTTCTGCAGAGTAGTATTCCATTGTGTAGATGTGCCACATCTTCATTATCCATTCTTCAATTGAGGGGCACCTAGGTTGCTTCCAGGTTCTTGCTATTACAAATAGTGCTGCTATGAACATAGTTGAACAGATGTCTTTGTTGCAAGGATGTGGATCATTTGGGTATATGCCTAAGAGGGGGATTGCCGGGTCCTGTGGTAAACTAATTCCCATTTTCCTGAGGAACCGCCATACTGATCTCCAAAATGGCTGTATGAGTTTGCACTCCCACCAACAGTGGAGGAGTGTTCCCATTTCTCCACATCCTCTCCAACTTGAGTCATCATTGATGTTTCTAATTTTAGCCATTCTGGCAGGAGTAAGATGGTATCTCAAAGTTGTTTTGATTTGCATTTCCCTGATAGCTAAGGATGTGGAGCACTTTCTTAAGTGTCTTTCCCCCTTTTTGATTTCCTCTATTGAGAATTCTTTCTTCAGTTCTGTACCCCATTTTTTTAATAGGGTTATTTGGTGTTTTGTTGACTAGTTTCTTGAGTTCTTTGTATATTTTGGGGATCAGCCCTTTGTTGGATATAGGACTGGTGAAAATCTTTTCCCAGGCTGTGGGCTGCCGTTTGGTCTTGTCCACTGTGTCCTTTGCCTTACAGAAGCTTCTAAGTTTGAAGAGGTCCCATTTATTAATTGTTTCTCTCAGTGTCTGTGCCCCTGGAGTTATGTTCAGGAAGCGGTCTCCTGTACCAATTTGTTCAAGGATACCTTCTACTTTCTCTTCTAAGAGGTTCAATGTGGCTGGGTTGATGTTGAGGTCTTTGATCTATTTGGACTTGAGTTTTGTGCATGGCAACAGACATGGGTCTATCTGCAGTCTTCTACATGCCTTAATGCAATTGTGCCCGCACCATTTGTTGAAGATTCTGTCTTCGCCCCATTGTATAATTTTAGCTGTTTTGTCGAAAATCAAGTGTTCATAGGTGTGTGGGCTAATATCAGTATTTTCAATTCAATTCCATTGGTTTACTTGTCTATTTTTGTGTCAATACTAAGCTGTTTTCAGGACTATAACTCTATAGTATAGCTTAAAGTCGGAGATGGTGATGCCTCCTGAAGTTCCTGTATTGTACAGGGTTATTTTGGCTATTCTGGGTCTTTTATTTTTCCATATAAAGTTGATTATTATCCTTTCAATGTCAGTGAAGAATTTTGCTGGGATTTTGATGGGGATTGCATTGAATCTGTAGATTGCTTTTGGCAAGATTGTCATTTTTACTATGTTTATCCTACCAATCCAAGAGCATGGGAGATCTTTCCATTTTCTGGTATATTCTTTAATGTTTTTCTTTAAAGACACAAAGTTCTTGCTATATAGGTCTTTCACTTGTTTGGTTAATATGTATACGTATATGTATATGTATATGTATATGTATATGTATATGTATATGTCTGAAATGTGTGCACAGGGTTCCACTTCTGGAAGTAGCAATACTCATCTTCATGTACATCACTCCATTCAAGATCTCCTATCTTTGTTGGGATTCACTTACATTTAGGATCTTGGGTTGGAAATTAGCGTAAAACATTCTCTCCTTTGAGCCTCCTTTAGGCTGTACTATTATAGTATTGAACACTTGGGTTTTGGAGCAAATTTTATGAATGACCCTCACATCCAGAGATCTGAGCTGAGATATCCTGTGGCTCATTCACACATGGTGAAGAAAGATTCAAAGTTCTAACAGGAATAGGACTAAGGAAACGTTCTGGATCTTCAAGAACAAGGATCAACACAAATCATAAAAGCATGTGGTGATGTCACACATACTGACATAAGGTTAAAAGTGACCTCTTTACCAGGTACCAAGGTATTGCACATCCACTTGAGGTTGGAGGATAATTCACAAAGGGTTTGAATATGTGGACTATATCTAGTTATGAGACTCCCAGGCCCTTTGGAAATCCCTATCCATGTTGGAAGCTATAACATACTGAAGAAGGCAAACAGAGAATTTTTATGAAGAGTTATTTTGAAGAAAGCTCTTCAGAGCCTCTTCCCAGAGTTGTGTCCTCCTTGACAAGCAGTGTAGATATAATGGTTCTCTAGTCTAAACAAAGGATTCATTGAGTTATTTGAAGGTCTAGTGTTATGGATTCTGATTTGAAATGACATGAGGAAGTTTTTCCATTAAGTCTTTTTTAAAAGCCCCATTTCTGAACAGGAACCTTGTTTGTGGCTGAAGAAACTGCATGTCTACCTCTAGCTTAAGGATGAATACAATAGCCTCAGGAGCTGCCCCGCAATTTGAAAGTACCACCAAATAGTGAATGCGCCCTGCCACTTTTTGTAGGATGCATATCTTGCAAAGGGTAGCATCCCTGGTGAACTGCCTGCTCCTCAGGTACAAAGAAGTATCTCTCAGTGGGAGGAGAGGAGAGGCACAAGCTGGGATTCTGCCTCTGCAACAGAATTTAGAAGGCTATCTTTCCTTTCTGAGCCCCGGTTTATCCACCTGTCAAAAGGGAATTTGCAATCCCTGTTTGTAAGGTTGTAATGAAGACTAAGTGAATCAAATAAGCAACATACAATGAATGAATCAAACACCTGTCATGTGGCCAGGGGCTCAATAAATGCTAGGGTTTTTTTTTCTCTCATTTTAAAGACCTCTTTTTAGTAAAGAACCCGAGTACAGGAAAGCTGTAAGACCAAGGATCTTTGGGGCTTGTGGTTGACCATTACAGACTTCTTAGACAGGGTATCACTAAAAGATTAGCATTTTGAATTGTTTGATTTGCTGAACAATTAAATTAAACATATCAATATAGTGTTATATATCAGTACCTGTCAACACGTATTCAATATGAGAGTATAAATGAGCACAGGTATGAATGGAAAACCCAGCCTCATGGGAAAAGAAATGTGTCCTCATAGGGTGTCTCATTAGGAAGAAAGCTTCCTGAGAATATCTGTCTGAAAGCTGATAATGGCACCTCAAGTTTATTAAATGCTTACTGTATGCCTACCATTGTTGTAACCATTTTATTCATAGGTGTTGCCAATTCCTCACAGGCACTGGCATTCTCTCATCTTCCAATGTTACTCAGTGACAGTAGCAGGTTTCACATTGAGATAAGCCTGGGTGCTAATCTCCTAGAGCACAGATCTGCCTTCTGAGACCTCCAGAGCTCTGTTACAATGAGCCAAATGAGTGAGGCCCCCAGAAATTGCTTAAGAGTGACAGCCATGTCTCAGAAAAGGCTACTGAACAGGAGCGTGGCCTGCCAGGCAGCTGCTTACTGATTTATTGGCTTTCCATCCCAAAAGCTGGCTTTTACAGCTCCTATGTGGATCACATTTGAAAGTAGGGTCATGCTTCTTTTGATACAGGCAGCTTGAATACACAAAATCGGAAGCCCTTTATCATACTCCTAAGTTACTTACAGTGATGGAGAAAGCTCAGGTACAAACTTCCCAAGACACCTGCAAAGACTTCCTGCCCACCACAGAGCCTATGTTGACAGTTGTTCAACACACTCATAAACACACGAATTTTTATGTAGTTTTTAAAATAAAACAAGCTGCTATCCCTTATTAATGCATGTATGTGTGCTTAATGTGTGAATTTAGAGTCAAATTCTACAGCTTGTATTGTTAAGGTAGACAATCCATACAATGTTTTGTTCCTGGAAGAAAAACTCATCTCTTCCCATAACATTGTAAAATCTGCAACATAATTAGTGAGTGTGTGTGTGTGTGTGTGTGTGTGTGAGTGTATGTGTGTTATAGGCCATTTTTATGTCAACTAAAATATTTTTAAATCACCTGTGAAAACTCATAAGTCATAATAGTATCAAAAGTAACTTCCGGTCACTTCTGCACTATTTGCAGAAGATATGATAGTTTACCTAAGAGATTTGAAAAATTTACCAGGGAACTCCTACAGCTGATAAACATATTCAGCACTAGCAGGACACAGATTAACTAAAAAAAATCAGTAGCCCTATTCTACAGATGATAAAGGGTCTGAGAAAGAAATCAAAGAAACATCACTCTTTACAAAAGCGACACAACACAAAGTATCTTTATACATATTTATATGTATACGTATATGTATATGTATATGTATATATGTGTATATATATGTATATGTATATAAATATGTATGCCTGCCAGATGACACCATGTTTATTGCACTGCAGAAAATAAAGAGAACACTGTGTCAGCATGCAGGGTCCAGATTCCTTACATAACTGAGGGCTGGACCAACAACAGGAATTTCTGAGCACATGGGCTAACAGATGCCTTTGTACTGAAACCTGGTCATCCTCTACAAAGCTATGTTAAAACATAGGGAGGAGGAAGTGTTTGTAAGGCAGATTGACACTCAAGGAGCTTGGAAGACATTCACTGCCTCTCTGAATAGCGTGGGGGCACTGCATTCACTCTGTTTTTCACATGGGGGCTGATCTAGGATACTTACTGGGACACATAACACTACACTAGGGCTGGGGATCTACATGGTCCTCTACTAGATCTAGATCCACAAGATGTAAACCTATATATTATTTTTCACTCACCCTTCTCCTCTCAAGTTCAATTCATCTTACCTCTAGACAGAAACATCTGTTTAACAAGTCGAACAGGAAAGGAATAAATGTTCACCAGGAATGCCCAGAGCCTTTACTTCCTTAGCCTTTGTGAGGCAAAGACTGTGGATGCCCCACTGTCTATCTTGGTCTTGACTCAGGATGGCTCTTCTAGCTTGAAGGGAATGAAAACAGGACATGCAACATGCAGGCAGTGGACATACTCTGAAGCAACCACCCAAAGGACAAAATTACTTTGTCTGTCTCTGTCTCTGTCTCTGCCTCTGTCTCTGCCTCTTGTCTTCCTCTGTCCTGTCTCACCTGCCCAGTTCCAGGAGTTCAAGGGTGATCCACCGCAGCCAGTATCGCTATGCCCTCCTGACATATTTGAGCCAGCAGAAGAACCCCTGTTGATATCGAATAACTTGGTATGACAGCATAGCATAGCAGTTCCTACTTCAGTGCCACCCTGTGCCACATTCTATTGTATTGTTTGGGTTTGCTGCCCATTTCTGGTTTGGCCTGACTGTCAGGGCTGAGCAGACACTGTTGTGAGAATACTTAGTCTGAAACTGGAATTCCAAGGCTCAAGTGGAGGCCCACAAAGCAAGCAGACCCTTCCAACCCCAATTATTATGATGTCAGAGTTCAAATCACAGTCCTAAAAGATTTGGCTGGGTCCCCAGGAATTCATGTGTGGGAAACTTGATCCCCAGTCACACAGATGAAGGTGAAGGCTTTGAGAGCCAGAACTGGCATGATAATGGGCTAATGAGCTATCAATGAAATGGCTTTGTTACAAACATACGTCCTCTTAGGCTCTTCTATGCTGTTTCTTCCTGTGGTGCCCTGCACTATTTCAGGATTCTGCGGGGGCCAGGAAGAAAGGAAGTACCAGCTAAAGGCCTTGATTAGACACACACTGCCTGTTAACCTTAGACTCTTCAGCCTCTAGAACTTTGTGAACCATTTTTTTTTAAATACAAAACCCTATTATTCTACGATAAAATATCAACTCATTGCTATTCAGTAGCAGCAATAGAGGACAGACATATACAAAGGCTTCTAACAAGAAATGTCTGTTTTGCATTACACCTTGCCTAGTTTATATCTCCATCTAACATATGCCATAAAAAGTGTAGTTGGATACAATGACTTGGCTAAAGCAACAAAAGGTTGGGATAAAACTCAGACTCTGATGGCCCTGAGACCATGGATTCCAATTTGCCACTTGATGGAATGGAATGCACAGGCCTCTACATCAGAGTTCTTCAAGAGTCACAGGCTTCCCAAAAGGCTTTCTAGAAGATCACTTAAAGCAAGGAAGAAACAAAACAAACAAACCAAACTGCTGCATGTCTGGAGAGCTAGTTCAGCCATTAACAGCACACACTGCTCTTGTAAAAAATGTGAATTCTCTTCTCAGTATTTTCTTCAGGTGGCCCCCAGCCACCTGTAACTCCAGGGTGTTCTAATATGCTCTTCTTGACTCAATGAGCATCTGCACTCACACTTGCAAATGCACCTTCTGCATATACACACAAAGATAAAATAAATCATAAAAAAACAAAAATTAACTCACAAACCAACAGAGCCTACCTATTGCATTGTCTCCTGATCCTATGTGTGATTGTAAAGAGTCAAAGCAAAACAAAATTCTTCTGAAAGCACCCTGTTCAAAGGCTACTCCTTGGTAAGCTGGCCCTGTCACACAGCATCTCCATCATCTACAATGTTTAATGGCAATCCATCGACAGCTCCAAGTACTCTCCTTGGCAGGGTTCTGTTCTTCATGAAGGTCAGCTTGAGGGGCACTTCTATTTCTTCCTGATGGTTTCCTTTTGCTCATTTGTTTTATTACTCCCTGACTCAATTCTTGATACCCGATACTTCTTCCACTTACGGGTTTCCCATTATTAGTCAGAGCCCCAGGAATTCTCATCAGGTCCTCCAGAGCAAAGTGGGGCGGGGTATCTTGCCTCCCTTTCCTCAATTACAGCTGTGAGTCAAGGATGCCATCTTTTGCTTTTTCCAGCAGCAGAATTCTCCACCAAGGACAAGTGATTTGTAACAGGATGCCTGGTTCAGATAAATAGCCACAGGGGACCAACATGAAGAGATGTTGGTCTGGGGGGGGGGGGGGTGAGGCTAAGCAGGGCCACCATGGTTTTGCTCTGTGGCCCATGCGATGATTAATGGATGCCCTCTGGGGACCAAACAGGTGAACTTAAATAGTAGCTCCAGAAAATATATATTTTGTTGCAGTTTGAAAGACATTTTTACTTAACAAATAATCTTAAAATAGCCTTTGGTGTAGCTCTTCTCTTTTTTTTTTCCCCTGTCTGATGAAAACAAGAAAGATCATATTTCAGCTCACCTTAATTATTCATGTGTACATATTTTAAATTTTATTTTTCTCACAACAATAGGATTAGTTCATCCTGGCCCTGTCCCAGAGGGACTCTTGAAGAAACTAGGAAATTATAATTTAAGAACCATCCAATTCAAACTGCAGTCATTTCACTCAGCTTCAATAAAAATCTTTCCGTCGTTACATGTTATAATTATGTCACCACATGCTATATAATTCAAATTAGATGATGATTACATGCCATATATTAACACTAATTGTGTAACTAGACATAACCATATGTTTATATGTGGGTTTAATTGCCAGCTCTAAAATACCTATCAAAGGAGATGTATGTGACAGATTTTTTAAAAGAGGTAAAGTAGCAAGGAAAAGTCCTTTCAAGTAAGCATGAACAGTTAAGCATATGGAGGAAAGCATTTAGACATTGAGGTGTCTTCCCCCATTGCTCTTTGCCTTATTTTTGAAAAAGGGTCTGTCATTAAACACGCAGCTTCCCCAGTGTTAGACTAACTGGCCAGTAAGCTCCAGGGACCAGTGCTGAGGACACAGGTGTGCATTCCCTCTTTTAGCTTTTACACGGTGCTGGGCATCCTAGCTTGGATGCACAGCTAGCAATACACTGACTGAGCCATCTCCCTAGCCCTGCTTTGTGCTAAACAAACAAACAAACAAACAAACAAACATGTCAGAGCAGTCTGAAAGTCTAGTAGCACCAAGTGTATCAGTGACTGCAGTGACACAGTCCTCCTCCGGGCTTACTCTTGTCCACAAATGTTTGTGAGCACCAGAGATCCTGGCATCAAATCTGAGCTCTGCATTCTCATAAGACATTTTTTTCTTGGTAAGGGACCATTTCTGAATTTTTTCTGCAACCCTTGACCATCATGCATCAAGTCTGCAACATGGTGGTATACTGAGTAAAAACAGACCATGTGGAAAAATCTCGAAAGCAGTGTTTCACAACCTGTGGGTAACAACCCCGTAGGGACTGAATATCAGATATTTACATTATGATTCATAACAGTAGCAGAATTACAGTTATGAAGTAGCAACGAAATAACTTTATGCTTAGGGGTCACCACAACATGAGGAACTGTATAAAGGGTTGTGGGACCACTGGTTCAAAGGAGGGTTGAGACCCACTGGTCTAGTAGAAGCCCAGAGCTAGGAGCTGGAGCTTCCTTCAGAACTTATGACTCCCAGGAGTGTTTAATTTTTCTGTGCCTCAACAGGCCCATCTATAACATGGCAAGAATGTCTAGCTATAGCACATCATGTTTTGCCAGGGGACTTGGGGTGGTGGCCACACCGTAGGACATGGCTACAGATGTACAGATGTGACCGCTTATAAGAAAGGGAGAGGGCTGACTTGTGCTTTCTTGGCTTGTGGTTGGAGCATCCTGAAGGGCAGAGACTGCATCTTCAGGTTTAAGAAGACCACGGTGGTTATTTGCCCTCTTTGCATGAGTGCTACTCTAATAAACACCGTCAACTCTTTATCTGGATATGGGTTGACTCCTTTAAACCCACCATTATCTAACTCCTAAGGTTATCCTAAAACCAGAATGTGTTATTACATGCAAGGAACAAGAAAATGGCACGTTTTGAGAACTGGTAAAATGCAAATGCTGTTCTTTTTGTGTTCCTAACAGATTGGAAACCATAATTTTCTTGATCCCATTCTATACTCAGAGAAGAATTTTCAATTGGGTTTATTGATTTACTTTCGTTCGTTTGTTTGTTGTGTGTATGTTTGCATGTTCATGGCAGTGCCTGTGAAGGCAAGAAGAGGGTATCAGATGCCTTGGAAGAGGAGTTACAGGAGTTGGGAGCCAGCAGTCATGGGTACTGACACTGAACTCTAGTCCTGAGGGCCATCAGCAAGCACTTCTAACTGCTTAGCCATCTCTCTAGCCCCTAAATAAGAAATTTTTCACTTGTAACTTTTTTTTGTTTGATTGTTTCGCTTTTCAAGACAGGGTTTCTCTATGTAGCCTTGGCTGTCCTGGAACCTGCTCTGTACACCAGGCTAGTTTTGAACACAGAGATCCATATGTCTCTATCTTCAAGTGCTAAGATTAAAGATGTGCACCACCACCACCCTGTATTCATACAAACTTTTACCTTTGAAACTTTCAGGATAAATTATCATTTGAACATCAAAAATACACATCAACCTCTTTTGATGTCCTTATCACAGAAGGGTGAGTTTTTATTTTAAAGCAGCTCACACAGAAAATCAATTGAAAAGAGTTTGTTTTGTGGCCACAGGGAGAAAATATTTTTGGCAAGCAACTTTTCATAAGCCTCTATTCTCCCTTTCCCGCTTTCTTCTACTTTCCCATGCACCATCAGCATCTCTAATCAGTCCCCCTCCTCTCTCTCCCATTTGCTTCTCATTTCCATAACAGTGCATTGCCCAGATGCTTGCCTTACATCTTCTCCCTGACTGACAATAACTTCCCAGCATTTCTAAATTGAGCTATTTACATTGTGGGGATTGGATTAGGATTGAGTTCAAAGGCTGGTCTGCAGAGGCTCCCTGGTGGGAGACTCAGAAAGGGGTAAGTGAGGCTAAGGGGATAGAGGGTTCTTAGTGCAGTGGAAACAGGGGTGGGAACATGGATGAATGAATAATCTAACTAGCTGGTATCTATCTTCCTACCCATTTCTTACACGACATTGGCTAGCCATCACTATCTATCTGTCCCTATCTCTCTTCATTCATATTGGACAGCTATTACTGCTTTATTGCTGTTTTTATATATCTCAAAGTTGATATGCCAAGTACAGAAAGCACCAAGGGAGTGATTCAGAATAACTCGGTTGGTATCTGTACACTCATCAGTATTTACTGGTCCTTAGGCACATAGGACAAGATCTTGCAGAATCTGAGAATCATATTGATTTCTGTTTTCTTCTCTGTTTTGTGGGCTTTTCATAACAGAGCCATCTCCTGTATCCCTGAAATGATAGTAAGTTCATGTTTTCAAGATGACACACATCCCAGTACATAAGTATCTCATGGTGCCATTGGGAAGCACAGGTGTGGACGTATAGAATTCAAATATTGTCAAGAACAAGTTGTGTTGGGACTTAGCTCAAAGGGTGGATGGGAAACAGAGTGGCATGAGTAGGGTAGCAATGGGGAAAGTGCCAACTCAAGGAATGACCCTCAAGGAAAGAAACGAGGCAGGTAACAAGCTTGAAGCATGTATTAAACACATAGCTCTGAGAGAGCGCTCATAACTTTCTACTAGAGAGCTCTAATAGAGAGATCACAGCTCTCTAATCATTGCTAGTTGAGTGTGTTGAGCGCATGCTTTCTGTTAGGCACTGAAGGGGAGGAGTAAGTAGAAAGCATATAACAGGGTTTTTAGTTTGTGGAGCTGATAGGTGTGAAATAAGACAAATAAGTTAGGATATTTGTAAAGAGATGAATAAGGACACATTTGAGGAAGAATCAACAAGATAAGGATAAGAACAATTCCTCACTCTTCTGCCATCATGACTGTACTCTCCATGTGTACTTTCCAACACAGTTGCCAAAGGCACTAGGAGTCCCCAAGAACACAAAATGTAGCTAATGTCACAAAAAGATTGTTTTATTTTAGTCTTAATCAATTTAAATTACAGCCCATATTTGACTAGTGGTTAATTTCTGGACAGCACAACTCTATGGCATTAGAGATTTCTGTTTTTTTTTTTTAATTTATGTATTTTATGTATTTGAATCTCCACATAGAACTTAATGCCAGAAGATGTCATCAGCTCCCACTATAGATGGTTGTGAGCCACCATATGGTTGCTGGGGAATGAATTTAGGACCTCAACAAGAACAGCCAGTGCTCTTAACCACCTAGTCATCTCTCCAGCCCCATAGATTTCTGTTTGACAATTGGAAACACATTTATAACTCTGTATTTGTTCATGACTTTTTTTTGGTTATGGACAGGTGCAATTTAAATCTTTACTACTATCGATTCTTTAATAGAGAAAACAACACATTATATATATATATAAACTCAGTTAATAATAATACATAGATCCAGAACAGTCAAAAGAGGTGGAAAACTGATGGGGGATGTCCTTTTGTATGTATGTTTCTCTTATTGGTTGATGAATAAAACACTGTTTGACCAATAGCCCATAGAGACAGGAAGATAGGTGGGGCTAAGAAGATAGATGGAGAGTTCTGGGAAAGGTAGGCAGGGTAAGCCCACCACAAAGAGAGACACCCTGGAGGGATGGGGAGAATAGGATGCACCAGGCATTCTCTGGTAAAATAAGGCCATGTAGAAATACATAAATTAGTAGTTATGGGTTAATAATTAAGACAGAGCTAGCCAATAAGTATCCCTAGCCATTGGCCAACAGATTAATAGTTAATATAAGTTTCTGTGAGCTTATTTGTGGCTTAGAAGGGTGGTGGGACCTGGCGGGACAAGAAAACTCCACAACAGAAAATCTACCCCATAACAACAAAATAATAGGAATCAATAAACACCACCAATTGATGACTCTCAAAAAAAATAATACATGCAGTAAAACAATGGAGGCAGCAGCATGACAATTCATAAATATTAGAAAGCAAGATTTCCAGAATTCTCATATTTGAAGCTGATTGGCAGACCATTTCAATGTGGCCCAATGACAAAATACATCAGGATAGCTTTAATGGTACCTGTTTCCAGCTTCTAGAACATTCTTATTCTTGGAGTTTCTCTTTATTTTCCTAAAAGTCATTCTGTATGTGGCCAGTTTGGTTGTTCTATCTGATATGTTTCATACCCTACACTATATCACAAATGAGCACTTAATGCCTTCTGGATGCCATTACTCTTCTATGTTATTTCATTCTCACAGTGGTCTGTGTTTTAGGAGTAGCTAGAACCCCTGTGGTGTAGCATCCTCATTGAGTTCAATGCATCACTTCACATAAAGGCATTCACACTGAGAATCCAAGAAGTTGCCTTGAAGCTGTGGCATTCGATCTCAAGGTATGAGACAGCCTAGAAACATTCTTATGGATGCTCTCCCTCACGCAACCCCCAACCCTTCATATGTTTCCATCCTTAAAGTAATACAGTATTGAGCCTTTGAAAATACTCTAGCAAGTAATTTCTTGACTGTATTAATTACTAACCCACTGTTATTTTAATTATATTTTATGATATTGCAGATAACATAGAATACCTCACAGCAAGTAACTCAATCAACAAAGAGCAAAACTGTAACCAGATAAGCCAAGCTTTATCTTTTTCACACTTCCCAACCAGATTAATTCTGTAATTGAGCTTTCCACACAGTGCAAGAGGATGTTCATATTTCCTTGAATTCACTCATGATCATCCACACAATTCTTCTTCATCAGAAGCCGCTTGGGTTTTGCCTTATATAAGATTTTCCGTGCCCAGATTTCACAGCTGAATGCCACTTCTCTGCTATCAAGCTTTCCTGAATGTCAGGACCTGCTTCTGAGGGCCACTGATTGTTTATCTATCTGCCTGTGTATCAGAAGTAATTGCTGCTGGCACTTCATTTGTCCTCTTGTCAGACCTAATCACATGACAGCCTTACCTCTCATTCTGCACAGCAAAGAATTACTGGCTGTCCCTTGGTGTTGTGTGACTTACCAAAGATGTGTGAGCAAATGTCTACTCTCCCAGACAGAGTACAGACAATAGACCAAATAAAAGATCCCATCCTAGTCTCATTTGTTGAGTCAATGAGTTTATTGCAGTTACCTGTGGTGTTTGACTCAAAGACAGTTGTAGGCAGCTCTGCTGGCTAGAGAGTCCCTTCACCAAGGGATAGTTTATTACTTTCACAACCTTATGGAAGGGCCTGTGGATCTGGTAACTTTCTGAGAAGCATTTATCCATGAGCTCCTTAAATATCAAAATCCTTCCTCAACCATCCTTTCTCTGGGAGGGACTGTTTGAATTCAGTTGAAACAGCTATGCAACGTCTGCCAAGCCAGTCGGTTCCATTAAGGAAGCTGTTCAGAAGTACCAGACTCACACATCTGGTTCTACTGTTCTGTCCTTGTTGCCATCTCAGAACTATATGTCTATATACTATCAAGAAAGGATGCTCAGAATTCACATGGGTCTTTCAGAATTCTAAAGATGCACTCATAGTCTGGTGTAATTCTGAAAGGAGGCAAGGTATTTTTCTTTTTGGACTTCTCTCCAGCACTGTGACTTTTGGACAGATATTAATAAATGCATCATTAGTAATGAACATTCCCATATCTCTCTGTAAGCACCTATAGACTATAAGAATATCCTATATGCTTCTAGGGAAATGCCTTATAACATATTGTTTTGATTATGGATTAACAGAGTTTTCAAAGCTGAATCTACTTAGGACCAAATCTTTATTCTTCCACTAAGTTTATGCAAAAATGGTGACAAGTTGATTCAGATTTTTTATCTATTAGACAGAAGTCAGAGTGGTACTTAACCCTCAGTATTGTTAAAAGGGCTTTGTGAATTATTATAAAGACTTAGGTGAGCACTGGCCTCTGAGCCTATTGGTATGAACACTATCTTAAATGTCCCCAAAGGGCCAAGTGCCTATGACTTGTGAAAATAATTATTAGGGCAGGGAGAAGTAAGAAGTGACACCTAGGAGACGTAAGTTAGGCCATTGGGAATATGCCCATACAAGGGTTTGTGAAACCATGGACTTTACAATTCTCATTTGCTTTACAGATGATACAAAATGGGCAGTGCTCCTTGCCATGACCTGGGTCTCACAATAGTCCCAAAGTATAAGGGGCAAGTGGCCAAGGACTGGGACCTCTGCAATTGTTATCTGAAATAAAACTTTCCCCTTATAAGTTGATTATCTTAGGTATTTTGTCACAGCAGTTGAGAACTAACACAGCCATGAGCAACCAGGGAGCACATTGTTACTATTTTACTGTCATTATTTGGGAGTTTTGATAATTGGTGTAGTATATTCTCTAATGGCCTATCCAGGCCTTACCCAGTGGGTGCCCAGCCACTCAGATGGGAGGATTAGCTAAGCTGGTTGGGCCTCTTTCCCATATAGTCTTTCCTGGAATTATATTCAGCACTGTTATCTATGTGTGCATCAGGTGAAAGCAGACTCTTAAGCTCCCCAAATATATTCTTTTGTCAGAATATCAGAACAAGTAAAGATTGGTAGAAATGAAAAACATTTCATTTAAAAGAGAAATTTGTCATTATCATATTACAAAAAGGGGTGTTCATTCAGGGAGTTATGGTATGACTATAGGCCTCTTAGAAACAGCTTATCAAAACTTCTGTCTCTCCCATAACTCCATCATATATCTACACATGCCACACAGACAGTTGCAAACTGAAGATCAGCCAATAGAGGGTTTCCGCATTACCTTTATGGTTCTCACCTTCCTGCCTCCCTTTTCTGTACTTGCTCATTGCATTCTTGCCCTTGCTATCTAGGTATGTGGTCTGCCATACATCATTAGTAACCTGTGAAGAATCACAGTATCAGCATCTCTGAGTGTGACCAGTGACTAGAGCTACAGAGAGGTGACATACTTCACCTCTGCCAATATCATTGCAGCAGCTTCTCTTCAACATGGCATATTATCTCTAATTTACATACTCACCATTCATCTGATAGAGAACTTTTTGAGTTAAAGATAACCATAGGAAGGAATTGGGATGAGGGATGACATTCAGCAGTATAATACTTCCCTAGCATGTATAGATTGGTTCAACCACAAGCAATACATGGACCTTGGAACTCAAAAGCCACTTTCTTCATCTTGCATAGGGCATGCTCCTGCTCAGAGGTTTGTGATGATGAAGCTCATGCTGTTTCATAGTACCACTGTGATTATTTAGCCAGCTCAATTTCATTCAGGACCAAGAGGACCATTCAAGATAATAATATTAACATACCCATAGACCTCTTGATCTTCAAACAACTCTAAAAGCATTAGCAAATTAATTTTCCCAGAACTCTTAGGATGCAGGTAATTATTTTGACAGTTGGACAGAGTGAATCGGATAGCATATTGACCTGTGCTAGCCAATGAAGGCTGGAGCTACAGCTCTAATCCACTCCTTGTCTCTTCCTATTCACCATTATATCCATCACAAGACACCCAGGTGTCCCCACATCATTGTAAGGACATTAATCTCACTAGCACTTATTGGAAATATTTATTATGGGCTCAGCAACTCCTCAGACTTTCAATTGGGTAAATATAGAGAAAGAACAAAGAGGATTTTGTTTCATAATACATTAAACAGAATTGGCCACCAAAGCAATCACAGGTGCATGGAGAAATGATTGGGTCAAGAAAAGGGAAAGTTGTGGCTATAACAATGAGTTAGAAAGCCATATAGTATAAGGACTGATAAGAATATGTCCAGAAGAAAAACAACTGACTTGAAGAGACTCCAGTGGGTCAAATTTAGGGGAATGTGAATATAAAATAAAATGCTGAAAGGAAGAAATAACTCCACCATATTATACAGAAAAAAAATAAGTGTCCATAGTTGTATTAGTTAAGGTTTCTATTGCAGCAATGAAACGTTGTTACCTAAAAGAAAACTGGGAAGAAAAGGGTTTATTCTTCTATACTACACTTCATCATTGAAGGGAACCGGGAGCAGAACTTAAGCAGGGCAGAAACCTTGAGGCAACAGCTAATACAGAGTCCATGGAGGGGTGCTGCTCACTAGCTTGCTCCTCATGGTTTGCTCAGCCACTTTCTCATAGAACACAGGACCACCATCCAGGGATGGCACGACCTACAATGAGCTGGGCCCTCCCCCATAAATCACTAATTAAGAAAATGCTTTTCAGACCTGCCTATAGTCTGGCCTTATGGAGGCATCTCCTCAATTGAGGATCTCTCCTCTTTGATTAATCTAGCTTGTGTCAAGTTGACATAATATCACACAGCACAATTGTGATAAACACAAAAAAATAGTGTTGGGTGAGTTTCACTCTTTGAAAGATGACCAACTAATAAATGATTACATTGAACAGTAAGAATTTATTAGGAAAGGGAAGATTCAAATACAATCAGAATATAACTCCTCAGGTTACTGATTAGTTGGACCCAGAAAACCTATTGCCATGGTGGATTTAACTGGTCTAACAGAACACAATAGACTGGGAAGGGTATAAGCAACTGGCATTTATTTCTCACAAGTCTAAAAGTGAGGATTCCAATATTGGTAGGGTTGCTACATGGCTGGTGGGTGTCTCTTTCTCATTGGGATTCCCCTTTTCATAATCAAGTTCATGAAGGCTCTATCTATGAATTATTTACTTTCCAAACATCCCATCTTAGAGGCATTTTCTTGGGAATGAAGATTTCAATAAATTCATGTGGAGACAAACACTCAGATCATAACATGTTTCTATGCAATGACTAAATCTATCAGACACTATTGAACCAGGTAACTAAAAAAAAAAAACAAAAAAACAAAAAAAACAAACTGGCATCTCATACCCTCTGACTGCTGGCAGTGAAAAATTCAAAACAGTTTACATTATATTCTCATATCTTCGTGGAAGTATAATTTGAACATTGCAAAATCCACTTATCAATGCTTTCACTGAGTAGAGAATACTGAATTTCATTTCTCTTCAGTAGGATACTGGAATAGGGAGTTCTGGAACATATGTGTTTATGTCTAACAATGGAAGAGACCTTATTCCAACAATGGATAATGGATCTAATCTCCCACATTTCACCAACATTTGCTATTTTGGGTCTTTTTATTTTCAGTCATACTGTGGGAACATGAAGTACTACCTCACTATTTTCGTGTTCATCTCTCTGATAACTGATGGTAACCTCTTTTCATATTCCTATTGAACATTCATATACTCTGGAAATTTTTACATTAAAATATTTATCCAATTTTTTGTTATTTAGCTCTTTTCTCTTGAGTTTTATACAGTTTTTATATATTGAAAATAAAAGTTATTTATCAGATATATGGTTTTAAAATACTTTTCACAGTCTATTGTTTGTCTTTCTGATTTCCTTAATATATCTTTTAATATATTTTAATTTTGCTAAACACTGACTTGCCCATCTTAATTTTTAAGGCAAATATTTTTGGTATAATACATATTAGTTATTCTTCCTGTCACCCAGAAAAAATACCCTGACAAGAACAAGTTGAACTAGAAAGGGTTTATTTTGGCTCACAGCTCAAAGAGAAGTAAGTCCATTGTGGCAGGAAGATGGCATGGTGACCAGGGTATGAGGCAGCTGATTACATCTTTGTTACAGTCAAGAAATGCAGAGAGACCAATGCTAGTGCTCAGTTAGCTTTTTATCTTATGCAGTTCAGGACCCTAATCTACAGAATGGTGCCACACCATAGTGTGGGGCTTCCCACCTCATGACTTCAATCTAGAAGAACTTTGTGGGAATGTACAGGGTTGTGCTTCTTTGGTGATTCCAAATGCCAACAAGATTAACTATCATACTGTGTGGGAAAACATTGCTAGCCCAGATATTAAAGGTGTTATTATCCCATTGTGTATCCCTACAAGTCTGGGGCCATAGATTTCAGTGTTGTGTTTAAAATAATATTCTGGTGAGCATTTGTTTCTACATGAGATCCCACTAGGATCAAATTTTTTCCCCTTTCTTTCATTTTGGATCTTCAAATATAAATGCACCTCTTACCTTTCACCAAAGAAGCTTTTATCTCAGCAGGTGAAAGTCATTGCAGAAAGGCACAATTGTTTAAAATGCAGAGAGCAATTGACTATGGGATACCAAGGTTCAATTGATAAATCTACAAAATAACCCATATATATATATATATATATATATATATATATATATATATATATCAGGCTTGGAGATCCTGTGGTAAAACCAGAGGACCACAGCCTCTGTTATAAGAGAGTGTTTTCTACACATTACAGTGAAGATTCACCCATAAAATCTCAACAATATGATTGCCTAAGTAAAACCTCAAACACCAATTGATATGCCAGCATTGTTGGAAGACATCTCATAAGACACACCCCTAGATGAAGATCTACAGGAAATTGATGACTACTAAGAGAGGGACAACTAGTCTTGTCCAGGGATGAGACACCTGATAAGTTATACAATTCCAAGTGGTAATTCCTAAGCATATACATATGAGCAATGCTAGATGAATATACCAGGTTTTATATATGTTATGAAGTCAAGAAAAATAGGATGGCCATAGGGAAGGGGAATTGTGTAAATACAGTACTTACATATGAATTAATTTTAAAAAGTGGAAAAATAGAGGCCCACTGATACAATAGTGGTATAGATATTATGGTAGTAACCAACCACTTTCTGAATGGAAAGTTAGGAATTCCTCCATGCAATGGAGCCTATTCCTAACACTGCTAATGAGAAGATGAGAATAAGAACATGTAACTAGATAGGTCATAGGCCTATGAGGAGAACGTAATACTATTCTGCTAAATGAGAATTAGCATGACTCCCAATGACTCATTGCTATACTCATAGAACAGTACATTGCACAACTTCATCAGAGAAGCTTCTCCTTGCAGAAGATAGAAATTCACACAGAGAACTTCAAATGGCCAATGTGCAGAGAGAACTGGAAACAGGATTGCTTAGCCCTAAATGAAAAAATACACATCACAACCTTTTTCTCAAATCTCAGCAGTCAGGAAGGTTACCATCTAGAGAGGAAGTAGGACCCCAGGAAATAGTGTTTTCTGAACATAGCAATCAGGCATTTTATCTCACAATGGTTGTGACAACAAGCACAAGATTTGTACAAGAGCAAGCCAGACAAAATCCTGGCATATAGTTCAGGAGATTGACATAAAATCACACCACAAGCTGAGAAATTACTGTTATCTGATGGACATTAGGAGAGGGAGAGTAAGATTTCTTTAATGACACTGCTTCTGGTGGGTCAAACACACTTCAGAGAAAGCTTCACATCCAAGAATTGTTTTGTAACATAAACTAGACTTGATGGGGAGGGAGAACACAGAAAGAAGGTAGCTCAAGTTTGGGTGAGTAGGGAGATGACCATGCAGATGGTAGATATGGTGAATGTGATGAAAATTTATTGTAGGATATTTTCAAAGGATTAATAAAAATATTATTTTATATAAAAAGTTAAAGACTCTCCTTCATAACATGTATTTTAAAAGTTTAAAAGAACTCAGTCTCATCATGCAGGAGGCAGAGGTATTGGGAGCTAGATACTCATCTAATAAGTTTAAAGTCAGACTGGTCTACATACCAAGTACATACAGCATACAGGCAGCTAAGGCTATACAGTGAGACCCAATCACACACACACACACACACACACACACACACACACACACACAGAGAGAGAGAGAGAGAGAGAGAGAGAGAGAGAGAGAGAGAGAGAGAGAGATTAGAAAGTGTTATTCCATTGTTTCCCTACAGGTCTAAAGACACAGTTCTCAGAACGATACTGTACTATGCAATAAATTTTATGTGACTCTTGCAAGCATTCAAAGCCCTTCTTTTTGTTGTTGTTGTTGACTTGTAACTATAAAACTAGTAGTATAAAACTACTACCCTTTGTGGAAAAACAGTGATTCTTCCTCATTGAATTGTTTGGTTCATTTGTGAATGACATTATACGAAGGCTACTTTATGATTCTTGACTGTATGCATCTGACTTTGCTGTATATTATGCAAATAAACACTATACTATCTTGATTGCACACAAGTATGGCAAACTTTATAGTCAAGTAGGATAAGTCTTTTAAGTTTATTATTTCAGAGTTTTAATTCTCTCCATATTTTATACGACAATTCTATAAAAATACTTTATGAAGTATCTATCAAGGTTATATTTAAAATGCAGATAACTTGGTGGATAATAATCACCACACAATATGTTATCTGATCAATGGGTATATAATTTCTGACAAATTCATCTGATAATCCTTAACTTGTCTCTGCAATGTTTCTTATGCACAAGTGTCTTTTTTTGTTGTTGATAAACTAGTGTTTAAGTACTCTTAATTTTTTTTAAATGTATGAATGCTCTGTCTGCATGTATGCCTACATGCCAGAAGAGGGTACCAGATCCCATTATAGATGGTTGTGAGCCATCATGTGGTTGCTGGGAATTGAACTTGGAACCTCTAGTTGATATTATTGTTGTTGTTGCATAATTTAATAGGTATATTTAAGTATTAGAACATAGGCTTGATTTTAAAAGACTTCATAAAGGCCAGAGCCTACAGCCTGGAGCTATCACAACATCTCTCCCTGCAGCTAGGACAAAGGTTAAGATATCTGTGCTGTAACTTGAGTACTCTCTACTTGTGGCACCTGGATCTTCTATGCTCTTTGTCATGTAGACTATGGTGAACTAAATTGTGTGATGTGAAACTTCCAAGCCCGTGATTCATCTAATCCACTCTACCATAGGTCTCATTGTGGTACATATTTTAAGCTTCAATATGAGAAGAGTCAGAGTCTGTTTTTTCTGATATATACTTGGCATTGAGACACCCTTGTTACTGTGGAAATAAGTAGACTAAATTTTGGCCTTTTGTAAGCTGTTTTGTATTTGGTTTCTCCCTCATGTGAAGTGTTTTTACTTTAAACATGGAACACGGGCTCCAGCCATTGATTCATTTTGGCATTCATGTCAGGCACTTTGCAGAAAAGGAAAAATTTGTTTACTTAACCATTATATTTAGCATTGTTTTTGTATTTATTTTAATATTTCTAAATGTTGCCTTCTGACAGTTCATCAAACTAACTACTGCCAGGTGAATTTCTGTTTTTTTTTTTTTTTCTTTTTTCCTTAATGATCAAAAGTTGCCGAAATAAAAAATCCATTAATCACCCATTGATTTATAAGTCCCACCAGTGACTTGTCATGAGAAAGTCACTGAGGCACCAGAGAGCACCAAATGAGATGTGGAAATCTCTGCTTCCCAGGTGTACATAGTAGTAAAAAGTCCCAACCTCACAGTAAAGATATAATTAAGAGTTGAAGGGGAGGGAGTTTTGGAGGAAGAAAACTAAATTTTAATGAGAGAGCTCCAAGAAAATGCTTTGAAGAAGCTAACAATAACACTTAGTTCTGAAAAAAATGCATGGAAATTGTTAAGGTACTCTTTCTGAGGGTGACCAGTGTTGATGGTCAACACAGTGATGACCATGAGAAATAGCAAGAGTCTCCAAACCAGCTCCTGACACAGAGCAGGGACCAAGTGCTGGCTTTCTTGATTCCTCTAGGTTTTTTTCTAGAGTGATCTTTGCTGAGCTGTTTTTAGTTTTCTGAGCACGATCTGAGGCTACCAGAGTAGACCTGGTGGGATTTTATTGAGCTGTTAATCATCTCCAGGTGAAACCATATAGAATGAGAGGTTGAAAATCTCATCTGACATTTATAAGATCTGGGACTGAATGCTGTCTGTGGGGCAGGAGTTCAATACACAACAGGGCAGTAGAGGCAATGAAGCAAGGGTCATCTAAGAACTTCCAAGAAAACATTGTTCAGGAGAAGATGTCAGTAAGAAAAACTTGTGTGCTTGTCCAGAATCTGGAAACTGGTAGAGCTCTCTTCCTGTTTCAGTGACCCTTTCAGTTCGTGCATTCATATGACCCCAATATCAAAGTGGAAAGATTACCTTGTTACCAGTAGGCTTCGTTCCTCTTCCATTGCTGGGATAAAATAACATGACCAAGGTGGCTTGTGAAAACAGCATTTCGTTTGGGTTTACCATTTCCAAGGGTTAGTGTCCTTAATGGCACAACAAAGGCATGGAGGCAGGAACAGCTGAGAGCTTCCGTTTTGATCCACAGATGGGAGACAGAGAGAGACACAGCATTTGTGCAAATCTATTGAAAGTTCAAAGTGAAGTTTCAGTTCCAGCCCTACTGTACGGTCCTCTGGTAAGTCTCCTACAGGTTCTTAGTCACCTCTAGTGCTTTTATTCAAATTATACAAGGTGCTTAGATACAGTGCAAATTGAACAATTATCATTAAATATCGAGAAAACCCATATAGATTTCTAAGGAGTGCCTCTATATCCTCTACCTTAAGAGTAAAAATAGAGAAATTAGTTGCAATATTTATTGCAGACATCATTCAAAATGAAATAATAAACATAAAACAGCCCTTAAAAATTCTTACAGGTAGTACTTGGAATTCAGCATAGTAAAGTTAATATGTCTATCCGTATATGAATATGTACATATGTAGTATGGGGTACACACACATACACACACACACACACACACACACACACACACACACACACACACACACACACATTGCTTCTAGTTTTTTCCCTTTAAAATATATTATGAACTTTTACCTTTTGTTTTATCCAAACCATTTTGCTTTGAATGAGTGTTTGAGTCCATCAAACAGATGTAAGGCATGTTCTCAGTAACCCCACAGGATTTTTTTTACTTGATTGGCTTCTATTTTAATCTAAATGGTGTTAAATAAAGCCTTAGGCACTTCCACAGTTATTTCCTCAGGACAAATTCCATTAAATGAAAATCAGTAGGTCAAAAACCATATGTTTAAGATGTGTGTGTTCTTAAATTATCCACCAGAAAAATATTTATACTCTCAAATTATGCTCCTACACTGGACATCAGTACCATCCCCACTAATTGGTGGTATCTCGATTTTTACATCTCTTTAATGCTCATATGCACTAAAAATGTACTTTAAGACGTTATTAATTCAATTTTTACAAGTGAATACATAAAAAGAATCTCATTTTAAACTACAGGAGTTCAATTTTTAATCCCGCTTTTACTTTAACACTTTAAGTGTCTCATCATAAAAGCTTCAGTCTTTCAGAAGGTGAACCCCTGGGAATACCTGCATTGCCATAGGTTGGTGATCAATTGCTTTAGAGCAGTTTAACATGCTGGGCATAACAGAAAAAGGAGAACATTAAATGAGTGATGGTCTCTCTCACTGATACTACTACTTCGAAAAACAATGGCTATCTCTTTCTTTAATGTGCTCATACGCACTCACACATACAAATGTAAAACAAAGAATTTTTTTGACTTACAACTTTTTTCTGAAAGTATTCACAATTCCTTCTTTGATCTTTTTGCCTTTGCACCTCCATTATTCTCTATTTGTTGACATAATGTGTTCATTTTTTTCTCTAAGATAATAAATAAATGCAATTGCATAAAACTAGATTTGTGTGTCAGTTACCACATTAGGAGATCACTATTACTATTTTTATTATTATCATTATTATTTTTTTTTTTTACTTTAAATCTATTGATCATTTCAAATAAAACTAGGTTTGGGAAACATACTCTGCTTTGTGTTCCCATTGTGCTACTATTCGCCCTCCTCTGGTTGGCTAGGAAGGCCAGGCTTGTTTCTAAATTTACAGGACTGAATTTCCTTTAGCCCTCCCTTGGGTCTCTTTTCTCCCTAACAATTCATTCCAACTCCTTTATGTGCATATCACTGACTGAGAGTACCAGGGAGAAAGGAAAGATCTGCAGAGGACTGGCTGGCTGCCTGTCTGAGAGGACAATTCCCACCATCCTGCCCTCCTCCCACCAGGTGTCTCTACTTGTACATGGCTCACACTAAGAACTCTTGGTATTCTTTCAGGCTTGGTCCTTCTGGACAGTCAATAGGAACCAATATCTAATTTATAGAGAAAAACTTCTATGTTTATTTGTTAGAAAAACACTCATACCAAAAGTGAATCCGTTGGTTCAATAAATTGTACCTTGGTGTAGTCATTACTTTTGCCTTTCCTTTGTTCTTTATGGGATAAAGAAAGGTAGGGGTGTGTGTGTGCATGTGTGTGTGCGTGTGTACATGTGCATGTGTGTGTGTGGTGAACCTCCCCAGAAAAAAGTCTGTCATATGTTAAATGGGTGGATAGATAGATTGTAGTGAGGTAGTCCTTCTGTAGCACTGACCACGCCCATTGGGGGGTGGAGCGATGGGCGGAGAGGACCTGAGGAAGGAGGTCGGAGGGGGCCAGGAAGGCGCTCTCTCTCTGGCGTGACTCGGACAGGAGAGGATCGGGTTGAATTTCCTGGTGTTCATCTGTCTAGGTTGTAAGTTATTTCTCCCTGAATAAACATCTATTCGGCCTATTTGTTTATCCTGACCCTTATTTACCGCAATATCTGGTGTCAGAAGCGGAATTTACCTGGGTTTTGCCCCCAGGCGGCAGAAGCCGCCCCCTCCCCCCCACCTTCCCCAACGGGCAGGGTTTAACCAGGTGGACTCACCACAGCTTTGGGACATTTGCCTCTTCCTTACTGCAAAGGAGATCTTTGCCGCTAAAGCAGACCTGAGAAGGCACTTACCGCTTAACATTTTTTGCCCATTTCCGCAGGGGACTTTGCATTCGCGCAGAGCCTCTCGGCGGCACCCGCCCGGCGGCACCCGCCTGGCGGCACCCACCCGGCGGCACCCGCCGGCGGCACCCGCCCCGGCTTGCACGCGTTTCGTCTTGTGTTACAAGTAACTCCAAAAGTCCCCTTTTAACAAAATTCTGCTTGCCATAGTTTGTTAAGAACTTTTTACAGGAACCGGGATCAGACGAGCCTGGGCGGCTAGGCGCTATTTGATGACACACCTCCAGGCGTAGCTACCACAAGCGGAGATATACAACTAAAAGCATCAAAGTTCCAGGACAGCAGAATTACACCTAAGGTAATTGTAACATCTTTTGCAATTTAAGCTGATATAAAATCTGAGATAAATTGTTCTATAACTATGGCAGATAATTTTACTATGCAGAACTTTAGGAATTATTTTACTTCATATGTAGAAGGGATTTTAGCAGAAGAAACTTATGACTGGACCAATATATACTTTTATTTTGTAATAGCAATGGGTTTCATCATTAACATGATATTCTTAAAGAAATGGTTTGAGATTACAGCAAACAATAAGGAACTTGTACAAACTATGGGAGACTTAGTAACAAAGATTCGAAACATTGAAAATGATAGAATTCAAAGCATAGAGACAAAGATTCGAAACATTGAAAATGATAGAATTCAAAGCATAGAGACAAGGATTCAAAACATTGAAAATGATGGAATTCAAAGCATAGAGACTAAGATTCGAAACATTGAAAATGATAGAATTCAAAGCATAGAAAATATAGAAAGAAAGATTCAGAATATTGAAGATGGCGTTGGCGAGCTGAAAGGTATAATTTGTTTAATGTCAGATACTTCAATAACCAGAACAGAAACAATGCAATGCATTAACAAACTAGCAGAAACAGCCCACTCCTGGTCGGAGGAAGCTACTAATAAGTTTAAAAAACTGGAACATCAGATAGAAAGACTAGATGACAGAATCTCTTCCATGTCTGAGGATAATGACAAGCTAGCAGATAGAACATTGTTTCTGGAAGGCAGTTTACACGCCATTCAGATAATATCTAAGGATGATAAGATTAAAAACATGGAATCATTTGTAGTTGGAGAAAGTAAGAAACTGACTGATACAATGAAGTCTCTAGAAAGTTATTTGATTCAAGAAGTTCAGACACTCAAAGAAACAATGGTGAATAGATTTCAGGCTTTAGAAGACCCTTCAGTCTGATACATCAGAAGAAGAACTACAGGTAATAGGGCATGAAAAAGATTTAAAATTTTCCACACCATTTAGGGTCAGGGGAGCTTTCCCTGTATCTATTCATGAAAAGCCAGCAACGAAGAAACATCCAAAAGGTGTCGTTGCATATCAGTGGGAACCAATACGTATGAAAGATTTAAAAGATATAAAGGAAGCAGTAGTCTCTTATGGCATGCATTCACCTTATGTGAAGCAATTAGTAGAATCATGGGCATGGAATAACAAGGTAACCCCTAAGGATTGGGATCAATTAATATCAGCTGTCCTTGAAAGCGCCTCTCAAATAGAATGGAGGGCTTTATGGAGAGAGGAAGCAAAAGCTCTTGAACTTCAGGGCTTAAAGAAAGGGTATAAAGCTCCCCAAGATAAAATTCTTGGTGAGGGTCTCTATGCTGACCCAGAAACCCAAGCTGCCTATGATGAACACATCTTGTCTCTATGCAGTACAGCAGCTTTGAATGCTTGGGATAAGGTTCATGAATTAGGAGAGAGGATAGAACCTTATACCAAGATAAAGCAAGGACCTAGAGAACGTTTTAGTATCTTTTTAGAAAGATTATCTAGGGCAGTACAATTAGAGATAGCAGACATAGATGCTAGGCGAATACTCATAGAATCTTTAGCTTATACGAATGCGAATCCTCAATGCAAACAGGTGCTTTGGCCTTTAAAAATGCGATCAGCACCCTTGGATGAATGGGTCCTATATACAGGCAACATTGAGTATAATGACAATAAGACTGAAGCATGGATAGGAGAAGCCATATCTAAAGGTCAGAGAAGATATCAAGATAACAGAGTTCCTTACTATGGTGACTTAGAAGCTTGGGTAGGAGAAGCCATCCCCAAAGGTTTGAAAAGATATCATAATGTCAGATGTTATAACTGTGGTAAGATAGGACATCTAAAAAGAAATTGTAGGCAAAGCTTCCCTAGAAGTAACACCCCCAGGAATGAATCAAACAGAAGGCCTCAGCCTTCTGGGTTATGTAGAAGGTGTGGCAAAGGCAGACACTGGACAAATGAGTGTAGATCGACCAGAGACAAGCAAGGAAACCCTTTACCATCGGGAAACTCCTTGGGGGCCTCTCGAAGGCCCCCACATCACAGGTGGTTCGAACATTCCCAGTCACAGTGGAAGACAATCTCCCACAGGACAATTAGAAAATTCTGTGCCTATTATAAAAACTCATACTGCTCTGGATGACGAACTAGTGACGGAAGTTGAATCAAACATGACAGAAGGAAATGAAAAACGTATATTTTGGCAAACTGCTATAAATAGTCATAGGCCTAGATTGATAGTTAAGATGAATAATAGACTGTTTGAGGGTCTGGTGGACACTGGAGCTGATGTAACTATCATATCTAATAAATCTTGGCCTCAAAGATGGCCCCTGCATGAGGTAAATGTTCAATTCTTAGGGATTGGAACCCTGGCTCAGGTAAAACAAAGCACGAGATGGATTGACTGTATAGGACCAGAAGGACAGAGAGGGAGGTTGAGACCATATGTGGCTGATGTAGTGATAAATTTATGGGGTCGTGATCTATTACAGCAATGGAATACACAGATTAACATTCCTCCTGTATTAGATAGGAACCATAGACGACCTCATGATTGTGGAAAGAATACTGTTAAGTACTATACAAGACAGAGACCAAATATCCAGGCAGTACAAAAACAAAATACAAATGCTGAACAAACAGAGGAACCAAAAGCCCTACCTTTAAAATGGCTAACAGAGGAACCTGTCTGGGTAGGACAATGGCCTATGACCTCTGAGAAGTTAGAAGCTTTAGAAAGCCTGGTTCAGGAACAGCTAAATGCTGGACATATTGAGGAATCAACCAGCCCTTGGAATTCTCCTGTATTTGTGATCAAAAAGAAATCTGGTAAATGGAGAATGCTTACAGACCTGAGAGCCATCAATAAAGTTATCCAGCCAATGGGCTCTCTACAGCCTGGAATGCCCTTGCCTTCTTTGATACCCAAAGAATGGCCTATTATAGTTATTGATTTAAAGGATTGCTTCTTCACTATACCTTTACAAGAACAAGACAAAGAGAAATTTGCCTTCACGGTACCTAATTATAACAATTCTCAACCGGTGAAGAGATATCAATGGAAGGTTTTGCCACAGGGAATGCTAAATAGCCCCACCCTGTGCCAATATTTCGTACAAAAGCCGTTAGAAATAATTCGTAAACAGTTTCCACAATCCATAATCTATCATTACATGGATGATATATTGTTAGCTGACTCTAAAGGAGAAATATTAGAAAAAATGTTTGAGAAAGTAAAGGAAGTTTTACCTCGCTGGGGATTACAAATTGCACCTGAAAAAATACAAAAAGGAGAGTCTATCAACTACTTAGGATATAAAATAGGTCTACAGAAAATTAGACCACAAAAAGTACAGATCAGAAGAGATCGCTACCAGACTCTTAATGATCTTCAAAAATTACTAGGAGAGATTTCTCAACTGCAAACCATAATTGGAGTAGAAGGGCATGATTTGAAAAACTTGAAAATGGCCCTAAAGGAGATAAGGACTTGAATAGTCCACGAATACTATCAGCTGAAGCTGAGAAGGAATTAGAATGGGTAGAAAAGAGGATACTAGAAGCACATGTGGACCGTGTGGATCCAAACCTAGACTGTATTCTGGTTATATTACCATCTAGAGAATATCCTTCAGGGATTTTGATGCAGAGAGAAGATATCATATTAGAATGGATATTCCTACCACATAAACAGAATAAAAAACTGAAAACATATATAGAAAAGATCTCTGACTTGATTATAAAAGGTAAATTAAGACTTCGTCAGCTAATAGGAAGGGACCCAGCAGAAATTATAGTACCTTTAACTAATGAGGAAATTTCTTCCTTATGGAAAGATAACGAATATTGGCAGAGAGCTTGCAGTAACTTTTTGGGAACAATTAGCAACAACTATCCCAAAACTGAGAGAATCAAATTCATAAAGAAAACGATTTGGATTCTTCCACGCATTGTAAGAAAAACACCTATTTCTGGAGTTCATACATTCTACACTGATGCAAATAAATCAGGTAAGGCAGGATATAAATCAGGAAATATTAGTAAAGTGGTTCAAAGCCCTTACAATTCTGTACAAAAGGCAGAATTGTATGCCATTCTCATGGTACTTATGGATTTTAAAGAACCCCTCAATATAGTTACTGACTCTCAATACGCAGAGAGAGTCGTTTTACACATTGAGACTGCAGAATTTATTCCTGACAATACAGAATTAACTTCATTGTTTATACAGTTACAAGATACTATCAGAAAGAGGACTCATCCTATATATATAACACACATCAGATCCCATACGGGTCTGCCAGGTCCTCTAGCACAAGGCAATGATGAAATTGATCGTTTATTGATAGGAAGTGTGCTAGAAGCCTCAGAGTTTCATAAGAAACACCACGTGAACAGCAAAGGTTTAAAAAAGGATTTTTCTATCACTTGGGAACAAGCCAAGGAAATAGTAAGGAAATGTCCTACTTGCTCATTCTATAACCAAACTCCTTTACCACCAGGCAGTAACCCTAAAGGTATAAATAGGAATGAAATATGGCAAATGGATGTGTTTCATTTTGCAGAATTTGGAAAATTAAAATATGTACATCACACTATAGATACATTTTCAGGGTTTCAGTGGGCTACTGCTCTGAGCTCTGAAAAGGCTGATTCTGTTATAACGCACCTTTTAGAGGTAATGGCCATTATGGGCATACCTGCACAAATAAAAACTGACAATGCTCCAGCATATGTCTCCAGCAAATTGAAACAGTTTTTTGAGTATTACAAGATAAAGCACATAACTGGTATACCACACAATCCTACAGGACAAGCAGTGGTTGAGAGATCCAATCGTACTTTAAAAGAAATGCTCCATAAACAGGCAGGAGGAACCAAAACACCCAAACACAGATTACATAATGCTTTATTAACATTAAACTTTCTTAATGCTGATGAAAAAGGAAAAACAGCTGCAGAAAGACACTGGACAATAGAAAAAACTTCTGAACTAAATCAGCCAGTGTATTTCAAGGATGTACTGACCTCAGAATGGAAAGCAGGATATGTGTTACGTTGGGGTAGGGGTTTTGCATTTGTATCTACAGGAGAAGAAAAACTATGGATACCATCTAAGTTAATCAAGATCCGAGTTGAACAAGAGAAACATCTTAATGAAGAGAAATGACAAGTCATCCAACAAACTAGGTCCTATGAGGTGTGCGGAGGCCTCTCAAAGGTAGGGGAAGTGTTCTGTTCTTGTTTTTACAGGAAAACAGAGAAAACCTATCATCAAACAGCCAAAAGACACTGAACATGTAGGTGCCTACAGAAGAGAAGACAGCTTTTCAGAAACAATCACTTAAGGAAGCAGAATCTGATATATGGTAAAAAAAAAAAAAAAAAAAAAAAAAAATTTAATTGTAGTAAACTATTTCTATATAGAAATCTATTTCTCTCTATTATCTAGTATTCCTGAAGTCCCAAATTTTGTAAACCAATGCTGGCTTTGGAGTTGGATTTGGCTTTCCTTCTCTAAATTCAAGCATGTTGTTAAGATTAAATTCATGGTTTCTGCCTTAAATCAAGAAGCCAATTGGTGTAAGGCAGAAGAAACAAAATCTGGGGACTCATATCTTATGCAATTTTCTCTCTGAAATCCTAATTTTCTCACATACTTTTAATGCTTATTGTTGTCTTTCCCTAATGCATACCTTAAAACTTGAAAATTTTACTTTAATATTGATGTGTAACTTTTCCACAAGGAATAATAACGATTCCTAACAGCAGTCTTTGAACTTTCCGGAAAGAAGATGGGGCCCCACATCATCATTTCCACTTGACTCAACCTGATGCATCGGAACTACAAACATCACCCCTAAAACCGGTTTGAGACTGTTTTGCTCGAGACAACTCATGACTAGCTAGCTGTAATGGTGCACCTTTTTATTACACCCTGGCCAGTTTCAAATAGAACTACAGTCAAGAATTTTCTGCCACACAGTGACTAACTACATATGTCACAGCCAGTTCTGTTGAGAAATTTGGTTGCTAAAAATTTTCTTCCTACAGGATCCATTGGAGCAATCATCGTCCCATTTCAGCAGGAAGTAATCTTAATATGACTACGCCCCCTTTCCCTACCCTTGGAAATTTGGGATAATAGTCATCGTCTTTGGGTTGGTTTTAGTTATTTGGGATTGGGTGATGCTTACACTCGGGTTTATCTTTTAGACAGGAATAGGGAATGGTGGGTAAAGGTATGGTTTAGATGGGATATAAGTAGATTAGCCTATTTCCTTGAGAATTTGAGTTTGAATGAGATAGTATTTTACAGCTTACATTGTTATGCATTCCTATGTGGTAAGCTATGTAAAATTAAGTTTATATTTTGTTATATTGTGTTAAATGTTTCCACTTATAATATTTATGCACATTATTTTTTACCATATTCTATGTATGTATACTTTTCTTGTGTTCAAGACATTTTGTATATTGATACAATTTGGGATATTTATCTTGCTGCCCTTTATAGTTCTACCTCTTGTCTTGACACTTATACTCTACCTCTATTTTAGGGATTTACATGTAGGTATATGTAAATAGTTATATTGTTTAAGTATTTGTTCCTGCTTTACTCAGGAAAGTTTTAATCAGTCTTTTTAGCTAAGTTCCCGAGTATTACAGATTATCTTCACTCACATTTCCTGTACCTATGAGATTAGTCAGATATAGATGCTTAATCTTCAATCCTTCATAGACATGCAGAACATGGCATTTAAATGTTTTAATATTAGTACTCCTTTGACATGAGACACTGTTGCTCCTGACAGCACCGTGCATTTTCCCGAAAATATGTTGGACACTGTTGTTGCTCCTGCTGGAGTTCAATCTCGCCTCAGCTAATGGCCTGTTGGGCATAGAATTGCCCCCACCTTGACCACTGATTTGGACATGCAGTCCTATGTGCTTGCAGGAGACAAATATAGAAGACTGCTTGACCTTGCCAAGTCAGGGTAAGACAGCCATTCTATTTCCCTGCTGTTGTTGTGGTCTGTCAAGTTCTCTTGGCCTTAGCCAAATCTGGGTGTACCAACGTCGCTGTGAGACCTAGGGTGACTGTTCAGGTGGCTTGCTGTTTCTGTCCTTGCTGCACCGTTTTGGAAGTTGTCCATCCGCATTTCCTGTCTACTCTAGTATTGTTATTTTCCTTCTCAGGTCTTGATGAGGTTGAAGATTAAACTATCACAACTATTATTCTCTCTTCCTAGTTAGATATATTAGGTACTAGACTTACGTTTTCCAGCTTAGGACAACTCTATTGTAAACTCCATTATGCCCTCACCCTAGGACTAGATATGTAGGTCATTTTGTTCTCGATTTTCCTTTTCTTAGAGCACACTTGTTATTCACTGTTTTGTATATAGTTTTGTATTAAGCCTAAATCTTTTCTTTAGACTAAAAGGGGAATTGTAGTGAGGTAGTCCTTCTGTAGCACTGACCACGCCCATTGGGGGGTGGAGCGATGGGCGGAGAGGACCTGAGGAAGGAGGTCGGAGGGGGCCAGGAAGGCGCTCTCTCTGGCGTGACTCGGACAGGAGAGGATCGGGTTGAATTTCCTGGTGTTCATCTGTCTAGGTTGTAAGTTATTTCTCCCTGAATAAACATCTATTCGGCCTATTTGTTTATCCTGACCCTTATTTACCGCAATAATAGATAGATAGACAGATAAATAGATGAAACAGGTATTAAATAATAGGTAGATGGATAGGTAGATAAATACATGGATAGATGATTGATAGGCAGATAGATAGATAGGTAGATGAAAGATATAGACAATAGAGTCATAGTCACTTTTCTATTGCTATAACAAAACACCATGACCAAGGCAACTTATAAAAGAAAGCATTTAATTAGACTTATAGTTTTGAAGGGTGAGTCCATGATGGCAGCAGAGACAGCCGAGAGCTTACATTTGGATCCACCAGCAGTAGGCAGAGAAAGCTAACTCCCTATGGTTTGAGACTTTTGAAACCTCAAATCCCAGTGACATACTTCTTTCAGCTGGGTCATACTTCTGAGTCCTCCCAAACAGACACTAACAGGAGACCAAGTGTTCAAATCTCTGAGACTTATGGTGAGACAGTGTAGTGAGATATTCACCTTGTCTGTACCTGTGGCATAGACCACGCCCATGGGGGTGGAGACAGGGCCGGATGTGACCTGAGGGAACTAGGTCTGAGGAAGGGGCTCGGAGAGCTCTCTTGCTTGTAGCATGGGGACAGGAGCACTTCTGGAGGCATCCTTAGGACCAGGAAGCTGCTGGTGTTCATCTGTCTATGTTGTGAGTTATTTCTCCCTAAATAAACATCTGTTCAGCCTAATTGTTTATCCTGATCCTTATTAAAGCGCAATAAGACAGCATCTCATTAAAAACATCACAGATAGATATATTGTAGGACCTGGCTTACACAGTTTGCGAGTATGGGAAGCCTATAATATACCATTTGCAAACTGGTGATACAGCGAAGCTGGGTTATAATCCAGTCCTCATCCACAGTCCTCATGCTGAGGACTAGGGGTCAAGAGACAGGAAGAATCTGTAGTTTTTGCTTGCTAAAAGCCTTAGGAAACAGGATGTCTGATATTAATGGCAAGAAAAGATGGATGTCTTAGCTCAAGGAGAAAGAGAATGTATGCTTTTTCCCTCCCACCATCTTTTTTTGTGTTCAGGCCTTTACAATACTGAATGATGCCTACCCTAGCAGCATTTAGGGGAGCAGGAGTGGGGGTGGGGGCTGTGGCTTTCCTTTACCAGACAACTAGTAATCTCTCCCATAAACATTTTCATAGATATACCCTTAAGTAATGTTTAACCATCTAACTTTGTATCCTTTGCACTAGACACGTGAACATACAGAATTTACTTCACTAATCCTACACGAAGCATGAGGCCTGGTTTATTGCAACATGCACTCATAGTATTTCTGCAGCAGAGGAAGAGCATTCACCTGCAGTGTACATGTCTGTAGTGAGTTTACTACCCAACACAAAGCACATGGCTGTCTCACTTTAAAATGTCCACCCCCTCCCATTGCTCTGTAGAACTGTTAGTGACTTTACTGATATTATGGGGACATGCCATAACCAAAAGCAACTTGCTTATGGAAGCAAGTTTATTTTGGCTTAGAGTTTCATAGGCGGAGTCCACAATGGCAGAAAAGACACAGCTGCAGACAGCCAGAGCAGGGAGCTGAAAGACTATACCCTTCCTCACAAGCACAAACCAGAGAAAGAACTATACGGGGGCATGTCTATAAACTCTCAAAGCCCCACTCTTGATAACATGCTTCCTCTAGCAAGTTTGTATCAAGTCCCTGAACAGCACCACCAATCGGGCTGTTTTAATGTGTTCCAATATCTGAACCTATAGAGGGTATTCTCATTCCAACCACCACACTTGCTGACAGACACACTTGACTACAGCACTAGGGAAAGACTCAGCATAGTAGCACTTTGAATCTGCAAAATCTACAGAACATATGTTTAAGTGCTCTAAGTTGTAGGTTTCTATTTTTCTTTGTGCTTGTGTTGTCTTACATACCTATTTTTCTTCTTCAGCATCTCCTATTGCATTAGAGATTCAATCACCTGTGACTTTAACTCATCAGATCCCCCAGTTAGTCCTAAAGGAAACTATCATGAACTAACATGTGTTAGAACAAATATAGTTTCTTTCTGGCTAAGGTACTATTGCCCCCGGGCTGGGAGCTTCCTGCTGCTCTCTACTCTGCCCACCATTTGCACCAATTTACATATTATCCTCCAATTCATTCATCGTGATTTTGTGCAAATCCTCTTACACTGATACATAGATCATTCCTTCAACCCAAACTAATAGTCATTGAACTCCTTAAAAGCCCTCTATGATAGCACTGGTAGTATTTAGAATCCTCTATGCTCTAGAGCCTTATTTAGTTATGATCCCTGTCTCCATCTTTTGACCATCAGAGCTGATAAACTATAATTTAGAGCCAAACACAGTGATGCATACCTTTAATTCAAACACTTTAGAGGCAGTGGCAGGGTAGATCTCTGTGAGTTTAAAATCAGCCACCTCTATCTAGAAAATTCCAGGCCAACCAAGGCCAAGTAATGAGATCCTTTTTTCAAAAATAAACAAGTAGGTAGGAAAGATAGAAAAACAGCCATGTATGCACTATGGAAAGATGCAACACTGGAGGTGTGATGGTGGTCACAGATGAGAGAGAGGGCTGAAGTCAACATGCTATCATTGCCAGTAGGGTTGACAGGATGGTGTACAATAGCCTGGAGCTTAAGCTGACACAGATTTGCCTCCAAACTGCAGCCTGAACTTGGGATCCCATTGGCTTGGGGAGAGATGGAGGTTTGAGATCAGGAAAGTTTCACTTTCTAGATTGAAGGATCAGCATGGCCCAGTTATGCCATTGAAGACCATGCTGGTGTCTGTGGCCCATGCTGCTGCCCCACACTGTGATGGCGCCTGAGATTCGTGTGTCATATGCAGTCTGTGCTGCTGCCTGATGCCTTGGTGATGTCCTTCGGCTTTGCTGCCTCAGAGAGCCATGTTGATATGAGTGGTATGTGGGACCATCTGAGGCCATGTTGAAGCTCACTGTCTGTGCAGCTGCCAAAGATCATGAGTGGGTCAGTGGACCTGATGCAGCCAAGGGCTATATTGGTATCTGTAGCCTGTGCTACCACCAAAGCACATGTGGATGTCCGTGGTCTGTGCTGCTGCCTGAAACCATGTTAATGAGTGTGAATATGGGAGAGCTAGTCGGGTCCCACTGTGGCCGTGGCATTGCTCTCCCCACTTGATGGTTTGGGGCATGGATACAGGTGGAGAAAAAACAAACAAACAACAACAACAAAAAAAAACCTCATCCTCCCTTAGAGGGTTGGCCACTTGGAATTTGACCATGCTCCAGTGAATATGTGGAAAACACAAAATGGACTTTGGGGTGGGGGCAGAGGGTGGGGAGAGCACTAGGTTGAGGGGGAGGAGGAAGACTCCGAGGTGAGTGGAAGATGTGAGATTTCCAAATAACTGATAAAATAATTTAAATAAATAATTTAAAAGATAAAATCAAATAATGCAATTTGCTTGCCTGTAGAGGTTAGGGGAAGCTTCTGTCTGAGATGCTCAATATGTTCTTACTTCCTTTGACTTTCTGCTTTATCCTGCTCTCCTCCACAGGGTATATGTCATACAGCAAACTCACTGAACAGTTGGTGGAGCAGTAGACAGGGGCAAGTATGTGCTACTTCACTATATAACCCTAGGTTGTCTGACTATTTTCATCAAAGTTTCCAGAATCTCCAGGGACAATGTTGGAGGACTGAGTTCTTTCGTTACTGCTTGTGCAATACTATTGAGCACATTTTGAAGGACTTTAAATTTTAAAAGATGAGGCACAAAAATTAATCATTAATAAGACAGTCTTCAATCCTCTATTTCTCCCTTTAGCAAGGGGATTATATTTTCTACCAATATCATTTAGCCTAAGATACATTTTAAAATTCAAAATGGGAAAATAGTGAAAGAGGAGGCATGCAGAGGTCTTCACTATTGGAGAGTTCAAGTCAATTGGAAAGTTACCAGCAACAAACCTCACCCTCCCCTTCCCACACTGAAATAGCTTTCTTCCCTGCTGCAGAGTACTCTTTGCTGGACTTTTTGCATCCTTTAAAATTGTGTGCAATTATTTAAACATCATGGAAATTCTTCAATTTCAGTCTCCCCACCAGTTCAATGGGGGTAAGAGAGTATCTTGTACCTTGCCCACTCTAGAAGTCAGTTGACATAGTTGTAGTTTAAGACATTGGGCAGCATTTGGTGAATAAAGTGCTGAGTTAGATTTTATCAACTCATCCCAATGCTTATTTAATTGTGATGACTGGTCCCTTTATAAAAGAAGCAAGCTGTATTCCAAAGTAGTAAAGAGATTCATGAATACCACAGAATGGCTATGTGGTTGAGCTGCTAAGAGCCATGAATTATACTCAGTTTATATCTGGACCCCCAAATCCTTACCTTCTGCTCATTAGAGCATCAAGGCTAGTTCAATATCATAGCAAAGTCTCTGGAGTGTCAGAGACTGCTGTAACTACCTGCACAGAAGAAAGAGCCTGTTACCCTAGCTGGTCTGCCCAGTGCCTGAAACAGTGTATTGTCTTAAATAGAGCCAGTGAAATTTTCTTCTGGGCCATTTTAACTGTGAAGTGATATTCCTCCCCCTGGACTGGTAGCTGGGATAGAGAATAGATGTACCATGGAGGAATAGGCATATGCACATCCCTGTTGGAGAACTGATCTGAAAAAGGAACAAGGATATTGTTGACATGCACAGAAGAAATGAGGCAAAAAAGAAAAAAATTATGAAACTGGCCACAATTCTCAGACAGTGGAACCAGGATGTATTCCTGGTGCACAAAAGGACCTTGCGGACACATCCCCCATGGAGGGATACTCCCTTAACCTAGAGACAGGAGAGAAGTCCTAGTCCCTACTTCAAATGACTTGACAGATTTACATGGCCCCACCTGGATGGCATTGCCCTACATGTGGAATTGGGTTGGGGGGATGGGAGGGGAGGGTGGTCAGGGTGCATGTGAGGGGGAAAATGGGTAAGAGGGAGGGAGGGAGAGGAAACTGGGATCAACATGTAAAATTAAACAAACAAACAAAAAAAGAATTCCAGCTCTCTGAAAAGAATTCTGCAGACTTCCGCAGACAAGAGTCTGGAGCACCATCTCAGGCCCCTACCCCACTGCCAGGAACATTGTGACCATACTGGGTAACTACAACTATGGTCAAGTCTGCAGTTAGTAAAGGGTGATGATCAGGTGGGGTTGCTTCACTCTGCAAAGGTCTCAAGCAGAGAAGCTGCCAGTCCTCCCTCTCCCATGTTACCATCACCAACCCATCTCCTTTGAGCTGCTCAATCCAAATAACCCCATTAAAAAAGAAAAGATATTTTAGAAGATTTTAAATTACTAAAGTAACTAAATTTATCTTCTAAACATAAATTTTACTTTTCAAAACATTCTAAACTCACTTTCTTGGACTTTTCTGTTCAAGAGTTCTTAGGGTCATTGGTCATTTTGGTTTATTATAGAAATGAATGAAAGGTCTTAGGTGTGTTAATTCATTCATTTTTGAATTCAGATAGACCTGGCTACAGCTCCATTTCTCATCCATTTCTCAACAGCTGGGGAAGCTTGGACAAATACTGTGCACCTTGAGACTGAGTATTTCAAGGAAAAATAAGTTTTTTTCCTAGGGCTGTCAAAAAGAACTACAAAAGGGACTGGAGAGATGATGATTCAGAAGTGAAGAACACTGCCCTTCCAAAGGACATAGCTTGGTTCCTAACATTCACACTGGGCATCTCACAGTCACATGTGGCTATAGCTTCAGGTCCCAACAGATCTGACACCATCTTCTGGCCTCCAAAGGCGCGCGCGGGCGCACACACACACACACACACACACACACACACACACACACACACACACACATACACACACACAGAGCATCCACACCCATAGCACCCATAGACACATACAAATAAAAACAATTTTAAAATAAGCATAAAAATAGCATGGTAAGAACATATAGCACAGCATTCCATGCCAGGAAGGGTTTCAGTAGGTGGTGGATATTAATTAATTAGATGTTATTTTTCCAGGCTTAAATTATCCTCCTAAATTTTGCTTTTGCTTCTATTTAAGTTATTTTTCCAATTCACAAGTACATGGAGACTAATGATATTTTTTCTGTAGGTAAGTTCTAGAAGTTTTACTGAAAATATATATTTCATGTATTATATTCTTACCATGGTTTCCTTCCCCATCTCTTCCTAGATAGACCCCAACCTCCACCCAAGTTCACATCTGTTGTTTTCCTCTCAGAAAGCAAAAAGGTATCAGGAAATTAATAACAACAAATTAAGTTAAAATAAAAACAAACATATCACAATAGGATATAGTAACATAAAAAAGAACTGAAGAAAAGCACAAGAAACACATACAGACTTTAGGACACATTCATTCTTACACATAAAAACCTATCAAAACAAAATCAGAAACCATATTATATAAGCAAAAGATCTCTAAAGAAACATAGCCTGGACAAAGAGTTGTGAGTCCAAACAATAACAAAGGCAAAACTAAACAAAAGTCAATAAATAAATAAATAAAAATAAATAAATAAATAAAGAACCCCCCACACCATTCCCTTAAGAGTGGTTTGTCTCTCCAGTGAGACACTGTTGCAGAAAACTTAATTTTCCCTTTGTGAGCAGTTATAAATTGGAGATAGCTTCTGGATTAAGGGGAGGGTGCTCATATGGGAGGCCAATAAAATTTTAATTTGTAGTTAATTTCCTGTATTCAAAAACTCTGATTCTCATCATTCCTGGGTATTTTTTAAGACAAAGACCCTGATTGTCCTTTGCTCTTCAAAGTGCAGTCACCCTTGGTGGCTCAAGGCCAACCTGAGAGGTTATTTGCTTGTGAAAGGCATCAGCTGCCAGGAATGGCTGGATACTGTCCTTCCTACAGAGAGTGGTAAATAGTTGTGAGAAATGTGTTACTTGCTCTTGGTCCTTGCTGCTGAGCCAAGTAGACAATGTCAGAAAACAGCAGTGGAAGCTATCCTAGAAAGGAGAAAGAAGATCTTGGGCCTTGGCTCACTACACTCCTGCTTGGTCTCATTCATAGATGAGGACGCCCTCCATGCATCTCCACCACTGGGTTAATTCAAGTACAGATACAATTTCATTGACCTTGTTTACCTTCCTGCTTCTTAAGAGATGGAAGATGATTTACTTCTTCAGAATGTTTATTTAAAACCATTTCCAGACAAGACCGAACTGTTTTTTGGCACAATACTCTGCTGAGGTTTTAAATATGGCCTCCATGAGGGTTTATCATAGTTTACAGATCACTGATTGGCTGAGTCCAAATGTTGCCAGAGTGGTCCATCCATAAATGTATGCAAAGGCCAATTAACAACTTGTAAGGACCAAGAGGGCTGCTGATAGGGCCATGGGACCTTCCCCTCCACAAGCTGCCTGTGTGACCTGGGACAATTTTACTTAACTTTTATGAGCTTCGAGGATTAGTGAGACTTCCAGGTTATGCTGAGCTGTCATTACTGACTTGGTGAATGTTGACAAAGATAGAGCTGAGATGCTCAAAGGTGATGCTGACAATGACAATGTCACTGGTGAGTTCACCACACAGAATGCTGCCAAGACTCAAGAAGATTCCTGTCCATCTTAGCGCATGAGCAATAGCATTTTCCTTTTGTATTCTTCCACAATCTTTGTCAAAGCTGCTCTGTGTTCTATGTACTACATCTTTGTTAGCCCTTCCTATCAGGAGCCCTCCTGGACTGAGGGTGCATCTGTGAAATCTTGAAACCCAGACCAAAGGCTCACTTTGGTTCTGAATTTTCAGACACCTGTTAAATCTTGGATTGTGACTTGAAACAGTGCATATTGGCCTTTCAAAGCCACAGAGGCAAGCCGCTGCCCGAGAGGGTAAAGGAAACTGGGTAGGAAGGCCTATGCAACATTCTCAGTGGGTTCCTAGGAAACAGAGCAGCCTTTGATGTCCCCTCCAAGGAAAAACTGGGCTTTCCTCCTTCTATCTCCTTCTATACTGTAATCCTTACATGCATCTTCAGGCTGGTGTGTGTGTGTGTGTGTGTGTGTGTGTGTGTGTGTGTGTGTAAGAGGGAGAGACAGAGACACAGGGAGACACAAAGAGACAGAGACAGAGAGAAAGACAGAAAAAAGAGAGAAAGAGAGAGAGCAGATCCAGGGCATTTCACATCCCTCCCAGGGGAAGCAAACTATAAGGTTGGAACTGTTCTTTTTCTGGAGGCGTGTGAAATACTAGCACCAGCGAATAATCCCTGATTTTCACTTTTTAAAGAGTAAACATATTGGTTTTAATCATTTTGAGAATCTAGCCAAAACAATATTCCAGAGATTGTTTTCAGAAGGCTGACAGGGAAGTCCAACATCACAGCTCCGCCCACAGGTTTCCAGTTTTCTACATTGAAAGCTGAGCTCCCATTTAACTTCAGATGGTTGTGAACAGTTTCATGGGTCCAGCCACATCTTGCTAACCTCAGCCTTCTTTCCTAAGCTCATTATTTGTTAATGATTTTCTTGGCCACAAAACTCATAAAAGTCCCCTGAGTTACCTTTTTTGTTTTCTCTTCTAAAACTCTTAAGAAATTTGTTCCATTTGTTCAGCATCTGTGCTGGACAACATCTGGAGTCTGAGGAAATTCCAGTGCTTGTAGTATGACGCGAAAACGAAATTACTTTTTTCATGCACTTCAGAGGAGACTCGAGAGCATCCTTCTTCGGACCAAACAGGCCCTTTGTTCTCCTCCCACAAGTGTTTCTCATTAAAAATGTCATCTCCCTAATAAATTGCCTTACTGCCCTTGCAGCTGGGCCTATTGTTTTTGTGGCTTTGTGCTCACACTGACTCTCCCAGGGAACTGAAAGCAAGGGAAAACGTGGGCAGCTCTCAGCATTCTGTCTGCACAGAATGGCTTTCTTCACTCTTTGTACATGAATGACAACTTGTCTATCATGGAGGCATTGTGATCCTCCTAATATTCACTATTTAGTAAATGTCTCCAGTCATATACTGTCAGAGCTTAGAGACTGCCTGGTGGCAACTTGTGTCTATGGATGAAAAGTAAAGTGTGATCGGTTTTGGATTATATCCTAGTGGCTTGTGTTTTTGTAGGAAAATACCAAATACCTAATAAAGGAGAATATGCTCCTGTAGTAATGAAGGTAAGAAATGAAGAGATTATCTGAAAACAGGAACTGGGGGAGGAGTTGCCTATCTCTCCTTTGTGTGTAGGGGGATGGGTGTTCATGGATTCTCTTTAGAAGTCATAATAAGTTAAAACAGCCCTCCCCCCAACTCCACCTATAGGTGCGTTTCAGGAGTTGTGATACAAAAATACTTAATAATTTGGGGTCCATATATTTAATCAGAATTAATCTTAACCATGAAGGATTTTCTTTCTTTTTCTTCTTCTTTTTTTTTTAAATCAATTTATTTTCCCTATCCCGCTAACTGATTCTATCCCACTAACTGCTTCTTGTTTCTTCAAATCCCCCACAAACCTTTACCCATTAGCTAAGCTGGAGCTTTTCACATCAAAAATATTTTCCCCCAGCTACTCAGTGCACCTTCTACACATGACAGGAAATGAAAATTAAAGGTCTCCTGACTTAGAGCAGGGAGGAGGAGTTGCTTTGCAATGAAGATTTTTTTGTAGTCTACAGGTATCCTATGATTTATTCAGAGAAGTGAAAAAAATAAAAATAAAAAAGCTATAATAAGCTAGTAGATAGAATTGGTACTCTGTCCCAAGCTGGGTTCCTGGGCTGATTCAAGATATAAGTTTCCAGAATTTTCTTTACCAAACACTAACATAGGCTAAAATGAATAGTTCCCCTCTGGGACCCTTTTGCAGAAAAGCAAAAGTGCTTGGGGCCAAGGCTGACAAACAACTTGGCCAGTAGATTCTGTCTTATGACCAGGACATCTGCTTGAAGATATCCTTCTTAGTCATTGCTCCTGCCAGGACTTTCATGTTAGAGGCACTGTGCAAACTTTAGAGGAAGGAGGGGACATGGTTTACCCCATCAACTATCTTCCAAAGGCTCTGTGAATGCATAGACAAATCTCTAGCCCAATCCATCAAAGCCTGACTCCATGCTGAAGCTCTGAGAATGTGTGTGTGGAACAACTTTTTAAATGCTTACACATGTTGCAGTCACTGAAATTCCAAGTCACAAGGACAGCAGAGGTAAAACATCTCTCCCTTACCTAAAAGCCAAGGGAGGCATTACATCAGAGTTACTGATTAAGACAGACCATGATGCATGAATCAGAATTTCCAAAGAAGACAGGTGGGGAAAGGCTTTTGTGTTAAAGCCAAAAAAAAAAAAAAAAAAAAAAAAAAAAGTACAGAAAGTACAGAGATACCGGACCCTGTGTTCGTTCCCTCACTTTTCTTTGTTTAGTTCATCAACAAGCTCTAGTGTCTGCTGTTAAGAAGGTGTGCTTTTGGGGTCTGGAGTTACAATGTTAACTTGGCAGAGTGTCTGTCCAATATTCTTATTCTCGACAGTAAGATGTCAGGTCATTTGTAAATGCACAGCTTATAACAGACAAGGGCTAAAATGGAAAGTAAATCGTGGAATGGCTCACAATGATGGTCTTCAATGATTTCTCTAAGGAAGACATCTCTAACAAGGCACAATTGGGCCAAATGCAATGCAGAGTATTCCAAGTACTAAGTATTTGGTCAGTCCTTGTTGAAGTGTAACATGGAAACAACACTAAAAAGCATAAGCTTCCAGGAGCTGTATAATTAGGAGTGCAGGGCTTCAAATGAGGAGTGTTTTTGATGTACACTTGGTAATATACATGTATATATAGGCCAAGACAGGCATTATGAGTTGTATATTGAGGTGGGAGAGAGCAGAGAGGAAACAAGTATTTTAGAAATCTCACACAGGCCACACAGTGTGAGCAGGCTTCAGAGTAAGGAAACGAGATTGATATGCTTTGTCTTACAGGTTGATGTTCTTGTTGTCAACATGAACATCAGAACAACAACAGCTACTTTTATGAGCTTCCTTGTGCATGAGTAACATGAAAAATAAAAGATCAGAATAGCAAAGTAGCCAAGCCAGTAGATTTCACCTCTACCAAGCTGAAATAGCAATCCTGTCTCCAGGAATCCTCAGAGGGAAAATGTTTTCAGATCCTGTCTCCTGTCTCCTCCTTATATTCCCTTCTCCACTCAGCCATATCCTCCTGTCTCCACCTCTCTAGTGCTGGGATTAAAGGTATGGATGGGATCCCAGGTGCTGAGATCACCTCTGTGTGAGCTGTTTCTTTTAGGACTGTATCAATTTCATGTAGTCAGTGTGGCCTTGAACTAACAAAGATCTGTCTGTCTCTTAATTCTAAGCTGCTGGGATTAAAGGTATGTATCACCACTGTATGACCTCTATAGCTTAAGGCTGACTTTGCTTTCTGAATCCTCAGGCAAGCTTTAAATATATATCACTACAGTAAGCATGTCACCAGCATTAACCTTTCTAATCCCCAAACTATACTATAAGCACTTACAAACCAGAAGAGTAAATTTACTTAGAATGTCCTGATAACAGAATTGCTAGGGTCAAAGCCTAGGCTCTGTCAGCCCCCTTAAACTAAGATTCACAGCCCTTCCTCAGTATGCTAATTAACAAGACAAAAATGAAAAACTGAGTTTGGAATTCAATGTGATCCTCTTAGGCAGGAGATATATAATGAAGCCAGTGACCACAAGTGCACCTTTGAGTCCTGACTTAGGCTTAAACAGAGACTAGGTATGTATAACTAAGCAGTCCTGGTCAAGATGTGGTCCTACCCACCATTGCCTGGGCTAGTCTCTCTTTTAAGGTATTCTGATTAATCCTTAGAAATGTGTGAAATCTCTTCCTTGGAGAGAAGTCCCTTCTCTGGCTGGGATAGCATGAAATTTCTGGGGAGATTCAACAGTCTGATAGCCAAAGGGAGAGGCACTCTTGCCTCTTTTTAGAATAGATTTGTCTCTGCTGGAATAGTTCCATGGTCAATACATGAACAACCAAGAGCTACAGCCACATTCTGACTGGTGACTTCAGAGATAGAGCCATATCTACTGCACTGTATGGATAACTAGTCAGTGACTGACCATGGAGAAGAAGAGAAAGTCTCAAATTATCAATGGGCCATTGTTTGATTGATGTGGGTATAATGAGGAAGGAGAGGAAAGAATAGGAAATGCTCACCAAAGTTTTAACTTGGAAATCTATATGTGTCAAAATGCCTCTTACAGAGCCACACATTGGTTCTTGGAGATCCTGTCATAGGGCCTAGGAGGTTACCAAGGAAACATTGGAAGCTTTCCACACATGGATTAATTAGTCATCTATTATCCTTTAGATCTGAAGTGTCTCTCACAAGCGCACATTTTGAGCATTTGGAGAGAGCATTGCTATTTGGGATGCTTTAGAGCTTTCAGGAAAAGAGACTTTTTTGGAAGTAGCTGCCAGGGTGGGCTTGGTTCAGGAGGTGTTCTGTTTCTTGGCCCACCTCCCCATGAATAACCACCACCTCATACTGAGCCTTTATCTCTTGCTGTCTCTGATCTGATGGGATAGAACTGTAAGCCTAAATAAATTTTGCTGCTTCTTTGCTCCTTAAAGTTGTTCTGTTGGGTATTTTGGTCGTGGTGTTTTGAAAGTGGCTAATACAGAAACTGGTACCCGAGAAGTGGAAGTATCCCTGTGACTAAAGATGATCATGTGGTTCTTAGTTCTTTTAAATTAGTTTGTGGTGATAATTGAGATAAGTCTGGAATGAAGGCTTGAAAGGCCCTCAAGAATTTTGGAGCTGGGTATAGAATGTTGTGGTTTGTATTTAAATGTCCCCACAAGTTCATGTTTGAGTAGATGATATTTTAAGGAGGTGTTGAATAGTTAAGAGTTGGGGGGGGAGTACTTAGATGGCTGCAGAGGGTCATTAGAGAAGAATTTTAAAGGTCCCAGCATATGTTCTCTGCTTCCTGAGTTACCATGGTACAAACATCTGTAACTTCATGCTTCTCTTACCACCGACTCAGTCACTCTCCCACATCTCCTGTCTGTGATGGACTGAAACCATGAGCCAAGATGTAATAAATACATCTGTATTCCCTTAAGCTGTTTCTCTCAGGAGTTTGGATCATAGCAGCACACATGGGATGAATACAGTCACTCATACAGCTTGACTTTAGAGAGAATATTAACCATGCTGCAACATAAGCCATGACTCTTTACTGCTCAAAATTTTTGATATCTTCATAGTGTATTCCAAATTAATACTAATCCCTCTCTTTTTGAATTACACATGCTGGCACGTGCATGTACACAGACACACTGGTATGTACATGTGCATGGAAATAAACAAAAACTGTCTAGTATCATTCAAGTAAATCTCCCATCTGAATCTATGTGTTCACATTAAATTTTTAGTTTTCAATCAGTTGAAAACAGTGCCAAGCCCCTGGTTGGAGCCTGATGATTTGCATTTGGAAATTACATGAATTATATTATCAGAAAAATTTGGGCTGATTAAGAGTCAGTGAACATAGTAAACAGCTATTTGGTTTGGTCTTTTGGTGTCTGTGCAGTCCTAGAATGACTTCCGACTTACTACCAATGGAGAGGACAAAACTGTAGATGACTAGCATTGCTGTCTTGATTCCAATGTCTTGAATTTTTTTAAGGTTTCTAAATGCCAATTGCTAAGCCATATGCGACCATTATACAATTAGAAAAACAGTCACCGAACAGTTTTACTCCATCTACAAAACTATTCTTACAAAGTTAGAACTGGCCCTCAGTTGAACCCCAGGTGCTGCGATTCCTTCTGAGTAATTAGAACCTTAGATTACTAAGTAAGATTGCTTCTATAAAGCCCCCAACAGATGACAGATCCTTTACAAATGAATGAGGCTATGCCAGTGAAACTTTCTTTACAAAGTGAGGTAGTGGGTAGGATTTAAGTGCTGGGCAGGACATGCTAATTTCTGGATAGACTGCAATGAAATGTCAAAAATAATCATAAATAATGCGTTTTTATCCAGTTTTCAATAGTAGCTCTCTTAGGAGCATTGAACCTCTGAAAATAGCAGTTTACCATAATGAGCCCATAAAAGGCCACTTGCAAAGTATCAGTTCCAGCCAACTCCTTTCTAGGTACATGGCCTGAGACAAGCCATCTGCATCCTGGTATCTAGTAGTCAGAAGTGGGGCTTACCCAGCTACACTAAGCAATAATTGTAAATAATTTATAGAAAGAGCACAACAGCAAGTAAAGGTGCCATGTGCTTCACACACAGAGCCCTGAAACCCCTAAGCTGGGACTAATCTGAAAGCCTCCAAAGGTGTCATTCAATCTTCTCAATGAGATAAGCAAGCTATCCAGCTATGAAATCCATGAACAACATCAATGACCACCATGGCATATTAACTCTAAGGTGCAGTAGTGGCATTCATACCTTGATGGTAACCAACTGCTCTCTAATTGGACTTAAGGCCACTGGACAAGAGGGAAACCATACCTTATACTGGAAACCTAGCCAACTACCCAGAGCTAGTGAAGTCATATATACAATACTTTACAAAACTAAGCATTAATTCCTAGTTACATTCTAAGTATTTGTCCTTATTCTCAAAGGTAAGTGTAGTCCTCACCATCAAGGAAATTTCTCTTTGCAAAAAATTGAGACCAATACACAAAATCATAACCAATAAGAATGCAAAGTTATGGAGCCCAGTCTATTTATAATACAACCCCAATCTCAGGAGCATTGCAAAAGTGGAGACAGAAAGATTGTCAGAACAAGATGATTGGGGAGTTTGCTGTGAGTTTATGTCTCCTAGTAAGGCCAAAGTTACACTCATAAGTTCTCATCAACATGACCGGCTAAACATCAGCTGAATGAAGACAGCACCAATAGGCATACTAACATGGATGGAGGAAAGTTCACAAGGCCCCAGAAGCCTCAATTCTACACAAAGAATTAAGGAACACTGAGTGGGAAAAATAGATTTTCCCAGTAACAAGCATATTAACTGGTTATCTAATATCAAATGCTCAACTCTACAAATGTATACACACAAGTAACATACAAACTGTGCAGATTGTATTTATGTATTTAGGAGTATGTATATATATATGTGTGTGTGTGTAACAATTAATGAAAAAAGAGGCCATGAATTTGAAGGACAGATCAAGTAGGGGTGTATGAGAGGATTTGAGGGAGGAAAGGGGAGGGGAAAATGATGTAACTATATTGTAATCTCAAAAACTACAAGAAACAACTCCAAAAAGAACTCAGAAAGAAGACCTATGAGAATGAAAGTGTACCTCTATTAAAATCCATCTCTCTTTTCTTGTGGCTTTTAGGACAGACTATAAAGGAAAGAGCTGGGAACAAGGAGATTCATTTCCCCATTTTAAGGGACTAGTATGTGCCAAACACTCCAAAGTGATTTCTGTTCTCCATTTGCTTAATCCTCATAGCAAAACTTGATTGTCATACCTATTTTACTGCTAAGAAGTGAAGTGGAAAACATTCAAGATCACTCAGAATGTAGGGACAAAACCAAGAATCAAAAATGCTCACCCTATTGTGGGGCCAGACTTCTTAGACTAGACAACTATTCAGAGTAAATTGGTGATATTAGCCTAATGGTAACCAACAGTTCATTCTAGTGAGGTTTTATGGGCCAGAATGAAGTTGGAGATAGATCTTTCTTGAACAGCTGGATCAGTTGGTGTCATTTATAACTTGGCTCTGACAGTAAGTAAGCACAGACTGAATCGATGAGGCATTGAGATAGCCCGAGGGATGCCCTGATAAACCACACAGGCCTTCCTTCAGTGGGTCAAGTAGCCTGACTGACCAAATACTTAGTACAGTAGAGCGCTTGGTAGTGAGGTGGGATGACAGAACATGTAGTCTTCAGAGGAACAAACAACAACTCTTGCTCCTCACCTGCATGTGCTGCCCATCATCCCCCTTTGCCTCTTCCCCCTCCTCCCCTACTGCTGCTTCCCTGAAGGAATTCCCTGCACTTCTCAGAGCATATGCCTAGCAGGACTTCTAGTTGAAGCCCTTGCTGAGATTTGGTACTCTGTCTCATTTAGTATCTTTCTTCCATGCTTCTGTAGGATGCTCTGAGTGAGTGTTATGATCATACAATCACCTCAAAACCCAGCAGTAAGCTGTTTTCCATGTTTCCCTCCCAGTAGATGAGGCAGATGGGAGAAGGCAGTACCAAACATGAGTCTGGTAGATATATGCAGAGCAATGCCCATAAAAGGAACGTGCGGGCAAGCTTTGAACTGAATAGTCAGGCTATGACACTGAAAAGAATAGAGAAAGGACCAGTGTACACATGGTACTGCTAGGTTCAGGAGAGATTCTACCGTCTCAAATAATCTAGGACCATTGTCTGTCTGTCTTTCCCTTGTATCTTATCCAAATGGTTAGCTCTGCAAATGCACATGTACAAGTAATATTATACAGATTGTGCAGGTTATATTTATGTATTTAGGTGTGTGTGTGTAGCAACAATTAATGAAAAAAGAGGCCATGAATTTAAGGAGAGATCTAACTTTAATTTCTGTGATGATTTGCATGTGCTTAGTATTAGCTTGTGAGTCACCTCATTCTAGTTGGGAAGAACCAAGCAGCTTCTGAAAGAGATGAACGTCTCTGCTTTCCAGCTATTCCATAGGCTGTCTCCTCTACCAACCCATCCAGTCAATGTGATCTCAAGAATCAGTTTTGTAATAAGCACATCACCATTTCTTAGCAGAAAAACTATTCTCTCATAGTCACTATTTCCATCAGTTTAAAACTGCAGATTCTTCTTGGCTCTCTGGGACACTTGGTTTCTGCAAGTTCTTGATGTTCGTATCCCCTGGCTGGGATTCTTTTAGATGGTTACCACCTGGCCCTTTCTCTCCTTTTGTGTGATAGATGGCTCTTACAATCAAGTTCAAGGTCAGTGTGCCCATATCAGTATTCTTTCTCACAACAAAGTGACTTCCGGAAAAGCAGCTTCCTCCCTGTTATAGTCATTGCCTACATGTTTCTGAATCCTCTCCTGGGGCCCTTGGAAGACCGAAAGGATTAATAATCATTTGCAAGTGAGTCGGGAATTTAAACAGAACACAGCTGGATAGGCTGATCCTGTTCCATGGTGTCTGCGGCCTCCCCTGCTAAGGCAATAAGAGCTTGGGTGGGAACAGTTCATCGAGGGAATCATTTGGAAGGGTATTCATTCACAGGTTGAAAACATGGGCTGGGATGACTCCAAGGCAGAGCTCAGGCAAGATTTTCAACTAGGGCTTCTCTATGCCTCTTACTCCAACATCTCAGAGAGTAGGTTTAGTACTGGGAATAGATTTGTTCTAAGAGTGGACAGTAACAAAAGAAAGAAGGAGCCTCTGTGTGTGTGTGTGTGTGTGTGTGTGTGTGTGTGTGTATAATCCTGGCATAGGAGCATAGAAGGCACAGGCAAGAGAAGCTTGAGTTCAAGTCCAGCCTGGGATACACATCTAATTCAAGGCTAGGATCATATTGGAATCCTAACAGGGCAGAAGATGTAGTTCAGTGGTAAAACACATGCCTAGTTTTTTTTTTTTTTTTAACAGCCCTGGGTACAATGGTCATTACTGAAAAAAAAAATGAAAGAAAAACAAGTGTTTTCTTGTAAATCCCCCAGCCTAAGATATTTTGTTATAGCAATGGAATGTCAACTTAAAAAAACTTTAAATGACCTACAAGAAAATTATATCTATCATTTCCCCCACATTCTGTACTGAGTGAAGCATGACAAAATGATTGTCTTTAGCTTAAAGAACATTGCATATGGGAATAAAATTTGGAGGTGATTTGGTTTTTGTGTCTTAAAAAGGTTATTGTAACTAGAACTTTGTAAATGAAATTTGATTTTCATTCCCCTTATTACTAAGTACAAAATTAGAAGATTTTTTAAAAAAATGTATGTCTTTACTTTTATTTGAAATGTGGGAATTAGACACAGAAACTCTCAATTGCACTCCCCATTAGCAAATAAAGTGTTGTCTTGAAACACTAAAATTGGTATAGATAATATCAAATGAGTGAGGAGATTTGAAGTTCCTCTGCATAAACAACTGTAATGTATTTGTGTTTCTTAGAACCAAACTTTATTAGGAAATGTTTACTAAGGTAAATAATAGATATGGTCAGTATTGGACAATAATGTAAATGCCTGAGTGGTGAAGCTGTCCTTGTCCACCTTACATACCATAGAAATTCAAATATCTCCCTCTTAGTTTCAGAATATTATTAATATCAAGACTGCATGGAGCTTCTCATATAATGAATACATAAGAGAAAATACAAAACAAGAATCTTGTAAGCATTGGGTGTGATAATTAAATTACATTTTTGTCTTAATCATTACTTGTTAAAGAACTGCAGAGTGTAAAGCCTTTGAAATTGCCCCTCAGAGAATATTCAGTCACATTTTAGGTCAGAGCTGAATTGTTATCTGTTCATTTGTATTTCACAAAAATAATTACATCTGGGTTTACCATAATTTTCTGAATGAAACTGTTAATCATAACAGTAAGACTAATCCAGAGAAGGCATCTTTCTTCTTTTCATAGGAAGATCAGTGCAATGAGAGGAAACAAGCAACATGCTCATTTGGATTTGGGTTGAAATTTCAGCTCTCCCTCGGCATCCTCTTCACAGCACCAGGACTCCATTATCTTAACTGCAGAGAGGGAGTATTAATCTGCAAAGCACAGAGTTGCTGAGGATGGAGCAAAATGAAACTCATAGGGCACAGTGCTCTGCAGACAGTTGGCATTTGGTTAGCATTGATAATTACTTTTCAATCCTTCCTAGCTCCATCTCAGTCTTTGCTTTTTACCTCTAGGCTTCTGAAGACAATTTCTTTTCTTTCTTTCTTTTTTTTTTTCCATAGCAGCATTATTTTTTTATTATTATTTTTTATTTTACATGTCCATCCCAGTTCCCTCTCCCTCCCTCTTACCCTCTCTTCTCCCTCACATGCACCCTGACCACCCTCCCCTCCCATCCCCCCACCCCAATTCCACATGTAGGTCAATGCCATCCAGGTAGGGTCATGTAAATCTGTCAAGTCATTTGAAGTAGGGACTAGGACTTCTCTCCTGTCTCTAGGTTAAGGGAGTATCCCTCCATGGGGGATGTGTTAGCAAGGTCCTTTTGTGCACCAGGGATACATCCTGGTTCCACTGTCTGAGGTCCCTTAGACTGCTCAGTCCTTCTGGCTGAGACCCATATTCAGGGGGTCTGAATCAGTCTCATGCTGGATTTCCAGCTATCAGTCTGGGGGCCTGTTAGCTCCTCCTTGTTCAGGTCAGCTGTCTCTATGTGTTTCTGCAACCTGGTCTTGTCCTCTCCCTCTGCATCTGGATTCTAGTTCGACTCAGTGTTTAGGTATGGGTGTTTGCTTCTGTTTCCAACAGGTACTAGATGAGGGCTCCATGATGGTGGATAAATGCCTGGGAAGGGCATTTATAGCCTTTCCACGGTTGCTTGTCAGTTGGGGGCAGTCTTGTAGGTCTCTAGACCTTTCTTTACGTTCAGTTTTCTCTTCAAACCAATAATGGCTCCTTCTTTTATGTTCATTCTCTCTCTCTCTCTCTCTCTCTCTCTCTCTCTCTCTCTCTCTCTCTCTCTCTCTCTCTGTCTTCTATTCCTACCCTGACACAATCTTTCTAATTGCATGTGCTTTCCTCTCCTCCCCTTCTCTTTCTCCTACTTCTCTCTCCATTCACTGCCCCCCGCCACTTCCCCTGTGCTCTGGGGGACTTGTCCCCTCCCCCTCTTCTGTGAGGGACTTTATATGAATCTCTTAGAATACACCTTGTATACTAGTTCCTCTGGTAGTGTGAATTATAGGCTGGTGATCCTTTGCTCTAGGTCTAAAATCCATATGAGGGAGTACATACCATGTTCCTCTTTTTGTGACTGGGTTACCTCATTCAGGATGGTTTCTTCAAGTGTCATCCACTTGCCTGTGAATCTCAAGATTCCATTATCTGAAGACAATTTCTAAAGTTATCAGTGACCCTTATCCCAGAGAACTCTTGAGATCATGGTTTGCAGAGTGAACACAGGTATGACAAGTCTCTTGCTCTTTAGAAATGCCAAGGTTTATATGCCCCAGGCACTTGTTGCTTTTGGGGATATTTCTTCCATTAGGGTATCCCAATGCCTTGTTTAATCTTTCAGTTGCTTTCTCAGGTCCATCTGGCTTACTTGTCCACAATCAAATGTTTCTTGTTTATTTAATTTTGAGAGGAAGTTGTAGAACACAGAATTATAGCCTGTCCTTGGATTGCCATGGATTATCCCCAAAGAGCTCAGTATCATTTAATAAAAACATCTTATGGCAAGTTACAGGTGTAGTTCCATGGATAGAGCACTTGCCCAGCATACACTACACCTTGGGTTCAATCCCTAGTACAGCATAAAACACATGTGGTTGTAAATCTCTCCAATACCAGTGCTTGGAAGCACAAGATCTGGAGGAGGGGCCCATGAAATCTCACCACTAACTAGGGAGCTATTGGCAATGGTGTCTGAAGTGGGGTGGAGAGTAATTTTTTTTAAAGGAACAGACATGGCCCCTGAGAAGCTACATGTACTCTGGTAGGTTGTTGATTCTATGTCCAAATACGTGGATGTTCTAAATAGACACTTAGTGTGGTTTTACTGTTTGTTTTTTGCATATGGTCTTTTTTAAAAAATTAATTTTTATTCAAACTAAAAACAATCTTATTTTATATACCAATCCCAGTTCCCTCTCCTTCCCATCTTCCTATTCCCCACCCCCAATCCACTCCTCAGGGAGGGTGAGGCCTCCCATAGGGAATCATCCAAGTCTGTTACATCATTTGGGACAGGACCAAGGCAGTCCCCCATGTATATAGGCTGAGAGAGTATCCTTCCATAGGGAATGGGCCCGAGAGCCCATTCCTGAAGTAGGGATAAATACTGGTTCATATGGTCAGGTACGTTCCCCTTAGGAAGCAGAGGCAGATGTATCTCTGTGAGTTTCATGGTTAGCCTAGAATACACAGAAAGTTCTAGGCAAGCCAGGTCTGTATAGTGAGGAAAGGAAAAATGTGAGCACATTAAGTTGGGTGAGATAAAAGGAAACTGGAGGTAAGGGAGCATGGGTGGGTTTAATTGAAACTCATATAAACATCTATGAAATTCAAACACTTAATCAATAGTTTTGTTTTGTTTTTTAAATAAATTCAAAGTCATCCTTGACTACATAGCAGGTTGTAGGATGGCCTGTGCTATGTGAGATGAAACCCTGTCTCAAAACAAACAAACAAACAAATACACAAAAAGGAAAGAAAGGTCTGGTAAAAATCCATGAGTAGGTTATAACACTGTGTGGGGTCTTGGTATTCTTCTCTGTGATCTCATGGCTGACTATGGAATATAACTGTCAGGCATCTCGAGTAGGTTTCCAAATGTGTAGGACTAGCCTGGGAAAGAGAGCAAAGTTCAAAATCTGCCCTCTTGTTAATGTGGATGGCTTTTGCTCCTCCATAAAGTAAGTCCCTCTGCAGAAACCAGGGGCCTTCTATACTTCTATACTGTTACAGGAACAGAAGCAAACTGAGTCTTTTTGTTTTGGTAGTGAAAGGGCACTCACAAACATCTCTGTGAGGACTGTCAGGCAAATATACTGGACTCCCATTTGGCTCAGGGACCAGCATGCAGGTGAATGAGCCCTTGTTTAATTAGCACAGGTGGCATGGAACATTCTGATCTTCGTCTCAGGTAATCTAGAGCAGTCACTCTGTAAGAGGAAGGATGCCCAGGGCAGATGATTTAAACAGGTGACAGGCTACAGTACATTGAAAGAAGTGGAGGGCTGCTGCAAACACATACTGAAGAGTCTGCCTGCCTGGTGTCTGGGCACTAGCAAAGGACATGGAATGAGGGTTCCTTTGGTTTTCTCCTCAACACAGTCCTGTGAAATGAATATTCATTTACAGAGGAACAGGACGCTTTGGAAAGCTTACTCATTTTCTCAGGGTCACTGCACAAGCAATTGGTAGATGGGCTGGAAAACCAGTTCCCTCCTCATGGCCCTGGGCTTTGGTCTGTGGGTTTCAAAGGGCTTCCTCCGTTCAGCATTTGACTCCCACTGGCTGCTTCCCCCATGCCTCTCAGTCAGGCCTTCCAATTCCACTTCAGTCTGTAGATGAGAGAGCATTTATTTTTTTTTTTTTTGGCTATCATTCAAAGTGGCAGAATCACCCCTAAAAATAGGTTTTAATGTCTGTGGAGAAATTGTAAGATCTGGTTCCCCACTCAGTAGATAAAGTGCAACCTGGGGGCTTATTTCTGAAGAATTTCTCTTCTCATCTCCCATACTGTCCTGTCGCACACACACACACACACACACACACAAACACAAACACCACACACACACACACACACACACAGAGAGAGAGAGAGAGAGAGAGAGAGAGAGAGACCTGTTCACTGTCTCATATGTTCACATGGCTTAAATACAGAAAAAGCTATTTTTTAATATTTAATTTCAAGAGGTGGGAGGAAGAGAGGGAGAGAGATTGGCTGGTGATTAAAATGACTTCAAATCTACAAATGCACCTGAGACAGAAGGACCGGCTAAATTTCCTCACTGACATTTCCATAAACCATAGCTCCTAATATAGATCTCCCTGCCTGGTGTTAAGCAGAAACAGATGTCTTTTGTTAGTCACAATTTACATTCGGGGGAGGGTGCTTGTATTAAAACTTAGTCTCTTAAAAAAATTGGTATTGTCTTGTGATGATAGAAATAAATTTCTATTAAAATCCCCAGTCCCGCCCACACAAGCATCGTCCCCATTGTTTACAGCCCTGGGAGAAGATAGCATAGGAGGGAAATAGTTTCTCTTTTTTAGCCATCTCTGCAAGTTCTGACAGCATGTGAGCAACACCACTGGTGGCACCACCTTCTTGTGTCGGTACTAACAGATGAGGAAGCCCCCCAGTAGATGCTGTGCAAATTGCTTCAGTTTTTAATTTGATTTCTTTTTATGTATGCATTCATGGGTATATATATATATTTTGTATCCACATCCTATGCTTGTAAGTGCCTATGTGGGCCAGAAAAGGCCATCAAATCCCCCTGGAACTGGAGTTACAGGTTTTTGGGAGCCACCTAGGAAGGGTGCTTGAACAGAACCGGGAGCCTCTGCAAGTGCAGTAAGTGGCCTTAACCCTTGAAACACGTCTTCAGCCCTGATGAGTCAGGTTTTAGGGAAACCTTTCATAGGCAAGGCACTATCATCTTAGGCTTCTGATGTAGTCCATGTTGGAAGATTTGAGTGTAACTGTCAGTCAGAACGGGCCTTTGATTTTTCATCCCATTGCTGTCTGAAATGCAAAGTTCATTTTCTTTCAAACCAAGCTGAGCTATTACCTGCTCTTCCCACAAGCCTGCTATAAACATCCAACCTGATTAATTCCTAATGAGGTTTAAGAGTAATGCACTCCAGCTCCATAGCCCAATTCCTTGGGAGTATTAGTACACTCTTCTGTATGCTAAACCCTGCCTGATAGGCAGTAAGGAAAAACCACACCGGGGACCTTAAGCAACTCCGTTGACACTGCCATGCCCCAGTCTCCTCTCTTCTAAACACCAGAGCAGTTACTCCTGACTGCCCTGCCAGTGAGGTAAAAATGTTCATAGACTTCTGTAACAGCTTTGGAGTGCAAAAGACCTTGATCCATTTGGGGTAGAACAATACGTTAATTTAATTTCCTGTTGGTAGCTGAATTTAATCACTGTATGGCATGTGCTAGTTGTGAAATGCCAGCAGATGGGATGGAACAGAATGTGAAACTAGTGTCATGTTATGTTTCAGGCATCACTAGAGGGAGCCAGAGGAAGCTGCAAATGTTTCTCAGCATTAAGTCCCTGGGCACGAAGGATGTTTGTTGTGATGGGTAACACATCAGTGCTAAATGTCTTAGGCTAAATTGTCACTTGGATCTAAAGATGTATAGACTCTAGCCACACATTCCAAGAATCTGATGATCTAATAGAAGTAAACAGCATGGTTTAGACACTCATTACATGCCCATGGTGGACAGTGAAGTTCAGCAAACTATCAATGCACTGAAGCAGCTTCTGGGGAGAGCTCAGACAACTTCTGCTATGAATGCCTCCAAGGATAACAGCCTCTGCTTTGAGGTGACTTGTGTGCTTGACTCATGTGCATGACATGGACCTGGAAGGATGAGGATGACTTAGGATGATTGGAAGAGAAGCATCCAGGATGAAAGTTGTTCTTGTGTTCATTTCCAACATTGAAGGCCCATCTAATCACAGCACTTCTTTCTTTCTAAGTCTGACAAAGCTTTCCAGTTGTTTACTGGGTTACAACACATGTCAGAGCTTGGCATAGCAGGCTTGGGTCTCCCTACATAAAAACAAAAACTGGAAAGTTGCAGTATGGATTGACCACAGGAGCTACAAGTCACACAAAGTTTGGATCTTAGGTACAGTGGAGGGGTATTGATGGTTCTATATCAGTTGAGTGGTGTGCCTTATCATCAGGATGAAAGCAACACATGTACAAGATGAATCAATTAATCTAATTTGTACAAGTCACTGCTTTAAACAACAGCAAAAGAAAGTGTTCCAGTCAATACTACCAGCTTGTCTTGATTGACATCATTAACATTATGTATTAAGTTTCTTCAAATCAGAGTAAACATATGGAAATGACATTACTGTAAGTCTTTCAACTGCCTCATCTTTGTTCTCTTAAGGGACTGAGGGTGTGGGAATGGCTTAGCCAATAGTAGAAATTACTTACTCTTTTAGACTTATTCAAGTTGGAACATTCCAGGCATGAACAGCAAGCAGTCACAAATTTCTAAGCAGCGAGATCTTGAGAAACAATATGAATGAAATTTAAAGGGAAGATTTAGTCAGTCCTTTCTTTCTTTTCTTTTTTTTTGGGGGGGGAAGGGGAAGTCACCTAAGCTAAGCGTGCCAGCTGCCTCTTGGAGAGGGTGTCATTTCTAATCAGCTTTCTCGGTCTCTGTGGGAGAGGAGAAGCTCACTACAGTGCTCGCCTCTGGAAAGCACCAGGCAATTGGAATAAAGATTCCAACCTAGGGTTAACCTTCTTGTGGAAAACCTGTTACCATTTCCTGGGTTCTGAGGTTGCTGGAAGTATGTCTTATATCCCATGGCCTAGGGTGTCTGAAGTGACTTTGGCAGCCTCATTTGTGAAGGAGTCTTGGTTTAAACAATCGTCAATATTAAAATATGCTTTACCATGCAGTAGGCTACATGTTTTCCTGTCTGCACTTTCCTGACTTTGGGGTTTTAGAACAGTCTGTGCAAGTCACAGAGGAGCCAAGGAAGCAGAAGTGTGGCTCCCAGTGAGACAGATGGCTCACAGGAGCCATATAAGAAAATAATTAATACCTGCTATAAGTTGTGTGTAATTTTCCCCATCAAATTCCATGCTAGGACATGTACCCTAGAGTAATGAATAATCCTCAGGAGGTCGGGCCTTGAAGTGGGGTGATAGACAGCACTCTCAGTTGGTTGGTTTGAGGCTGTATTAAAGAAGTTCTAGGTCATTTGAGACAAGGTTAATACTTGTCAAAGTAGGTTGCCATAAGTGTGTCTGGCATCTAGAAACCCTCCATGCACATATTTTTCTCTTTTATTTCTGTATCCTTGATGAACCGCCCAGAAGGTCTTAATCAAATGCTATAATTACTCTGTTTAGCCTTTCCAGAAATCAGATTTATAAACCAAATTAGCATTTTTTTCTTTATACAGTACCCAACACCAGGTATTTGTTATAGCAACACAAAACCCAAACCTTGTCCAAAGGACTAAATGAGAATATGATGGGAAATTGTCCAACAGAAGCCAAAGTAGTGATGAAAACATGAGGCTAAAAGATGCACAAAGAAAGTATCTTAGACAAGGAATGATTGGAGAAAATATTTAGGACAGAAACAGGGTGGAACATAGCACTATTTCCATTCTGTGAAATAGCAAACATACTAAGAAAAGAACTGGGAGAAAAAAAAGAGAGAGAGAGAGACATGATCGCTAAACAGCTGAGCTGAAAAAATGGGATGTAGCATTCAAAGCCAGATTATATTCATAGTTATTCAATGAAACAGGAATCATTCACAGCATATAATACAGGGAGTGGGGCTGAGTCAGAGTCATAACTTAGAAAAAGTCATTAATCGTAGAAGTAATTGAGCAAGTGAGTGAATAATGGGAAAGCCCAGCAAGCAAGCAGAATAGCAATTGTCTAGTGTTCAGAGATAGATGAGAAACACAGATTTTATTTGTGGAAGCCACTGGGATTTTGATGCATCAAGGATAGCTCAATGTTGAGCCCAGAAATTATAGAATCAACAGTATCAGAGATAGGAATGCTGGGGTAAAGAGCTATCTGTTCCTTAGACTATGGAATTTCTGGATTTCAGGACTGCATCATCAAAGGCAGAGATTTCTGCACTGGGGTGGAAATACAGATTTAGCATCAATAAAGGAATCCAGGCGAAGATTACTTCTGTCTGGCTACTGTATGCATTGCCCAGTGTAAACACTGGATCTACAAGAGAAATTATGTGAAAACAATGCCAGTGCTTCTTTCTGATAAGGTATCTTAACAACTTGCAAATAGAACCTGAATCGTCTGGTTTGACTTTACTGGTTTATGTCATTTTATTAAGGATTTCAGCCCATGGATAACTTCAGCAGTTTGATTTTCTATCCATTCCACAATCACAATACCAACCACTGTAACTGGTATGGAAATAGATCCACCATCTCTCCAGTCATGGATCCTGATGATGCCATTCAAATCATGATGAAGCCTAAGCTGACCTGGCCATTGCTGTAGACACATCCATTTAAACACCTTTTTTTTTTTTGATAGTGTTTAAAAAAGCATTCATATTTAATTTCACTGAAAATATTCATTTGGAAATATATTCTAGACAAATAAATGCATACAGAGAATTTTAAAAATCTTCACAATGAGAAAAAACTGAGGAGAATGTAGAACATGCATTTGGTTCATTAGTACAAATAACAGGTAAGTTATACATATTAATATAATGGACTACCAGTAATAGTCATTATCAATGAGACAATAGACATATATTCTTTGATAAGGCAGTCTAATATGTCTGTGGCAAATAAAAAAGTAACTTAGGTTCCATAGAGACTAGATAGCCCAACAGTTTAGTGCACTTGCTGCTCTTGTAGATCTGGATTCAGTTCTCAGCACCCAAAGGAATGGGTAAGCTCATACACAGCTGCAACTCCAGTCAGTGGGATCCCACATCCATTTCCTTGCTCCTTAGGCACCTGTCCCCATCTGATGCACATACATACACTTAGGCACACATATATACATAAAATAAAAACAAATCTTTTTAAAGTAGCAAATTATGTATGTGTAGCCTAATAAAATACACATATTGCATGTCAATAAAAATCCACATTAGAATATTCAAATCCCATTACATAGATTATAGGTGTAGGAATAGATTCACAAGTTTGTATGTTAGCAAAGCAGCTACATATAGGAATTTGTAAATTCATCAGCTATTGGAGACAATTAGCTTTGGAATTGGAGGAGTTTGTTCTTGAAAGAAGCCATAATTTTGAAATATCTAATCTAGGTGACTGTGCTACAGAGGATTGATACATGAGAGGTGTGGGTCAGAATGTACATGAGGAGTGGCTTTGTACAAGGCCAGACTGTTCCAGGGCTGGTAGAGCAGGCCATGCCTTCATGCTGCAGAAGACAGTAAGCCAGCCTGGACAGACAGATGCACGCCCAGAGAAGAGGGTACATTAGGGGGGACACCTTAGCATGTCTTGAGACCCCTAGTTTCTTCCATTTCCACTTTGTCAGTAACCCTAGCTATGTTTCCTGAGATGGCCAAGTTTGACAGCTGTCTACCAGCTGACAAAGGTTTTCATTAGTGAAAGGAATGATACACTATTGAAATAGATACTGAACAATTTCACATGACTTAGAAAACACTGGGAGAATATTCCAGCTAAAAACCTGAGCGTTTCTATTAATCTGGTTGTGATTCACAGCAAGTGCTTAAAGGGGAGTTTCTGCATGACTAATTCTCTATTCTCTGAAGGCAATGTCTTCAGCGGAAAAGTGTTCCAAGCATTGAAATTCCAATGATGGACACTGACCCCAGGTCATCTTAAAAATGTGCTTTCTGACTTGAGGGTGGGGAGGCAGTATTCCTTCTCAGTTCTAGAGTTTTCCTGTGTTTTATCTAGCTCAGGGGGTTTTAGAGCTTCATCTTTATTGAAAACATATGTCAGAAGAAAACACAACAAATAGATGCCTGAGCCAGAACGCTTTAACCTAAGGATGGGATGAGCTGCTCAGCTGTTTCTGTTGATTGTAAAACATCATGCCTACCCAATCTTCTTCACTTAGTCCTGCCTACTCCAAAGGAATATTAAATGGCTATTTGGACATTGTGCGAGGGCAGGCAGGAGATAGAGGACAGTGAAGCAGAGAGTTCTGCTCAAGTCTTCCCTGGGTAGCCAGGAACCATGAGTATCCTGGGAGGAGAAAGATAGGCATGTCTGTGGGTGTGTTCAGTTTCCACATCAAAGTTTCCAGGGTTACACCTGCTGAGGAACCATCCAGTTTGTAAGAGAGAAAATAGTTTAAGCCAGTTGCAATAGGGAAGGAATTTGCCTCATTTAGCTAAAATAATGCTATAGATGAAGTCAGTTTCAGAGTTTTTCCCCCTAAATTGAGAGTTCCGTTCTTTATTCATCTCTTAACTCTTCTCACCTGTGTCAGCTGTCTTCCTCCATCACACCTCTTTGGAGTATCTGACTGAGTCACTCTGAGATTTGTTTGCTTCAGGCTTTAATCCTGAAGGAGCTTCTCTGTCCATTATTAAACCATCTCGTTTCTGCAAGAGGAAACTTTGTACAGTCAAAACATTGCAACTAAAAGCACACAGTTGTCTTGGATGGGAGCCGAGGTATTTGAGGCAGGAACAGCCAGACCTGTAGGGCAGGATGGTGTACAGGACAAAGCATGCATGTCATAAGTTCATGAAGACAGTCATGCTGTCCAATGCAAACTTGGGTTAAGTAGAATGAACTGGAATTCATTACCTGTTTCGTTTTTAGTTCATTTTTGGTTGTCACATAATCAGAAACCTTTTACTGTTGCAAAAATTTTTGTGACCTCAACATTCAGTCACATGAGCCCACACAAATGTCGTCCCATGATTTAAGAAGCTGAGAGATGAAGGGCTTTATCCAGGTTACCTTATTCGGAATTAGTTTAACCAAGAACATGTAGTTTCCATGTTTCATTAGACTTCTTATAGACGGGAGTGCTCCAGGTTAATTCATGTCAGAACTTAGTCCCCAACTTGTCACTGTTGGAAGACAATGGAGTCTTTGAGAAATTGTGACCAGAAGGGAGTCTGTAGATCACTGATAAAATATCTTTAAAGAGTATTGTGGAAACCTGGCCTCATTCTCCCCATGGCTTCCTACAGATAAGGTGAGGTGCATTTTCTTGGCTGTGGTATCTAAATATGTCCTGACTCACCATGGTACCAAACACAAGGAAGCCAATTCACCATGAACTGTCACTTCCAAACTGAGTCAAAACAACCTTCTTCTGTTTATGGAATGACTTTATTGGGTTATTTATTATAGTCATTGAAGGTTAAGAGACATAGAATTAACTGAAGGTGGTGTTTGAATACATACTTGCCTGACAAATATTTTAAAATTAGAGAAAGTTTTCAATCTTTAACTTCTATGATGTTGCTCTTCTTATAGGTTGCCAAAAGTGGAAAAACAATAGAGCTCTTGGCTCTTCTTTGCCTAAAACCAATACAAAATTTGACAAAAAGCAGATGGAGAATTCAGGTAAATAACATTCCCAAATAAGGGAAGATTTGCTTGCTAGACATGTGTTTCTGGAGTCACCAGAGCTGGTAGCAACCGAGCCCTGTAAGAACTGAGCATGGAGTGCAATGCTGACATTTTCAGGTCCTGTGCTGTCATTCAGAAGAGCAAATGCTGGTCAGGACCTTACTGGTCAGGGCCTCACAGATGTCCCTTGCATGTCTTAGGTGTCAGATCAGTGATGCCTGGGCTTGGTTCCTTCCCTCAAAGTGCACACATATAGAAAACACTCCCTCTTGTCACCTCAACCATGTATAGCATTTGCAAATTTATAAGCTACACATGCTAGTAACACATAATTCTTACTCTATTAAGTAATCCACTATCCAACTACTGTCTTAAACAGGTGCAATGAAACTACAACAAAACAGAACCCTGCATCTTCCTGCCTTCTCCTTGGATGCCCCACTCCTAAACCTTTGTTGTGCTAAGATCACCAAGTACATAGAGACCCTGTATTTGATGGCTTAAGGGAGCTATTGGCTGTCCCATCTGGGGGGGGGTAAAGTTACTTGTGGTTTTCAGTTTTACACCTACAATCTCATTCCAAAGTCTCCCATCTGCATCCTATAACTTTCAGTGCTAAGATATTGTATGGATTCTATCTCTACTGACATAATCATTTAGTGACCATCTTTCTGGGGGAAATTAAAGTATAGATAGAACCAGTGAGATGGCTTGGCAGGTAAAAGCACCTGCTGTTATTTCCCCTGGTAAATGAGATAACCTGTTTCCAATAGTGAGGAACATTTCCCTTAACATTGTATAAAATTCACAATTAACTACAAATTGGTGTATCTTATATTTACTTTGAATTAAAAACATTTTCTTCATATCCACTTTCTTAAGTGCAGGTCACAAACAAAATTATAAACCAAGCCTGTACTTTTGATATTTGATAATTCTCACTGTATAAGCACCGAGGTTGGCTGTAGGCCACTGATTTGATGTCATTGGTGGTTGGCTGTAGGCCACTGGTGTGATATCACTTAAGATAAGGTTGGATAAGGAAGACTGGCAATGCAGCTCACAATGTTATCATACTTCTGTCACACAGCTCAAACAATACAAATAGTTGGGAATGCATAAATAAGAGTAAAATGAATGGGATTAGAAATATAGCCTATTGTTAGAGGGCTTACTTAGTATGCACAGCAAGATCCTGGCTTCACACTTCAGCACAGCATAAAACTGGGCATGCTGGCATATACTTGTAATCCTAGCCCTTTGGAGATAGAGGTAGGAGGACCAGAACTTCAGTGATAAAGGCAGGAGCACCAGAACAGAACATCAATGTCATCCTCGGATACATAGTGAGTTCCAGACAATCCTGGGCTATATGGATTCCTGCCACAAAGAAAAAGAGGAACACACACACACACACTCACAGAGGTGGGGAGGGAGGGAGAGGAAGAAATCAGGGAGCGATGTAGTCAGAGGAGGTAGTCATTAGGAGGGGGTGAATTTTGAGTATTTATTACTTTCAAGAATATTTCCTCATTACGTTTAAGTGTTTTTCTTTTTAATGACGGCTGTGTTTAACAGCCAGCTCAGAAAAATTTGGCCTTCTGCAGTTAAAAGCCCAGCACACCACTGATAACTTTCTTTGTCCGTTGGTACTCTTGGAGTTTGGGGCTCATTTCTTAATTTTTAAATTTCCTTTCTATTCATAGAGTTCAGTTTTAAGCATGATTTATCTTGGGCATCTCTTTAATTCCTCCAACAATAATTAAACATGATGAATGTTTGTGGTTTACAAACTGTTCTTTGGTACAACCTGAGCAAAAATGAATCCTGCAGTTTTCATATTATTGGTGACAAATACAGTGGTGAGAGGAGCCCGAGCATGGCAGCAGCAGAGTCCCCGACCACTGTTGGCTCCCTTGTCTTATCTTGCAAACATTCTCTAAAGGCAGAATCCCATGCCACTGTCCCCCTCTCCTACAGCGTAGGACCCAGTAGAGTGCTTGTCTATGATTAGTATTTAGCCCATGCTGTTTGGAGATGCCAAGAGGGGCAATTTCCAGTCTTCCCCATTGGAACTCTCCAGTTAGTTTTGACTGCCTCTGGTAGAGCCTTCTCACTTACACAGATGTGTTTTAGGAATCATTTGCTTTTCAGCCTCTGCCTGCCAGGTTTTAGTTGCAGAAGGTACAGGGGACTATTCCAGCCCTCCTGTTTATGATTCCCACTCTGCTGATTTTGGCCTGCCTGTATGGAATCCACACCCAGCTGGAAAGTCGATTGGATGGAGCAGGCCTCTCCCGTCCTGTCAACTTTGACCTCAAAGAGTGTGTCCTGGCACCAGGAATTAATTTCCATTTTAGAACTCCAATTTGAGACATTGTGCCATTTCTGTTGGATAATTTACAGAGCTTATATGCTCAGATAGGTATTTCAGTGGGATACCTTGTAGTCCTGGAAACACACATTAAGCAGGAATGTAATGTGCTTACAGGTAGTGAACTCTGTTTTCTCTGATTCATGCCAAAGAGTGGTGAGCCCTTCAGAGGTGACATTGAAATGCCCCTGACAGACAGCATAAGCATGGGCTGTCAGTTAACTGATAGCATCTGGATACAGCCTGCCTATTTGGAGAGAATCTGTTTTGCTGTTTAAATGCCATTCACCTACCTTGAAAAACATCTAAACGGTAATATTTAAGAAGATTATTTCTGAACCTAAGTTCTTGGCCTAGTGACTAGGTCTTGGCGAGACAGATTAGGAAATAATGGTAACCAGAGTCAGGGACATGTGTGGAAGTTGACAGAGGACCTGGTGTAGGCATTGACATGATGATCTACATAAAATATCAGGCTTGATAAGCCAAAAAAAAAAAAAACATACAACTTTTCTCACAAACTGAATGTAAATGTTAAACTGGTATTTTCTTATAATGCTAGAACCTAAAACTAGTAAAACTTTCCAAAGAGCAGTCAAATGACAGCTAATATGTTTCACAACAACTACAAACATTGTTTTAAGTAAAAATACAAATACTTCTACATAAAACCAAAAATATTTAAACTAGGCTACAGATATTAACATGCAAGAATGTTCTGGATATTAGAGTATGGACTCTACAAAATTCTGGACTTCATTTACAATGGACTGTGAAAATACCGGAATAAATTTCTTAAGAACAAGACAACAGTAATTTATAAAAATGTGGAGCCTTGCCTTTTGTATGTGGAAAAGATGTTCCAATATAAAAGCATTGGCATTAATGTGGAGACAACACTGAGTGTCATTGAAATATCAGGGTCACAGAGCTGATGCACAATTCCTACCCAACAGCTTCAACCAAGTACTTCAATAGAAGAGCTCCAGGGATCACACTGGCTTGGGCACTGCATGCTTTGCCAAGGAGGTAGTGTGTTTGTAGCTTACTTCCTGCCTTGGGAAGACACAGGCCCAACTGAGCCATGGAGAGCAGCACTGGTGCAGACAACAGAAGATGCAGGCTTCCTGCACCTTGGGACTTGGCAGTGTACCAAGCATTCCTTGATTGAAGACAGAATGCTTTGTGTTCTGGTTCCGTGAACAGATAGATACTCTTGGTCTTTCACAGAGGTCACTCTGCTCTACCTCACCAACAACCTACAGGCGAGACTGAGGAAGTGAAGCATTTTGACCCACTCTCCCAAACTCAGAAGTTCTGCACTGAATAAATGCTTCCTCTGTGGCTTTTAAACTGTATGTATTCTGTTACATCTTGTAAACCCCTAAAACTCTTCCTGGAAACAAAGTGATATAGAACAGAGGAACACACTCAGACTTTCTAGAATTATGGCCACTAAAAGGGCAAACACAGAGACTTAACTACAGAAATGAAACAAAAAGAACATGGCCTTACTCAGATGAAACTTCACAGCAAGATAGATCAGAAAGGAAGGCAGGTGAGGAAAGGAAGGTCAGCCCCCCAAGAACGTGCTGCTGATGGATCCAATTTTGGCATGGCTGTGAGAACTATAGAAAAACAAGGCCTGGGATTGATAGAACATTACACATGCTCATCAACCCAACAGAAGTTCTGCCTCTCAATTCTCTTTATAATTAATGCCCTAATTGTGGGGCTAAAAGTACTTTTTATGTTACCAAGGACACAGTTCTACCCTCTTGTCTTGCTACATTTCTGACTGAAAGCAATTTAGAGGAAGAAAGGGTTTATTTGGCTGACACTTACAGGTCATTAAAGAACTCAAGGCTGGTACCAGGTGACTGCTTGTAATTTCACAAAGCATTACCTTGGACAAGGGAACTCACTCTCAGCCTATGAAGTATAGCAGAAACCATGGAGGAATACTGCATACTAGTTTGCTCTCTGGCTCACTCACAGATTTCTCACACAAGCCAGAATCTCCTGCCCAGCCCACAGTGGGCTGTCCCTTCTATATCAATTGACAATCAAGAATTCCAGGTTGATCTGACTTGGGCAGATCCTCAGTTCAAATACCTTTCTCATAGGACTTTAGGCTGTGACAAGTTGATAGTTAAAGCTAAGTAGGACACCTGCATAACCATTGCTTGATTCCCCTAAAATTTCTTTTCATGTGTACTTCATTCTACACTGATGTCAAATAATGTCCTTTGCACCATTTAGATACAACCAACCAGAAACCACTACCACCAATCATTAAGATGCTTGGCTTTGGAAGAAAATTAAGAGAAGGCTTCAAGAAGTGATGAGGAACTGTGTATTTTAGATAAGCCTTTACTAGCCAATTAGTAGATAGGACATCAAGTAATCTTCCACATGTGCCCACATATATTTTAAACAAACAAACAAACAACAAACACATAAATAAAATATTGAAAGATAGAAGAATTGTTATAATCTGATTTATCTCCATTGGATCCTCTAGCTTACCATAATGCATGGCTGCTGTGTTTTTGTCATTGTCTCTGAAAAGTATTATAAATAGGATGATTTGCAAGGCTGGTTTTATAGGCTTTTATTTATCCTCTAATGTTTTCTAGAGTTATCCCATTTCTCATTCTCAAAATTCGAGATGAAAAGACCTACACTCACTCACTTCCTTAGCATATGCGGTAGTGATAGATCATTTAAAGAAATACAGCTTTGGGTAGGTTTCCAAGCTCTGCTCTAGGAATGGAATAATGCCCCAAGGGAATGTGTCATTCACTCAAATGATCCAATGATTACAAGAGCATGTGTTGTGTTTATGTGAAAATGCATACAGTTTTAATTCAGTCACGTTTTTAAGTGGTAAAGATTAAGTTGAATATTTAGAAGTTGTTTATAATCATTCACTGGTAATCTTGTCATTGTGGTTATGTTTTCTATCTAGCCTTCTCTGAAGATGATTCAGGATCATGCTACAGACATACCCCATGTCCAACCACTTTTGTCTTATTTTGTTTTCTTGATTATAGATATAACAATGTAGCATAATTCTTTCTGAAGCTATTAAATAATATTCTTTTAAAATATGAATTCTGGGGGCTGGAGAGATAGCCCAGCAGTTAGGTGTGCCCACTGTTTTTCTAGAGGATCAGAATCCAAAAAGCTCACTGCCTGTCTCAACTAGTTCACACCTACCTGTAATTCTAGCTCCAGGAGATCAGGCATTCTCTTCTTGTGGATGTAGGTACCCAGTTACATGTGACATATGCACACACACATACACACACACACACACACACACAAACATAAATTAATAAAATATGAATTTATGAATTTTAAGGCTGGTATTGTATTTCATGATTTAAATCCACAGCGAATAAGTAATTGTTCTTCATTCTTGCGTCCTTTACCTTTTGACCCTTACTAATAAGAATTTTTATTATTTTAGTGATAAGTAAAGCTTCTTCGACAAGTATTTTCAAAAATAATCTTTGTTTTTGATGCCCATTCTTTTAAAAATATGTCATTTTTAATTAATTGTCTATGTGCCTTTGTGCAAGCCTCTGTGTGTATGTGCACAAGTGTATGTCTCCTGTGTGTAGAGAGGGGTACTGGTGGCCATAAATGCCAGAAGAGGGTGCTGCATCCCTTGTAGTTGGAGTTTGTATGCTTGAGAGCTATCTGACATAGGTGCTAGGGACTGAACTCAGCCTTTTTTAGAGTAGCATGCACACAAAACTGTCAAGACATCTCTCCAGTTAACCCTTCTTCAAATGAAAAATACCAGGTTGAAAATGACAAATTTGGTGAAAATTCCTAATACACATGTCTAAACTACTTTCTAGAAAAGTCATTCCAACTTACACTCTCTTAGACACAGAGTTGCTTTTGCCTCGTGGATTAGCATGTTTAATCCTTAACTTCTTAGTGAATGTGGCCTGTCACTATATCTAAATTTGTACTTAAGTTGTGAGGTTGGGATTTTCATGGCTATAGTCACTATTTCTATTCCATTCTGATCAGACATGGGTTTGATCACAGCTTTATCTTTGATTTTAATGAATACCTTGAATAAGACTTGAATCTTAAGAAGGCAGCAGGTGTGAGGGCTTCCTCTACAATCTTCAAGCCCATCAGGCATTTCCTCTCCCCATATTTTGCTGCTTTGAGATACCCTCTTTCTTCCTCAAGGTGCCCCTCCCACCTGCCAAGTCTTTCACCCTTCATTCAGTTCCACATTATACAAGTGGCTGTTGAGGGTCACTAGTAAATTTACTTTAGATTGTGAGGAAGAGCAGTGCTTGTTTCTTTCTACAAGTAAACCAGCTTCTCCCCACTGCCACACACTCATGAATGAGGTACCTGGTATACTAAAGGCATGGGTATAAATCTATGCCTTGAAAGAGCTTAAGTTCAGTTTCATACTGCTTCCTGGTTGATCTTTCACTAGCTATCATTTGTTAGTAATATTCCATTACTGTTATTTCCCCCTTAAGTCCTGCAGTTTTACATGCTGTCATTATGTGTGAGTAGCCAATACATTTTTTTTAGCCTTCTCGTGATGCTTTAGGAAGTATCTAACCTCTAAGTTTTTAAAACAATTATCAAGGTGTGTGTGTGTGTGTGTGTGTGTGTGTGTGTGTGTGTGTGTGTGTGTTGGGCTAAACCCATGGGGCAGTGTGCAAATAGAGAGAAGAGGAGATCTTGCTGGTGTGAGTTTTTTTTTCTTTCTACCATGGTGGTCTCAATGCATCAAATTCAACTTTTTAGATTGGTGGCAGCCACCTTTACCCACTAACTTGTCTTACTAGCCCATCTCTGGTTTTTATTCTTTCAGATATACTTGAAAGTGATGGTATCAAATTTTCCCTTCCATTCTTCATCCATCTTTAAATGCATTGAAATTTTCATTATGTGTAATGTAAAATTTAGTTCTGAAACGTTGGCATCTATGTACCAGTCCCATGCAGAGACCCCGTATAATGAACTGCGATCTTGATGTGTGTCTCATCTGTCCTTCATGTTAGACTCAGTTCCTGCTAAGGTATCATTTTGGTGTTTTCACAGTTAGGAAAAGTGATTGTTTTTCTAGTGCATACAATTCTCAGTTCATTTTCTTTCTTTAGTCAAAAGAGAAAGTAAGCCATTTATAATAACCTTTACAGCACTCACAGCCTCCTGAGTTCTACAGTCCCATGGCAGTGGCTGAATTTTCCAGAACAAAGGAGATTCATGTTATGTTAACAGTGAAAGTTCTTTTATGAGATAAATGAGTTTCAAAGCATCTAGGTGAGGAGGATGAGGATTAATGATAATTAAGAACAAACAGCATCTTAGAAATTCCTGTGTGTATTACCATATGAAAGCCTTCAAGAAGCTCAGCGAATAAGAAACCTGGGTTTCCTGATTGACCTGTGGTTTAACATGTTTCATGTACTATTAGCCAAGCTTCACTCTGAAGAGAAGCTTTGTTTGGCATTTATTTACATGCCAAATAATGTATGTTTTATCATGTCAGAGTAATCCTCTTCTTGAGTTTTAAGATGTGCCTTTCCTAAAACCAGAACAGATGTGAGTTGGTTCAAATGTTTGTTCTCATTTGAGATCCCATTCTGACACATTACTAGAGATACGCATTCTTAAACAGATGTGGATTTTAAAGAATAAACCAGGGCTGAACTCGATTACTTTTTAAAATATTTTGCTGAATTGATAGGTTGGCATTTTAATACACTTATGTTTATGTTCATTGAAAAAAAACAACCTTTATATTACATTTTTAAGGAATTTGTCTTTGTCTTTACAAATGAATATCAAAACTCACCATTTCTGCTTTATTGAACAGTTTTGTAAACTAGGATCAGGATGTGTGCCTGTGGCTGCAAGTACATGTTCAGGAGGCTCTTTGGGGTATGGAGCCCCACTTAGCTCATTTTTCAGAGGGACATTTTGTCACGACCACCTCGACCAGCAAGGAAGACACAAGGAAGACGCTCGGACTCTTCTTTAAGCAGTTTATTCAGGAACCTTGAACAATCTTCTTCTGCTCCTCCCATCCCCAGCAAGCCCTTAAATATGCGCTCACTGCCCAATCAGCTCATGCCACCTGGAGATCCCGGATAGGCCACAGAAGGAGGAAGCACACCAGATTCATCAAGCACTTCCAAATAAGGCTTGTTTACAGCTAAGCTTGGACTACCTGGCATCCAGCCAGGCTCCACCTTGGGGCTGTGGCTTCCCACAACATTTGACCTCTCCTTATGGCAAGTTGTTCTTTACTTAAATTGAGCATTTGAGGAGATGTTCTCTTCAATCTCACCTTGGGTAATTATTAACCCAATATATATTTTTGTGGGTGTACAAAATTGTTGTGAAATATCAATTTAACTGTGTAAAGGTGTGTTGCATTTGTTTATGCTGCACTTGTTTAACTATGTAAAGATGCATTGTATTTGTTTCTGTTGCATTTGTTTAACAATGTAAAAATGTGTGTTGCTTTGTGTGCTAAGCACCCTATCTGTCTAATAAAAAGCTGATAGCCAATAGTTGGGCAGTAGAGGGATAGGTGGGGCTGGCAGGCAGAGAGGGTAAGTAGTAAGAGGACTCCAGGCTGGAGGAAGAAGAGAAAAGTGAACAAGGGAGAAAGAGAAGGAGATGCCTGGGGCCAGCCAGGAAGCTGCCAGCCAGCCAGATAGGGAAGAAACAGGAAATGCAGGACATACAGAATGAAAGCAAAAGCCTGGAGGCAAAATGTAGGTAAAGAGAACCTGGTCAAACTAAGTTTAAGAAACTAGCCAGAGAGGAGCATAAGTTAAGGCTGAGCATTTGTAATTAATAATGTGTCCCTGTCAGGATTGGGGAGCTGGTTGGTGGCCCCAAAGAAAGCCTGCTACACAGAACAACAACTATCCATACTACTATAGGTTGCTTCATGTATCTATGAATGTATCTATCTACTTTACAGTTCAGCCTGCTCTCCTTGTGCAAGAGACATAATTAAAAATTTCACCACCTGAAGACAGATTTACAATACGTGGCTTAAAGTCTTTTCTTCTTAACTCTATGTCCTAGGTCCAATGGTTTGAGATCCCCATTACAGTTTATGACAGTAGCACCATTACAGTGTGAAGTAGCAACAAGAATAGTTTTATAATTGGGGATCACCACAACATGAGCATTAAAGGGCCACAGAATTAGGAAGGTTAAGAACCACCACCACAGGATATAATTTCTAGCTTTGTCCTGTTGTAACTGACTAACATGTTTGGAGACAAGGACAGAAGAATAAGATGAGATGGCAAAACACAGAAAACCTTAGACAAGCTGTGTTCTTTCAAATCATGAGATATTAACAGGCAAGTCATGGCTCACTAGCAGGCAACTGAGTGGAGAGGAGAACAATGGCAATTTGCAACACAGCAGTGATGTCACAGAAACACATGAGGGGGTAGTTCTGGAGTGAAAGTGCCAGGGCCCTCTGCAAGGAGTGGAACTGACCTGATACAAGGCAAATAATGGGTGCACACATAGACGGTTGCATTGTTTCCCTCTACAGCCTATGGAGTCACGTGGTTACCCCTCCAACCTTCATGACATTTGGAAATATTTAACCAGAGAATCTCTCTGGGCCTGCAAACACCAAGCTCAAGTGAAGGTGGCCATTGGGATGGGAAATTGGAGCAATGAGACAGAAGATGTTTGGAGGCCTTCAGGGAAGAAAAGGATGGGGGGAGGGACTCTTGAAAATCTATCTGTTCACTCAACTGTGTCTTTATTCTGCTTCTGAGGTGCCTGCAGACGAGAAGAGGCTCTAAGATGGTATAAGAATCATCCTTTGTTGAGTGAGAAGCATATGCCAGCAAATTTACAAAGAACACATATTCAAACATGTAACAGATAGAATGGTGACACATTCCTCAGGAACATACTTCATATTCCATGAAAGCTAAAGCAAGGCAACGATATGGGACAAAGGGCAAGTGCTCAATTTCAGGACATTTTACTAAAAGAATCCTCTTACTCCTGCCTGTGTAGCAGAAGTATCTGAGATAATGGAAACGTTTGCTATGTCCATCTAGAAGCCAGTCATGTGCAGTTAGTGGGCATCTGAGCTATGCATGACTAATTTTTTAATTCCACTTAATTTTAAGCAGTTTATATTTAAATAACCATATGTGCATGGTGGGTACTCTGCTGAACAGAGTATTCTAGATGGAAATGAAGAGAGTGATCATGATGGTGAGAGGGAACAGCTTTATGAGCTGAAAGATACATCACTGTAGAAGAGACCATGCTTCAAAAAACATGTATATTTTAAAATGTGCTATGACTCTCAAGCATTGGCGCTGGATTCTCTTCATCTTGCATCTTTAACTACAGGACAGAGTAAATATTACTTTGGTGTGATCACAGAGAAGTCCTGATATATCTGGCTTTTGAGTTATCCAGTGCTGCAATTGGTTAGCACGCTGTACTTACACAACAGAAAGCAAAACTCCATTTTTACAAGGGCAGTGGCTCTGAGACAGCCATTTTGTGGAGAAGCTCATGTTAACTACATGGAGACACAGGGACCTACAGGAAATGGGAAGAGCCCTAAAATCTCAATGTCATGATGAGAATGATCATATCCACCCATAGACTAACAAAGGAAGAGGAATGCTACCAGAGAATGACAGAGAACAAGACAGAGATGGTATGGCTGTGATCAAGATGCATTCTATACATGTATGAAAGTATCACAACAAAACCCATATATTTTTACAATTAACAAGCAATAACAAAAATTTGCTTTTAATCATGTTGGGACAATTGCACCCCACAAAAATTTAAAGAGCACAGTAAATTTGGCATTTTGAAAGTGAATGAGGTAGTTTTGTTTATAATTTTTTATAATAAAGCTTATAACTGTTAAAAAAGAAAGATGGTTTCATATCTTGGCATATTAACTTCTTAATGACTTAATAAACTGAGGCATTTTTAGTTACCAGAACATGAAGAGGGGCCTCTCAGCAAGACCACTGCCACTTCCCAGACAGGTTTTACAGAAAATTTCCCATAGAGTGAGAATGCACCCAGCTAGAGCTCTGTGCTACATGTCCCGTAGGATGGGCAGTCATGCCCATGCCATGGCGTTTTCTCTACCCCCTCTTGACTCATATGAATTTCAATAAAGAAACATGAAAGAGCAGGTTCATAGATAGAAGCTGGTAACCATCTCTACCCAGAAATCCCAATCTTTTCTGTAATTGTTTCTGACCCAGATTCCATCTTGAACACCTAATTAAATTGCCATAATTTACATAATTTAAAAGTAGCTCCTTCCAGGACCTCCAGGTTAGGAGCTGAGTGGAAAGCAGTTAAAGTGAAGGATATGTAGAGCATGGCCTAGGGTCACTGTGGCATCATTCAAATGATGACTTCCAGCTGTGAGATCACAGTGCCCTTTACCATGGAACACTTTGTCCATAGCATCTCTTCAGACGGTGGGGTATCAGAATAGACTTCGCCAGGCTGACTTGGTTCAAGCAGGTGTGGAAGAAACAACAGCAGTAAGTTTCTTTCTCAGAACGCACTTGTAAACTAAGGCTGGTAATTTAGAGGGTTAGTACTCTCCGATGAATGAAATAAAGAAATGAGTTATATAACAACTCATCAAGAAGACTTAGATTACTTAGGGATCCTTAGTTATATGAGGAGGAAAACCCAACGAATCCAGTTCATATCAGTTACTGTCCCACTAAGGACAGCAATGGAGAGATCTCATAGACTGTTCTTCAAAACACAGCTCATTGGAATTCAAAATCAGAATAGACTGTGGGTGACAAACATGGCTATGGGGCTTTGATAACATTGTCTTTCTCCTTGTTCTTGGGACCCATCATATACCATCATGAGGGTATTTTTTCTCCTGAAAAATTCCTCTAATGTCTTAGTCTTAGCATTGACTGTGTCCCTTTCTTCCTCCATGTGCTGTTCAAGTGTCTTCATATTCTACAAACTTGCTAACAAGTGTGTGTGTGTGTGTGTGTGTGTGTGTGTGTGTGTGTGTGTGTTGGTGCTATATTCTAAGCTCAGAAGACTCCATTTCCTTTTCTATCATTAAATTGACTTCCATAACCCTTCAGATTCTTCTAGATAATACTTTCACGTCTAAGATGCCTCCTAAATGGAATAAGATACCTTCTATAGTCCCAATACAGTCTTGCGCTTGTCCTTCCAATAGAACTTCTCCTCTCCCCATCCCCCACCCCCTGCCCCCTCTGATGCTACCTATTTTCTCATCAGAATTTTCCAAGAAGATTTCAGAGCATGGCGAGAATGGTTAATTGCTTTAGTCTCAGAACTAGTACATAGAAATCCCTCAAAACTATTTGTTAAATAAAAGCAGTAAAATATGCACATGTATTTATTCTTAGATGATGGACACCCTTTTATTTATGGATCTCACATTCCTCAGTCATTGGGTACATCCACATGGCTTCCAAATGTCATGGTGTCATGCCAGACCTGGGATGTATAATCCACAAATATGGTGTCATTATGAGATACTGTTAGGCCTCACCTAATTTTAAAATAGGGAGTGAAACAAAGCAACTGTTTATCTTTTCTCAAGCCAAACCTGGAAAGCAGATCCTCTGCTCTCACTTGTAATCTCAAACCTCTTTAGTAGTAACCAGCAGCCTTCCTGCAATTCTGTACCCTCTCTTCCCCACCTTTGTCTTCCCTCCCCCCATCCCCAATCCCCCACAAAATGTCTAGGGTCTTTGAAAACTCCCCTCCACAAAGACATTCAGATATGCATAGTACCAGGTTAAAGTTGTTAAGCCCTCACTCAACCTTACGTTTGCTACTTCCTAGGAGAGAAAGAATGAAACCAGGACCCTCCCCTAAATTTAGAGATCCCTTAGGTCTAATGAGCCCCTCCCTTCCTATAGACTATATCTACAGTGATCCCGCAGAACCTCATCCTCCACACCGTGTACACTTCAGAGCTGGCATAGATATGTTGAAGCTAGGCAGACCTTCAGCAATGTTTAATTTTTGGCAGAATTTATGGTTTTGGCTGGCTGCCCTTGTGAAATGTGTTTAGTTTTAACTGACAGGCCTGGTCAGCAACACTGGTCATAGTTAAGCCTGGATAATTCAGGCAAGGTGAAGGAAATCACCCCCTTTCCGATTTTCTTTTTTCTCCCCTTTCCTCCTTAGGACAGGCTAATCCCAGCAGAAGATTTCTGTCTTCCTACCTGATTCTTCATGATAAACACATCCAGCTTTAGGATGAGACTCTTCATCTGCAAGCAGACCTGTTGGTCAAGAGAGGCATCTGTTGTCTAACACTAAAAAAAGTCTATGGCAGGCTCTGGGGAAAGGAGCAGCTGTATGAATCCTTAAGTCTGTAAGACAGCATGTTGCTTCTGAGAGTCAGGTGTGGGCAAAGTTCAGGAGCAATTCAAGCAGGTTCCAAAGAACCCAGGAGAGGAGACTCAGGGAATGTCTGACTGATGCGAACCTTAGATCCTAGCCCTGAACTCTCTGGAGCACAAAGAGTTTTTGTTTCACTTCTTTTCCTCCATGAAGGATTAGTGGCAAGTCATCTCCTGACTGCTTGTTTTATTCAGTTCAGTGAGAATGACTATGCTTTTTCCTCATCTCTCAACTAGGCTCTACAAACATGCCAGACTGGGAGAGTGTACAATTCCCAAATGAGAAGGGTGAGCCAACCAGTTTGAGCTCAGAAAGAACCCAGCGGCATAGGACGGTGTAGCTGTGGGGTCAGACATGCAATTTGCCCTCAGAGATGAGAGCAGCATTAAAGAAACCATGGAAGAGAAGTTCACCCACAGAGCATATAAATAGTTTCCAAGCTTAGAAAAGGCAGGGCCATCCACCTAGTTACCTAGTGACAGCCACACAAGGATGGTCATGGTGCACATCATTCCATATTCTTTTCAGGCCATTTCATGGTCTTTTAATGAAAATTAGTGGGCTGCCTATAGGATCATGACAACAGAAGTTTTATTGGCTAGGAAGCTTCACTTATGTATCTTTATGTCACTCATTACTAAAGAGTGTTTTGTTGAAATTTCTCATTTGCCCTCATTTATGGCAGTCACTCAGTGTGTGTACAATGCTTATGTGTATGTGTAGCACACATACACACATAGGATTTATTTATGAAATTATGTCTATATTAAAGCTTAAAGTTGGAAAATTTAGTTTGTTCCACACAAGTCTAATGAGACTCCATTCTGTTTTTTTCTCTTTATGTTAAGAACTTGAAAGGAATATTACTAAGGGATATTTTGAATGCAAAAATTCCCATGGCCATTAAGCAGGCCAAACTGAGCCATAACTTCAGTAGGGCTTGGCTCTGTGTTTCTGTGACAAACAAGGCAGCCTATTGAGAATGGACTCTACCTGCATTAATTATTTTTCTCCGTTCTGTTGGCTCTGGCTCAATTTTGGCCACAACACTTGCTCACATGTACTGAGCCAGTGATGTTAGTGATGGAAGGACAGCATCCCAGACTAAGGGGAGCTTGCCTCCCCCAGCACTAGGATTTAAGAGGGAAGCTGGGGAAGAATATGGAATTCAACAGGTCTTTCATAAAAGACCCATTGGTTCAGCCTGGCTTGGAAAGGGCCCTGGTGCTGGCAGGTACTTCATGCTGATTTTCCAGCAGCAGTGTGGCTCCTTTGCCTCCTTCAACAGGTCTTCAGTTGGCTCTATTAATTCATCGACTTCAGACTTTGAATTGGCACAAATGCATTGTGCAGATGGAGCAGTCACATTGACTGGCCTGGAACTAATTAAAAACTGGAATATTTTAGATCAGTAGGAGGACATGGGGCCAGACTTGTAGGGATAGTGTGAGGGAGCAGAAAGAGCAAACTGACTGAGGCTGAGCTCAAATGAAAATGATGCCTGACCTTAAGTAGCCCCAACTATTGAAGGCTCTGGAATGTCCAGGAATGTGACTGTCCTTAGAAACCTGACAGGTACTGAACCATCTCAGTGGTTTAGGAAATATTAGTCTTTATATTTTTTCTTGGTGGCACCATATTTTATAAAGATGAACAAATTTTCCAAGTGTGTTGGCTTCAGGGAAAAGTCACATGCAAGTGAATGAAGACCTGAGAAGGGTGTTTAGAGCAAGGGACAATCACTGACTGAAGGTCAGAGCTGAATTTCAAGGACGAGACTTCCATAGGACTTACCAACCTCCCTCCATGGCGGGAATAGTGCCTAATTGTTCCCTGGCTCTCTTTTGAGACAGGTTCCATGTCCCTGTGGTTCCTCTTCTTTGAAGCTTCCTGCTGGCTCTTGTGTTCTGTGATATAATATGAGATGCACGCATCCACCTTGGCTCAGATCAGTATCTTCTCTTGCTAAGGACCTAACTATTCATTTCAAGTTTTGGAAACTACAGATCTGTTTTTAGCCCTAGCAATCTTAGATCAGAGCCAGTAGTTGTAAGTTTGAAGAAATTCTGGTTATTGGGTGCTTTGCTTTTGTTTTTGTTTTTTAGTAAAATAATTTTTGGCTTATACTTCCATGTCCGGTACTGGGATAAATCATATAAGATACTGTCACAGTGACTCCCCATCATTGATGTCATTGTTCAGTAAGAACCCCTTTCATCTTGCAGTACCAAACTCTACATCTATTAACCACTCTGTAATTAATTATATTGATATATTAATCCATGTTCTTCCTTCCCAAAAGATTGACAATTACTCCTTACTCTTTATATTTATAAACTTCTTTTTTCTAGGAACTTCATACAAGTAGAATCACACAGACCTTATCCTTAGTGTCTGGCTTATTTCACTTAGCGTTATATCCTCAAGGTCCATCCATATTATAGCATGCATCAAAACTTCTTTTTAAGCTTTTGTAGCAGTATACTTGTAAGCCATGCTTTATTTATCTATTCATCCATCAATAATTTACTTCCATCTTTAGCATTTTGAGTGAAATTGTTACAAACATAAGCATACAAGTATAGCTTCCAGACTGCTATTCTGTTGTCTATTTGAGGAATCAGAGATGCAAAGACATTCGTCATGTGATAGCTAAGTGATGGAACCATGATATAGATGTAAGGGGCCCTATCTGCTCTGTTTTGTTCAGCTTGTCTACTCATCATCCTGGCAACAAACTCTCCAAATTGGACATTGATTTCTAAATGATATATTGCATTTAATTTACCAGTTGCATAAACATAGAATGATTTTCTTTTAATGCAGTAATTAATTGCTTACTATTTGTAAGTCACTGTACTGGGCACATACATATCCCAGTTCTAACCACAGGCAATCCAGTGCTTCTCCCAAGTTATTCTTCTATAGACTCAATCCTTGACAATAACCATCTATCGCTAGTACTGTCCAATATCCATCTATTATCTATTACTAATATATAGGTCCCTCACATGGTCAGTCCTACAACACACATTGGTGCTCCCATTTAACAGGCAAGGAATCTTAACTCCAAAATGAGATGCTGTAGCTTAGTCTGGCCTCAGCACCCAAGTTCTTACACTGCTTTTATGACCTGAGCAATGCTTGCTTGCTTTGGGCTGTGAGACTGGTCTTCAGTGAATCAGATACAAGCAAGATATCTCAATACAAGCTCTTATGGATTTTAAATAGGTGAATTTGGGGAAGATCTGGAATGATCCCTAAGCACGAACACCATATAACTTGTCTGTGAATGACAGAGGCGTATGGAACAGATTCATGAGTGAGATTTGACAAAGACCATATATCTTTTAATGCCCAGTAAGGTGTCATGTACACCAACATACTCTTCATATCCTAGCACCTACTTCTAACATTGGCTTTAATGGCAATCAAGTCTGGAGATCTTGTTCAGCAATTCTGTGCTCAGGGATACCTGGCTCCTTTTCAACATGTTTCCTATGTCTCACTCTCCAACTCAACTCTTCATTCTGGAAAGTCTGTGTCTCATTCCAGCTCTCTGCTGTGATTTATTTTTGGTGGGAAAGGGAAGAATTAGTCATACCTCCTCTTCTGCTGGAGTCTAATGGGTGTATTGTGAATGGTAGTAAAGATGGTAGTTTATCAGGCTGGTGACTTGTAGGGTTCATGGCATGAGCTTTCTTGCTCCTCTGAATTTTCTTTACCCCATGAGTCACTCTACAATAATAATGAAGAGGTGAGGTTCAACGTCAGACAGTAGACTTCCTTGTACTCAGCACTCAGTCTTGCAATAATTTCGTATTATGAAAGGAAAGATGATGTCATTCCCTTGGCAGTGGAAAACAAAGGAGGGTATATAGAAATGACCAGGACCACCCGAAGACCTGTCAATCAATACTATTGACAATGAAAAGGAAAGCATTCATTTTCTTGGTCATTAAGTATGACTGAGCGAAGCACTATTGACCTCAGGGTAAGGGGTTCCTTAGGATTTAATGAGTGGCTAGGACACTGATGAACCTTTAGTCAAGCTGATTATTAACTGCCTGAAAGTGGCTGACCCTAGAAACAATCCCTGCCACTACAAATACAAAGCTGAGTCTGGCTTGAACAATCTGCTTTTGTAACTCAGCCTCAAAGTTTGGTGACCTTACAGTGTTGCATACCATTCCCAGTGGATGCCATTTGGTCAAGACTCAATTCTGAGAATAAATTCTAGCAAAAAAAGCAGATGATGCTTGTGAGTTTTATAGAATAGTCCACTGTACACTTTAGATGTGCTTTGATGATTATGAGTGGAACTGATACACTATGATTATAATGGCCAGCGCTGGCTATTAGGAATATAAGCAGAGCCATGTATGCTCTTTACAACTTATTTGTAACCACACTTAGAGAAGTAGTTGGATTCCTATAATACATCTTACTGAACAGATATACAATAGAAACAAATAGTTACACAATGTTTTCATTCCAACACGCTCTCCAAACATAACCATGTTGTCCTTGGTTTATTGAGCAAAGCGTTCCCAACACCTAGTGTATTTCCTTGATGCATCTCAGTTCCCCTCAGTGACATTTCCAGTGTTCATAAGCCACAGTAGTTAATGAATACCAATTCACATAGTGCCAACTTTCAGTAATGCATTCAATGTTCAAAAGGTTTATATTCCCAAATAATGAGGGTCATTTCTCATGATTGGCAATCAAGAGTTAATGCATAGAGAGATGCTAAGCACATTCTGGTGGGAAAGTGGTGGTTGCAAGATCAAGGATCACTTAGATTCCTGATGAGGTGTAAGGAAGATAACTATCAGCAAATGATACAGATTTACAAAGGAAGTGGCAGTTCCTGGAGCAGCAAGTATAATGGAAAAATGGAGAGTCGAGAGCACAGGTTAGATGAGACAGAAGGTTAGACCATAGGAACCAAACTTTCGCAACAACAACAAAACAATTGAAAGATATGAGCTGCATATTCATAAGGGGAGGGAATGATCTTGGTTGTTGGTTTTGCTATTGTTTAGGGTGTTTGGTTTGGTTTCAACCTTATTTATCACTCAGCAAATGCTTAATATATCTTTTCTGAGTGAGAGAATTTGCACAATGCTTCCTTGCTGTTGAGTTTGCCATAAGAACCAAAGAAGTTCAACCAATCACAAATGAATTTTTCTGTTAAGCAAGAGGGGTTACTCTGACCCAGGAAGAGAGGGATAGTTGTCATGTTCATGGTGGCAGATAGGGAGGGAAAGAGACACACACAAAAGGAGAATAGAGGCGAATAAGATGGGTAAGTGGGGAAGTACTCTTCCTGTGTTAGCCTGGCAACCTGAATTCTACCTGTGGAGCCTACATTGGAAGGAGAGATCTAGCCCCCAAATGTGTCCTCTGGCCTGTGCCCACCTGCTGTGACAAAGACACACACACACTCACACATGCACTCACATACACACACTCACACACACACATAATCACACTCAGACACACACACACACACACTACAGAAAGAGAGAAACAGAGAAGTGTGATGAACAAGAGCACTGGAACAAGAAAGCCCCAGTGGCCAATGTGTTTACCGCCTCCCAACATTCCATCAGATGCATTACTCTGTCTCAAAGGCCTGGGTCCTGAAATGTCACCCTTTACTACAGATGTGATGTATCAAAATGCTTATTTTTAGGAGAGTAAGTACAGTTTAATAATATGCAAATACTAGCCAGGCATTGGTGGTACATGCACTCAGGAGGCAGAGGCAGGCAGATCTCTATGAGTTCGAGGCCAGCCTAGTCTACAAAGTAAGTTCCAGGACAGCCTCCAAAGCAATACAGAGAAACCCTGTTTCAAAAAATAAACAAACAAAAATAATATGCAAATACCTTTCAGGAAAGAGAGAACTGATATGAATTCTCAGAACTGACATCACTTATTTTAGGAAAATAGTGATACATAGGGAAAAAAATGAAATTATGGAAGCAGTTAGATTTATAATCAGACAGGAAAACATTTTCTAAATCAATGACAGTAACTGAAGATGAAAGAGGATGTGTTGCTGAAACCAATTTGCTGATAGAGCAGGAAAATGCAAGCCCAAGCTTAGTTCGATAATTTATTCACTCACTCACTGATCCATTTATTCAAAACCATTTTTGTTCATTCATCTATGTTTCCTAGCCACTACTCTGAGCACCAGTGACACAGTTTTAAAGATAAAAGGCAGAGCCCTGGCTTTCAGAGAATTTACATTTTCTTGCAGAGACATGGAAGGCAATGTATGGCAGCAAATAAATAAGCAGGAAGTTCATAGCAGGTTGTGAGATTGCTTCAGACAAAGTCATGGCTGAGAGATGGGAGAGATCAGGCCAGGGAGTGGGTGTGTAGCTGGCTATGGCCAGGGGTGATTTCAGTTTCGAGAAGAGAAGTTAGTTAGAAAATGTTTCCTGGGTTGATGGAGAAGATAAAACAGGCCTGGCTGGCTGTGAGCAGATCTGGGGTGAGCTTTCCAATCAGATTTAACTGTACCTGTACCTATATTTGGACTTTAATACTCTACCATCTATGTTCAGATAGGATTGTTGCCCAAGCTACTAAAAGTAATGTCAAGACTTCTTAAACCTTGGGTTAGGCTGACCTCAGACTTACCACATTGTTGTCCAACAAGCCAGTCATGGAGGTCAGTGTCAGCATTCAGCTTTGGGAGAAATTCATGAGGCCACCCTGGGCTGCTGACAGAAAACATAATGTCAGATTTGATCATTAGCATGTCCAGTGGCCATTTTCACTAAGAAGTCTAGAAAGATTCTGTGAAACATTAGCTCCCAAATGCATTTTCCTCCCTCAGTTGCTACCTGGGGACCCTGCTTTGTCATTCTAATCTCTCTTCAAACAGAATCTGGGTCATTGCTTAGATTCCTGCCTGTCCTTTACCAAAGTGCAATCCTGCCTCCTTCATGGCACAGCTAAGATGCCCAGATGTTTGAAGAATTCACAAGCTCTCGCCTTCTACTTTTAAAGAACTTTTGGTCCACTTTTAGGTACAACCAATTCACAGGCTCTGATGGTGTCAACAGTTTAGCTCCCACAGGACAACCTTCTACCCACCCTTCTTTCGTTTTGTCTCTGGTGCTGGGGATGGAAACCAGGCAGTCCCATGCACTAACTGAGGAAGCATTCCACCACTGAGTCACCATGCAGGTGACAGCCTCTATCTCCTTATCCTTTTGGCCTTCATGTCATCCGTGGGAACCACTTACTTGAGTACAGTGGTTTTCCTGTGCTATGAACTATTGACTGTACTTTCAGTGGGACTGAAAAACAGAAAACTGGGCCAGTAGTCATCTATAAAGTACTTATGAAGCCTGTATTCTTTACACATACACACACACACACACACACACACACACAGGCACACACAGGCACACACAGGCACACACACACACCCTTGTTGCTGTTTCTGGCTTTAAGAAATTCAGTAAAGATAACTTTATGTATGGGGGCCTCCCACTCTGGACTTTACCTGTTTGTTGACTATGCTTCAAGTGGGGTTTGCTTCAAGACTTCTCAGGATTGCTTTGTTGCCTGTATTTGTCATTAACCGCACTTGCTCAGACTTGTTTTTGTTCGCAAGTCTGCATACCCAGTTATTGTAGTATGAGTCAAAGAGCATCAGTTTCCAATGGGCTGACAAAACAGATTTAAAGCCCCTGTTCTCCCAAGTAATCTTGTCTTGACATTTATTGTTAAACTCTTAGATAACATCTAAGGATGAGATTAAAATGCAAATTGAGAATAATACTGAATCAGGACAACAATCATCATTTACAGGGCCTTCAGCTTCTCACACAGTGTCCAGCCTTTCCTACATGGGACTTAATTTAAGTTTCACAGTAACCATAAGGAAAATTGATAGTGTCTCTATGTGGTAGGGGCAGAACATAAACCCAGGCTGACAAATACCAAGGTCTGTGTCCTCACCAAGATCAAGACCCAGTTTATAAGCCAGAGCTGAGGGCATAAGTAGCTGCCAGCAGAACTCCCAGCTAGAACGTGCGCATAAAAGTGCATCTACACGAGAGGCTGAGAAAGCTCTACAGTGGTAGAGCTTGGACTCAAATGGGCAAGGCTGAGTCCAACCTGTAACATGAGAAAAGAAAAAGAACGAAGAAGGAAAAAAGCAATTGACCAAAGAACCAAATGGATCCACACTAAAAGAAATATAGCAGGATATGTTGTTTCCATCTTTCCCTACAGAAAAGTAGAGTAATGGAAGAAAGGAGGACATACTTTAAGGAACTTGAAGACAGGAGGCAAAATAGGGCCGAGAAGGAAAGTGAAGACTTTGAGATCATCCAGACTCAGGAGAAATGACTCATGGTGCTTATGTTAAGAAAAGAGAAAGCACCCATCTTGCACTTTTCAACCAGCTCCAACCACAGCTTATGTTAACACCAGTGATATGAAAGCAACCCATGCTTCAGAGACCAACTCCACAATCTGCTCAGTGTCCAACAAGACAACTCTCTCCTATCGCCAAGTAAACAATGCCCAGGCTTAGTTACAATGCTTCATTTTACATTGTTGAGAATTTATTTTAATCTGCTTTTATATCTCATGGGTGCTTTCCAAGTTTTAGATGTTAACTACCAAGGGACAAATGTTTCACATTGGGCCAGGAGAAGAGATAGGGCAGGCATAAATAGAATCAAGGTTAAAAACAAAACAAAATCCCATGCCGCTGGAATATTTATAGCTAATGTGTTTGAAAAAAACTTCAAACCCCTTTGCTTTGAGTATCATTTCTGCTAATTATTAGTGAACAAGAAATAATGCATCAGATTTTCCTGGGGCTGTTCCTCATCTTTATCTCACTGTCTTACAGAAGGGATCAATTCAGCAGCCTACCACATGCAGGTGTACCTGTTGCCAGTCTGTCTCAATTCAACAGTGTGTCTCATTTCTCATTTTTATGACTAGCATTATTTTGCAATCACTGCCTGGTTTGGTTGCTATTGTTTGTCCATTCTTAACTATACATATATCTAGAGTAGGGGAAGTCAAGGTACCGTTGAGCAACCCTGGGCTGATGCTCCATCTCCTGTCTAACTTGGAGATGGATCTGAACACATTTATCCTGTTTGTATCACTGAACAATCTCTTCTGTGGTCCAGCCTCAGTCTCTTAGTTACAACTTGTTTCAAAGCACACTCTCTCTTGGATTGACCTTTCCTTCTCGTGATTTCCTCCTCTTTACTTTGAGTTTCATTTCTAAAGACAAAGTGCCCACAGCCAAATGTTTGCCTCCAACTTTGCTTCTTGGAAGAACCTAGACTAAGAGAAGATTAATACTGTATTTAATCATCAGACCACTCTATTTGTTTAGTTTCTTTGGGAAATGTTAGGTGATACGTATTTGAAATAATGCCTTAAAATTTACTTTTACTGGAAATGTAATGAAAATCCATGCTACCCTTCACACAAGTTAATTTTCCTTGGGGGATGATAAAATCAGATCTGCTCATCATAGGCCTAGCAAGAAAGGCATGAAATTTTGGTTTTGGGTTTCATCTAACCACTGTTTTGTGGATTGTGGCATTCCTTAGTGACATGAGTCACAAATTTAGTTCTGCTCAAGATTTAGTTTATGTCTGTGATATTCATGAAGTGTAACATTTTAAAAATTAACCAACATCTAAACATCTTGATTTGACAGATGGTATTCCTCAAAATAAATGACACGAAACAGTCACCAGAATGACTTAATAAAAACATTATTTCTCTCCAAAACAGTTCTAAGAAGATAAAGATGGTAAGCCCTTGACTTTCAATGTTGCTTTGTGTCTGACTCTCAGACACTTGGCTGACATAAGAGATTCCCCAACGACAACCCTTAGGGATTCTGAGTTCGCCATTTAAAGCCGAGTCTAGAAATAGGTACTTTAGAATAAAAATAAGATAAAAGGTTTCAGGTCATTCTGAAGAAGAAGGCCCATGGACCGTACTTCAGACTACCTAATTCCTAAAAGGGAAGTTCACTCTAGAGTCAGACTTTCACTTCTGTGGTTTACAAAGAATATTTCAACAGTAGTTGACCTGATGTTTGCACGTGTTGACTATAACACTGAGAAAATAGTGTGGACGCTTAAATTAACTACTATTCAACATAGAGGGATTGGATGCAAGTGGGGCAAAGAAGCTCAGGTGACAAATAGGGAGCAATGGGGAAACCTGGAATTTAGCAACATTAGAAAGTCACTGCCTTTTTGGGCTAGGAGGGGGCAAAGAGAGCATGAAGGACCTGACATCTGTGACAGATGAATAAATAAATGACAAAAAAAAAAAAAAAAAAAAACAGTACCACAGTGGTCTTTCACAGTAGGATCACTGGTACTGGAGACCTAACTAAGCCACTAAATGAGAAAGAATGCTTTGAGTCCTCTTCCTTCTGTCAGTGCCTCTGCTGGGCCATACCTCCTGGAAGGTAGAGGACTGACACACCCAGAGACATTTCTCTCAGATGTCACCTCCTCCTCCCAACTTCTAAAGTTCTAGGTTAAGGCAAAGAGTGGTATGGATCACACAGGCATAGGCAGGTAACGGTGAAAAGAGCCTTAGTCCACTGCATCATTAATGTGCTGCTAGGGTTGTTAGTGGCCGTCTCTCTTTTTTCCACATTATACTTGGTGTCCAGGAAAACTGAACACAAATTTCAGGCAACCCCATCAAACAGTTCTTGCTGTTTGATTTCACCCATAGGCCACACATTGTGCAATAGACTGGAGCTATTGTGCCATTGGGTCATTGTCTACGATTACATCTTAGTTTATTCATAATGAGTACCATGAAGATAGTATGCTGGATGCAAAAAAAAAAAAAAAACAAAAAAAAAAAAACTTCATGTAACAAAACACTGAACAGAAACTTGAGGTGATTAACTACTAAAGAAATAAATTCTAAGAAAAATACTAGTTCTAAGAATGGCACTCCAGAGGTGATCAACTACTAATACAATAATTCTAAGTAAAGTATAAATTCTAAGAATAAAAGGACATGAAAGTAATCAAAAGCTGGAAACAAATGAATCAATTTCTCTGCTTTCATCAATATGTTAATATAGGTCACGAGTCCCTCAGATCAATGGCACACATAGTATCTTTAAACATATTGAACCATTTAGTCACTCCATAGACATTTATTTACAACTTGAAACATCTCAAGTGCTGGACATAGCCAGCAATTCAATGTCAAAGAATCTGACTGGATAATAATAGAGTCAGGTGGAAGGACTGAGTTATGAATCAAAAACAAAAAGCAAGTAGATGCATAATTTTCCAAGGTGTCCTTTCTCAAATTAATATTCAGTATTTATACTCTGAGTTGTCCTATAGTCTAGCCAATTAACTTGCCAGGCTTCATCCAGCTTGTGAGATTATATGCTTTTCTTTTCTGTCTGACCTTTCTCCTTCTCTGTGCATGAATAATAATTACAGCAGCTTCATGTGTTATCCGTGGGTTCTGCCACCCCTCTTTAATGTGTGGCTTTGCTCGTTCTTGGGAAAATAACTTTGGCACCTCACTTACTCATTTATTCATCCAGTATACATTCATCCTCTCAGGCCCAGTGCTACACCCAAGGACACACCTGACAACAGGGAACCCACACTCAAGGAATCTCATGGTCAGGGTCAGTTTCTTCACTGGAACACAAGAAGTATCAGTGGTGTGGGCCACAGCACATTGTCATGAGGATTAAAGGACTTAATCCACGCAGAGTGTTCAGAACACTGCCTGGCACAGCCTGAGAGCATACTGTCTGTCAACTTGCATTCGGTGTGTTATCCATGAGGTTCAAACTCTTCCAGAAGTCACGGCTGCTTTAGGGAAAATTCCAACCTGCTTAGTGCAGTAGACACAGCCTTTCAGGATCTGCATGTGATGTGCATCTGGCCTCATTCTCAAGTCTTCCTTTCTAGACATATACAACTATACATGACCCTTATTTTGTGTATCTCCAAGCACTCTGCTTCCTCCACACTGGGACATCTCCCTTGTGACAACCTTCTTTCTCTTTAAGAATTCCCTTAAATTGCATGTTCTGATGGGTGTGTGTATGCTTTGTTTCAGAAACAGGATCCTTACAGTCAAGGCTGGTCTCTGGATGGAAGCCTTTCTGCCGCAACCTCCCCACATACTGGGATATAGCCAACCTGTCATCAGACCTTGTTTCAGCTGTGCCATTTGGGAAGATTTCAATGGACCCTTTACTGAAAATGCAAGACCACATGTGGTCACACTGACCCTTTTGCCCATAGAGCGGAGAATATATGAGAATCAAGTGGAGAAGCCAGTGTGGAAATCCATTTTGACCTGGAGCTGATCAGGGTACTAGTGGCATGAGAAACAGAAGGAGAAGACAGGCTAAGGATAAGATGGCTCAGGCTATGAAGTCACTTACTGCTCAGCTCATCCCTGGGACCCACATCACTTACTGTTCTGGGATCCACATGTTGGTTTGTCCTCTGATTTTCACATATGTCCTTACACACACGTGACTTTCACAGACACGCACGCACACACCAAAAAATTAATTTATTATTTTAAAACTTTTAAGGAAAAGCCAAGTGTGCTGCAAGTCTGAAAACGGAATCAGTCCAATGTGCCTGCTCTATCCAGGCTTCTCTAGGGGAACAGAATCAATGCAATGTATTACAAATTATACTGGCCCACACAATATGGGCTGGATAGTCTAGCAGTGGCTACATGCACAGTGGGGAGGCCAAGAATCCAGTATGCATCAGCAGTCTCCAATCTGAACCCAAAGGCCTGGAGGATTCTTGAAGAAACAGTCTGCAGTCCATTCTGGAAGACTGAGGGAGCTGCATTTGGATGTTAGTAAAGGGTAGTGGCAGCATAAGCCCTCACCTGCAAGGGCTGAAGAGGGGAGGTGACAAGCAGCAACTCTTCCTTAGCACTTCCTGATCTCTGGGCCACTGCCAGAAAGTGCTGCCCACTCTGCAGGAGGGCCTTCCCCTGTCAGTTAGTCCCTCCAGAGATTGCCCATTGATGTGTCTCTCAGTTGGTTCTAGACCCAACCCAGTTGATTATCAAGATCAATCACCATAATGCCTGATATGTTAGAACTGGAATGAGGTGTAGAATGCAGTTCTAATTAAAACAAATGAAAACAAAACAAAACAGGATGATAAAGTCATTTGCCAAGACAAGAAAGATGTGATTCTAATCTCTCTGTCTCTCTGTCTCTCTCTCTCTTATACACACACACACACACACACACACACACACACACACACACACACACACCAGAGGTTGGCTTGGAAATCAAGATCTTTCAATCTCAACCTGTCAGGTATAAGATATTTGAGAGACATTTAACAATAGGTGCTACGAACAAGGCAGTGAAATAAATATCTAAAACTCAGAAATTTCTAAAATGCACGTACATTTTTTGCTTTTCATTATATTATTTTTATATGGATTATCTGTAGCCCAGTAATTGTGATCATGTTTTAATTTGCTTGCCTTTATACCATTGCTTTTGCTTCTTTTGAAATGCTATATTTTCGTTGGCAGAAAAGAGTATATATTTCAGTATAGAGTGATGCTTTGTCTGATGTCCACATATGGTAAATGATGAAATCAGGGCACCTAGCATGTCAATCAAAGCACACAGGTACCATTTGTGTCTGCAATAGATTTAATTCTCTCTTCTAGGTGTCCTGATTCTACATTATTAATGGCTGTTGTCATCTCACTGTTCCACAGAACACTAAAGCCTGATACCTCTATTTGACCATAGTAACTCTATTCTTGAACTCACCAGCTAGTTTCTTTCCCCCTCCCTGCCATCTTCCTCAGCCTCTAGTGAGACATTTCACTCTTGATTTCTGTGAGGTCATTGTTTGTTTGTTTGTTTGTTTGATTGATTTTGTTTGTTTGTTTTGTAGCTCCTACATGAACCTGAGTGTGTGGTACATCTGTGTTCCTATGTTTGGTGTGTTTCACTGAAGATGGTGTCTTCTAGCCTCACCAATGTGCCCAAGTTCTTTTATCCTCTATTAAACTGGAGTGTCAACTCCAGGATAGTCCAGGTCAGCATCTTCCTCCCTTGTCATCCTAAGCATTGGGAGGACAGGTGTATGCCACCATGCCTGGTTTTTAATAGACACCATGCTGATTCTGCATCTTGGCAATTACAAATTGAGCTGCAATGAAGATGGGCATGCAAATGTCTCCCTGACATATTGATATCATTCCTTCTCATACACACTTACTATTGAGATTGCAAGATTGTATAGACTTACTTTTGAGGATCGTTGGCTAACCATTGAATATACATCTTAAATTCATGGAATAGATGAAATCACCTAGTGAAATCTACAACAGAGGAGAGTGAGAACACACTCTTTGGGAGTCAGTGCTTAAAGCAACAAGGGGGCTTGAAATGAAGACAAGGATTAAACCATCACAGAGAGCATAGAGGGGAAGGAAAAGTGTGTGTGGTGGCAGGTGACCCTGCGGCCTGCCCTGGTAGGGGAAGTCCAATGAAGACATGACTGAGTCTATTGGTTTGTCATTAGAATAATGTTCACTTTAGCACTAACAAGTCAATTAGGTATTTAACGTTTTTCTCTCCATTAGCAATGAAACTAAAAACCCTAAGCAGATGGTGGGAGGCTAAACAAGAATCAAGGTGCAGAGGCTGTGTACACACAAGATACCTGTCCCAAAACAGATGCAGAACAACAGTCAGGTGGTTGGAAGATGGCATGAGGCTCAGCCAGGAGACATATTTTCTATCAAATGTGCACTTGCACTCTGAGGAATTTGAAACAGTGAATAAAATTGTAAAAAAAAAAAAAAAAAGGGGGGATTTGTGCAAAAGGAGGCCTGAAAGGCCTCAAATAGTCTGCATCTAATGTAATCTCTATGTTTTGTTGTCATAGCTCTCAGGGTTGGCCAATAAAATCAGGTCAAGAAGGAACACTCAGGGCCATGGGCAGGTGACTAACCCATTAATACAGTCTATATTCCTTTTTCTCTGTTGGCCATGCTCATATCAAGAATAGAGTTTTAGTAGGATGTGGTATTGCGTGCCCAGAGCTGGAGGCTGAAGGATCACCAGTTCTGGGACTGTAGAGTAAAACTCATCCTCCAAGAAAACAAAACAAATAAAACCCTACCACCACCAACAATGTTAGAAACATAGCTGTAGGATCTGGGGAGATGGCTCAGCAGTTAAGAACATTTATTGTTCTTGAGTCCCCAGTATCCATATGGCAGCATACAGCTGCCTGTCCCTCCTGATCCTATACATCTTACTGACACACCTTATTGTCCTCCTCAGACACGTGGCACACAAACACACATGCAAGCACTCACATATATATATATATATATATATATATATATACATATATATATATATATATATATACTCAAAAATAAAAGTAAGTAAGTCCAAAGAAAGCTCTAATATTTTTTGAGAAGTCTTGGGCTTTGCACTTTTAAAACATTGTCTCCAAGGAACTATTGAGGAATACCAAGTATGGCACAGCAAATTTTGAGTAACCTTTCTGACAAATGCATATGCTACTACTACACATGGTGAGAGATATCGGGTAGATACCTATCTGGAGAGACTGAGTTACTTATCATCTCCTAAGCAATCAGTTGTGGGGCTGTGGGGAAATGGGTTCAAGGATCCTGCATAGCAATATTTAGCTCAATGAATGTTAAGTTTATTCCATACTGAATCACATTGAGGCTGTCATCCAAAAAGCTTCATGGGTGAATCACGAACTTTTCAGTAAGGACTGTGAAATTTTATCAAAGCAGTTTCAACATCTAACTCTGTCTGGCACTTGCTGTTAGAATGAATATTGATTAAATAATAAAAAGGAATAAGGTAGTGAATAAATTAGCAGAATTGCTAGAATTAGGGAGGATACAAACAGCACAGTTCATACAAAGTTGTTCACATTACATTCTAGGGATATAAAACCTCCACAGCTTCAAATATTCAAATCCCACCTGCTATATACTCGTGTGTCATGCACACGCATGTGTGGCATGTGGTGTGTGTGTGTGTGTGTGTGTGTGTGTGTGTGTGTAATTATAGGTAGAAAATGATGGATGACAGTAGAATAGACCTGTGCCAGAACATTCTTTCTATTGTTCCTTTCCCTTAATAATCATGAAGGTGAAGTTTCTTCTATAAGGACATACTTGTTTGGCTTAAATGTTTTACCAACAAGCATGATAATACTCATGTTCTAATCCTCATGCATTAGAACAGATTCCACACCTCATGCATTATAGTTTGTGTAATTTTTATAAATGTAATCACTGTAATTTTTGCTCCACAGATGAAAGACAAGGTTAATAGAAATCTAGTGGTTATTAAGGTCACTGATCTAGTAAATAACTGAGAGGTGAGAAGCCAGATAGAAATCATTAAAATTAAGCCTGGTCATATGCTTTAGTTAGCAAAGTTCTTGCCAGAATGCCAGATGTGATGGTTCTTGTAATCCTAGCTCTGGGAAGGTGAAGACAAATGGATACCTAAAGCTTGCTGGCCAGCCAGCCTGCTTGGAGACTTCTATTACAGTGGATGGCCTTGAAAGGTTGGCCCTCCACTTGCACACACACACACACACACACACACACACACACACACACACACACACACACAAGACCATATGCACATAAATAACTTTTGGTTTTAATCACAAGACTATGAGCCCATCATACTTTCCCTAGAAGTTCATATCCCTAATGTAGTGGTACTGGCCCATGACAGTGTAAATCTGGGAGTCAGGGTGAAGGTGGAGAGGAGAAAACCAGGCCAGCCATTAAGTACCAGTCAGTACATGTTCTGATACATCAGTGGAGCAGGTCAGAGGCTGCACAGTCATCAGAGCATGCTCCAGAAATGGGCTTAACACATCTCAAAAGGACCCCACAGCAGCACTCTGCCCTGGCCTTGCACTATCCCACCAGCACTCTCCCTAGAGGATGTTAGAAGATCTGCAGTGCCCTCACAAGCCAGGACAGTAGGAACAATGGCTTGTCCATTCCAGAATTCCTCTGGCTATGTTGCCAAAGCTCAAGATGGTCTCAGGCAATGTTTGGCTTTTTTTGTTTGGGACTCCTACTTCATTTCAGAGACAAAACCCTGCTTCACTACTTTATAGATGTCAGTTGCATGGTACAATGTTCTTCAAGGAGAGAAAGACCTGGAAACTTGCAGCTAAGCCAGTCTGTAGTTCTCAGCAGATGGGTTACACTTGCTAGAAATACTCACTTACTTATGTATGTGTATGATGCATTTACTCACTTATTGATATATATGCATTTCCTTGGCTCTCCCTGCCTTCTTCCCTTCATCCTTTCAGCTTCAAGAATCAGCATATGATTTATTTCCCTTCTCAGTATTCCTCCGAAGCAAACCACTATGATTGCCAGCAGATGCTGCTCTGTAAACCTGGGAGACATGTGTGAGAGGCACCAGCACCTGAATTCACTTAGCTGTTTTACCCCTTTTGACAAAGGTACCACTAGATTGGCAGGGAGAGGGTTATGCTGGATGTGTCACTGTGAAGCTCTTCACAAATGAAGTAAGATTTCTTTTGACCTGTCCCATTTATCAGTTTACCTGTCCATTGTCCCTTCCCTATGACCTATAAAACCTAAGGAAATGGTGAAAGGGGTTGGATGATCACACACAGCCCTGACTCTGAAGGAAATCAAGACAGCTTGTCTGTGCACCATGGGCTCTGCTTCCAGCTTTTGTGAGCGATTGGTGTGCACATAATAGCTTTCCTGCTTCCCTAGGGCCAAGCAGCCTGGTTCTTATTTTGAGAGACAAAGAAGTCACATGTCTTTCCACTGGGCATAAAGGAGTTGGGATAAAACTGGAGGCTCCCAGGAGATCTGGGGGAAAGTTGATCTGAAAACTGTGATCAAATATTTTCCCCATCACGGTTAAATGGGTTAATAGAAAAGGCTGTGTGTGGAGTGTGGGCAACTTCTTTTCACTTGATGCTCAAATGCTCATGGTTTAGACCGATCTTAGTGTCCACTACCTCTACTCAAAGGAGGGTTAGTGTTCTTTCACTGTTTTTGTACTGGCACTACTACTCAGCGTTTTAAGTTTTTTTCAAAGAGAGATTTAAGAATGTAGGGTCTCCCCAGCAGAACAGTTGTGCTTCGGATCCCCAGCATATATTCAGAAAGTTGGATGTGTGAGGCAGAGATATAAAGATCCCTGGGGTATGTTTCCAGCCCGCCTAGCCCAATAGATGAGCTCAGGGTTCAGTGGAGAGCCTGTCTCAGCAGAATAAGGTGGGAATCTGGGGGATTGGCAGATAAAAGCGCCTGCTGGGCAAGCCTGAGGTAGAGCCCCTGAACCCACATAGAAGGAGTGAAACAACTTCTGACAGTTGTCCTCTGATCATGCATGATCACACATACACACATATATAGAAATAAATAAAAATTTAAAAATTATAAAAAGTAAGGTGAAGAGTGATTGAAATTGAGAAAAATAAAACATAACATTAACCTCTGCCTTCCTTGGGCAGGAACACACACACACACACACACACACACACACACACACACACACACACACACACACACGAGGAGAGAGAGAGAGGGAGGGAGGGAGAAAGAGAAACTGACTTTCTTTTGTTTTGGATTGGATCGTGTTGTTCTATTTTTTTTTTTCCAGTCCAGCAGAAAAGGTTGTGTTGTCTCTGGAATTCCAATCACCCAGTTGCCTCTCTTGGTCACCTATACTTCTCCCCTGCTGCTTTCAGAATGCTGTTCATTGTTCTGTATAAACCTTCCCCAACTATAGCCATCTCTATTCATTCAGCATGTACTTGGGAGGTTCCAGGCTGTGTGAGATGGGACAAAAGGACCTAGGCCCTATTCCTGTTGCTGGGAGCCTACTGATTCCCCTAAGATGTTGGAAAACCAGAGCTCACAAGTGACAAACGCCAAGGCATATTTCATCACTGGGATTGGTTTTTATACTAGTGGAAGATAAACACCATGGGTTATTTCACCTAAAACAAATTCTACATCTACGTGGCTTCACATAAAACTTCAGGATTTACAAGAACCACATGGCATCTATCTAGCCAGTGGCACCAGATTAGCAATAGCTGCCTTCAGAACTAGACAAAAATCCAGCCTGAGTGGGGTTCATAGCGTTCCTGTGAAAGATCATTTGTTAGGGTGCATTCTAGAAGTCTTTGCAAGTATGGTAATGGTAATAGTCACTTTCTCTTGACTCAGGTTGTGCTGATGCCAGGCTGGAGTTATACTTTGACCCAAAGTGAGAGTGAATCTTCCGTTCACTTGTAGAACCTGACCTCTTTAAGCATAAGAGTTTCAGGGTAAAATGCCACCCAAGCATAAAGCAGATGGTGTGTTGGTGTATGTGCCACACCTACAAACATACATAAGCATGCAAGCATACTTGTGCACACACACATACACAGAGAGAGAGAGAGAGAGAGAGAGAGAGAGAGAGAGAGAGAGAGAGAGAGAGAGAGCAAGAGAGAGAGGGAGGGAGAGAAAGAAAGAACACAGAATGTGCTAGAATTTGAAAACATGGAGATTATATGTATGAAACAGAGACATAGGAAGGACACATGCTCAAGAAGCTAGGGAAAGCTGTGGTGTGGTAAAAATAAATGCTGGTTGGAGAATTTTCAAATTGACCTTTGGTCAAATATAGTAAATATAGCCATGTGCGCTACATTATAGCTCCAGAACTTAAGTGGGAATCTTCATTTAATGGCCTTAAAACAGTATTCAAATGTATGTAAAGTCGCACGATTATCAATAACAACAATAAAAACCAGGAGATGCAAACACATCAGGGCAGGGATACCTTGTCACGGGGTGAGGGCTATCCTTCATGGGCATTCACATTCTGAAGAAAAACATTTGCAAACCAATTTCTGCTCCAAATCCATTTTGTTGAATTATCAATTTGTACTCTTCAAAATTATTGTCTTATAGGCTCCTCTACCTCACAGAGTCACCAACATCTGGGTTTCATTGAGTTACTAGGTAATTATCACATTGGTTGATTCTTCCACGTGAATGTTAAATGCCTGTGTCTTCACTCTCCTTCACCTATCAGTTTATTTCCATAAGCCTTAAGATGAAAGGAAAGTGTCCCCTTTGTCCCACAATCACACTCATCCAAGTACTTATCAGAGCCATCAGGAAAGCAATAAGCAAAGCACAGACACAAACAGTCCTGTGAACATGGGCACAGGGGCTTCTCCTTATGTGTCACATGGGAATGGACTTGTTCAAGCCACTTGGGGACACATAAAGGATCCACACCCAAGAAGATAAGAACAGCTACAGGATGGGAAAAAACAATGTTGGAGGATGTTTCAAATTGATTTCTGGTTAGATATTTTAAGTATAGGTATGAATCCATTTCTGCTCTGGGCAAAAGACAAACTAAAGACACAAAGAGATCTCAACCGTGACTGGACATTCCTAAGTTGAAAAGGCCTTCCTAATACAGACAAAGTGATTCGTGACTTGATTCTAAAGGCAGGAAAAAATGGATAGCAATGGCCCCTGAAGCAATAAGAAAAATGGGTCCTAAGGCAGTTGGACTGAGATTTTCTTCAACAAGACATCAGCTCACTGCCATTTTTCACAGATAAATACTATATTCTTCAATCGTACTCTTTAATCATGCAATAAACATAAATACCAAGAGGTAGTATATAAGATATAGAAGTTCCTAAAAGTATTTGTTTTAAAAGTTCCTTACAAGTATCTATTCTATGTTGAGAATATTGCTCTATACTCACCTTCCTTATTGCCTCTAACATCTTGTTAGTCCCCCTAAAAAGTTATCTACTGATGAGAGATGTCATTTTATAAATATGTTTCTTTTATTGGTTAATGAATAAAGCACTCTTGCCAAATAGGAAATCAAGATAGATGGGACTAGGAAACAAGGAGGATTCTGGGAGATGTACTAGAGGGGAGTCAAGATGTAGAGACTTGAGAGAGAATAGGTTTGGATCCTTTCTTTAGTAAGATAAGAGCACGGGGGGAATACGTAAATTGATGGAAATTAAGACAGAGCTAGCCTATAAGAAATGCTAGTAACAGGCCAACAGCTTTATATCTAATACAGTGTCTCTGTGTGTTATTTGGGACTGATTCAACTCTGAGACTAGGTTGGCAAGCAAACTGCTCATAACAAAATGGCACCTACAATTGGGTATTAAGATCTTCCACTTAAAACGTGACAAAAGTTTTAAAAAGGATATTTAGAAACAAAAGAACAGAGACAAGTAAGGCTTCTTGGTATCAGCATTTTTCTCAGGTGGGCTCTGTTTTGCTAGAGACTAGAGACAAGCAGAGATTTGCACAACTCCTTTAAATGAGGTTTCCCGACTCAGCATAAATGCCAAACCCTGCTAACAACTTAATGGTGTGTGTGTGAGCCGGCAATGGCAGTGACCACATCTCCAAGCAGGCAACATGCTGATGGATGGCAACATAGACCAAGGCAGTAAATGTACCCCTGCCATCTTGGAAAGCAATGTCATTTAGTAGATAAAAGCCTCATTGCTAGAAAAAGACAAAGATTTACAGTGAAGACAGGTTCAGATTAAGAAAAACCTCTAAATTTTTACAGCATGTTTTAAAATATATGTAGGGTTGGGAGAGAAAAAGAAACAGGATAAAGTGGTTTAAAAAAACAGAAAGAGAGTAGCTGGGTATAGTGGCACATGCCTTTTGATTCCAGCACTCAGGAGGCAGAGGCAAGCAATCTCTGTGATTTCAAAGTGAACCTGGTATTACAGAGTTAATTCCAGGACAGGCAAAAGTTACACAGTGAAACCCTGTCTCAATAAATGAAAAATAGAAATAAAAGAAATAAAAAAATAAAAAAGCCACGTAAAAAATGGAAAACACACAGCAATCCTGGATACTGTATGCAATTATGTTGTCTTTGAATTGCTCAGTTGCTAACGAAGGAACAACAATTGCTACAATGCATTTGACTATCAGTGCTGCTAAATTAATTCAATTTATATATTTTAAAAATTCTTTGACTTCCAAATTTAAGTCTAAGGACAGGTTACTGGGGAAAAGAATTTCTATTTTTGTTTCCACAGAAAATGAAAAGCTATGGATTCCTTCAAGACTAACATGGTTTGATCAAACAAGACCCCCTGAAGCAGTGTTCCAGGTGATCCAACATTCAAAACAGCTGGGACAAATCATCCTTGCAGACCACTACAGCCAACATTTCTGCATCTTCTTAGGATTCCCCAAGACAGTGTCCCCTACCAGCAGGACGCAGTTTGGAAAGAATGATGCCCAAATTCCCAAATATTGTCTATAAATATTTGTTTTCATTTAAATGGGGTAGGTTAAAAATGGTTAATGATCACAACCAAACTCTTTTTAAAGATAAAAAGGGAATTATGGTATAGAAATGAATACTTAGTTTTGGAATGGATTTCTATTTGTTAATACAAATTTAAGGTTAATTTTTTGATGTGTATATTTCTCCACTTATTAGGTATTGTCTTTATATAGCTCCAGTATTTTCTGTAGGGCTAGATTTGTGGATATGTATTGTTTACATCTGGTTTTTTCATGGAATATCTTGTTTTCTCCATCTATCATATTGAAAGCTTTGCTGGGTATAATAGTCTGGGCTGGCATCCATGGTCCCTTAGTGTTTGAAGAACATCTATCCAGGACTTCCTAGCTTTCAGAGTTTCCATGGAGAAGTCAGGTATAATTCTGATAGGTTTGCCTTTATGTGTTACTTGGTCTCTTTCCTTTGATGTTCTTAATACGTTTTCTTTATTTTGTAGTATTGGTGTTTTGATTATTATGTGGCATGGAGACTTTTTTTGTGGTCCAGTCTATTTGGTATTCTGTAAACTTCTTATACTTTCATAGGCATGTCCTTCTTTAGGTTGAGAAAGTTTTCTCCTATGATTTTGTTGAATATGTTTTCTGTAACCTTGAGGTGTGTGTGTGTGTGTAGTAATTTTTTCTTATTTTACATATTGATCCCAGTTCCCTCTCCCTCACTCCCTCCAATACTCCCCTACCCCTCACTCCCCAGGAAGGGTGATGTTTCCCAGGAGGGATTATCAAAATCTGACAAGTCATTTGGAGTAGAAACTAGGCTCTCACTCCTGCCTGTAGGCTAAGTGGGAATGTGTTCCCAAAGTCCTTTTGTGCACCAGGGATACATTCTGGTTTCATTGTCAGAGGTCCCTTAGACTGCTCAGGTCTTCTAACTTAGACCCACGTTCAGGGGGCCTGAGTCAGTCCAATGCTGGCTTCCCAGCTATCAGTCTGGAGATCCATTAGCTCCTCCTTGTTTAAGCCAGCTGTCTCTGTGGGTTTCTCCAGTCTGGTCTTGACCCCTTTTCTTATCACTCCTCCCTCTCTGCAACTGGATTCCAGGAGTTCGGGTCAGTGTTTAGCTCTGGGTGTCTGCTTAGGTTTCCATCAGCTACTAGATAAGGGCTCTATGATGGTAGATAAGTTAGTTATCAATCTCATTATGAGGGAAGGGCATATGAGGTAGCCTTTCCACTGTTGGGTTTCTGGTTATTTCTCTAGAGTCAGTTTTCTCTTCAAACCTATAAAGGCTCCCTCTGATCTGTTCGTCCCCTAACTCAATCTTCCTAGTCCCACATGTTCTCCTCTCCTCCCTTCTTCTAACTCCCTCTCCACTCACAGCCCCCCACTCCCAATATGCTCAGGAGATCTTGTTCCTTTCCCCTTCTGTGAGGGACCTTGTATGAATCTCTTGGGTTCCTCCTTGTATTCTAGTTTCTCTGGCAGTGTGAATTATAGGCTGGTGATCCTTTGCTCTATGTCTAAAATTCATATATGAGTGACTACATACCATGTTCCTCTTTTTGTGACTAGATTATTGAGGTGTATTTCTTTGCCTTCTTTTGTACCTATTCTTATGTTTGGCCTTTTCATGGTGTTCCATATTTCCTGGATATTTTGTGTTAAGGATTTGTTGAGCTTAAGAATTTCTTTGGTTAGTAACTGTATTTCCCCTAGTGTGTCTTCAACACCTGAGATTCTCTCTTCCCTTTTTAGCACTAGGGTTTTGTTTAGCTTGAGCAGGTCTTATGCATGTTGTCATAGTCTCTATGAGTTATATGTGAGCTATATACACAGCCATGCTGTGTCTGGAAAATGCTATTGCCTTACAATAATCTACCACCTCTGGCTCTTACAATCTTTCTAATTCCTCTTTAGCACAGATCCCTGTACTTTGAAGTGAGAGATATGGCAGATATATACAGTTGAGGGTTGAGCACTCCCAAGTCTCCCAGTCTATGTCTGTTATCCAGTTGTGAATCACTGTCTACATATGTAGTTTCTATGCTCAGGGAGAAGTGATACCACTGAGCGTGTCAACCACTCTTGAGGGCAGGCCCGTGCTCAGGAGGTAATGGCCAGTACAAATCAGACTTCCTAATTTTTACTGTCTTTTGTTATTGTTTTGTTGCTGTTGTTGTTTATAAGGGTTGGTGGTGGGGTAGATTTGGAAGATATTGGAAGGTGTGGAACCGTATGACAAAACATGTTCTATGAAATTCTCAATGTTTTTTTAAAACTAGGAACAAATAAAGATTGAACACAAAACAGTAAAAACTTACTGTATAAGTACTGTGCAAAATAAAATCATAAAGTAATCGATCAAAAATGTTGTAGGACTCTTCAAAATATAGGTTCATCTGACCTTTTCTTATAATCCCTACCACTTATACCTCATTCTGGAAAATATCATTATGCCTGAGTTATCAATAGGAGACTTTGCTTCCATTCCTTGCACACTCCATATTGGATTCATAATAGAGCCAGACTGGTCCTAAAACAGCCTAAGTCACAACTCACTAAGTAAAATTCAATGTGTTTTTCACTTGATACCACTTTCCATTCTACAATCATCCATGTTCGACATCCCCCACCCAAAGGAATTTGTGGTGAAACAGCCTGGTCTTCTACTAAAACAGCAATTTTCTATGTTATGCCACAAAGTGATATTGAATGATATGGGGTTTAAAAAAAGAAACCCTCCTGTGATAGATAAGAAGCCACAGTGAGAGATTTCACATCCTTCCATAAAATAACAAGGCAGGAAAAATGTAAAATACTCAATCCACCGTAGCTAATAACTTTAACCTAAACTATAGGACTATACTATTAGAGTGAAAACAGAAAAGCTGCAAGACAGGCAAGCTGTAAACCTTGGCAGCTGGCAAGAGGAAGATGGAAGGAGAGAGAAAACCATGGCTTTTGTGTCACAAGACATAGAAATGTAGCAAGCAGCCACGTGACAAAAGGCTCTTCCTTAAGATATCCCTTGTTAGATGATGCTATTGGTCTTGACTGGAGGTTAAGATTCTTTAGTGGCCCAGCTTGCAAGATAAATGTACCCTGTGTGGGGAGGATGTGGAACTTGATGGTGATATTGTTGCCAAGAATCAGTCAGGCTCTGTAAGTAACTGCTCAAACATGCAGATATAATAGCTGTAAATAACTTCATTTGAAGCTGTTGTTTCAGCAAGCCAGATTTGAATGGTGTGATGGTTAACAATGATTGTCAGCTTGACAGAATCTAGAATCACCTAGATGACAAGCCTCTAGACATGTTTGGAAGGTATTATCTAGATTACATTTAGTAAGATGGGAAGACCTATCATGAATGTGAGTGGCACCCATCCATGGGCTGGGGAAAAGGGTTGCATAGAAAGGAGAAAGCTAATTAACAGGAACACCCATTACTCTCTGTTTCTTGATTGCAGATACAATATGACCAGCCAATTAATTCAATTTCCTGACATCATGACTTCCTTACCTTGATGGACAAAACTGTGAGCTAAAAGAAACCCATCCTTAAGTTGTTTTTGTCAGGTGTGAGTCATAGTAACAACACAGTAACTGATATGATGGTATCCTTTCTTTGTTATTGGTTCCCTATTTTGGGTGAATAGATATTTATTTACTTGTGCCTGGGAAAAGTAACAAAGGAGATTAATGTAAAAATAGTGTGTATGAAGCAGAAGACAGGTGTGTGTGTGTGTGTGTGTGTGTGAGAGAGAGAGAGAGAGAGAGAGAGAGAGAGAGAGAGAGATGGGGTGAAACCAGATTACTCCATGGATAGGTGACTGTGGGAACTAGTGATGTATATATGTAAATTTACTCTGCCACTTTGATTTCTTTTTAACATTTGATGTTTCAGCACAAAAAGTTGAAAATAAATTCTTGACATGTAACTATATCTTTAAGTAAAAAAAAAAAGCCATATACTGCATAAACTGAGAAGCCATATATTTTTGTGACTAATGTATATGATTCGTGCATCCATGAAAAGAACCAATTTGTTCCTACACAATAATTTGAACCGTGAAAGAAGCATTTTTTTCTGCCTTGCCCCCCCCTCTTCAAAAGGGTGCATGGATGAATAGCCTTCTTTATAACCTGAGCAAAACTGTGTCACTTGTTGCTTGAGTGCTGTATACTGAGGACTCTTAATGAGCGCACTTGAATTCAGGGATGATGAAGGAAGGAATGTATGAAAATGTATCCATTAAGGCTTTGGGCAACAATATATTAGAGACATTTCACTGATGGAGTTATCCTTCTGTATATGTTTCTCTTATTGGTTGATAAATAAAGCACTGTGGCCAATGGGGCAGGAAGATAGGTAGGACTAGGAGATGAGGAAAATTCTGGGAGAGTAGGCAGAGACAGAGTCATCATGTGATCCTGGGAGGAGAGGTTGTGAGTCAGGCGTTCTCTGGTAAGATCAGACTATGTAGAAATACATAGATTAGTAGTTATGGGTTAATAATTTAGACAGAGCTAGCTAAAAAGAAGCCCTAGTCATCAGCCAACAGTTTTGTAATTAATATAAGTCTCTGAGTGTTCATTTGGGGCTGACAATGCAGTGGGACCAGACTGGTGGGAAGAGTGCTTGTAACATTCCATTTTAGAAATTGACTTGCCATACTAATCAAACTGAAAATAATGCCATCCTTTCTAGGTTGTCTTAAAGAAATGAGTTCTCCAGGACCTGAGCTATTTCAATTTGCTGAAGCCAGCACCCCCTGCATCTGTAGACTAGAGGAACCCCACAAGCAAGAATATCTGACTTTAAGGGACACATGGACACATGCATACATGCATCCACTGACTTGGCTGTCTTCCAGGGTCTCTATGTACCATTGAAAGGAGCCTCATCTCCTATGAAGGTGCTGCACTAGCTTGTTTATTGCTTATGTCTTTTTTTTTTGACATGTCATTTTTGATTTCTTCAATATTTGTGGTCATTCCTCCAAGGGGTCTCTCTGGAGTTTCTTGTGATTGTTTCAGCACACTATGTCCACACTTCACATCTGAGTTTATTTATGCACAGTCACTAAGAGGGGTTTTCACTGTCTTCAATGAGTGCCTAAGGAGTACACAGTCCAGAAATGATGTTCACATCTGCCCTTCATTTCCTCTCCATTCTTAGTGTTAGATGAAGAGCACTGGATTCTGGGGTTGACTTACAAAAGGGTTGCAACAATCAGCACTCAATCAGACACTTCACACTCATGTTCACTCACACAGCTCCCAGAGATGAGAGGACAGTCTCTTCCAGAATCTACCAGAACCCCAAGTGATGTGCACCATTGTTTTGTTTGGTGTGAGCTCGGACATCTGCCATGAATTTCACTCAATAACTGCAAACATTCACTTATGCAGAATACAGAACAAATAGTAACACTTTTTTCTGCCCTGGAACAGCTCAGAATTTAGAGGATATAGACAGGTGAAAATAACACTAGACTATAATGAGCTCAGTGGTACATAAAAGCGGGCACAGGGCACTATGGAAGCTACAATGAAACCACCTCCAGAGGGGCAAGTATGGAATAATAAGAAGCATTTCAAGTGACTCTTGAAAGAGAAGTCAGAGATTATTGGATTTAAAAAAAAAAGGAAAAGAAAATAGGTGAATGTCTGAGGGTATTGCGGTCAGATGGAACATAGCACAGTCAAGCAACTCCATAGCTGCATATACATATAAGTTAGATGTTAGATGGAAGGTAAGGCTAATATGAGCAAGCACAGAAAAATGAGGTCCAATGGGAGATAGTGGCTAAACAGAAGTAGGTATCAGAAAGAACCTTGCCACACACAGCTCTTAGTAAATCTAAAATCTAAATCAAAGTGTACATGACGTAAATTCTTAAGTATGAGCAACTCTATGAAGGGAAATGTCATTCTGTAGATATGTTTCCCATACTGATTAATGAATAAAGCATTGTTGGCCAATAAGAAAGCACGATAGGCGGGACTAGGAGACAAGGAGGATTCGAGGAAATAGTGAGGAGAGATCCAAGATGGAGGATGGAGAGAGATGAAAGCCAGCCCCTCTCTCCGGTAAGATAAGACCACATAGAAGTTCTTAGTTTAATAGAAATTGGTTAATAATTAAGACAGAGCTAACTGATAAGAAACAAGTAACTGGCCAACAGCTTTATATGAAATACAGAATCTCTGTGTATTATTTGGGGCTGGCGAGGCAGTGGGTCCAGACCGGCAGGGAAAAATATCTTACTCTTAACAACCCCACATGTGCTTAGTGAACATATACATGTTTAAGTACATGAAACAGTACCCAGACTGATTACTCTCCCAGAAGCACATTCATGCAAGGATGGGGTAAGAAAACACAAAGGTTAACACTGAGACCAGGCAACTAATTCAGTAGAAAAGAATTAGTGACTTGATGGCTCTGAGCACAGCTTTGTATCTGAGTCTACTGTGTCTTTGCCCTGACTTTGAGGTCCTGTTTCAAGTCCTGGGATGAAAAAAGACGAGATGAACATTAAGTAGTACAAAATTTAAAGCCTGAAAATGCTGATTTTCTTTCAATCCCTTTAAAATATTAAGACATTGGCAGGCCTGGTGACACACCCTAATCCCAGCACTTAGGAAACAGAGACAGACAGATCTCTATAAGTTTGAGGTTGGCCTTGTCTATAAAATGAGTTCTAGGCCAGCCAGGTAACATGACCTTGTTTTTAAAACAGTAACAATAAAACCCACATAAACTCTTTTGCTTCAAGCCCCCCTTTGAATGATACAGTCATTCTCTCACTGTTTTCCCACATGACCACAGGATCCAGGACACAATGAAATCTTGAACTGTAAGGAACTGATGACATTGCCCATGTGTACTCTGAGGAACTGATGGCATTGCCCATGTGTGCTGCAACATCAGCATCAGGAAGGGTATCAGTTTCAATTAGAGCAATAGGATACAGTGTAGTGGAGGAGTGTCCACGTTTTTCCACTGTGCTTTTTCACATCAAGGAACTCAATGAGACAGCAGAGCATTTTCAATAAGGTCACTTATTTATTTAGGAAATGAAATGAAATATATGAAAATATTGGAGAAAATGTAGGGGCACATGTGCAGTGGAAGCCCAGGTGCTGGCTGTTCATAAACCCAGATGAGCCACCCCTAGGATGCCCAGCAACAGAGGGGTGACAGCATATTCACACAAGTTGCAAGCAAATGAAAGCCAGGAGAATCACAATCTCATTGAATACAAGGGTAGGAGGAATTTGGGTTACAGACCACACCTACTGTCTCAGGGTGCAACAAAAGCACTGCTCTATTATTCATCTCCATGCCAGGCCCAGGTGCACACTAAATGTGCAGTCAGTTGATTTTCATTTGTTTTCAGATATACTGCAATGAGCTGTCCATCAAATATGACTTGGTAAAGCTGCAGAATTTGGTCTTAGAAAACATCAGAATTTGTGAGCTGCTTTGTTTTGGTCTGAAAGAGTCAGTGGTCCAAATGCTGCTGCATTACTTCCTCTTCTAAGGGTGTTAACTCATCTTGTCTGTGCCTACTGTGCCTATACAGTGATCTTCCTTTACAGCATGTATGTGTCAGTGGCACATCTGATCATCTGAACAAGAAGCTAAACAAAAAGCAGAAGCATTCTACATCGCTACAATCAGCATGCTCACTGCTATAGGTGTGGAGGCCAATATATTGCTACAGTATCCCCCAAGGCCTCTCTAGGGAGGGAGGACCATAGCTCTCCTCCCTGTGGGATTCTTATGGCCTCTGGGAAGTTCAGCACAGACTCTCCAGCAAGAAGCATTTTCCATCCAAAACCCAGAGTAGAAGAATAAGCTGTGTTTTTTAATAACATCATGTTCCCAGGTGTAATCTAACGAAGCTAGAGACCCCTTGATTCAAACCTGCCTCAAAGTGGTGAGACAGACAAGAGGAGGAAGCAGACAGGCTAGCCAATGGTCTCCAAATAAGTTCTCCAGATGTGGCAGATTTTTTGGTCCACCCTGGGCTGTCATCAACATTTCAACATTTAATGTTTCATTTCCTGCTTTCTCCTTGCCTGTCACAGAAATTGAACTAAAATTCCCTCTTTACAGAAAGTGTCACGCACAACGTTTTTTCTTTCATTGTGCTCTGACTTGTGAGCACATTAATTAGATCTCCTTGGCAGGATGCAAGTTTATATCACAGAGGGTAAGTGACATGTGACTTGTCACATACTGTCAGTGGCTAGTAGCTTGCATTTGCTGTTGAAAGGTGTGTGTAGCTGTCGCTCTCGTGCCTTATCTAGTCCTGAAATCCACTTGCTGAAAAGAGAGGACAGCCCTAGAAATATTAACAAGCTCAAGAGAGAAGGTCCACTTCTGAAAAGAAATTTCGAACCTGTCCCACAGTGTTACCCATGATGTCCTTCTTCATTTTGACACACTTGAGCATCTTCTACCATCCATGAAATGCTGTTCTCTAGCAATGTCCTCATCTTCTTCCTGATCTCAGGCCTCTCAAGGATCTGACGCCCCAAGTTCTCATCAGTGTAGGGGAATCACAAAGAGATAATTGGAATATTGTGAGAGTCAAATTATGCCTGAATAGAAACGAGAAAGGGAAAGGTAGGAGGTTGGGGAAAACACTTCAGCCTTGTATCTTCCCAGCTCTAATGTTCCAATGTGGGGATGGGCAAAGTGTACAATGATGAAGGTGAAGACATATTAGTATCCTTTCTTTTTGCTATGGCGAAATAGCTGGCAACAGCAATTTAAGAAGAAACAGCTGGAAAGATGCCTCAGCAGTTAAGAGCACTGGCTGTTCTTCCAGAGCACCCAGGTTCAATTCCCAGAACCTACATGACCTCTCACAACTCTCTGCAACTCCATTTCCAGGGAATCTAATACCTTCACACCAATGCACATAAAATAAAGGTTAAACAAATTATAAGAAGAGGAGGACGATGATTACGAGATGATGATGGTGAAGAAGGTGGAGGAGAAGAAGGAGGAGGAGGAGAAGGAGAAGAAGAAGAGAAGAAAAGAAGAAGAAGAAGAAGAAGAAGAAGAAGAAGAAGAAGAAGAAGAAGAAGAAGAAGAAGAAGAAGAAGAAGAAGAAGAAGAAGAAGAAGAAGAAGAAGAAGAAGAAGAAGAAGAAGAAGAAGGAGAAGAAGAAGAAACAGCTTAACAGTTTGTTGTTCTGGCCCCTGGTTTGAGAGTACACCCCATCGTGGTAGGGAATGCTTTTCTATGAAAGTTGCTGCAGTTGTGCTGTTGGGAGTGGGGAGGAGCTGATTTCATTGTATTCAGTCAAGAAGCAGGGGCAGATGACTGCTGATGTTCAGCCCATTCTCTCTTATTTCCCTTTTCATTCCTTCTACCGCAGCCCATGGGAAGGTGTTCTCCATATATAAGATGGGTCTTGCTTCCTCAATAAACCTTTATGGAAACACCTTCACAGACATGTCCAGTGCAAGTTTACACTCAAGGTTAACTATCTCTGAAGCATTCACCAGCAGGGCTGGCTGTTCTTTTGTATCTGTGCACCTTATTCCTGTGTTATCAGGGGAGGTAATAGATAAACCATTGTTCTAGATCTAATAGTCACATTGTTGTATCAAAATCTCCTCCAAATTGAAGAGTTTCAACCAGCAAGGAGATGAAGGAGGCTCATAAGACTTTGGAAATATGCAACTTACAAGTCTTAGGAAGTTACTGAAACTAGCAAGATTTATAAGACTCTGAAAATTATGAAGGCAGCAAATACCTCCTGGGAAAGGAAACTGGCAAGCTCAGCTGACAGTAGAAGACTTGCTGACATATTGACCTGTCTTCAAATTGTGCAGGGAGAGCTCCTGAGTTGTTACCCATAGTGAGGCAGACTTTTTAGTAATGTCACTGCCTTTGATTTGTCCATGTTCCTTTAACAAACCCTAATATACTCTTTGGTTCACCAAGTTGATCTCTGGTATAATAATTACTTTCATCTGTTTATCCTCTTTATGTAAGCAGATGTTTGTTCATGTTTCCCCAAGATAAGTGATAAAATACACAGTATAAGCTTTACGTAGGTAAACCTGTTGCTGTGGCACAAACTGTTCACTTCAGTGGTAATGAATTTTAGCAGAGCTGAAATTTGCAGTTGGTAAGTTATTTAAAATATTAGTGATATTTAAACTGACAATACCAGTGCCTTATTGTTAAGGCCTTTGCATGAGGCACATAAAGTTCGAGAACTACACATATGACTGATGTTTGTTTTTTTTCCCTGTTAAGAGTGGGTCATCTTTTATGGTTTAGGTATATGGAAACGGATGAGTTGACAGGATAAACTATTTGGAAAATTACAGAATTAAGGAAAGGTTAACCTGTGATCCATCCAGTTTCTTCTACTTTTATGTCTTCCCATGCCACTCATTTATTGTCATTGAGTTCCATTATTCTCATTTAAATTAATGTGTAGAAAGCAACTGCTGATTGGCTTCTAATGGCAAGGTGTTTATGATATCCATGAATTCCTAGAGACCATTCAGGCATTAATTCTGAATGTGGCTGTGAATAATTCCAGAAAAGACTGGCTTGTCAGTCAGTGGACTGAGTGGGGAAGATTTGCCTTCCATGTGGGTAAGTGTGTTGGCTGAGCTTATGTCAACTTGATACAAGCCAGAGTTACTTGAAAGAAGAGAACCTCAATTGAGAAGATGCCTCCATAATATTTGGCTGTACAAATATTTGGCTGTAATTAGTGATTGATGGAGAGGGCCCAGCCCATTGTGGATGGTGCCATCCCTAGTCTGTTGGTCCTGGGGTCTATAAGAAAACAAGCTGAACAAGCCAAGAGAAGGAAGGCAGCAAGTAGCATCGTCCATAGCCTCTACATCCACCCTGCCTCCAAGTTTCTGCTCTATTTGAGTTCCTGTCCTGACTTCAATGATGAATAGTAATATGGAAGTATAAACCAAACCAAATAACCCTTTCTTCCCCAACTTGCTGATTTTTTTTTTTTTTACTAAGATAGTAACCAGCTCAGTCAAGAGCCAAGAACAAAGTGCTGGAGAAGAGAATTTCTTCTCTTAGAGTTGGCACAGGTTCTCCTGTTAGAGATGTTAGAATCCTAGTGTCTTTTAGAACTCTAAGATTTGTACCAGCATCCACATGCCCTGCCTTCTAGGGCCTTCAGTCTAAAGCATTAGCTTCTTTGGTTCTTGTTTCTGATACCTTTGGGCTTGGCCTGAACCATGCTACTGGCATCCCAGTGTCTCCAGCTTTCTGACAGCCTGTCATGAGGCTTCTCTGCTTCACAGGAACAAACTGCTATGAGAAACTACTCTATATCTATATCTCTATATCTAGTATATACATATACATATATACATACTATAGAAATGACAAGTATTTTAGACAGTAGATATTTTAGATTTTAAGGGATAGTGCATCATGCCCCCCTCCCCGCCTCAAATGACTGACCTGCAACTTTCAGAGATCCCCATGTCTTTGCCTTTGCCGTCTCAGTGTTTTGATTACCTCACACCTGATATTTTTGTGTGGGTTCTGGGGATCAAACTCAAGTCCTCATGAATAAAATGGGAAGCATTTTATAGACTGAGTTGTCTCCTCAACCCCAGATGTCACATTTCTGTCACCAACATTATATAACATGTAAAGGAATGTTTGTTATTTTACTCCAACACAACTGGTTTATTAGCTTAAAAGAATAATAATGTTTTAAAGCCAAAACATATATCTACTGTCAGAATCAGATCACTGAAAGATTGAGTTACCATTTGGCTATATGAATTTACTTTTGATTCATCAAATGACCAGTTTGAGTGAAGAGGAAGCCTGGTATATGGTGACCACTGTGGTGATCTAAATACAAATGGCCCTAAAGGCTCATGTTGAATTCTTCATTCCCAGTTGATGAACTGTTTACGAAGGATTAGGAGCTGTGGCCTTGTTAGAGAAAGTGTGTTACTGACTGCATGCTTTACGTTTTCCAAAGCCCATGCCAGGCCCAGTCTCTCTCCCTGCTTACAACTTATGGATCAGATGTAAGCTCTTACCATGCTTGTCTCCCTGACATGATATTCATGGACTTACCCTCTGAAACTGCAAATAATCCAGCATTAAATTCTTTCTTCTATAAGTTATCTTGGTCATGGTATCCCTTCACAGCAATAGTATGGTACCTAAGACAGTCACAGAGTCCAAATGAATACAGTATGACAATGCTTGGTATCCAAGAATGACATTTGAACATTTTAAATAGGACATATAGATACAAAAAGCAGTGTTTCAAATATCACCAGACTGCGAAACTTCTGGTACTAATTTAGTTAATTAATAATATGGGAAGAGAAAGCATTAATTATCAATAAAATCTCTGCCAATTCTAGAGTTCTTGGATTTATTGTAAAATTTACTGTAGGGAAAAAAATCTTTGTAAAATATGTATTATTCTTATCTATGGATATAATAGGTCTGGAATAAAGCTAAACATATGTTTGGCTTACATTGTATTGGAAGAGAGAAGAAAGGAAGTAAGGGAGTAGGAGGATAGAAAATGAAATAGGAATGTCTAGCACTTGCCATGAAAAGAATTAAAGTCAGATGAGTGACTTGGGGGAGTCCTATTTGAATAAGATATATTTAAACCATCCCATGTTAAGTCACAAACACAGGTCATTTTCATGCTTGAAGTTATTATAAGGGTGTTAATAGCACCATGTAAAGCACTAGCTTTCACAATTGCTGTCATGATCAAGACAGAAAATGGTTCACAATAAATGTATCATCCTGGGTAGGGCTAGGTTGAGAACCATTCCATTCATATAACCATGACCACAGTAGAAATATTTATTCTAAGCCTAACATGTAGATACTCTTGACCACTGTTTTTAAAGTACTACCAGAAATAGACCAGCATAAGCAAAAGTTGGATAATTGGAAGTAGACACCAAACATATATAGAGAATTGAGAGATTGGGACTTTAAAAGGATGGCAAGTTATTTGGCTTGAAGTGTGGTTGTAAGGTACCAGGCCTGATCATGAAGATTTCAGCTATAAATCCTTGAACTGTGTTCTTAGTCAGAGAACAATGAGGGGGAATAGACATTTGATGAGTAAAATGATGTAGTGTGTCAGAGACTAAGTAGCTGTTTTCTTAGACTTTCCTTATAGTTTGGTATAGAATTTAGTCCTGAAATGGTGATGTGTGTTGTGTATCTACAGACATCTTCCATGCATGAGTATTTTGTTCTTCATCCATCTCCATAGATAGGACTATATACAAGTTATTCATTGCTGGGAACAAGTACCTGGCAAGAAGCAACTTAAGGGGTTAGTTTTATTATGAACATAACACAAACCAGAACACCATACTGGGAAGAAGGGACCTCCATCTGATTGCCCTGTGGACATATCTATAAGGTATTTTTTTTCATTTGTTTATTGATCTGAGAAGGCCCTACCCACAGTATTATCTGTAGGTAGGTGGGCTTATCAATATTGCTTGTATAAGAGAGCTAGTTGAACAAGCCAAGGAATTAAACATGTAAGCATGTTTCCTCCATGGTTTCTGCTTCAATCTCCTGTCCTGGCTTCCCTCTGTGATATAATATAAATTCTAAAACGAAATAACACTTCCCTCTAAGCAAAGTTAGTTTTTGCTAATATTTTATCTCAGCAGCAGAGACCATGCTAGCATAGGGATGAACCATTTTTTTCTCTGAACTTAAAAATTATGTTGGTTTATTAAAAAATTCATAGAATTTCATTTCTTATAATGAAGACTTTTAATTAGGTGGCTGGATATAAGATTAACTCAAAAAAATAAGTAGCCCTCCTATATTAAACTGACAAATAAACTGAGAAAGAAACCAGGGGGAAAGAACCTTTAACTGTAGCTTCAAATAATATTAAATATCTTGATATCTTGGGGTAACTCTAACCAAACAAGTGACAGACTTATATAAGTCTGTCTTTAAGTCACTGAAGAAGATATCAGAAGATGGTAAGCTCTCCAATGCTCATGCATCAGTAGGATTAACATAGTAAAATTGGCCATCCTATCTAAAGCAATCTACAGACTCAACACAATCCCCATCAAAATTCCAACACAATTCTTTACAGACCTTGAAATGACAACTCTGAAATTCATGTGGAGAAACAAATAAACAAAAAGATAGCAAAAGCAATCCTGAACAATAATATATCTACTGTAGATTTTTTTTCTATTCCCAACTTCAAGTTGTACTACAGACCTATAGTAATAAAAAACCACATGGTATTGGCATAAACAGACACATTGATCAATGGAATCAAAATGAGGATTTAGACATACATCTGCACACCTATGCATACCTGATTTTTTATAAAGAAGCCAGAAATACACACTGGAAAAAAGACACCATCTTCAACAAATTGTGCTATTCAAATTAGATGTCTGAATGAAGAAGAATGCAAAAAGATCCATATTTATCACCAGGCACAAAACTCAAGTTCAAATGGATCAAAGACCTCAACATAAAACTAACCACACTGACCATGCTAGAAGAGAGTATTGGGAATAGCCTTGAACTCATTGTCACATGAGATGGCTTTCTGAACACAACACTGAAAATACAGGTACTAACATCAATTATTTTATAAATGGGACATCATGGAACTGAAGAGATTCTGTGAGGCAGAAGACATTGTTTATGGCAGCCTAGAGAATGGGAAAAGTTTGTTTTTTTTTGTTTGTTTGTTTGTTTGTTTTCCAACTGTACATCTGATAGAAGAGTGATCTATGGGAAAAACAGCTTTGGAATTGAGGAATATTAAGGAGGTTGTATGGAAACCTGAATCAATGAAGGTGACTAATGAGGACTCCTAGTAATAGGGGATGTGAAGTCTCAACTGGCCATCTCATGTAGCAAGGCTAGGCTTCCATTGGTAAGACTTGATTTCACTTAGTTGAATTGTTGACCAGATAGATCCCATGGAAATTGTAAAACAACCTAGACTGTTGCTAAGACAAAAGGTTGCTCTCTGAAAACTGATAGTAGGGCTCCATTGTTAAGGACAACATCCACACAACTCATTGAACATGGAAAATTGGAGTTAATATCTACATGGATCCTTTTCCCTTAATGTCTAGACTCTGGGTCAGGAGGTCCTCTAAAAGCTACTGAAAGGGAAACACAGACACCAAACTAATCACAAAATCATTTGCCTACAATCTATCCTGCCTGCAAAATATGCTAAGGCAATGGAGCACAGAATGTGTAGGAGTAGTTAACCAATGTCTGATTTGGTCCACTACAAAGGTAGGAACTCATAACTGACACTGGTTTGGTAACCAAGAACTAGAGACCAGATAGCCCAAAGACCTAAGGTAAAACCAAACACTACTGGTCTAAATAAACTAAAATGATTCCTAATGTTGTTCTATTATACTCATAGATCAGTTCCTTATCCAGTCGTCATCAAAGAGGCTTTCTCAAACAGCAAATGGAAACAGATACAGAAACCCACAGCCAGACGTTATGCAAAGAGAGAGTCTAAATGGGAGGTCTCTATCAAATTCCTCCTCTTGGTGCTCATGGAATCCCATGGAAGAGAAGGCAAAAAGATTTTAACAGCCAAAGGAGATGGAGGACACAAGGAGAACAGGTACTCTGAATCAACTAACTGAGGTACAAATGATCTCACAGAGAGTGATGCAGCAAGTGCAAGGCCTACATGGGTCTGTATCAGGTCACCTACTTATATATTATAGATATTAGCTTGCTATTTTTATGGGACTCTTGACTGTGAGAATGAGTAGGTCTTTGACTCTTGTGCCTACCCTTGGGAATTTTTTTCTTTCTGTTGGGTTTCCATCTCCAAGTACAGTATGATAGGTTTTGTTTCATCTTATTTTATTTTGTCATGTTTTATTGTTATCTCTTAGAAGCCTGTTTTTTTTTTCTTCTTCTTCTAACGAGAGACAGAAAGGGAGTGTATCTGGAGGAAGGGGAGATGGAGAGTAACCATGAGGAGTAGAAGGAGGTGAAACTATAACCACTCTATATTGTATGAGAAAAGAATCTCTTTTCAATAAAAGAAAAAAGTTAATTTCTTATGTTATGTTTTACATATGTATTTTCTTTTGTCATGTTTATTAATAGAGTACATTGATGGGAGATGTCATTCTAGAAATATGTTTCTTGTATTGGTTAATGAATAAAATACTGATGGCCAATAGGAAAGCAAGATAGGTGGGACAAGAAGACTAGGAGGAGAGAAGAAGTAGTAGGGAGGAGATTCAACATGGAGGAGAGGGAGAGTAGCATGCCAGGCCCTCTCTCCGGTAAGATGAGACCATGTGGAAATACTTAGATTAATAGAAATGGGTTAATAATTAAGACAGAGCTAGCCATTAAGAAAATAGTAACTGGCCAACAGAATTATATCTGATACAACATCTCTGTGTGTTATTTGGGGCTGGCACAGCTGTGGGACCAGACCAGCAGGAAAAAACTACTCTTAACAGGACATATTGCAAATTATTTTCATTTTCATTATATTATATATATTGTGTTATTTTATTATATTTTAATTGAAAATTTTTACTCACAGTTGGAGAATACTGTGCATCGTGGCATCAATTATATCACAACAGGAGCATGGGGCACTGGAAGTCAGATTGCATTGGAAGCAGAAACCAGGTAGATGTGAATGTTGATACTCGGCTGATTTCTCTTGTGTGCAGTCAGAAACCATAGCCCAGAGGATGGTACTCCCTCATTTAAGATGGGTCTTCTCACTTCTATTAACCCAAACACATTAGAAGTCCTGTAAACCCACAAATGTGTCTCCTAGGGAATTCTGGACCCTATCAAGTTGAAAACCAAAATGAACTACTTCAGCAGTGTGCTTAAAGAGCTTAGCTTCCTGAATTATAACCTGGAGAAGTGCCTCTTGCTGGTCAGGAAGGTCTTTTAAATTATTCGGGAAGAAATAAATGCGTTGTATTTGAGACATAATACTGTGTGTGTGGGGGGGGGGTAAAATAATAATCTTTAGAAAGTTTTCCCAATTGGCATATACGCTCGAAGAACAAGCAGGTATTTTGTTTCATCTGTGTTTTGTTTTATTAGGTGGTTTATTTTTGCTTTTAATTATATATGGAGGTAAATGGGCAGGCATATACACATTAGTGCAGGTGCCCACAGAGGCCAGAGGTACTAGATCTCCCAAAGCTAAGAGTCTGGTCTTCCAGAGTCACAGGCAGTTGTGAGTTGTTTGACATGGGTACTGGGAAAAGAACTTGGACCCCCGGAAGAGCAGTGTGGCTCTTAACCCCTGAACCATCTCTCAAACCCTGTCTTTCTTCTGTTTTATCACACTGAGTTCTAGATCTCTATAGAATTCCATGTAAATAGCTGGGGTGTGTAAGTCTGGGGTTGCTAGGAGAGGCCAGAAGTAAACGTTTTGATGTTATTGGAATCTACAAGGTATTTCCATCATGGGGCCAGTTTATAGTTAGGGGAAGGAGGCTCAAGGGTGATATAGGAATACTCAGAAATTAGGAGTGGGAGGAAAAGATGAAGCCAGAGAAAAGTCTGGAAAACATCATCCCTGGAGGGAAGAGGGAAGCCGGGGTGAAAGATATCACCAAGGATGAATCCCTGAAAACAAATTCACATCTAGGATTCCTAAAACACACATTGCCCCAGGGGGCTCTTTGGGAGGCAATGCTCCTGGGATAAAACATCAAAGTTTATTTCTACAGGAATAAACTATAGAGGAAACCACGAACTCAGTAGACTGGACACCTGTGTTCTCTGAAGTACTTCTCTCAAAGGACTAGTGAGTCAGAAACTCAAGATTTAATACTTAATTTTCCAATCCCTTGAGTGCCTCCCAATGGGGCTATATAAATAACCACTTCCCAAAACCTCAGAACATACCTCCAGTTCTCACCTCATTCCTGTCACCCACACAGTGACAGATTCCTCTCACCATGGGATTTGAAATGAGAAAAAGAGGATCCCACCCACAAAGCCCCCAATTACATGTGTGGGAAAAGGACACAATGAGAGGAAAGCAATGGTACTCATAATCTCATCGAAGGGATGCTGAGGCAGGCTGGCTGCTTTCTATGAATGAAGGGGAATATGGCCTGTCCATGGTACAGAGGAATTTACAAATGATTTCAACATAGCTTTCCAACCATCTACAAGCTAGCGTCTGGTCAGAGACTCATTGACCTAGGCAGACCATCTCCTCAGAGGAGATGTTTCTTTAATTCATTTTGTCCGTTCAGTGTTACTCCAAGTAGCTGTACCAAAAAGACATCAAAATTCCACCCGTTAAATAAAGCAGAGGCTTATTTCTGTTTCTCACTCTCACTTGAGTTCAGAGATGGGCTGTGTGGCTTGAATGACAGAACTCAGGGTGCTACTCTGCCTTTCTGGTTCTTCATGATAGACAAGGAAGAGAGGAGTGGATACACTGTGAGTCACGTCTGTCTTCAAAGAGAACAGCAGACAAATTACACACATTTATTTTCATTCTCGATTGCTGAGATGGCCATTCTTCCCGGTGCAAAGGAGACTGTGAACAAAATGAAACCAAATGTCCTGAAAGGGTTACTGCATAGTTTGGGGGCAGGGGCCTCTGTTCCCAAAGCAAGGTCAGATGACACTGAGGGACATTTTTACAACATGTACCATAATGTCCAGTGCAGTATTGGGAGTTCAGAGTCATACTGTTGCTGGCAAGTTGGAACTCCCTTTGAGGCAGCCAAGCTCAGGCTGTTGGCTGCCATCTTCTGTCTGCTCACCTCCTTGCTGCTGCCTATATTAACTTAGTTTCAGCAGATGAAGATAGCTATGCAAAGTTTAGTGGCAGGGCACCTTGGATGTGTTCCCTGGCTATTTCAGTCTTTACAAACACCATATCCACACAACATATCCTTCCTTTCTCAGTTTTATATCAGTGTTTGCCTTCTACACAGACTGCTGGCCTGCTTGTCCCTCCCTCCTATTGGAGATCGATCTCCTGGATGGAAGACACACATTTTAAAATTTGTTTCTGATACATGGACTGAAGGATGCCTGCCCTGAGTAAGTGCTCCTTCTAAATGTTCAGTAGTATGGAGCCCATGGTGGTATCCAACTTTTCACAGAGTACCCAGACAGCCACCTGTGCTAATTCACTGCAAGTCTTCATCTTCCATGTCTCCTGGATTTTACTTAAAGGCTGACCCATTATATTTTTTATTTCTTTAACTATGAGTACTTGTGTACATGTGTGTTCATTTATATTTGGTATATATCCATGAGTTCCAGAGAACAATCTCAGATGTCATCTTTAGGAATGCCACTTGCCTCTTTTGAGACAGGTTGTGTTACTGGTTTAGAACTCACCAATTAAGCTACTGAGCCCTAGGGTGCTGACTTTCTCTACCTTCCAAAGGATGGAATTACTAATGTGCACCATCGTGCTGTCTTTTTACGTGGGTTCTAAGATAGGAATCAGGGAAGGGAAGCACTTTGTTGACTGAACCATATTCCCAATCCCCTGATGCTTTTATTCTTCCTACCTATTGACTGGCCTTCAATTGTCTACTAACATTTATAGTAACAAACTACTTCTCCTCAAAGCCCTGGATATCTGTATACCTGGAAATGGCATGTTCCTTCACACTGTGAGGAGCTAAGGTTGCAGATAAAGGAATTGCAGATAGAGGCAGCTTACCTGGCAAAGTGCCTGCCGCCTAGGTGCATACACACACAGGAGCACACAGACACACTGGTGGGATTAGGATTGTGTATGGTTGCTATTTAATATGGATACAGGCCACTTAAACTGGATCAGTCTGGTGGCACAATACTTTCAGAATCATGAGGACTCTTAAACATAGAAGGGGGAATTGGAGGACAAACAGAAACATAAAATATTGCCTAGCTCAATATTTCTGGCTTAGGATAAAAGGGGCCACAAGTTAAAGAATATGGGCGGCATCCAAAAGCTGGATAAAGGGAAGAAGTGAATCCTCTCCTAGAGTTGTAGAAGAATCACAGCCCTGCGAAAACCCTCCTTTTTACTCAGAAAGACCTACTTTGAGCTGGCTTCCACAATAGCAATGTAATAAATTGGTGTTCTTGGAAGACACTGTTTGTGATATTGTTATACCAATAACAGAAAACCAGAATAATATAGTAACCCCATTCAACTATGAATCAGGCCTGTAATTATAATTGTATGCAATTACACTAGGGACACCATCTTGAACAATAATTAGATAACTCAGTCACTTTACATCCCAAGCAGAACTGCTTCATGCTGTGTGCTCTAAGAAACCAACTTAGTATTGAAATCAGTTGAGAATTAGTGCATTCAAATCACTAACTCCGATTTGCCACCTTGTTCCATCACATGGTCCCTTCAATAGGAAGCTTGGTTCTGCTAACACTAACCCAGACATCTTGGGATTAGTAAGAGCATCCCAACATTCAAGGAAGAAGTTTTGACCAGTTGTAGTATTCAGCTAAAAAACTTGAATAATGTGGTGTTTGTGTGATGATTTGCATTCTGCTAAATTTTACTAACTGCCTCAGGCTTGCCATATGCATACATCCTGAAGAGGACAAAACACCAGAGAAGTAGATAGATTCTTCTAAGATTTGTACCCTAGAAATGAATTACATCTGGAAGTATATACGCTGACAAAACTTTGTAAGTTAAAAACCATATTTAACAAGAGTTATTATGTGAATAAGTTATTTGAAAAATATTCTACCTTGGAACAGTTATTGTAACCTGGGTATGCCGTTGAAGACAACAATATATAAGTTGATAAAGTAGAAAAACAAATTAGCTATTGGAAGGATAAACTCAAGAAGGGACTTTCTATACTTAAGGAAGTTGCCTTGGTTCTTCAATCTCCTCTCAGAACTTTAAGAATTAATAACAAGAAATCTGAGAAAGCTTGTTTTTATGTGTCTAATCAACAAGGGGTGGGGTTGTAATAGGTAATCTTTACTGCCAACTTCACTAGATTTAGAAGCCCTCAAGAAATAAACCTCTGTGTGTGACCGAGGTTATCTAGAGACATGAGACGAGCTAATCTAAGTGGTACCCAGTGCTGCACCATAGGCTGGGGCTCAGAATGTACACAAACAAGGGAGCTGAGCATAAAGAATTAATCTTTCTCTGCTTCCTGACTGCATTCAGTGTGACCAGCTGCCTCAAGCTCCTGCCACCCTGTCTTCTTCTCCACAACAGACTGCATCCTCAAACTGTGGGGCAAAATGAACCTTTCCTTAAGTTTCTTTTTTTCAGGCATTTAAAGGTAACTTTTGATACATCTCCAAAACAACTCCTGCTCCTCAGAGTAGAGAACTTTGCAGAAGAAGGAAGCAGAAAAAGATCATAAGAGCCAGCAAATCAGGAATTTTGCTATAAGACTAAGTCTCCTATTAACGTCAGGAGCTACATCCCCAGAAATCTTACCAATATGTCTGCCCAAACATGGGCTGAAGAAGGACAATAGACTTGGCAAAATGGAGAGGGGAAAGCTCTCAGGGCCTCAACTTGACACAAAGAACTACAGAAAACTAAAGAAAGCTGGGAGTGGGGGAAATAGTCTTCCTAAGGGAAGAACATACCAATCTGTTATCCAATACCAAATGTTCAGCCCTGAAAACATTTATTCAAGGAACATTATACAGACTGAGCAGGATGTATTAATGAAAAAAGAGGCAATTAATTCGAAAGAGCAAAGAGGGTTGGTTATACAGGACATTTTGAAGAGAGGGAAAGGAATGGGAGAATGATGCAATTATTTTATAACCTCAAAATAAAAGGAATAATTAAAAAGTAAAATTTAATAGGAGGAAAAGCAGCTGATCAACTTGAATATGGGGGTGGGGCATCAGTTGACCTTCAAATAAGAGGACATGCCAAAGGTGAAATTAAAAGCAAGTAGAGAGTTAAAGGTTTGTCATTTTACAGCTCCAATATCCAGCAAGTTATGATGACCATGTGCCAGCACACTTGCCATGACTCAGGTAACAGAACAATTTCTTGGCCACACCAGTGTCAGCTGGGTTGTGCATACTGTTTTCAATGCTACTGGACTAAACATCATTCAAGAATATAAGCCACCTTTGCTTACATCTCTAGCTTGCATATAACACTTATTGTGAATATTAGTGATGGTAATCTTAGTTTTCTCTTCAAATGAACAGTGTTTCAGACTTTGTGTAGCAGTACGTTGGGTACTCATCTGAAAACCCAAATTAAAGTCGCAGGTGGGAAAGGGAAGCCCAAGGACAAAGAGAAGCAAAAGCTGAAAAAAGAAAAGTTTTTACTAAATCATCCATCTCGCTAAGCCTTTTGGTTTCCCAGTTCTTGCTTGGACAGTTAATAAGACCTGACATTTTTAGAGCCGCTTTCAAAACTAAGACCCAAAAGGCTTCATGCACCACATTTGCTTGTAGGATGTGAATGAGCTCAGACACCAGGTGCCGGACGCCCCCTCTGGTGTGGAATGCACCAGCTGGGCCACAGCTGGTGGATAACAAGCCAAGGACAAAGAGCCAGAACAGGAAGTGAATAGCAATCAATGTCCACACTAGATTTCAAGAGCAACAGGAGGTAGCTGAGATGAAAATGGCAGAAGGAGGCTTCTGGTGCATGAGGTGACACCAGGGAATGTAGCAACATTTGAGGGAGATCAATCTTAACAAAACATTCAAGTTGCTTTGTCAAGAGCACAAGCATGCTTGAGGGTCCTAGGGGAGGGCTTGCAGGGACGGCATGGGGACAGGACAGGGTAGGACAGGACTGGACTCTCTGTTTAAGGGCTTCAGATCTTCCCTAGTCAGGAATTCAGACTTCCTATTCAGACTTGACCAACCTGAAGAGCACAGCTTAAAGACAGCATGGCATTGTATTTTGAGGTAGCCAGACCAAGAAGCAGGGTGTCTGCCCTGGTTGGGTTGGGGGTGTGGTCTGCCTATAGTAGTAGAAGCAAAACAGTGATTTTTTCGTGTAGCATGTGGGTATTAATACTGTGGCCAGCACAAGGACCATCATTTACTTCTAGCTTTTGTTTACTTTTAGTTGACTTGTGTGTTTACTGCATGTATGTGTGTGTACCACATACCCACCAAGGGTAGAAGAAGGCATCAGATCCCCTGGTACTGGAGTTATAGATAGCTGTGAGTTGTCCTGTGGGTGCTGGGACTCAAACCTGAGTCCTAGGGAAGAGCAACCAGTGCTCTTAATGGCAGAGCCATCACTCCAGCCCTAAGAACCATCACTAACCGTGCAAGGGTTAAGCAGTGTAGTCATTTCCTAATACTCTCAAGATTAGTTCCCTAGAGAATTTGCCTCACACCTGTAAGATTGCAACACTGTTTCCAGTGTGCCCATTTCTGACACTTTTAGTGTTTCATCTTAAATTACACCCAGGCAACAAAAAAAAAAAAAAAAAAAAAAAAAAAAATGAGGATGGAGGACTCCAAGGAAGCCTATAGTTGCTTGTATTTTATTTATTTATTTTTTAAATTAAAATTAGCAAATATGTCTCTGACATTTAACCCAGTGTAAGGTGTACTGTTTTTTCCTCCCGCCTCCGCTGGTCTTGTCCTACCGCTGCGCCAGCCCCAAATAACACACAGAGACTCTGTATTAGATATTATACTGTTGGCCAGTTACTACTTTCTTATCAGCTAGCTCTGTCTTAATTATTAACCCATTTGTGTTAATCTATGTATTTCCAAGTGGTCTTCTTACCGGGAGCCGGCTGCTACATACTGCTCTCTCCAGACTCTCCATCTTGACTCCTCCTTACTACTTCCTATTTCCTCCTTGTCTCCTAGTCCCTCCTATCTTCCTTTCCTATTGGCCAACAGTGCTTTATTATTAACCAGTATGAGAAACATATATACATAATGGCATCTCCCATCAACCCAGTCCAGAGATTTGTTCTCGAATAGCAGGCAAACAGGAGAGGACACACATGCCATGTAATGAAAGTCTATGATCACAAAAGATTCAGCTTGAGGGTGAATATACCGTCAGTAGGAGCATCAAAGGTACCAGCACATGTGAAGTCCAGTCATGCTATGTGCTGTCCTGATTTTCAAAGAAAAGCCTTCCTGTCAGGTGAAGCTAGGGTGTTCAAATTTTCTCAGGGACTTTTACAGCCCCTTAGATGAAGACTCTGCAGGCTCATTCCTTTTGCATGACAGACACAGGTTTCTTGCCTGAGCAGCCTCACTCCAGACTTTACTCTAAATAGACACCATAGTCCATTTGGCCATGAGAGCTTCCTTGAGGGTCTATTACCATACATCAGTCTCAGTTAAAGGGCAGTAATGGCTTCATGCTTGGGGCAGAGCATTAAATAACAACCAGCAAATAACTCTTCATATAAGTTGCAGTGAACACAGAAAGACTGCCCTGTGTAGAAGCCTGTCCTCTGCAGAAACCCCTCTGGCATTAGTTATAACTTGTACATCCTTGAGTTTGGAGTTTAAGGAGATGACTGACTTTTATGAAGCATGTAATGTGTGCCAGTAAGAGTTCTTGGAATTTTCTGAACATTAACATTTGTTCTCATGCCCCAACTTTCTCCATGTGGTGATGTTTTCTGCATATATTTCATAATCTGAGACTTCCTGAGGTGACTCAAGCATATGCAGAGAGCTCAAATCCAAGGCATCCTGACTTCAGCTTAAATTACAAATCGAATGAATGGTGTTTACTTGTGTAGTTACTTGAGTTAGAAGTGATAAGGAAGTCAGTGTAGCTATCCCCATCCCATGTCTTTCAGAAAGGGAGGTGGAAGGGAAATCCTTGGTTGGTGAAATTAAAAGAAACAGTTATTGTGAACATGTGAACATAAGAAGAAATTGACAGTTCACGTGATAGTTTAACATTGTTAGTGGCTACATCAGGGGTTTAACCCAGAGATGGAAGTTTAAGTTCCTATTGCTGAAGACAGATGCCATGCAATTAATTCAGAAACAGGGCCCAGAGGTCCCGAGCTACAACTGACCCTTCAATGAGGACTAGCTTTTGATGGTACCAGAAAGAATCACAAAGGAGGAAGACAACCAACAGTCCTTCCCAGCTATGATACAAAATGTATCAACATCCAATTTGGCACAATAACACTAAATGTGCAATAGTGGCACACATATCTTGTTGGTAACCAACAGTTCTCTAACAAAGCTTAAGACCCACAGAAATAGAGGGATACTGTAAATCTAGCTATCTAATCCATGCTTTTGAAACCATGGTTTTAAGAGGAGAATCTACAACTGCATTTTTTCTAAAATGGTGTGATCTTTAACTATAAATACTTGTCTTGTATACACAGATAAGTGTATTCCTCACTCCTCATCAAGGAAATTTCTCTTTGCAACAGAGACCACCACAGAACAGCACAACCAATGAATATGTAGTGTTGCAGAGTCCAGTTCCAATGGGTACATCTGCAAAACACTCTTCAAAGTAAAGCCCAGGGAACATTGTGGAAGAGGGGGTAGAAAGACTATAAAAGCCCTAGAAGCAGGAACTTGGCTGTGAAATTGTGTCTCCTAGTAACACCAGAAGTTCTATCTGTAAAGTCTTAGCAACACGGCCATCCAAACATGGGATGAACAAGGAAGACACTAACAAACATGCCAATGTGGATGGAGAAAAGCCCACCAAAGTGGATGGGGATAAACCCACAAGGCTTCCAATGTATACAAAGAACTCATGGTAAGTGAGTGAATCTGGGAGTGGGAGAGGCAGCCCTCCCCAGTGAGGAGAATACAAACTGGATGTCCAGTACCAAACTGTCAACTCTGAAAAAAAAATTATATATATATATATATATATATATATATGTGTGTGTGTGTGTGTGTGTGTGTGTGTGTGTGTGTATACACACAAGTAATATTATGTGAGCTCAACAGATCATACTTAAGAATATGTGTGTGTGTTACGTAAATATATGCATGTAGGAACATTCAGAAAACCTGTATATTAATTAATTTGTTCAAATAAGCATACCTGGCAAATAGTAGGTACCATTTAACTACCATGGATATTTTTTTTATGGTGCCTATCATGCTGACTAGGGTATAAAAACAATCATTATGTATTGGCTAAATGAACAGAATATATTCTATATGTAATTAGTGGGTGAGTTTTAATATTAGGAAAGGAACATAGAGATAGAAAGTCAATATTGTATTGTAATTTGTTTTGGTTGGATACTGAGTATCTTGAAAATTTTTTTCATAGGTAATAGTGAGTTTAGCAATATTTCTGAACAAGGGCAACTTATTCAATGTAATTTAAGATTATTAAAGGACATTTAATTTATAGATGGGGTGGGAAAGGAGCTGCCAGATGTAACATAAAATAGCCCAGTTGAGAGCTAGATGGCTTCTAAAGGAAGGGATTAGCATGGAGACAGGACAGGACCACAGATCATCTCTGAGGAAACCAGGATAAACTACCATTTAAATGCTTCTGAAAAGTGCTGAGACTGGTTCAGGTCTACCCTTGATCTGATGATCTATGTTCTCAGATAAGATGCCCCCACACACACCAATATCCATTTCTTTAACAGCCAACATGGCAGCATTGTTCTCTACTGCTCCCTATATAAGAGAACTACAGCTGGTACAGCTGTAGAATTCCATCTTGAAGGACAGAAGCCCCCAGGACAGTTGCTACAGTAAGGGGGTGGGGGCAGAGCCTTACTGATGGCTCTCACCCTGCCCTGTGGGGAGTCAGGGCAACAGCTCTGTCCATTATCCCCACCCCTCACCCCCTGGAACTGCATCTGCTTGCTTTCTCTCTTAGACACACATGGGCTCACAGGCAAAAAATCCATGCACGTACACACTCAAGTCAATCCAAATGGGAGAGGTGGCCAGACCCACAGTTCCTTTTGTAATTCACTGATTAAGTCTTTATTTGTACCAGCTTCCCGAGGGGACTAGCTTCCAGTAAGGGATTAAAACCAGCTTGTGTCTAATTACAGGACAACTACTCTACCTTTATTTCCAAACAATGTTTATAAAATTTCTTGTAATTAAATTTTCCCTCCAGGAAAGATTGCTTGATTATCCAACAGCTTCCAGAGCATTCCATTCTGATAAGACTTGAGGTCCCTGTTGTACAGCATGGTGATAGCATAGTAAAGGGGCCACATGGTCCTAGTCCCCCTGCCATCTCTCCTCTCTTTTGGTATCCAAAATGTGTCAGTTGCCAGAGGTCCCCTGGGAGAGAAAGATGGCAAAGGGAGGATATGAAACACTGTTCTGTGGGTCAAAAAAGTCTACTTTTATGGACTGGCTCTGTGACTCACATATTTTCTGTTTGTTTATTTAGTTACATGTATTTCTCATAAAGAACCACAGTTATCAGTCTGAAGCATATATACAGCCATATTGAATAAAACAATCAAACAAAAACAAAGTACAACTAAGTATGCTAAGAAGCAGGGCTCATGAAGAGGCAAAAATCACTATTTGCAGCTCTGGTCTCCCTGTTGGCCTTAGGGAGAAAGGAAAATATGACAAAAACCATCACCACTTCATCATTAGCAACCGGGACAGAGAATGAAAAGAAAAAACAAAACAAACAAACAAATCCCTTTTGTCACTTTAATATGAACAAATCTTTAACAGATCTGGATTGAAATGAAAGCTACGGGATATTGATAACCATGGGGCAAGGACTTCTACATTGTTCTCTAAGTCACTGGTCACTGTACTGAGAAGATACCAGGATGGTTTCTCCAATTCTTTTGTCAAATGAGATTTCAAAGCACCACACCCAGGTTGGCTGTAAATACCAAATGAGATAATAGCGAAGATAGCACTTTGTCAAAAGTGAATGTCAATAGACATTACAGCAGCGTATATTACGGCTATAAATTATGAATAGTAATTCAGTTTTGTGAGTAACTTAAAGATAAAATTGGTTCTCCAGCTCTAGTTAGCCTCCAGTTCTCATCTCCTTTCTTGTACTAAGAGAGGACAAGCTTCTCACCCAATCACAGTTCCTTGATGTGACATTTCCTTTCCTGACCAGAAAGGGCCATCTCCAGGAAAGGAGGGCCAACAGCTAAGCCTTGTAAACTTGAGTTGGGAGACTGACCACCATCTCAATCAAGAGGCTGATGGGATTCTTTTGTAAGCCACAGCCTGCATACATTCTGCTTCTGTTGGAATTAACAACAGTGCATTTGTAGTGGTTGATAGACACCGAAGGGACCAGAGCAGTCTCCTGTGGCTGTCTGCCATGCCAGGTGTCTGCCAGTTACTTGTTTCCACCATCCAGTTCTTCAGTCCAGTCACCAGCTGCAAAGCTTTCACCCCAATGAAACTGCTGGATTCCCATCTCCCATGTCATGCTCTTTAGAGTGTGGGAGGGACCCGGGGCCACATTCTAAACCAAGTTCAGCTGGCAATTATACTACAGGATGCTGAAAATGTTGAACCTCCTGGAGATGGATTTAATAGTGCTCCTTCCCCTGGGGTGGTAGAATTCAGCTTGATAGGCAACTGGGAAGGGAGGCTGGAAGGCATGGTGTTATGTGTTGGGTATTTTTTAAAAAGTATTCACACCTGTTCTGTGGAAATCTGTGATTCATGTATTTAACTGGGTGTGTGTACAGGATAAGTCAGGCTTTTCTTTTAGTTGAAGGCTGGAGGTGCTTTGGGCACAATAGCCTTGTCCAAAGCCAATGGACTGTGATAATCATGTGGAATAGGGTCAAGCCCTACCCAGAGCCCATCCATCTTGAGAATACATAAAGAGCTCCACCCACAGCTCCTTCAGAGACACCAGCCAGAGGCTGTACCCTGTACTCCATCCAGTGCTTTATCTGGAGGGTCATTCCATTGGTGCCCCATTCAGACCCTTCTCAAAGGCTCCATCTAGAGGCATCATTCACAGCTCATTCAGAGATGGTCTGGAGATTATCCAGAGTTTACCCACACAGCGTGTCCAGAGGCGCCACACAACTGGCTCGTTATGCTTACAGATCCATCTTATATGCACTATCTAGAGCTTTGCTTTGCTTGAGACATGCTTTGCCTTGAAATTTAAAGAACAGAACGGATTCCATGTAAATGTTATCAACTCTTAATGACAGACTTTGGTTTTGATTAACACTGTGACACCAGTAATAGGGGATTCAGAGGGCCGTGAGAGCACAGAAAGTCTCTCTTCTGGATATGTGGTTGGAACGCTCAAGAATGCCCTCCCTCCAGGAAATGAGTAGTCTCCCTGATGTGTGGACTGCTGTCTATTAAAGCTGTGTTATGAAAACTCTTGGGTCACAGTGTGGCCTCTGTGGAGAGAGGCCCTGGGAGGCTCTATGGGCTGACTCACCATACAGATTTTAGCAACTGAACTCAGCAGTTCTGTGTCTCGGTATCCTTCTCTCTAATGTGGATTGTAATAACCTCCTCTTAAGATTGCCACAAACATATATCGTGCCAACCCCTTTTTGCATTTTGAGTAATTAATGGTCTAGTGCACACAAACACAGTAAGTAGCAGGTGTTCATTAAGCACCCACAGTGTGTGGCGGGTGTGCATTCTCCAAAAAGCACTCAAACAGCCCACATTCTTTCCAGTGATTGCCTTCAGCTCCTGCCTTTTTATGCACTCTTTTTTGTTATATTTTGACAGAGTTTCACGCCACAGTTCCGTGTGGCCTCTGACTCTCTATTTCCCTGCCTATGCCTGTGCCTCTTGAGTGCTGGTGCTGTATGTACAACCCTTTTCACTTCTCTAGTTGCACTGCTGAGGTGCCATGTGGGCAGCACAATGGACTTTCCTTTTTCTGTGGACCTCAGGAAGAAGGTCACCACAGCAGGGGAAGCTCCAGAGCTATGTGGTTTCTGCTTTGCACATCTTTCCTTGGAGAAAAGATGTGGGCTGCTGTTTCCCTCCTTCTCCCTCAACCCCTGGTTTCAGTCTAGTAATTCTAAACATAATGAATAGCATCCCGGAACTTCTTCCATCAGGGTGGGGCTACAACTCTTGACATTTATTACAAACATCTGCCCACATGTGTGTTCTTGTTTTGATTTGATTTTTAATTTGTCAAGTGCTCCAAATGCACTTTAGGATGGAGAAGTCTTATTCCTAGGAAAACTACACAGACCATCAGGATCCCGAACACTTTGGAGTCTGGAGATTCTCTTCTTTATTTTTATCTCACAGTCTACCTGTTCACATATATCTAAGGAATCATGGGGAGTCATGACACTCACATTTGCCTGACTTCAAACCTTGGGACTTTCTGATCTGTTGACTTTTTCATGGATGAAGAGAAATTACAACAGTCTCCAGGCTGAGGGGACATGAGCCAGATAAGTCATAACCCTTTCCAGGATGCTGCATCTTTCCCTTAATAACTAATAGGGTTATAGCAGATGGAAATTCCTGTCTTCATTGGTAAGATTTTAGACTGAACTAGAAAAAGATCTCTTTTATACCTACACTAGAAGATGTAAACTCCAGGCTCTCTTGGGTACCCTTATCTTACCCTTTCTACCTCTCTACAGATGTTCTATTGGTGGTTAGCAAGACTTGGCCTGACATCTAGGAAGAAGCATAATGCTGCTATGGATGACTCCTCCCAACAAATGTAGCTCCAATTGACAAGCCTGACAGCTTCTATGCCCTTGAGTTCAACCAAAAGGTCCCCACTAACTTTCCTTTACCCAGAATTCCTCTGCATTCACCCTGCTTTGGAGTGGTTCTGTTACTTGCAGCCAGTAACTTCTTTAATATCATAATATTGAATCCACATGTCACAAGTCTCCATGGCCTGATATTGCTTGAAAAAATGCATATTCTGTGAGCAAAATTACAATGACCAGTTTATCAGTTATTTCTGACAGCAAAACACCAGAACAAAGCAAAAATCCAAAGAACACAAAACAAATGCAAGGAAGCCGTATTATCCTTTTCCTATGCTAACAGTTCTATTTTTGTTTCTTTTGTTTCTCATCCCATGGACCATGTGATGAACATATGTCAGTATGTGTTTGGAGAGGAGGGGAAAAAGGAAGAAAAGGAGGGCACATCAGGTTTTTTCTTTTTTCTTTTTCTTTTTCTTTCTTTCTTTCTTTTTTTTTTTTTTTTTTTTTTTTTTTCATAGACCACACTTAAATGGGTGCCCTGTGCAGAACCTGACACAGTCTGATCCCAGGACCCCTAAGTCCTGGTCTCACATATGAAACTTCCCCTGAAGTGTGCCCTAGGAGACTGGGTACTCTACCCTCTGACACCTTCTATGTGTTTTCAAGCACTGAACTCTATTCCAAGAAGATGTTTCCCCCTCTTCCCAAAGTCAGTTGGGACCAGGAGAGGTCAAAATAACACAATCAACTGGTTTGTTCTTTCATAAAAGCTTTAGCACTGTGCCTTTGCCATGTACAGAACCACCCACAGTCTTCATTGGACCCCCAGGCAGCTCAGGAAGCCATGACTCAGTCGAGGAAGCCAAGAGAGTGGTCAGGTCTTTCAAGGGTAATTTAGTTTCATGTAGAAGCTCTGATTTATTCCTTTTTTCCTCCTTCAGATGATGGACACTGTAACTGAGAGCCTAAGGCTGCTGACAGGAAGAGAGGTACCCAGGGTCTCTCTATTATCACCCCCCAGACTGTACGCTAAGACACCATTGTACATTGCTCCTGAACTCAGCTGTCTCATGCCACTGCCTGCCCCTTTTGATTCCCTCCCAGTCCTGCTCATATCACCCATGAGGGGAACCAGGGGCCTCAGAGCACTAGCAGATCAAGTTTAGATCTGAGGAGTGAGATAGACTGAAATAAAGTTGACAACAGAGTTTTAGATGTGAGCTGGGCATGTGACTGGTGCTAAAACAGCAGATAAAGCTATAGCAGGCCCACCACATACTGTAGAGACAGCTACACACCTCCAGTGGAAAGTGTTCAAAAATTAATGGTTCCTGCCCTTTACCTCACCTAGATTCTCCTTACCCACTTTACCAATTTTCCCCCTTACTTTCCTGAAATAAAATAAAGCTTTAGAGATTAAGTTTGTGGGATTGAGAGATAGCTCAGCTGTGAAAGACTAGGCTCACAACCAAAACTATAAGAGATTCAGTTTGTTCTGTAGGATGTGTAATAACTAAATTTCCAGTAAGAAACAAAAAAAAAAAAAAAAAAAAGGAAAATTTAGGTAATTCCATATATAGGTAGAACAGGCTTTATTTAATGCAGAAAGGTGGCATCCTATGCCCTTGTCATCAGGGCACAGGTTCCAGTCATTGAGTGACCAGAGTTCAAGAGTGCAGATTACATTCTTCAATCTGGGGTTTTTATAGCTATGGATAGAGAAGGAGAAAAGGGGATTCTTCAAGGGCAGAACATGGGAAGTCAGTTGTGTTATGTAGATAAGGTTTTTTTTTTGTTTGTTTGTTTTGTTTTTTTTTTTAACTGTAATGTCTGTTGTCTTCTTTTGTACCCACTGGGTGTCCGGGTTTGCCTCAGCTACTTTTCTTCAGCAATCCCAACTTTGAGATCAGGTTTAAAAGTCTTGGATTTGGGGGGAAGGGTTCCTTTAATATAAGACATCAAGAAAGGAAAGCTTAGATAGTCTCAAGCACACTAAATCATGGATGGTTGCACTGAAGCTCACATCTACCAACTCATTAACTACGTCTTAGTATCCCTTCCTAACCAGGCAGAGAAAGAACCTGAAGTCAGGCATGATGGATTATTTACACCATAGACATTGGCCGGTAATCAAAGCGAGGGCCTCTTCACCCTCACCATGCAGTATCAGTGCTGTATCACTGAACCACTGAGCCTACTGTTCCTTGTCAAGGATGGAGGGAAACAGGCTTTTCCAGTGACCTGCATGTCTTCACCTCTCATTTCATCATAATCACATGAACTTCCCAGAATACAGAGGGGCATTTCCAGAGCCACCCATTTTGTCAAACTTCTCTGTCTCACTTTTCCTTAGATTAGAAAATGTTGTTTAATGTGGCCAATGTGATTCAGGCAATGGAAGCATGGCCATTTCTCCATGGCCCTATGAATTACCATTTGATTTGTGAAGTGGTCCCTTTGCCAGGCATTGTGCTGCACTATGACTCATGCCCATTCCCTCATTTGGCTTTCACAGCTGTGTTGTGAGTCCAGGGCAGCCTGGATCACAGATGGGGGGGGTCCCTTGGGGCACAGAGCCTTCCCAAATGTTCCATCCTTGGGAAGTACCTAGCTTTGGTGTCTGGGTTGTTTGTATAATGGGAATACCTGGCATATAAATCATATTTTGAGCCCATGCAGATGTCAAATAACAGATCAATAAAAATCCTGGTGAATAAAAAGATATAATTCTTACTATCAAAGACAGAATTAAGTTCAGTCTATAGTGAAGATTGCAAATATCCCTTTAAAATAGTAACCCAGGGCTTCTGGATTTGTAGGTTTTTATTGGTAGCCAATAGTGTATGCCTCAAATAAGGGTCAAAACCAGAAGCAGATGAGTACATAGCATCCTGCAAGCATTGTAGATCAAAACACCCCCCCGGGGGGGTGGGAATTGGGAGTAGCATTGTCCTCAGACACTTTACTGGAAGAGACAAAAGAGGGCACTTCATGAAACAGTTACTGTCAGGCTCTCAAAGTATCTAGGAACCACAAAACAAAACAAAAGGAAAAAAACACACTGCAATTAATGAAAATGTGTTTGGAGTCCACTGTCAAACTTGCTGAAGATGAAAAATCAAATGTACGTCTTCAGCAATAACAAAATCTGAATCATACAGTGTGTCTGGCGACATCCTTTCCCAAATGACCAGGCTGTTCCAAGACCATCCCTGCTTAGAAGCACAAAGTAAAGACTATGATAATAGAGGAGGGAAGGGGCGGAGGACTGCTTTCAGAAGAGTTGCACTGTTGCACATTTGCAAAACTCTAGGATTCAAAGCCCAGAGCAATGCAACTGGGCCTCTTCTTGTAGTATTTTTTGTTTTGTTTTGTTTTGTTTTGTTTTAAGGAATTAGGAGTACATAGGAGCCTTCGGGATTTGATGCTATTAAAGCTACTTTCAAAGGTTTGCAATGCTAGGCTCCTCTAAGGTTCTGCTCGGGAACACACACAGCCCATGGTCTCTGAGACTTTAGATAACCACAGTTGTGGATTCCTTCTGTGTTTTGTTTCAGACAGCTCTGGTTTGTGTCCATTTCATCAAAAAATTTTAACCTCTGTGTGTCATACACAATTGAGACATAAGCAGCCTGAGGGGGAGTAGAGAATCACCAAGAATTAGGAAAACACTTCTCTACCTACCTACTTTTTAACCCATCTGTGAGGTTATTGAGACTTGTCTGGAGTAGTGATGAAGCCAGGCCACAGGACCCACTGGGGGAAAATAAGTAGATTTCTTTGCATCTATCAAATCAAATATTGTGTAGTCATTACTTCAGATCCACAGAGCCTACATTCATGGAATCAACTACCTTTGGATAAAGAATACTCAGAAAAAAATTGAAATGGAAAAGTATAGTCACTTTTCTCATTATTCTTCCCTAAACACTACAGGCCAATTCACATAACATTTACATCTCGTTGGGCACTGTAAACCACCAACCAGGAGGTGACAGAATTCATAAAGGAAGATAGTCACTGGGGTTGTGTAAACATAACAGTATTCATACAAGGAAGTTGAGTATTTGAAGATCTGGGTATCTGCTGGGCCCCAAGAAGCAATTCTGTTAGTACAGAGGAACATCTGAAAGCAAGAAATAGATCTAAATTATAGATTGGTATTGACAATGATGCTAGCTGAATATCTGATCCAGGCAAAACCAGGGAAAGTTAAGTTTATTTTCCCATGTTAAAAGAAAATGTCTTTTGTTGCTCATTAAAGTGTCTTGTATATCTACTTAAAATTAAAACAGTCATGATTTAGAATGATTTAGTTTTACTTAAACCAGGATGCTAAGCATGTGCTCTGCTGTTTAGCTTGGGGTTTCCAGGTTATGATCAAAACCTCAGGGTCAGCAAAAGAAATCTACTGAAAAATAAGGTTGGTGGGAAAATCTATGCTTCAATGGACAACAACATATGTATTATGTGTATATGTATTATATTTCTAAATTCAGTGCCAAGTGTAAGGAAACCAAATTTCATAACTCATCCTATCTGGAAAACATAATCTCGCTCATCGATTTTGTAATATTTTTCACACTTCCAAAGATTGAAAACACAGATTTCCCTTGCTCTGTGACTTAAACATTTCTGTATAGTTTAAGCTTAGGATGGACAATGTTGAGGTGTAGCTTTATAATGGAAAACAGCTTCGTGCAGGAGACACGTCTTGTCACTAATTTGTCCTGCTACACAGTCTGAAGGATTCTATAAATGCTGGTCCCACAAGCGAGTTCTGGCTTAAATAAAGGAAAAAGGACAAGAAAAATAAGGTCTCTGCTCTAAGGGCACAGGAGTGATTATTCTAACAGTGCTCATTTTTACCAAATGCCTGCTAGAATGTAGGCTAAGAAAGTTACTGATCTGTTCTCTATGCCTTCCTTCCTCCCTCTCTTCCTCCCTCACTCCCTGCCTCTCTCCCTTCCTTTCTTTTCTTCCTTCCTTCTTTCTCTCTTTCCCTCCCTCTCTCCCCTTTCTCCTTTCCTCCATCCTTCCTTCCCCCATCTTTCTATGTCTGTCTGCCTTCCTTCCTTCCTGCCTTCCTTCTTTCCTTCCCTTTCTCCCTCCATCTTTCCCTCCCTCCCTCCTTCCTTCCTTCCTCCCTCCTTCCTTCTTTCCTTCCTTTCTTTCAGTGTATCTTTCTCTGTATCTCTCCCTCTGCCTCCTCTGTGTATCTGTGTATACTATGTCTATCTATATGTGGTATATGTATGGTAGGTGTATGAACATTGTGTGCAGGTTCTCATATACACACGTGTTTGACTTCTGATATCTTTCTCTATTGCTTGCCACCTTGTTTTTTGAAACAGGGTCTCTTGCTGAACCAAAAACTCAATGATTCATCTAGTTTTGCTGGCCAGCAAGCCCCCCAGGTTCTCCTGTCCCACTCTCACCGCATTGGGGTTTCTATGTAGATTCTGCTGATCCAATCTCCAGTCCTCCTCATGCTTACACAGTGAGTGCTTTACACACTGAGCTGTTGCCTCAGGATTAGGTAGATTTGCTCTAGTCTTTCTCCGTAGCCAACATGCTCCTGTCTTTATTTCCTTTTTAAGGGAATAATTTTTAATTTTGTGTCTGGGTGGTGTTTTGAGTGCAGGTTCTCAAGCAGGCCAGAAGTGTCAGATCCTTGGAGTCACAGGTAAGCTGCATAATGTGAGCACTGGGATCCAGAATCATGTCATCTGCAAGACTAGACCACACTCTTAACCACTGGGCAATCTCTCCATCCCATTCTGTTTTCCTCAGGAAGGTAAGGGAGAGGTGGAATTACTAGGGACGGATCCTGACAGTTCTACCCTCTGGTCTGCAACTGTGTAAACACATACAGGCCATTGAAACACTGCATAGAGTAAGCATGTTATTATTTTAGTGGAATGACAACCTAGAGAAAACCTTGAACTTCACAAGCCTTAAAAGTCCTAGGTCCATTCTATAAAATTTTGCCATGGCTGCATTAGCTCTTGGGTGTCCACATTAAGTGATAGTGGGCCTGTATCCCACCCAGCCTTTCCCTCCAGAATATTGCCTCCACATGTCTACCCCAGTTCTGGCAGCAGATGCTGATTACGGGTTGTGAGCAATCTGACCAGATGTCAGAGCTTCCCCTCAGGGTTTCGAGATTGGCAGTGGGCCCAAGCTGGGGCCTGAGTCTTTGGCAAAGCTTGCCCATAAGTTTGGAGAGGATAGAGAACAGATTTTCTAGGACTTAGTTTTTTCTTTTAAATAACACCAATCTTGTCAATGAATTCTGCAACCAGAGCACAGCCCTACAGAAACCTTGTGAAGAAGGAACTCCAGTGATCAGGGGTACCAAAGAGTGAATATCCATACAGACAAATATTTCTAAGGATGCCTATATTTAAACAGTTCCATGGAGGATATTGCAGCTATGTCCATGTCCTCCAACCAGTGGTGGGCTACTCCTCTAACATTTGTTCTCACCCATTCACACCATGCCTTCTACACAGCATTGTCTAAGTATTACAGCTGAGATGCCTTACCAGTCCAGCTTGATTGTTCTTTAGTCTGACTTTCAGTGTCACCCTGACCACTCTGCCCAATCCTAATGATGCTATGAGCCTTTAGCTCTTGCTCCTGTGTGAAATGGTGTTTTCCAGGGCACAGAAATGGGAGGTACAGGGAAGGTTGATTGAGAAATGATACCTAGGAGCAGTAAAGGGTTGATAAAGAGAATGTTTTGTGAGCATGATGTAAACATCTGACTTTACCTACAGCCCAGGGTATTTTCAAGCCTAGATTGTCACTACAGTGTTAGAGACATTCTTCACGTGGTGGGAAGATCTGGCCTCTCACATCTCTACTTGCCTACTCATAGTCTCCAGGGGTCACTGAAAAGTCTCTGCCATCACTGTCCCCTACTGTGCTGAGTCATTGAGAGAGGTGACTCTAAAAGCAGCAAGCCCACAGTCAGCAGATAGCCATCTTTCTCCCAGCTAACCAGCTTTCTGGATTAAGAAAAGAATTCCTTGTGTTTATCTCAGTCTCCATCTTCTTGATGAGTGACATCCTTATCATACTGAGGTTGGCTGGTAAGGTTTTAAGTTTCTATATCTTTCCTATAAGAATATCAAGGGCCAATGATAGGACATGACTTACTCTCAAAAGATACACCAATGATGAGCAATGCAAGGACAAAACAATACAGTGTCAGAATTCTGTACAGCTTCCTTTATAAAACAGTATAAAACAGTACCTGTCAACCATGTGGCTGTATGTATGTGCTCAGCCTACAATATGAACCTTCTATGAAAGATTTGCACCCATGGCAAGGCAATATTTCAGCCTTCTGTGAGAATTATTAGTAAGACTCTAGAATCATGTGAGCATGCCTGTAGGGAGTTTCCTAGGTGTGAAGACCCATGGTAAATGTGGGTGGCACAATTCCATGGGCTGTTGTCCTAGACTGAACAAAAAGGAGGTGGGGAGCTGAGCATGGGTCTTTTATCTTCCTCACCAAATGACTGAAGATGCAAGGTGACCAGTTGCTTTAAGCTCCTTCTGCATAGCTTTCCTGCTGTGGTGGACTGTATCCTCAGATTGGGAGCCAAAATCAACCCTTACCTCTCTATAGTTATTTTTGGTGTTGTGTCAGAGCAACAGGTAAAATAACGAATATACTTTCATTTCCCAATGAAAAAGACAAGTGTTAGAGAAATCAATAGATTTTCCCCAAAGAACCTAGCCATTAGTGATAGAGTGATACTTGAACCCACAAGTGGCCCTAACATACTATCCTTTATCTCCAGAATATCAAGGATGTACAGTCATGATTTCTGTGTATTGCACATAATCCTCAACTTAGTAGCATTTTGATTTAGGGTTTTTATGCTTCATGATGGTATGAAAGCAATATGTGTTCAGTAGAAGCCATATTCAGATTTAAAATTGAGGTTTTTGCCCAGGATAGAGTGACATTTGGCAGTGGCAATAAGCCACAGCTCCAATCAGCCAAAGCGATCACAAGAGGAAAAGGCTGCTGCATGCTAGTTAACAGTGATACTCAACTGAGAGGCTTGGCAGGTGAGGCATATTTAGTGAGTTTTCTTTTGGGAGATTTACAGCGTAATAAGAGTTTCATCAGGACATACGCCCCTCATAAAAGAAGGGACAGTGGCATTTCCAAAGCATATTGTTTTGGCTTCTTTCAAATGTAACATTTTTTCCCCAGAAAACTCTGATATCCTAGTAAAGGAAAATGTACATTTTCTTTCCTACAAAGGTCAGTTCAGTGCATTTCAGATTCCAGAAAGCCCACAAGTTCATATTATTCTAGTAAGAAAAGGAATGTGATGAAAATTTTAAAAAGATCACAGATATTTACAATATGAAAGCCTCTTTATCATGAGTCCAGGGCTACTACCTAGACAGTTACAAAATGCTGTGTGCTTTAAATAAATTGGATTTTCCTCAACTTTTGAACCAAGATAGGCTTTTTAAATCAAAGTGTTGGCATGTCTGATATTTTAATCAATGCTGATTCAACAATAGCTTTTCACACTGGTGTTATTTTTATTTCATTCAACCATAAAACAGATCTAGTGCTTATCAATTCTATTGACATCTTTCACTCATGATCTGTATAATGTATTAATGTGGAGCAATTTCATACACAGCACCCTTCTCACTTGTTTCCACAACAAGATCTTGTTATTATTGAATGCAGTTTTACAGAAAAATAACAAGAAAAAGAAAGGAGGATTATGAAGATCTCAACATATCAATTTGAATGCTAGAAAACAAAGTGAACATTTCAAGGATTCATTTTTACTTGTGTGATGATAAAGTAAAGACTAGAAGGGACATGTATTTGTGGGGGACTGTAAATGTAGCCTTATCGAAAGGAATACAGCTACTACTCTTTAATGTGAGGCTGAGATACAGAGCATACCACAACTCATTAGACTTTCAAGTTTGTGTCTTAGAAAGCAAAAGTTGATTCTGATCCTTTCAAATAAAACAAACTTTCTTGAGCTGGGCTTGGTTACTCTCACCTATAACCACCGAACTTTGGAGAGTGATGTAGAGTGTAGACATGTCTACCACAATGTATGCATCCTCCTTCACCACTGGACATGGGTTAACTACATGTTTTGAACACTGTGGATCAGGTGACAAAGACTATGAAAGTGAAGGTGTGCTTGACATTTTCATTTTGTGTCTTTTAGACATGGGATGGTTTGATCATACAGCAGTTCTGTTTTTGATTTATTTTATTTTATTTTATTTTATTTTATATAACAAAGTCCAATTAAATGAAAACAAATATTTATACACAATATTTGGGAATTTGGGCGTCGTTCTTTCCAAACTACTTCCTGCTGGTAAGGGGCGCTGTCATGGGGGATTCGAAGAAGATTCAGATATCCTGGCTGTAGTCTGTAGGGCTGTTTTGTCCAGCTGTTTGGAATGTAGGATCAGCTTGTACTCTGTTTCAGGCGGTCTGGCGTGATCAAACCATATTAGTCTGGAAGGAATCCACATCTTTTCATTTTCTGTGGAAACAAAAGTAGAAATCCTTTTCCTCAGTAACTTGTTCTTCAACTTAAATTTTGGAGTCAAAGCATTTTTTTAATTTAATTTATTATTTTACATGTCGATCCCAGTTCCCTCTCCCTCCCTCCTTCCCTCCCTTTTACCCTCTCTGCCCTCTCACATGCACTCTAAACACCCTCCCCTCCCATCCCCCCACCCCAATTCCATATGTAGGGGAATGCCATCCAGTTGGGGGCATATAGATCTGACAGGTCCTGTGAACTAGGGACTAGGGCTTCTCTCCTGTCTCTAGATTAAGGCAGTTATCCCTCCATGGGGGATATGTTCACAAAGTCCTTTTGTGTACCAGGGATACATCCTGGCTCCACTGTCTGAGCCAGAAGGACTGTTTTTGATTTTGAAAGGGACTGTAGTGAGATAGTCCTTCTGTGGCACTGACCACGCCCATTGGGGTGGAGCCATGGGCAGAAGTGACCTGTGGAAGGAAGTGGGAGGGAGAACCGGGAAAAGCTCTCTTGCTGGCTTGACTTGGACAGGAGAGGATCAGGCAGAATTTCCTGGTGTTCATCTGTCTAGGTTGTAAGTAATTTCTCCCTGAATAAACATCTGTTCGGCCTATTTGTTTATCCTGATCCTTATTTAACCACGATAAGTGACCTTCACATTATTGTGTATAGTGAATAACAATTTACATGTTCGGCAACAGTGTTTTGATGTTCTTTTGTTTCTCCAGACCTTGATATTTCCTCTCTGTTTCCTGTTTGACATTCCTCACTGTGCTGAGGCTGAGATGGTACCCACGGTGATTTGATTTGCCCTTTGCTGATGATACAGGATGCTGAGCACTTTTGCATACACTTGCTGATAATTCACAGGTCGTGCTTTGAAAAATCTCAACTCAGGTTTTTTAACATTTGGCTACTGAGATTTTGAGCTCTACATATACTTTAGCTATAAACTCTTTACCAGACAAATGCTATATTTATTCTATCTTGAAAAAAAAACTGTGTTGCGCATCACAATCTGGCTTGCACTTACATAAAGGACCATTAAAAGCATCACTCTGTATTTCCACATCAAGCCTCTCACAATCAGGTTACCCCTGTTTCCTGCATATTGAACCCTGACATTTATACCCCTGTGATTTCTAACACTCTCTACCTTCTGTCTTACAGGAACAATTGCAGATATTTATTTGCATGTAAATAATGATAGAAAGTGCCCTTTAGCAAGAAAAAGCCTTTTCAAATTGTTCAGCATAACAAAGGGACAATCTGGGCTCAACAAACACATATTTCTATAATCTAGAATGAAGTTATACACGACACAGTGCATACAAGTGAAACCCATTTATTTTGATTTACAGTACACAGTATAAGCTGTGAGAGTTAAAACAATGGTAGGAATTACATGGCTCATTGACTGTGAAGGTCTTTCTTAAGTTTGTAAAAGGCTAGAATTGTATTTAGATATTCAGGTTGCATTTAGGAATTATAGAAGCCACACCCTTGAAAGGAGACTAAACACATGAAAGCCTGCTCAGTGAGCATTTCTAGAATACTAATATTTGACACAGATAATAGGAATTTGCCCAAACTCTGAAGAAATACTATGAAACAGAGCTCCAGCACAACCTTAGAGTTTTAAATTTTAGTTTTTGTGTGTGAGTACTTAGCTTACATGTAAATGGACCGTGCATGTGCCTAGTGCCCAGGGAGGCCAGAGGGAAGTGCCCTTCATCTTCTCTGTTACTAGAGTTAGAGACAGTTGTAAGCTGCCCTGTGAGTGCTGAGAACAGCTGTCAGACTATCTTTGGATCATCAGCCCCCAAATAATGACATGGAAACTTATTACTAATTATGAATGCTTGGCCTTAGTGTAGGTTTATTCACAACTAGCTTTTATAACTTAACCCATTCACATTAATCTATGTTCTTCCACAAGGCTCATTACCTTTCCTCCATAATCTATGTCTGTCTCCCTCCATGTCTCACCAACAAAACCTGCCTCTCTTCTTCCTAGAGTTTCTATCTCTACCCAGAAGTCCATCTAACCTCTCCCATCTAGCTATTTACCATTCAGCTCTTTATCAAACCAATCAGGTGCATTAGTTAGACAAGGTAAAATAGTGACACTTCTTTACACAGTTTGCTCAAATATTCATCAACAGGGAACAGCACCTGGGTCTTTTATAAGAACAGCAAATGTACTTATAGTTGAGTCATCTATTCAGATTCACAATGTAAGAATACATTCTTCTATTTAAAACTATTAAAAAAAAAAAAAAAGCCCAAGGCCAGGTGGCTTTAGCACAAAATTTTATCAGACTTTTAAGAAAAATTAATGCCAATGTTCCTCAAATTATCCAACAAAATAGAAACAGAGCATTGCCCAATCATTTTGTGAGGCCACAGTTACCCTGATAACCACAACACATAAAGGCCCAAACAAGAAAGAGAACTACAGCCCATTTTCTCCTATGAACATAGATGTAAAACATACTCAATAAAATATTTTTAAAACAAATTAAAGAACACACTAAAAAGATCATCCACCAGCATCAAATAGGCTTCAACCCAGAGGGGTAGACATTGTTCAATATACAAAAATCAATAAATGTAATCCACTATATAAACATATATAGTGTTTATCATTAGATAGAGAAAAGGCCTCTGACAAAATCCAACAACCCTTTATGATAAAAGTCCTGGAGAGATTAGGGATGCAAGAGGCATATCTCAATCATGATAAATGCAATTTATTGCAAGCCCATATCCAATAATAACTCAAATGGAAAGAAACTCAAAGAATTCCACTAAAATTAAGAATAAGATAAGTTGTACACACTCTCAATGTTTATTAAATACAGTACTTGAAATCTTAGCTAGAACAATAAGGCAGCTGAAGGAAATCAAAGGAATACAAACTAAAAAGGAAGTAAGTGAAAATATTTTCATTTGCAGATGATATATAATCATATACATAAATGACCTTGAAAATTACACCAGGGGAATTCCCACAGCTGATAAACACTTTCAGCAAAGTATGTGGATACAAGATTAACTCAAAAAAAAAAAAATCAATAACGCTCCTATGTACAAAAACCAAACTGAAAGATAAATATTTCTAATAATAGGCTCAAATAATATAAAATATATAGGGGTGACTCTAACCAAGCAAGTAAAGACTTGTATAATAAACACTTCAAGTGTTTGAAGAAAGAAATCAAAGAAGCTATCAGAAGATGGAAAGACCTACCATGCTCATAGATCAGTAGGGTAAAACAAAACAAAACTAGCCATCCTACCAAAAGCAGTTTAGAGGTTCAATGAAATCCACATCAGAGTTCAAACACATTTCACCATAAATCTTAAAAGAATTTTCAATTTTGTTAAGAAAAGTAAAAAGCACAGATAGTTAAAAAAAAAAATCCTGAGCAATAATAGAACTGATAGAGTTCTCATGATTCCTGCTTTCAATTTGTACTACAGAACTGTAGTAATAAAAACATCATGGTATTGGCACAAAACAGACACACTGATCAATAGCGTCAAATTGAAGATACATACACACCTATGAACACTTTTTAAAAAAAAGGAGAAGCCAGAAATATACATTGGAAATAAAGATAACATCTTCAGCATGGTCAAACTAGATGGCAGCAGATAGAAGAATCCAAATAGATTCATATCTGTAAAGAACTCAACTCCAGATGGATCAAAGATATTAACATAAAATCAGATACACAGAATCTGATTGAGACAAAGTGGAAATAACCTTGAAAGCATTGGCACAGGAAAAGACTCTCTGAACAGAACACTATTAATACAGGCACTAATCAACAAGTAATAAAGGAGACTGAAAGTTAATCAATCATCAATAAAGAATTAATCATGGAACTGAAATGCTTCTGCGGGGCAAAGGACATTGTCAATGGAACAAAAAAGCAGCCTACACAATGGAAAAGAGTTTTACCAACTCCACATTCAATTGAGAGCTAATATCCAAAATATATAAAGAACTCAATAAACTAGAAATAAAAAACAAATAATCCAATTAAAAATGAGGTATAACACTGCCAACAACAAATAAAAACATACAAGAATTAACACTCAATGGTCCTTTCCCTCAACATTAATGATCTTAACTCACCTATAAAAAGACACAGGCTAACAGGATGGATATGAGGACAAAAATCCATCCTTCTGCTGCATGCAAGAAGCACACCTAAGCTTCAAAGACAGACATTACCTCAGGGTAAAGGGTTGGAAAAGATCTTCCAATCAAATGGACCCAAAAAGCAAGCAGGTGTAGCTATCCTAATATCTAACAAGTTAGACTTCAAACCAAAACCTATCAAAAGAGATGAAGATGGTCATTTCGTATACATCACAGGAGAAATCCATCAGCACTATGTCTCAATTCTGAACATCTATGCCCCGAATACAAAAGCACCACATTCCTAAAATAAATTCTACTAAACTCAAACTCACATAAAACCTCACCCACTAATGGTGGGAGACTTCAACTCTGTACTCTCACCACTAGACAGGACCACCAGACAGAAAATTAACAGAGGAACAGACTCACAGAAGTTATGTCTTAATTGGGTTTAACAGACATCTATAGAACATTCCATCCAGACACAAAAGAATATAACTTCTTCTCTGTTCCACATGGAACCATCTCTAAAATCGACCACATACTAGGCAACATAACAAACCTCAATAGATTTAAAAAAAAAAAAATGGAAGAGTCCCCTGTATCTTATTAGACCGCCATGCTTTAAAGTTGGAATTCAACAACAACACAAATTGCAGAAGCCCTACAAACTCATGGAAACTGAACAATGCACAATTGCACCATACATGGGTCAAAGAAGAAATAAAGAAATTAAAGACTTCCTAGAATTCAACAAGAATGAAGACACAACATGCCCGAACTTATGGGACACCTTGAAAGCAATGATACCAGGGAATTTCATTGCATTAAGTGCCCATATGAAGAAAATGGAGGATAGTCACATTAGAGAGTTAACAGCACAACTGAAAGCCTTAGAACAAAACAGAAGCAAACTCACTCTGGAGGAGTAGATGCCAGGAAATAACCAATTTGAGGGCTGAAATCAATAAAGTAGAAATCCAGAAAACAACACAAAAAAAAATCAATGCAACAAAGAGTTTGTTTTTTGAGAAAATCAACAAGATAGACAAACCTTTTTCCAAACTTACCAAAAAAGCAGAGAGAGAACATGGAAATTAACAACATTAGAAACAAAAGGGGGGACATAGCAATGGACACTGAGGAAACCCAGACAATTTTCAGGTTATACTTTGAAAACCTGTACTCCACAAAATTTGAAAATTCAAAGGAAATTGAAAATTTCTGGTAAGCTATCACTTACCAAAATTAAGTCAAGAACAGATAAGCAACTTAAATAGACTTTTAACCGCTAAAGAAATAGAACCAATGATCAAAAGCCTCCCAACCAAAAAAGCCCAGGGCGATATGGCTTCAGTGAAGAATTCTACCAGAAATTCAAAGAAGAGCTAATACCAATACTTCTCAAATTGTTCCACACAATAGAACTATTTCTAAATAGGTTCATTACTAAACTCTTTTTACGATGCCACAATTACCTTGGTACCCAAGCCACACAAAGACACAACTAAGAAAGAGAAATACAGACAAATATCCCTCATGAACATTGGTGCAAAAATACTCAATAAAATACTGGCAAATAAAATCCAAGAACATATCCACCATGACCAAGTAGGCTTCATCCCTGGGTTGCAGGGATGGTTCAATATATGAAAATCTATCAATGTGATCCACCATATAAACAAACTGAAAAAGAAAAAAATGCATTATCATCTCACTAGATGCTGAAAAAGCCTTTGACAAAATTCAATGCACTTTCATGATAAAGGTCGTGGAGAGAGCAGGGATAACAGGAACATACCTAAACATAATAAAAGCTATATACATAAAAGCAACAGCCAACATCAAACTGAACAGACACAAGCTTAAGGCAATTCCTCTAAAATCAGGAACAAGAAAAAGCTGCCCTCTCTCCCTCTCTCTTCATATCTCTTCAATATTGTACTTTAAGTTCTAGCTAAAGCAATAAGACGACAAAAGGAGATAAAGGGGATACAAATTGGAAAGGAAAAAGTCAAACTGTCACTATTTGCAAATGATATGATAGTTTATGAAAATGACCCAAATAACTCTACTAGGGAACTCCTACAGCTGATAAACACCTTCAGCAAATTAGTAGGATACAAGATAAACTCAAAAAAATCAGTAGCTCTACTATATACAGATTGTAAATTGGCTGAGAAAGAAATCACAGAAACATCACCCTTACAGTAGCCTCAAACAACATAAAGTATCTAGGGATAATGCTTACTAAACAAGTGAAAGACTTATATAGCAAGAACTTTGTGTCTTTAAAGAAAGAAATTAAAGAAGATACTAGGAAATGGAAAGCTCTCCCATGCTCTTGGATAGGTAGGATAAACATAGTTAAAATGGCAATCTTGCCAAAAGCAATCTACAGATTGAATGCAATCCCCATTAAAATCTCATCACAATTCTTCACTGACCGTGAAAGGATAACAATCAACTTTACATGGGAAAACAAAAGACCAGGATAGCCAAAATACAATACAGTACAATACAAAGTACAATAAATGAACTTAAGGAGGTATCACCATCCCTGACTTCAAGCTCTACTATAGAGCTTGGTATTGGCACAAAAATAGGTAGAACAATGGAACCAAATTGAAAGTCCTGACATTAACCCATACTCCTATGAACACCTGATTTTGACAAAACAGAAGAAAGCATCTTCAACAAATGGTGCTGGCACAACTGGATGATAGTGGTAAAAGACTGCAGATAGACCCATGTCTATTGCCACGCACAAAACTCAAGTCCAAATGGATCAAAGGCCTCAACATAAATCCAGCTACACTGAACCTCTTAGAAGAGAAAGTGGGAGGTACCCTTGAACAAACTGGTACAGAAGACATTGTAGTGAGATATTTACCTTGTCCGCATCTGTGGCAAAGAACACATCCATTGTGGGTGGAGACAGGGCTGGATGTGACCTGGAGGAACTAAGGCCGAGGAGGGGGCACAGAGAGCTCTCTTGCTTGCAGCATGGAGACAGGAGTACATCCAGAGGCATCCTTGGGACTAGGAACACGCTGGTGTTCATCTGTGTATGTTGTGAGTTATTTCTCCCTGAATAAACATCTATTTGGTCTATTTGTTTCTTCTGATCCTTATTTAACATCAATATCTGGTTTCAGAAGTGGGTGAATATCTCACAAGACAGCTTCTTGAACATAAGACCAGTAGCACAGACACTAAGATCAATAATTAATAAATGGGACCTCCTCAAACCGAGAAACTTCTGTAAGGCAAAGGATACAGTTAACAAGACCAAACAGCAACCCACAGACTGAGTAAAGATCTTCACCAATCCTTCATCTGATAGAGGGCTGATCTCCAAAATATACAAAAAACACAAGAAATCAGTCATCAAAACACCAAAAAACCCTATTAAATGTGGGGTACAGAACTGAAGAGAGAATTCTCAGTAAAGGAAATAAAAAAAGGCTGAAAGACACTTAAAAAAAGTGCTCAACATCCTTAGCTATCAGGGAAATGCAAACCAAAACAACACTCAGATACTATTTTACTCCTGCCAGAATGGCTAAAATTAGAAACATCAATGAGGACATGCTGGAGAGGATGTGGAGAAAGGGGAACACTCCTCCACTGTTGGTAGGAGTGCAAACTTGTACAGCCATTTTGGAGATCAGTATGGCAGTTCCTCAGGAAAATAGGAATCAGTCCACCACAAGATACAGCAATTCTACTCTTAGGCATATACCCAAAAGATGCACATTCATGCAACAAGGATATCTGTTCAACTATGTTTATAGCAGCATTATTTGTAATAGCCAGAACCTGGAAGCAACCTAGATGCCCATCAACTAAAGAATGGGTAAAGATGTAGTTACAGTTACAAAATGGAATACTACTCAGTGGGAGGAGGAGGTGACAAAAAACAATGGAATCTTGAAATTCGCAGGCAAATGGATGGAACTTGAAAAACCATCCTGAATGAAGTAACCCAATCATAAAAAAGAGGACATGGTATGTATTCACTCATATATGGATTTTAGACATAGAGCAAAGGATCACCAGCCTATAATTCACAGCACCAGAGAAACTAGGATACAAGGAGGAATCTAAGAGATTCATACAAGGTTCCTCACAGAAGGGGAAAGGAACAAAATCTCCTGAGCATATTGGGAGTGGGGGTCCAGCGAGTGGAGAGGGAGCTAGGAGAAAGAGAAGGGAAGGTGAGGAAAGCACGTGGGACTAGGAGTAGGGGAGGGATAGATGATGGAAAAAAAGAGAGATATACTAGAAAAGAGGAAGCCATTATAGGTTTGAAGAGAAAGCTGACTCTAGAGAAATGTCCAGAGATCTACAAGACTGACCCCAACTAACAATTTGAGCAACCGTGAAAAGGCTATCATAAATGCCCTTCCCTGATAATGAGATTGATGACTAACTTGTCCACCATCATAGAGCCCTCATCTAGTAGCTAATGGAAGCAGAGGCAGACACCCACAGCTAAACACTGAGCCAAACTGGAATCCAGATGCAGAGGGGAAGGACAAGACCAGGCTCCAGAAATCCCGAGATATCTGACCTGAACAAGGAGGAGCTAATGGGCCCCCAGACTGATAGCTGGGAATCCAGCATTGGACTGACCCTGAACATGGGTCTCAGTTAGAAGGCAGTCTAAGGGACCTCTGACAGTGGAACCAGGATATATCCCTGGTGTACAAATGGACTTTGGGAGCACATTGTCAATGGAGGGATACTCCCTTAACCTAGAGGCAGGAGGAAGGGTCTAATCCCTACTCCAAATGATTTGACAGATTTTGATGAGCCCTGCTCATCCTACCTGTGGCATCACCCTACCTGTGGAGTGGGGGGGATGGTAGGGTGGTTGGGGGCATAGGAGGGTGGGAGAAATGGAGGGAGGGAGAGGGATCAGGGATCGATATGTAAAATAAGAAAAATAAATAAATAATGAGGTACAAACTTAAACAGTGAATTCTTAATAAAGAAAACTCACATGTCTGTGAAATATTTAAAGAAATGTTCAACATCTTGAGCATCAGGAATACTTTGAGATTTTATCTCAACCTGTCAGAATGGCTAAGATTAACAGAACAAGTGACAGCTGGTCAATATGTAGAGTAAGAGGCACACTCGTACATTGCTGGTGGGAGTGCAAACTTTTACAGCCACTACGAAATCAGTGTGGTGGTTCCTCAGGAAGAAGAAATCTATCTACCTCAAGATCCAACTATACCACTTGAGGGCATATACTAAAAGGATACTTCATGCTATCACTGAGACACTTGCTCATTGCTCTTCTTTTCAGAGTAACCAGAAATTGGAAACAACCTAGATGTCCCTAGGATAAAGAAAATATGGTACACAATGAAGTATTACTAAGTTGTAATAATAATAATAATAATAATAATAATAATAATAATAATGACATCATGAAATTTGCAGACAAATGGATGTAACTAGAAAAAGTAATCCTGAGTGAGGTAACCTAAATTCAGAAAGAAAAATATTGTCTGTATTTGCCTATAGATATTAGCTATTAAATAAATGATGACCAAGCTATAGCATAGACTCACAGAGGTTAAATATAGAGGAATGGACAGGGGTGATGAGTTACATGGATCTTCCTGAGAGGAAAAATAGATTTTATGGGTAGACTACAGGTTGGGATATGGGAATAAGAGGATCAAAATAGGATGGGGGAGGGGGATGGAGGGTGGGTGTTGAGGAAAAGAATGTGAGGAGAGGGAGCTAGCATGGAGGGCATTTGAGGGATGTCATGGAAACCTAGCATAGTATAAACTTCTTAAAATAATTGAAGTTAATACTAATAAAGTCTCCAAATAATGAGGGAGACGGAGTCCTGCTGGCCTCTTATCACTAAATGAAGCTTCCAATACTGGGACTAGATTATATCCAATTGAGTTGTTGGCCAGAAGAGTCCCATGAAAAATCCCAAACAATCCAGGCTGTTGTCAAGGCAATAGGCCTCTACCCATCAGCTGACAGTAAGTCCCTATTGCTGAAGACAACATCTGTACAACTCAATAAACATGGAGAGGTAGAGCTGGTGCCTACATGGAACCTTCATCCCCATTTTCTAGTGTCTTTTGTATAGGAAAGTACTCTGAAGGCTCCCAAAAGAGAAATGTAAATATCAACCCAGCTACAAAACTTTGAACAACAACCTGTCCTGCTTGCAAAATATGCTAGAGCAATAGTGGCACAAAGCTTATAAGAGTAACCAATCAACATCTGATTTGACTTAAGGCCCATTCTGTGAAATGGAACTCATACCTGAGACTGCTTGTATGACCAAGAACCCAAGACTGGATAGCCCTATAACAGATGAGAATAAATACAGAGACCCACAAGCAGATATTGCTCAGAGAGTGAGACCTTAAAACACACAGCTCTAAGTAGGACATCTCCATCAAATCCCTCTCCTCAGAGCTCAGGGAATCCCAAAGAAGAGGAAGCTGAGGGAATGTGGGAGCCAGAGGGAATGGAGAACACCAGAAAACAAGGTCTTCTAAATCAATGGAGCAAAGGTCATATGAACTCACAGGGACTGAAGCAACTCTGGAACTTTTTGTATAAAAAGTATAACTTGGTTCATAAAACTCAAAAATATGTCACCATGCAAGAAAAGTTCTGGATCTTATCCATACATGGGGCATGGTATCCAGAATGAAGACCACTGTAACATCCAATTTGATGAAGACAGTTATTATTTTTGATTAAAGTAGGTAATTAAAATTTGTATTTTCAAAAACTAAAATTGTCACATGACAATCTAGTCATGGGCAAACATTTCCTAAACACATCACAAAAGCTAGACATTCTGGAAAAAAAAATTCACTGGACATGACTATGTAAGGAGTAAGGTTTTCCGCCTGGTCTTGTCCTGCTGCCACACCAGCCCCAAGTAACACACCGAGACTCTGTATTAGATACAATTCTGTTGGCCAGTTACATGTTTCTTATCGGCTAGCTCTGTCTTAATTATTAACCCATTTCTATGTATTTCCACGTGGTCTCCTTACCAGGGAGTGGGGCAGGCATCTGGTCTCCCCAGTCTCTCCATGCTGACCCCTCCTTCCTCCTTCCTCTTTCCTCCTTGTCTCCTAGTCTCTCCTATCTTGCTTTCCTATTGGCCAACAGTGCTTTATGCATTAAACCAGTATGAGAAACATATATACAGAATGACATCTCCCATCATGACTATATAAAGCAGAAGTCCTAATTGTGAAAGAAAACTCACCACAAACAAAGATTAAAGGCCCTGAAGTATCAGGGCAAAGAAGGTTTTTCTTTGTTTGTTTGTTTGTTTTGTTTTGTTTTGTTTTGACTATGTCAGGGGAGGAGTAAAATTCCAACTTGCATGAAAAAGTGGACAAAAGAACTTGAAGTTGTATTATGAATTAAAATATACAAATGATTAACAAGACCATGAAAAGGAAGTATGTTTACTAAGAATGGAAGTAATACACAATAAATTTACAGGCATAATTTAGTGGAATTAAGAAGTTAGGTAGTGGCATTGGAGTTTTAGGCTCTGTTCTATCAGCCATAAGCTACATGAGGTCCTTGACCTCAGGGTCACTCATCTATACAAGGTTTGTTGTAAGGATGGAATGAGTTTGCTTCTTTGCACCACCTGTTATGATACACTGCATGTGGTGAGTGCAATGTAGGCATTTTGTGTTATTTATCTAAAGATTAAGAACTTACTGATATCTTCTGTTGGTGTAAGTCAAAATACTTTTTACATTTTGATGGAGGCTGAAAATAGTTGTCCACTCATTCTGCACCACGAAGTAACTCATCCATTCAATTATTTATTGGGTTCTACTTTGATGGAAGGAACTGCTCTAGATTTTATGTTGTTACTAGTAAAGAAAACATTTCCAAGTACATGATCCCATAGTGCTGATGGTCTAATGAGCAATAATTACTGCAATATGTAACAGAATTTCAAGGAGCCAGGAGCATTCCTGAGAATAAGAACAGATGGCAGAGGCCAAGATTTGAGACAAAATAAAGTGGTGACAGACAGAGAGATGAGTTCTGTGTTCAGTGACACTGTGGTCACAAGAGATGAGGATAATGTACTTTATGTTTCAAGTCAAAGAAATACTTGCTAATGCTTCCCTCCCCCCAAAGAAATATTCAGGAAAACAGTTGTGGTACCTTGATTTGAACTTTCCATAAAATATTCATATATGGAAACATGTGGTACCTATATATATTTAAATTTGATGTGTTAATTAAGTTTTAAAGTGAAAATCGATATGGGAGAACCTTACCAAAGAAGAAGAGGAGAAGGAGAAGGAGAAGGAGAAGGAGAAGGAGAAGAAGAAGAAGAAGAAGAAGAAGAAGAAGAAGAAGAAGAAGAAGAAGAAGAAGATGATGATGATGATGAAGAAGAAGAAGATGATGATGATGATGATGAAGAAGAAGAAGAAGAAGATGATGATGAAGAAGAAGAAAAAGAAGATGAAGAAGAAGAAAAAGAAGATGAAGAAGAAGATGAAGAAGAAGAAGAAAACATTTTATTAAGTCTAAAAAATACTACCCATTACCAGTGGGAAGAGCCTTCCAGGCACAAACAGCTCCAGATTTAAGGAAGAGTGCAAGCACTGACTGGAGTCCAGTGAGCAAGGTTCAGAAAAGTGAAGATGTAGATGGAGTAGTAACCAGGGTCCACATTATTTAGGTTCAGGACAGAGGATGGGCTTTTACATACTGGAAGTCCTGTGAGAAGCCTTAGAAGGTTCTGGTAAATGTTTAAAATAAGGCTTTTCAGAGGGAAAATGGAGTGGGGGGGGGAGTGTCATGTGACACTTTCCATTTCCAATTGCTTTAGATTCCCACCAAGGCTGACTTCTTTGGAGGAGTTGGCAAGGTACGAACCCATCCTCTCAAGTCATAATACAACAATCGTGAGAAAGAAAGGGGACTCAACAGCCTCTTTAAGGGACCCTTAATGGAAAAGAGTGCAGGAAATAAGAACAGAAGCAGAAAGATTAAACTGGCAGATTGCTGCAATCATAAAAATGTGAACAAAAGTGTTTCGGCCTAGGATAATAACACCACAGAACACTAAAACACTCAATGTTTCTCAGGACCAGGCTCTGCTTTCAGTCTCTTCTTATTAACCTGCTGCATTAAACATGTCTATAAATAAATACTTGAATCCATTATGTAAAATAGAGTACTGAAACATGGAGAAGTTAAGGATCTGCATCAAAGCAAAAGAATAAAGGGGGTTCAGTCTCAAGACATTGGGTTGGCCATACTGTACTACCGCTCAGGTGTGAAGTGCTCAGATTCAAGATGGTGTCTTTGGGCAAAGCCAAAGTAACAAAGCCAGATTATATAAACATTTGGTAGTTAAATATAGCTCTTATTGAAGCCATATATACACACAAAATATTATGTCTAGCTATTTATTGTGGTGATAATAAATACATATATTGATGTTATATATAAAACCAAATATATGTATATTGCCAACATATGATAATAAATGAACAGATGACAAAGCCTGGCTGAGGTCTGACTTTTAACTTGAAAGAGACTGTATCTGCTTAGGAGAAATCAGGAAGGGCCCTGGGATTACTCACTCCTAGCTAAACATAAAGCCTTGAAGATGAAGAGAATACAAAACAAGACAAACTTGAAAACCCCTTTAAATTTGAAAGCACATCCCATTAAGGACCCAATTCTCTGTCACACACAGATACTCAAATTCTAATAGAAGTTCATCATTTGGTGTAGTCAGAACCTATAAATGACATAACAAATAGAACATTGTACATGTGATGAGATACCACGTTCTTGATTAAATTGTATGATATTTTAATGTTTGCCTTGCTAAAATATTCTCTCTTTCTGGATTTTATGACATAAGCTTCTGTTTCATTCACTGCTTTATATAAAGGCCCATGACCAGCCAACAGTTTATTATATACAGCACTAACATGAATCCTTTGGCCCATTAACTTCAAGAAACTCAAATCTGCCAATAATAGTGTCAATTTAAAAGTTTACCTTTCTCCAGGTGAGCCTTGAGGACAGTCCAGTGCTCTAGTCATCATATCCATTTCATCTTTATGAATCCCTGAAGCAGGCAAAACAACTAAGCTATACCCAAATGCTGACTCAAAGAAACAGTAAGATTATAAAGTGCTATGAAACTAAGTTTGTATTGACACTATAACACAGCAGTAGATAAAGAATACACCAAGCATGTGCAAATCAAGGCAAAAGGATAGATTTAATGGCTCAAGATAATTAAGCAGAATGTCTAACTATTCATTGATTGCTCATTAGGCATAACAAGGAAAGTTATTAAAATTAAGCCCTAAAAATAATAAAATATTAGAATAAAAATATATTATGAGAAACTTCAGAGCCCACTTACTGTAGGAAGAAAAACATACTCCATAATTAGTCAAATAATGAGGAAAATAAAGAAGCAAACAACAGAACATGTGGGGCATGACAAAGAGGGAAAGAGGTAAATAATCTAGAGTTGGTGCACTTAATTATATATAATATTCAATTATCAACAAAATTATGACATACTGAAATATAGGAACCTGAGACCCACCAAGAGCTATCACCACTGGCACCCAGATGTTGGACTTGCCAGAAAAACATTTCAAAGAATATATACATATACATCCATTTTACATGTAAATATGTACAATGCCTAAAGAATTAGGGAAACGTGTATTGGTAAGGGTACATCCATTATGTAATATCAACAGAGAGATCTCCCCTATGAAAAGTCAAAAAACATAGTAATTGCCACAATGGAGTCTAAGAATCTTCCAGAGGTGAAGCAATTTTCAGCAAATGTGAAGGCAGAATGCTAGGGTTTACCTCATGTTCTTTACTAACTTGTTCTGAGTGGGACTCTGTTTTTTACACATTAATGAAACATAACAGCTAACAAGAAGTGACTTAATCAAAGAAAGACTTATTTTGGCTCATAGTTCCTGGAGATACAGGCCATCATGGTGGATGTCTGAGGTGACTGCCCATAGTTTCCAGGAAGCACCATGGACAGGTAGTAGGGTCAAGGCATCAAACCCCAAGAAATCTCCTATTGACTAACTTCCTCTAGCAAGGCTTCACCCACAGCACAGCTAGGTATCAAGTGTTCAGAACTGAAAAATATTCAACCTGAAAGAAGAGAAAGGGAAAACATAAATATACAAATTATTAATTAATTAATTAAAAGAAAAATATCCACAGTCTGTGATGCTGATGATTCAATGATTCTAACAAGCCAGAGAGGAAAACAAATAAGGAAAAAATGTGAAATGCTAGATATTTACATTCCTCACGAGTTTGAGCTTCTTTTAAATAAGTATAGTCAGTCTAACCACGGCATTGCTTCTAGGTCCCTCAACAGTTCATGAAAATGTACTTCTCTGAGTCTTCCCTTAGTAAAGTGACAGTTTCTATTCTCCCACAACAGCAATCTTATTATTTGAGACATTATTCTTGATATCTTTATTAAGTCAACCCAAGTTCTCCATCAACGCTGAATAGCTTGTTCTAATCAGATTCACATTGGTGAATCATGAATTAATCAGACTCATTGAGACAATAGAGATCAAAACGCAGGAGCAGAGACATGAACATGCAATAACATGCAATGTCAGCATCACAATATAATGGCTCTTTCCTGAGGACATGATCTTTATCTGTAACTGCATTGTGCCATCCATACTCTGACTTGAAACTGTGTAGCACAGAGGCAGAAGGCAAGCATGAAAGACACCACCAGAAATTTGCTGATCAAGAAAGAAACACACTTAAAATTAATTAATTCAATTCCTCTGAATTATTATTTATTTTTTATTGATTTGGAAATGCATCAATCCTAATATGTCCAGTCTGATGATTAAGGTGCACAAATTACAAAGCCCTTTATGTGCTATCTTCTAGTAAAAATTTTATTCCCAGGGCCTAGCAGTCAGGCTCAGTAACTAAATGTGCTTGTAGTCAAGACTCATTATGAGTTTGGTCACCAAGACCCACACTGTAGAAGGAGAATTTTTGACCCCCACAAGTTCTCTAAAGGCCACATACCCACCATGAGACACACAGTACAAATTAAGAAATTAAATGCAATTAAACATTCTAAAAAGCTATTATATATATATTATTTATTTCTTTATTCTAAGATTACAGTTAAGAGTTCAGCTGAGAAGATAGTTTAGCTTTGAGTCAAAACATTTATCCAATGTTCTTGTGCATAAAATCTGATATATATCAAATATCTCTTACTTAGGCAGTTAGCAGACTATAGTAACAGTCTGTTTATCTTAAAAGGGATTCATAATGAATTTGTGCATAGACAGGTGGTCCTTCCATTTCCCCTTTCAATAATTCATTGTTATATTAGTTTCAACCAATATTTTTTGTGTGACTGGAAAGGAAGTACAAGGACATGGAGGCAAGCTGCTTCCATCTCATACAATGAAGACTGGTTTGGAGTATGTATAATGTAAAGAAGTGGTATTTGATGTTGATAACTGAGAAATAGGGAAGCTGACCCTCACTGTTAACTCCAGGTAGGCATATTTATACTATTTTTCTGTTGTGCCATCAAATCAATGAACATATCTGCCTACTCTACTAAATTATTGTGGGGAGTTGTGACAAAAGGAAACTGGTTTATTTCACTGTGTATTTAAGAGAATGTTGATCAGAACACAGTAGAATATTAAGTATTAAAGTATTTTGATCTTCCAGCATTTGTGTAAGCAAACAAACTAAAATAAATGAAATCATAAGAGTCCTGATTGTTTTCATTGGTGGCATTTACCATGTATTAGTTGCTTAAATAAATTCATCTCATGTAGTTGATTGCAAGGCATATTTCAAACATGCTGACTTGAGATCAAAACCAATTCTCATTCAATTGGGTAAATGCTATGAAATGTTTCTAAGTAAGTATAGCTAATGTGGGTCAAAATTTGGCTCTACAAACTTCCACATAATAACAAAAACAACTTTCTTTTTAATGTATAATCATTATGATCCATATGACAAAATAAAGAAGAAACTTAACTAGAATCTGTTCTTGGAATTAAGATGGAGAGGCATTCCTTCCCCACTGTGGGAAGACGCTATGGACAAATGAGCAATGCCTTCAACATGCTGCCATAATGTGACCAAAATTTGCTCTCTCTCTCTCTCTCTCTCTCCCTCTCTCTCTCTCTCTCATTCTCTCTCTCCCTCTCTCTCTCCCTCTCTCTCTTTCTCTCTCTCCTTTTGAAAAGAAATGTCCAAATAATGAACTAGAAGAAATACCCAAACTACAATATCCACAGATGGACTTGCTGTGAATAGCCACTATCTTAGAGTATATCTTAGAAATCCCACTTCCATGGCACTTGACATGTATATCAGAATTCCCCTAAGAAACTCACACTCTATAATCCTAGAATCCAAACCAGAGGCTCTGATTTAAAAGGTCTGATTTCTTTCATGAAGCTTTGTTTATTTTATCACGTGCACAAACCATTAAGCACTGATCAAGAGAGGTGATAAAAATATCATACCTTTGAATCATCTCAGTGTTTAGATAAATATTGACTATAACTAAGTTCAAATCACATAATAGATAAGTGTGCACAAGATGTTCCAGATACCTTCATTTCTGTTTCTACATAGCTTTCTGAGGGACTTCTGTCCATATGTGAGTTGGACTGCATCACCTCTACGCTGTTGTATTTACCAGTCAAAAACAGCAGATGGGGCCAAGGAAAATGGAAACTAAGCATTAACTCATTCAACTCTGTCCAGATGTCAATGGGGCTCACTGTAGCTGCTGTGTGTGTAGTACATCCCTTTACATATCCTTTGACTTCAGGTGCCACTTACTACTTTGGCCAAAGTACTTGATGAAGGCTTGGAGCTAGTAAAACAGAATGCTGAACTGTATTTTGTCGTTTTCCTATACTTTGACATATTGTGAATATCTTTACTAAATTCTTTCCATTGTGATCAGTTTGAATATCCTATCCCTTTTTGCAAGTATTTGACTAAAACTCCTGAAGTGCTGTAGATTCTAGCCTTGGTTAGATTAACGATAGGTATAGACTACATATATTAAAGCTATAATTGTCAGAGTGAAAAAAAAATAGCATCCTGTTGCCATGTGCAGTTCAGAGTTATGGAAATTTCAAATATATGTGGGATTTAAAGAATATGTAACTTATGTAGGGGAATGCCATCCAGTTGGGGTCATGTAGATCTGACAGGTCATGTGAAGTAGGGACTAGGGCTTCTCTCCTGTCTCTAGATTAAGGCAGTTATCCCTCCATGGAGGATGTGTTCGCAAAGTCCTTTTGTGCACCAGGGACACATCCTGGCTCCACTGTCTGAGGACTCTTAGACTGCTCAGTCTTTCTGGCTAAGACCCATATTCAGGGGGGCCTGAGTCAGACCCATGCTGGCTTCCCAGCTATCAATCTGGGGTCCTGTTAGCTCCTCCTTGTTCAGGTAAGCTGTCTGTATGTGTTCCAGCCTCATGGTCTTGTCCTCTCCATCTGCATCTGGGTTCTAGTTCGACTCAGTGTTTATGTATAGGTGTTTGATCCTGTTTTCAACAGGCATTAGTTGAGGGCTCCATGGAGAAGTTAATTGTTGATCTCACTCTCTGGGAAGGGCATTTATGATAGCCTTTCCATGGAAGCTCAAATTGTTAGTTGGGAGCAGTCTTATAGTTCTCTAGACCTTTCTTTGTGTTCAATTTTATCTTCAAACCAATATTGGCTCCCTCTTTTATGTTCCCTCTCCCTGTCTCTGTCTCTCTCTCTCTCTTTCCTATCTTCTATTCTTAACCAGGCTCAATCTTCCTGGTCGCACATGTTTTCCTTTCCTCCCCCTCATTTTCTCCTACTTCTCTCTCCATTCGCTGTCCTCCCCCACTTCACATGAGTTCTGGGGGACTTGTCCCTTCCCAGTTCTGTGAGGGACTTTATATGAATCTCTTAGAATACACCTTGTATCCTAGTTCCTCTGGTGATGCGAATTATAGGCTGGTGATCCTTTGATCTAGGTCTAAAATCCATATATAAGTGAGTACATACTGTGTTCCTCTTTTTGTGACTGGGTTACCTCATTCAGGATGGTTTCTTCAAGTGCCATCCACTTGCCTGCGAATTTCAAGATACCATTTTTTTTTTCTGCAGAGTAGTATTCCATTGTGTAGATGTGCCACATCTTCGTTAACCATTCTTCAATTGAGGGGCATCTAGGTTGCTTCCAGGTTCTTGCTATTACAAATAGTGCTGCTATGAACATAGTTGAACAGATGTCTTTGTTGCATGGATGTGAATCCTTTGGGTATATGCCTAAGAGGGGGATTGCCTGTTGTAAACTAATTCCCATTTTCCTGAGGAACCGCCATACTGATCTCCAAAATGGCTGTATGAGTTTGCACTCCCACCAACAGTGGAGGAGTGTTCCCCTTTCTCCACATCCTCTCCAACATAAGTCATCATTGGTGTTTCTAATTTTAGCCATTCTGGCAGGAGTAAGATGGTATCTCAAAGTTGTTTTGATTTGCATTTCCCTGATAGCTAAGGATGTAGAGCATTTTCTTAAGTATCTTTCAGCCTTTTTGATTTCCTCCATTGAGAATTCTTTCTTCAGTTCTGTACCCCATTTTTTAATAGGGTTATTTGGTGTTTTGTTGACTAGTTTCTTGAGTTCTTTGTATATTTTGGAGATCAGCCCTTTGTCGGATATAGGGTTGGTGAAAATCTTTTCCCAGTCTGTGGGCTGCCGTTTGGTCTTGTCCACTGTGTCCTTTGCCTTACAGAAGCTTCTAAGTTTGAAGAGGTCCCATTTATTAATTGTTTGTTTCAGTGTTATGTTCAAGAAGCGGTCTCCTATACCAATTTGTTCAAGGGTACCTCTTACTTTCTCTTTCTAAGAGGTTCAATATGGCTGGATTGATGTTGAGGTCTTTGATCCATTTGGACTTGAGTTTTGTGCATGGCGACAGACATGGGTCTATCTGCAGTCTTCTACACATCCTTATCCAATTTTGCCAGCACCATTTGTTGAAGATGCTGTCCTCACCCCATTGTATAATTTTAGCTGTTTTGTGGAAAATCAGGTGTTCATAGGTGCATGGGTTAATATCAGGATTTTCAATTCGATTCCATTGGTCTACTTGTCTATTTTTGTGCCAATACCAGGCTGTTTTCAGAACTATAGCTCTGTAGTAGAGCTTAAAGTCAGGAATGGTGATGCCTCCTGAAGTTCTTGGGGTGGGGGGATGGGAGGGGAGGGTGGTTAGAGTGCATTGAGAGGGGAGAGAGTGTAAAAGGGAAGGAAGGAGGGAGGGAAGGAAGGAGGGAGGGAGGGAAGGAAGGAGGGAGGGAGGGAGAGGGAACTGGGATCAACATGTAAAATAATAAATTAAATTTAAAAAAAAAAAAAAAAATGCTTTGACTCCAAAAGTTAAGTTGAAGGACAAGTTACTGGGGAAAGGATTTCTATTTTTGTTTCCACAGAAAATGAAAAGATGTGGATTCCTTCCAGACTAATGTGGTTTGATCACGCCAGACCGCCTGAAACAGAGTACAAGTTGATCCTACACTCAAAACAGCTGGACAAAGCAGCCTTACAGACTACAGCCAGGATTCCTGAATCTTCTTCGAATCCCCCATGACAGTGCCCCTTACCAGCAGGAAGTAGTTTGGAAAGAACAATGCCCAAATTCCCAAATATTGTGTATAAATGTTTGTTTTCATTTAATTGGACTTTGTTATATAAAATAAATTAAAAAAAGTATATGTAACTTGTAAATATTTGTTGAATATAAAGAAATCATATAAATCATGAAAGAAAATGTTCCAACTTTTATCTACTTTACAAAATGCACATGTAACTGGAAGTCCCCCTTGACCCACACAAATCTGCAGCAGGTAGCAGATGTTGCTCATCTGTTCCTAGTGGTTGATATAGTGATGATCTTTGCTGTTCCCATGAAGTTGGGGTCTCCCTGAGGAACCAGTACATGGCTTCCTGCTCAATCATGAAAATTTGTTCTTTCATATAGGTAGGAAGGGACAATGCCTTTTCATTTCTCTTTAGATTCTTCTGTTCAGGCAATCTTCTGGCCCCCATTTGGCTACATTAGGCATATTGTGGCATGGATTTATTCAGGAACCCAGAGTTCTTTCCCTGGCAAGCCAGCATCACTGTTTAGAACCAGTCATGGGACTAGCTTGTAACTGATGACAGCCTGCATAGAATGTCTTATCACATCTGCCCAAGTCATCCAAGAGCTAGCTCTCCCTACCTCACCCAACCCCACTCTGGTTAGCATGAGGTTTCTCAAGGGGAATGATCTCTCTCCTACACAAAACAGACAGAAGGGTACTGTCAGGAAACAAATATGAAAGTCTTGCATACTTCTCAGTTTAAAAAAAAAATAGATTTGGCAAAATTTCCAGCTAAATCCTTTAAGAAGTCTGGTAGTGAGAAAAAAAAATCTTCTTAACTCTGCCTAGGCCAATATTTTAAAACCTTTTTCCTGATATTCTTTTTCACAGGTCTTTTTATTAACATTCTATAAATACATTCTGGGAAGTGGTAGGATTTGATTATGGTAATGGGGCTCAAGAAACAGTCAAACAGATGCTTCTAAGAGTCAAGTTGCTTGACTGTCAAGTTGAGGAACTTCTTGCTTAAACTTGTTGTGAACTAATGGAAGGGAGATTGCCTTTCCTCATTGTCGTCCCCAACTCAGATACCCAGCTCCCCATACACTGCATCAGAGCAATGCTGAGCATACCTTCATGATTTTTGAAGGCATCTCTTTGTAATGAACATCTGTCCCCACTGCCTGCCAGCAAGGCTGAACAACTCAAAATCTACCCCAAATTTAGCTCTCAGCCCGGTTCCAAACTGAATTTCTATCTACAGAAAAAAAAAAGTGAGGAAATTGGTTTTATGCATGGTAACTTGTAAATGACATAGATGTAGGAGAAATGAAAGAGTGAGTTCATTTGATAATTGATACAGTCCTGTGATATATACAAGGATGGCCAAATACATGGATAAGATCAACCATAATACATTTGGTTGTGCCACTGGTTCAAAGACAAATCTATAATGCAAAAAGGAAAGTATAAAGTGTATCACGGAAATCTGTTTCTTTAAACAAGCAAGGATATTTCAAGAAGATAGTGAAAATACAACATAGGTTATTAGAGAATGCCTCTTCAACACAAACATTTAAGCAAAGTACTATGTGGTGGTATAAACAACAGATGGGAAGGGTAATCATTGACATGAATATGGATAAACCATAAGAGGAAATGACAGCATGTGGTTATTAGACAAGCAGGTTGTCGGGAGCGGTCTTCATGGGGCTGCAATCGGAGCCAGCTGAGCGGCCCCAAGTCCGTACCTGAGTGGAATTGTGTGGATGAGGGAAAAGCTAGCTATAGACAATAAAGAAAGACAGAGAGACAGAATAAAGGTCAGGAGGGCAGATCAGTCAATACTGAAAAGCCACAAGTTTATTTTTCACCACTCTTATATACCATAACAAAAAGGGGACACAGTATCGTGTATATAGGACAAACAGACTTTTCTTCCTCACTTATTCTAAGGCTTCAGTAACCACACCTTAACTCTAACTTCTTGTTCCCTAGCCTTGAGGTCAGGAGTAGCCACACCTCAGATTCAACTTCTCCTTCCCTAACCTTGACAGTCAGGAGTTGCCACACTTCAGATTCAGGTCTGTTGTTTTTTGACTAAGACAGGCCAAAATATCCTTCTGTAGCCACACCTTTGGCCTTTAGGTCTTGTGACTTGTTGACAGCTTTGAACTCTCTGGCCTTGTGCCATGATGGAGTGCAACCATCTTTATGGGCACCCACAGCAGGTGCAAGACCAGTGTTGATGATATTCCTTAAATTGTCATGAAATACAAAGTGAGTTTGAAAAAAAAGAACAAAACAAAACAAACAAACCAAACAGAAGAAAAGCAGGTAATTGATGAGCTCAATGGAAGTTTTCCTCTTATACTCAGCTTGTTGAATGTAGAGATTGCAAGCTGTGGCAGAGTTAAAGCCTTTACCCTATATTCTAGTCTCTTTGGCACAAAAAGTTATTCTGCAGGCTATAGAAAGAAAAGCCTGAACACTAAATCAGCCACAAAACCCTCTACTCACAATCGTTCCTGCCTGTAATATGTGCTGGAGCAATGCCCCACCCCACAAGAGGGAACCTATGTTCTACATTGCTTGGATGGCCAGGATCCAGAGACTAGATAGCTCAGAGACCTAGGGTAGAACCAAACACAACTTTCAAAAACAAATCAATGAAATGATTCCTAATGTGCCTTATCTAGTCATCATCAAAGAAGTTTCCTTCTTGCAGAAGATGGGAGCAGGTGTGAGTCTTCCTTGGGTCACTCCCCTTGGAGATTGGAGAACCCTTCTTGAAGAAGGGGAGAAAAAAAAACTGTAGGAGTCAGAGGGGATAAAGGACACCAGGAGAACATGGCCCACTGACCCAACTAAGCAGGGTCATTCACATGGACTCATAGAGACTGAAACAGCAAACATGGAGCCTGCATGGGTCTGCACCACCAGGCCCTCTACATACATGTATGTTATACTGTTAGCTTGCTACTCTTGTTGGGCTCCTCACAGTGGGAACAGGTGTGATTCTGACTCTTTTGCCTGATCTTGGGAATCTTCCTCCTATTTAAATGCCTTGTCCAGCCTCTATATGAGGACTTTTGCCTTGTCTTATTGTATCTTCCTTTGTCCTGTCTGGCTCTCATCTCTTGGAGACCTGCTCTTTTCTGAAGAGAAAATGGAGGAGTGGATCTGGGGTAGACAGAAGGTAGGGGGTAGCTAGGAGTAGTGGAGGGAGGGAGAACTGTGGTAGGGATGTACTGTGTGAGAGAGGAATCTATTTTCAATAAAAAAGAAAAGTAGCTAATCAGAACAAGTGCCATGATTGCAAACAAATGGGGGTTACTCTTCCTCAGGCCAATTGTGTCACTGATTTTGAAGGCAGACATGCCTATAAGAGGAGCTGAAGTAGAGGCGGAACTGTTCATGGGAATGTACTATACATAAACCATGGAGGACTTGATGTGAACAGCCTATCCAAGAAACAATTTTTTTGGAACAGTTCAGGGCCACTCTACTGAAATTTCATATGCTTTGCCTGTGCATGCAATCAAAAGGTCACAGCATACAGTTTCTTTGTGTGGTTAATCCTACTCCCTGATGTCAGAAACATTGTTAATATCTGGCATAAACACTATAATGCTTAAAACCAAGCATGGAGCTCACCCATACCAAGAGAGGAAAGTCCCACTTTCCAAGCTCAGTGACCTCTAAGAAGAGAAAGCAGGGCACCCATTGGCATTGTTACAGTGTCTAGAATAGTAGAAATGAGAGTAGTTGGCAGCAGAAGAGGCTGCATTTTTCATTATCAATAAAAAGGGTGAATTTTTCATTATAAAATGTGTTAAATACTATTTCAGTTTTCTTGATGCCTTAGGCTTACGAGTGAAGGTACTCTAGCCAGCTGCAGCATTGTGAGCATGGCTCTTGCCCTTCTCCTATTTCCCTCTGCCTTGCTAAAATACTGTTAGATTATATTCCTACAGCTTGCCACCAAGGTCTATCTTCTTATTTGGCCACATCCTCCTCCTGAGGCTGATTATCAAGGTCCAGCTATCAAAGTATTGAAGTCTAGCAATCAAAAGCCCTGCTTGGCTCACCTGATTAACATGCCCAGTTAAAATCAAACACCTCATCCTAACATGTGACTTTCCTATGGGCCACATCTGTCTCTTCTCTATCCAGAGACAGCTGTTTGTCCCTTTGGGACAAATAGCCTTGACCCCTTTCCCTTGTTTCCTTCTCCCTCGTCCCCTATCATCTGGGTTTGTCTCTTATTCCCTGCCCTTTGTCCCACTGAGGCAAATAAATCTCTTTGTGCGGAGAACTTAGTCTTGGAGGCCTGAAACCGTTCTTGCTTGCTTACAGTAAGCATTAGGTTACAAAGATGGAGTGGCATTTTCTAACTCAGGATTAATTTCTCAGAGTTTGTTCATTCCACCAGCATTTTAAATTGTTTTTACATTCATTCATTCATTTTTTTCGTGTACATGTATGTGTGCATATGTGCATGCATGTGTGTGTGTGTGCAAGCGCGTGCGTGTGTATGTGTGTATATACTCATGCACATGTGCCACAATCTACATGTGGAAGTTAAATGACATTTTCCAGAGCTGATTCGCTCCTTCCAGTATGGGGGTTCTGGCCATCGAACTCGGGTCATCATGCTTAGTTGCAAGTGCCTTTTCCTGCTGAGCCATCTTGCTGGCCCCAACAGCATTGCTTTTGACTGGCAGGTACTGCAGGTCAATTCCTTCAGGAAAGTAGATTCTTAATAATCTACTTTCTTCCAAGGAACTTCTAGAGATGAAGCCCTGCCCTCTGAAGTCCTATAAGTTTATTCCTCAAGCCTTTCCTTATCAGGTAAGGGGAATAAATTCAATCGCCAGCACTTCCACACAATTGTGATAAGAAGCTCAAGCTGGGAAGTGTGAGGGAAAAAGACCATAAACATAAACCTCAGGGCCAGGCTACCCTGTAGACTTTCAGAAATAGTTGGAATTCACCAACACTTGGCTGCATGCACACCTGTGTGTGTGGGTGCACATACATGTGTGTGTGTGGGCATGTGTGTTACACAGATAATCAGTGACAGATAACAAGATGGGCACTTAGATGGGAATAGGGGAGAGAGTAATGCATCAGTGCACCCAAGGAGTGATGGCTGTAACCAGACAGCTTTATAACAAGAAGCACAGGGCATGTCCTTACAAAGTGTTTGTCCTATGGAGTGCAATCAGCCACCTGCCAGCTGCAGGCTAGGGACAGCTAAGGTGATTGATATTAGTGAGAAGCATGGAGGGTCTAATCCCCACAGGAGAACTTACTTTTGAGGATTGGCTGCTGTGTTCTGCTTCCCCGCCCCCTGCCCAGGGCATCCCACTAACATGTTTTACCTAGGAGCATCCCATCTGTCAGATAAAAACAAAGATAGGTTTCCATTGAGGAGCAAACCAAAAGTTCTTAAGTGGGCTTTGGCAGGGTATCACTGGATACTACTGTCCTGTGTTCTACAGCTTTTCACGGGGTAACTACATTGGCTGACCTTCTCTTTAACAAAAAGGAGATAGTGGAATGGATATATGCATTCATATACATTATATAGTATACACTATATACTATATACATACTCATGTTATAGACATATATGCTGCATATTCATAAATAGATTTATAACTATATATAGTGCTTTCTTGCAAACTGGATGCATAATCTTGGGGAAAGTAATAAGTAAAATAAATAGAATTACCACCACATGTAGAAAAGATACATCTTTTCTTTCCTCATTCTTGGCTTCTGTAAAAGCTTTATTTTGTATCACCGGGGGCCATGCCCTAAGACCATCTTCAGTCTTATTTTCATTATGTTTAATAAATGCCCATAGCTCCTAAGAGAAACATAAATACAGGGAAATAAAAAAAGGATTTGAAAGGCCAGAAAACAATCCAAAACAAGTGATTATTAGCGTGATTTTTCTTTCAGGTCCAAGGGCCCAAATTGCTGCCTGATCCTGGAGCTGTGGCTGATGTGTTTATGAGCCTGAGTTGCTTCGATCCCCAAGGAAGCTGAGTGTGGTCACCTGAACACAATCCAATCTGCCCTGTTTGTTCCTAGAAGTTCTTTGTGTGACCTCAGGCATTCTTGCTATTCTGAGCCTGCCAGCTCTGATTTCCTTGTTCTCCCACGAATCAGATGACCTGCGTTAAACCTGGCCCCCACCATGGGGGAAAAGAAGGGGTGAGAGCAGGCGGTGTCCCTGTCGGCTGAGGGGACAAAGGCAGTGGAATAGAAAGGCCTACTCTGAATACCAAGCGGTCAGTCAGAGGGGATAAAAGCAGCAGGATTGATGACAGATGTGCTCCGAGAACTGGGGGCAGGGGTCCTTTTCCTTCAGAGGAGCAATGGCGGCGGGCAGCAGTGGAGGCAAACTGGAACATCCAGAGTAAGCCATGGTAGGTGCAAGACCCTGAGAGAAATGTGTCCTTATAAACAAGGAGTGACTGTGTAAGGATTGGATTTAAAGACATAAAAGTAGGTTTTAGGTGCTGGGATGAGTAAAATAATAATCCATAGAGATGCTCCCTCTGCAGCAGGATTGTGGGTATGCAAGTGTTTCCACGATCTCAACTCCACGGTCTAGCTTCATTTTATTTCCACGAATTACCTCCCTGGGTTGCTTCTCATTCTCTCTCTCTCTCTCTCTCTCTCTCTCTCTCTCTCTCTCTCTCTCTCTCTCTCTCATCTATGTCTCTTTGTTCCAATTTCTCTCTTGGGTTGCAACCTATGGCAGCAGCATGAGTTTGATTTACAAATTTTGTGTCTTATTTGAGTCTTGAACTCCACACATGTGCATATAAGTAGATCTGTATGTTAGTGGGGCCGGTGTGTGTGTGTGTGTGTGTGTGTGTGTGTGTGTGTGTGTGTGTATGTGTGTGTCTGAGAGTGTGTGTGTGTGTCCCATTTGCTTGTGAGAAAGCACCACTTTGTAATTATTTGCCAAGTAATGAACACCAAGTTACCTGACAACAAATCAGATTGCAGTCTCTCTCAGCAGTTGGGGAGGGTCTAAGGTGTTATATCTGGCCTGCCAGCTAATGCTTTTGTCTAACAAAGTGTCATGGATACTGGCAGGAAACATTAGACTCCTAGGGTAAAGATTGAAAGTACATCCCAGTAAGCAGTGTGACCATTGGCTTATTTGCTTGTCTTCCAAGGTGTGTTAATGTACCATATAGTACCACATAAGCAACTTCATGGAAGAAAGCTTTGTCTCAGCTCCTGGCTTAAGAGGTTTGAGTCCACTGCTGGTTGGTCCTGTGCCCTGTGGGTCTGTGACTACAACTACACAGCATCATCGAAAGTGTACACACAGAAAAAGCTACTTACCTCATGGCATCCAAGAGAAACAAATGCTTCAAGGACATTTCTCCTTCGAACTAGCTTCCTTTCATTAAGACCCACTTCTTGAAGATTCTTTTACCCCAGAACAGTATTAGCTAGTGGCAAAACTTCAGCACCTGTGCATTTGGAGAAGGTCAAATCAGAACAACCACCAAGACCCACTAAGACATAATGGTTAGTTGGTTTGCAGGGGGAAGAAACCTAAGCTACAGAAGTCTGATTCTCCCATCGTGGAGGATAAGCATGCCTGAGTTTTAATATAGAAGGCTATATCATCCCTGCATTCTGAGTGGAACAGGATTGTTTTGTTTTTCAGATGGTATTACATATAACCTAGGTTAAGTTCAAACTTACTGCATAGTTGAGAATAACCTTGAACTCTTGGTGCTCTTGCTTCTATTATTTAAGAGTTAGAATTCCAAAAGGGTATGCCATCTCATCCCTTTTGAGGTAAAATCTCTTTCTTCCTAGCATATTTGCTAAACCAACATCTTTGAAATTGTAGTATGATATAAAGACAATCAAATGGGTCATCTCAGAAGATGTACAGAAAAAAAAACATTAATTGTTATCTCTCAACCATTCTTGTTTCATAACTTTATGGAAGTCTTTTTGATTTCATATTTCATATCCTTAAACAATAAAAGTTAAATTAGATCAGTTCTAAGATAATTTACAGCAATGAAATCAGATTTTTTTTTTAAAGATCAGCTTTGTAAGATTCAGTTTTTCAAGGTCTGATAATCTCAGAAGATCATGCTCACATCCAGGAGATCAGTGATGGTTGGCATCACACACACACACACACACACACACACACACACACCACACAATACATACACACACCACACACATACATACACATGTACATACACCACACATACCTACCACACACACAAACCATACACTCACATTCCACACAAACCACACACACATACACAAACCACATACATACACCACACATATTCTACTCATCACACACACACACAAACACCACACACACACACACACACCACATTCCACACACACATATGCACACCACACACATACACTACATACACACACACATTCCACACACACCACAGATACGTACATACACAATCAGTAAATGTGAAGATTTATTTTGTGTGTGTGTGTGTGTGTCTGTGTGTGTGTGTGTGAGTGTGTGTGTGTGAAAGCCCAGTGGACTGGAAGTTGATACTAGAAATGGAAGGCAAGTAGTAATATCTCATTTCTTTTCCCATCATCCCAATTCAACTGTAAATGTGTTTTGCTCCATTTAAAGACATGTGAAAGAGCCTGCAATTTCACTTGTTTGAAAATTTCCTTACTTTCAATATTTTCTGCTTACTCTCTTCATGAACTTGTTCTGGGGGTGAAATGATTTGCTAAAGTAGAACCTTTGCAAGGAAAAAAAAACATCCTGCTGATTCCTGCAAAATCAACCAGGTCATTATGAAAAAAACTCATGCATCTGCTGCAGTAGCTTTGGTAACCTGCCAATGTCAACCACAAAGTGCTAATGATGGGGGTGGCTCTCTGATAGCCCTGATCTGGGTGACCATGGGAACCTGCTGACATAGGGCTCTCAAGGGTCACCTTCTAGGTCTGAACTCCCTTCATAAACTCAAAACTGGCCTGTCCTAGCTTCCTTATTCCATAAGGATTTCAGAGATAGGGAGTCACATCTCATGCATGCCATTTATCTCTGACATATTTCGCTTTGAAGGAGATGAACAGAAGTCCCTCTAATGTCAGGCACTGAGACCTCTAGTATTTAGGACCAGAAGATCTCTGGATTAACTGATTGTGTCTTGTGTGTGAATGCTTGTGTGTGTGTGTATGTGTGTGTGTGTGTGCTGAGTGCAAGTTCACATGCATTCGTGGACCTAAAATCAACATCAGGTGTCCTTTCTCAGGTGTAATCTACCTTGATTTTGAAGACAAGAGTTTCTCACAGGCAAAAAACTATTCAATTAGCAGGCTGACTCTCCAATAATACCAAAGGTTCTGTTTGTATCTGCCACTCAGTGAAGGGAACAAAGTTCACCTTCTACACCCAGCTTTCTTTACATGGGTGCTAAGGACTGAATTCAACTACTCATTCTTCCAGGGAAGGTGTTTCCCAACTGAGCTAGCTCTCTAGCCCAGCAGTTCTCAACCTGTGGGTCATCACCCTGAACCCAAGACCACTGGAAAACACAGGTATTTTATGATTCACAACAGCAGCAAAATTACAGTTAAGTAGTAACACAGTAATTCTGTGGCTGAAGGTCATCACATTATTAGGAACTGTATTAAAGAGTTATAGCACTAGAAAGGTTAAGGACCACAGCTCTAGCCTACTAACCAATCATTTGATGGATTTATACACACTGTCCAGTCAAACCTGTCGTTCATCACACAGAATATGTACCCTGGGCATCCTTATGCCTGCTTTGTTCTTGGGTGTCTTTCTTTTATACTTTATATATTCCTACAGGAATGTGCATTTTGTAATCACCTCAGGAGCTTGTGGTTATCAAGCTTGCCAGAGCTTGCCAGATGTATGTGGACACAGGGCTTTGAATTTCATGAATCAGCAGAAGACCATCAGATGGGTTTCTACAAAGGGCCATGCAGTTCCTGAGCTACATGACATACAAGATTGCCTTGCTGGCACTTGGCAAATACAAACTGGTGGCCCTATGTAGTGTTATTATCTAGCTTGCTACCAGATAACAGTGAGTAGAGTAGTGTTGAATCTCCAAGGAGTGATAGCTACTAGATAAGTGAACTTGGTCCTTGCCAATAAGTCTGAGGTTTCTGAAGGCCAGGTTTTATAAGCTACCCAAGTTTGTTCAGTGAAACTTAACTGGACACACAAGCAAAATAGAACAAAGTTGAGCAATTTTCCCATCAGTCCTTCCTTCTATATCTTCCTCGGTCCATTCTTTGGAAGCCCTCCAAAGATGGCCAGGATTCTAAAGCAATCTTTGGGGTCCAACTATCTCATTGGTAAAACTAAGAAATACACCAAACCCCAGCAAAGCTGCCTTCTGCAAAGACCTCCTTCCTGGTTCTTGATACTTTCCTGTAATACAGTCCCCCGACCCGTTCCCTACCCTGTCTTTACAAACAACTCCTCTATCCTGTTGCTAGCTCCATCACATTCAACTCATATGATTTGTTGGGTTCTACTAAAGCCAAGATCAGTGCGCTTTATTGTTTCAACACATAGGTTTCAGTAAGCTTGAGGGAAACTGAATTGTCCGGCTACCTTTGGATATGGGCACCTGCAATGCACCCTACTTTCTAGCCCTTGATGAGTGCCTATTAGATTAAAACAAGAAAAGAAAAAAGAAAAAAAAAAAAAGACTTGTGCATTAGTCAGCATTACAGCAAAATACCAGAGGCAGCTAAGTTCATACAGAAAACAAACCTATTTAGTTCATAATTTTAGAAGCTAAAAGTCCCAACACCTCTGGAGGAGGCTTCAAGGCAGATGGTGAGAGTCCATGCATGGAAGAGTCACATGGTAAGGCATGAAGCAGAGATGCAAAAGGCAGACTTTCTGCTTTTTATAAGAATTCTCATGAAAAGTCAAGGACAGCATGAAAAATACTCTAATAACTTGAGAAGACAGGGTGGCAACCTCCCACCCCCAGAAAGCTCTGGATACTGACATGATTCTCTTCCTCCAAATATATAAAGGCACAATAGAGAGCAAATCTCCAATGACACACCCCCCTGGGACACACTTGGAAGATACTGAAACCACAACATTCTCTAACTTCCCCATTTCTGCTTGCTTAGATCTAAATGCCTCTTATTCAAAGCAGGGCCACGGTGTACCAGTGCCGAGGTGCTATGAGGAAACCTTTACAAATTTACCACACTTATAGTGGTGCTGTTGGTGTCATCCCATTTACATCTTTCTTCAGTAGCCACTCTCACGTATTTTGTTATAGCAATACAAAACAAACTAAGACATTATATTTCAAATACTAGTTTTTGTCATATCTCTTGGTATTAACTATTCATAATTGTGTACTAGGTAGTCTATTTTTAAAATTTTGGAACTTCTATTAAATTTGCAAAGAGAACTCTCTCTCTTCTTCTGGATTGACTGTTGTTTCTTCATTGAAAGAAGATGCAAATGCATTTTAGCCCTTCAAACCCAAGCCAAGCCATGCCAACTGACCTCTTGTCTAAATGCTTTTAAGTTTGAGTTTGTCAACCTTTTGTATGGTTTTATTTTAAAAAAAATTAGTTCTATTGAACTTGTTTAATTATTTTTTAAGGCTTGATGATGGAAAGGTGAAGCTTATGTTCCACTCAATCATGTGGCAAGAATTAGTTTTCATTATTTTTACTTTAAAAGATTGAATTTGGAGAACAACTGTGGTAACATATGCTTTTAATCCCAGCACTCTGGATGCAGAAATAAAGGCAGGAACATTGGAGAATGTTGAGTTCTAGAGCATTCTGGCCTCCTTTTTAAGACTCTGTCAATAGATAAACAAATAGTAATTGGATTTGAGGATGAATTGAACATGTCCACTCTTGTTTTGATGTCGTATGATTTTACTATCCCCAATCCATGAGTTTTAAAATCTAGCACCTGCTTCCTCCTCCAAGAGTCAGCATGGTGGGGTCGGCTTCTCAGTTACAGACTTCGCTGTTTGCAGGACCCTCAGGTGATGCTGTGACTGGCTTTGATCTGGCCTGTGCAGTCCCCTACATAAACACCTCTGGAGGGGAGCTTCTAAGTGTCAGGTTTGTCCACTTTGACTTCCTCTTGATACACTTGTTCTCACATTCTTTTCAGAGACAAATGTTTTAAAAGTAAAGAGTGTTTGAAGGGGTGCTAAATATTGGCTTTCAAAGGTTCCAAGTCATGTGACATTTGCTTGGGTTGCCTCTTATTCATCTATATAAAGAATGATGTTTATTCTTGAACATACTTCAGGGCTGAGGCGCTGCTGGGCAAAGAAATATGTGGCAAAGAATGTAAACATGGCTGGGCCTTACTTGGTTCTGTCCATGCAAAAATTTGTGCTGAATTTAGGCAATGAAAAGAAAAGAAAAAAAAATGGAGAATGAGAAACAGGTAAGATTTTAAAGATAATGCCATCTTTGACCAAAGTGAGAAGAGTACAATATTCCAAACACTTTTGGCCCAGATTTTCTCTCAGACCTGGATGATACTGTAGTTTAAGAACATAACATTATTAAATGGTCTAAAATCACTGAAAAAAAATGTTCTCTATAAGCATGAAACCATAGGCCTAGTAAATTATAGTCTCTGTGTCATTTAAGTCAACTCAAAAATAATTTGTAAAGTATCAGCAGCTTGATTTGATTGCTCAGCACTTCTTCCTAAAACAGGGAAAGGACAGGGTTCCACAAACCAGATTGCCCTTGGTTTGCCTCCAGGAAGAACCCTACTGAGTGTCTACTATTGTAAGACTTCCAGCTCCCTTTTCTTCTATGACATTGTGTTTCTTTTGTCACCCTCTCTGTGGTGTCTGGATCCTAGGTTTTATATCTAGTAATAATTTGAGTCTAAATTGGCACTGTTGGAATGAAGGCCGTTATGCCGAACTATGAAGGCTCAGGCCCAGAGACTTCCCAGCTTATGGCAGTCAACAAATCTTGTGTTCTTCTTAATCAAACAGAGAACACACTTTTCCCCAAGCTCTACATGTTCATGAGGATGGAAGAGAAGGCAGAGACACTTCCGGGCAAAAAGGTGCTCTGTGACAAGGAAAGCAAATCGCAGCAGAAGATGAGACTAGGTTAAAGGTTCATTGCATATCGGACCCTGTCATTTTCAGCTTTTGTCTGGTTCTTACTGTTCTTCTTAAGGTTTGTCTTCTTGACGATTTCCCATGTCAAAATTGTTCATTTTTAAAAAAATCATGAATTGAATTTTTTTCTACATTTGACATTGCCATTACGTTACCTCAACCGTTAAATTTTTCTGGACACCATACTACTTGGTTTTATTTGTTAAAAATTTGTATTATCCCTGCTTTACAATTCTATAGACCACCTAATAAGATCAAGACTGTAAAATCCTCAAAATATTATTATGTATAAGTGCTGCTTTTCATCTTCATGTTTTAGATGGGAGGAAATGAGGCATGTCACTTATGTAAGTGGCACAAGAAATAAACACTTGAGTTGCGACCACCCACTTGTCCCCTTTTGTTATTTCATCCTGTATTTCTTGCATTGTCTCTGTGGATGTTCTGAGATTACTTGTCGAGTAGCTAATTCCCAAGAAGCTCATTCCATCACGATGATAGTAAAGAAACCTAACACCCTACCTTCCATATATATTTTCTTTAAAAAGCACTAATTTCCAGTTATTGTTCATTAAAGTTTGGCATTTACTAGTCTGCTCCCTATTGCTGTGATAATACCATAACCAAAATCAACCTGGGGAGGAAATGGCTTATTTGGCTTACATGCCTGGTTTATGGTCCATCACTGAGGGAAGTTGGAGTAGGAACTTATGACAGGAACCTGGAGGCAGGAACTGAAGAAGAGACCATGCAGGAGCATGCTGCTTACTGGCATGCTATCCGGGCTCATGCTACCCTTCTAATACCTTCCGGGACCACCTGACCTGTGGTGACATTTCCCATAGTGAACTGTACCCTCTCACACCAATCATCAATCAATAAAATGTCCCCCATGGATTTGCCTACAGGTCAATCTGATGGAGACATTTTTCTCCATGGAGTATCCATTTTCCCCACACATAGGCTACACTTGTGTCAACTTGACAAAAACTAATCAGTGCAGCCTACATGCAGAGGAACAGCAAGTGCACACATCTGTTGGTTGGATTCTGAGGTGCTCCCAATATGCGAAAAACATAGACTAGTTTGATAGCTTTTAAACTTCATTTTTTAATATCCCACAATATGCCTTTTTATGTCCAGAACTATGGGATTCATCCAAGTTTTGCAGCCAGATGAATTTAATTTGTTCTCAGTAATGTATAGCAGATACAGTATATAACAGAATTTAATTATAATACTGTTGATGGATATTTGAATTGTTTCCAGTTAGGGATTATTATATATGCTGACACTGTGAACTCCTTGGGCAAGCTTTCAGAAAACACACACATATGAATTTCTATAGGGACTGAACACAGGAGGAAAATGCAGGTCATCTGATGTATGCATACTCCAGGTAATGGGGCAGATTTCTGTTCCTAATAGGGTGGGAGAATGTTCCACATCTACACAAATATGCTGTACTTATATTTTAACTACTCTGGTAAGTCTACAGTAGTGTTTTTGTTTTCAAAGATCTGTTTCACTGTGAGATGGAATGCCCAGAAACATGCTTATGACACACGTGGCTGTTATCGTCTAAGATGCACTGGATTCAAGATGTTTGCAGCTTTTTCTGTTGCTCTCTCCATCATTTTTTAATTGCAATATGTTACAGGAGATGGAGCAACAATAGCTGTTGCTCTTAGAGAAGACCTAGGTTCAGTTCCGAGCACCCACCTGATGGTTGACTATAACTTCAATTACAGAGGATCTAGTTCATACACATTTACAATCATACATGCAATGTGGTAGAGCTGCCTCCATGTTTAAGAGCATTTGCTCCTTTTGCAGAGGGTCAAGTTCAGTTTGCAGCAGCTGCATCACAGCTCACAACTGTCTGTAGCTCCAGTTACAAGGACTCTGATATTCTTTGCTGGCCTCTGTGTGTGCCAGGCATGCATATGGTGCACATGCATGCATGCAAGTGAAATAATCATACATAATGTAAATAAATAAATCTTTAAATAACAATCTGCTATATAATCTAGCTATGAATCCCACTTTTTTATAGCCCCCTACACCCCCTGTTGTTTATAATTTATTTTTATTCTGTCATTCCCCTCTACTACTAGTTTATCTTCTAATTATTTTAATGTTGAAACTGGTAGTTACAACATGCACCATTGACTCACAATTATACTCTAATGTAGAATTAATGTTCTGCTCACTTATTGAACAATTTAAGTGAACTATAATTATGGGGGGAAAAGGCCAATGTGTTCAATGTTGATGAAGAAAGATGATAAACTTCACTCACACTGGAAGGTGAAGGAAGCAAAAAGTGAGGAGAAATCTGGGCAGTGGTGATGCATGCCTTTAATCCCAGCACTTGGGAGTCAGAGGCAGGTGGATCTCCATGAGTTTGAGGCCAGCCTAGTCTACAGAGTAAGTGCCAGGAGAGGCTCCAAAGCTACACAGAGAAACCCTGGCTTGAAAAATTGAACAACAACAACAACTACAAGAGGTTATGAGAAGAACTGCAATCAGTCTGAAGTTTTTCTAGTATATCTCAGACCTCTGCTATATACACACTGAGTATACTCAACCCGAGGCAATGAAGCAAGAAAAAGAAGCTTAGTTTTATTATTTTAATGTAAGGGCAGCCATCAGAGGAATAGGAATCAATCTGTCTTTACGTTTCCTTGTTTGGTTTCTTGAATCTGAGTTGCTTTTTATATGTGGTGAAATCTGTGTTGTGAGTCTAAATGGATAGTAAAGACTTCCCTCAGCATAAGACATGGATATGTCTTTGTGCAATGTTGGGACAGGTCTCTGATTTATACTGGGACAACAGATTAATCATTTTCTATATTTCAGTTAAGGAACTAAAGTCCCAAGAACAGGGAGCCATTCTCTGTATACTGTTTCCAGGGGTGAGGGTTGGGAAATGGTCATAATGATTCCTAGCAGAATCAATATGAAATAATGGAAATTTGCATGATATTTTTGTTTATTTATTAATTATCAGCTATTGATATTATTTTGAAGAGCGAAGGTTTATCACCATAGCCTTCTATATACTAAGCAAGTGCTTTACCAAATAGGGAAATCTCCAGCCACCAATTTTTTGAAACAGGGTCTTGCTATATAGTCTAGGTTGGCCTTGAATCTGGGACTTTTCTGCCCCATGTTCCTTGTTATTTAGATAAAATATACCCATTAAATCAAAACTAAAATTGTGATGGCTACCTTTAAAAATCATTCAGAAACATTGAAATATATCAGTAGCAAACAATTGACTCAAAGGCTTAAAGACCAAACAAATAGAAGACAATTTTATTACCACATAAGAGTGAAAAATAGACATATTTTAAACTGACAAAGAATATAAGATGTAATGCAACTATATTGAACATTAATTTTAATGTATAAAGTGATAAAATATTACTGTCTGGAACAAAGTTAACAGCATGAATAAAAGTAAAAATGTATAGAAAGTGAGATATCCATAGCAGATCTAAATAATATATTCACCTATCCCATAGCTAATGAAGAATGTTTTATGGACAGATCCTTTGAAAATGAAGAAAAGTTAAATGTATTAGTCAATAAGAAATGGAAAAAGAACTATACGACAGATGACACAATACCATGAGAAAACTTAAAAAACAACTAAATGTCTTCAACTTCCCATTTTAAGACTTTTTTTTAAATTTTTTTCAAAAGTAATAAGTACTATGGTTAATTTGCAAGATATCAAGGAAAAGTAAAAGAGGACATCAGGATGTGACTTACACTGTTTAGAAAGTTATAGGTAACCCTTCCATATCACACAAATATATATGCACTATGTACTTAGGCCACTAAATAAGAAAGTGAAAAGATATATGAATTAAACAGCCAACTCAGCAAAATCTAAATAAATAGATATAAGGAAGGAAGAATGGAACTTGTAGGAAGGATCTGCAAGCAATAATAAATTCTGTTTCTTCCAGGAAGCATTAAAATCAAATACAGAACTAGTTCTGTCTTTAGGACCAGCTCAGTCATTGATAAATGTGACTTGGGAAAGAGTCTAGAGTACAGATGCACTCTGCACACCTATATTCAGCATCATTCAAGGAAAACAAGCCCAGAACAAAACTCAGCAACTAAACCAAATACAGATGATGTGGATAGATTTGAAACCCACGTGTACAGTTATTACAATTGATTCAAGCAGAGACATAGGAAGCTAGAGAGATGGCTCAGAGGTTAAGGATGAAAACTGCTTTTCAGAGGACTCAAGTTTAGCATCCATGTCAAGGGGCTCGGTATTGCCTGTAATTCCAGCTCCAGGGGAATCTTTGGGCACTGCACTCATGTGCATGTCACCCCCAAACACACACATGCATAAACAAAAACATACATGCACAATTAAAATTAAACACAATTTTAAATAAAGAAAGAAGAATAGAGATCTAAGTAGTTTTTTTTTTCCTATCCTGGCTACATATTAAAATTATGGAAGTGAGAAGTGTTTGACATTTAAAATAAAGTTAAAAAAAAACAGAACCACAGTAAAATAGTGCATGCATGTATTCCTCACATGTTGATGTAATTATTATATTGAGCTTGGGCATAAGCATCACAAACAAAATCCAAAGAGATTGTGGGCATGCCCACTAAATGGAGCCTTGTTTCTATAGCACAGCCACTTAGAAGAATCCAACAGTTGTCAAAATACCACCCTAGAAAGCTCCACCCTGGTGGTATAAATCCCTTCTACATAACCAAAGTAAAAAGTATGCTGATGCTTTTTTTAAGCACTTCAGAGAAAATAGAAAATCATCTAACATGAATTTTGTAAGACCAACTTGCTAATGAAACCAAAGCTTCATAGTCTGCATAAGAGCTGAAGGAAATACAGGCTCAGACCAGTCTTCCTTCTACAAACCAGAGATGAGTAGACTGTTACAAGAGAAATGCTGTAGGATGGAGTGAATGAAGTCTGCACTAAGGTGCAAGGATCCACCCTAAGTAGGAAATGCAGTAAAATAATTCACAACATTTAGACTTGTAAAAAGCCACACATTCTCCATCAGTTTTTTTTTTCCCACTGACATTTTGATGTGCTGATAATGTAAAAGAAATTACTTTATTTCAATGAATATGTCAGAATACTTCTTCAATTTGTTAAAAGTATCACATACAATCAATGTGACAGTCTTAACATTTATGGGACTGAGGCAAGGGAGCTATCATGAGCTCAAGAGCAGCCTGTGCTACATAGTGAATTCCAGACAGCCAGGGCTGTAGACAGAGACTTAGTGTCCAACCATCCAACCAACCAACCAGCCAACCAACAAAACAAGAAAATAACAAAACAAAAACACCTGAAGACTAAAGATTCTTGATGACAATAATGCCTCAGAGAAGTCTACATCAATTTAATTAACATTCTGATTAGGGTAGAAATGACAGCTCATCCCTGTAATGCCAGCCATTGGGAAGGTAAGGTAGGAGGATCGTCATGAGTTCAGGCCAGCTTGTGCTATATAGTGAATTCCAGTATAACAAGGCTACTGTGTAGAACACCATCTCAAACAAAGCCAAAAACAGCACAATGGCACTGGGGAGATCAGCAACGCTTAAGAGCATTTACTGCTCTTCCAGAAGACCTGCCTTCTGTTCCCTGCATCCACATCAGATGGCTCACAACCAACTGCAGTGTCAGCCCAGGGAGTGTCTGTACTCACAGACACAGAGTCACACACATAGTTTTCAAAACTAAAATAAGCCATTTTTAAAAAAATAAACAATGTCTAGATTACCAAACCCACCCTTAAGTGTATTTATGAAAAAAGACGTTTCCATTAAATACAAGAACAAGATTAGAATGCTAAGTGACAATACTGGTAAGTGACAGGGCGGGGGTGGGGTGTGACTATCATCTGAGTAGACCTTTGTTTTATTGTGGATTGTGGCTTCCAAGAAAGACACAATCAGGATCATAGTCGACTCATCAAACGATATCTTGGGCTGAAAGAGTAGTCAGTCTTACTAATGTTTCAACAGGGAGGTATGAGTACTCAGGGTTGCATTTATCCCACGTTGATATGTTTTCAGATGTTCAAAACTGTGACCATGATGGGTGACAGGGTGATGTTATAGGAACATACTCTTTACTTCTATAGTTTATGGAGTGTTTGTGTGGTGTTTGGGGTTGCCTGCCTTCCTCTCCAAAAGGTCATATGCCATTTTCAAAATCATGAAAAAGGATGTTTCCAGTATACACAAAATTGCATGAGTCATATAGAACTATGATGCTGATTATTTATAAAAAAAAAAAAAAAATTCAGTGGCAGAAGTAGAAGCAAAATGATCTTGCTGCTGAAGGCAAGGCAAGTAATCTAACAAGTTGTTCTGAAGTTAGTTTAAAAATCCCAACAGTTGCTGCTTCTTGTGGGGTTTGTCGGGTTAAAAGAATACTCTCATACAAACCTACAGTAGAGGTTATTCCTGTATACTTTTCTTTTTCTTTTGTTTGTTTGTTTTTTGTTTCTCAAGACAGAGTTTCTCTGTGTAGCTTTAGAGCCTGTCCTGGCACTCACTCTGTAGAACAGGCTGGCCTTGAACTCACATCAATCTGCCTGCCTCTGCCTCCTGAGTGCTGGGATTAAAAGTGTGTGCCACCACCTCCTGGCCCCCAACATACTTTTCGAAACAAATCCCAAAGCACTGTCTCCTAGACCCCAGGCATCCCCTTCTAGCCTCATTCAGTCCTCTGACCTCTTCTGGAAACACAGGAACTACTCACTGACAGGCAAATGTTAAAAGCTTTTTATAGTTGTATTTTGTTTGTCTGGCTGTAAATTATTTCCAGTGTTGAGTAATTGGGAATCTGCATCCAGAGCATCTTGGTCTTCTTAAAAATACAGTCTCTGATAGTGTTGGACCCTTGGTCTCCCAAGGGGAGCTAGTCTCAGCTGCTTTACAAATATCCTACCAACCCCAGTGGCCCATTTCTCTAGCATCAGTCACTACCCCAGGGAATGGATTTTCCCACGCTTTGGCTTTGCATCCCACAAATACAGCCCCAAAAGATTCACACACCCCTTCAAAGCCTTCAAGAGTTGTCACCTTAAGCCTCTAGCAATTGAGAAGGATGAATTGGGCCCACACTTGCTATCTATGCAACAATGTCTAAGACACTAAAGCCCACACCGAGAACACAGTCTCTCAAGAAGTCACCATTAAAAAACTGAGACGATAAAGTCTGCTTTAAGAAGAAGGACTGAAAGTTCTTCAGCTGTGAAAATAGCAGGATGCCCACCCTGGCTAACTCGAAACACTGCACAATGCTTCCACCCTGTGGGCGGATCATAAAGCAGCTCTGTCATCATTACATGAGGTCATGTTGCCATCTTCTGGTCCATTCTGGGACTGCATGACATGCTATGAAAACATCTAAACAGCTGCTGAAATTTAAATGGTGTGTATGACACACTTTGCTAACAGCAGCTTGTTATTTGTGGCTAGTTCCAGAATCACCTGGCCAATATATAGGACACCGTAGGATCTTGGTTCTAGGAACTAATGCAGACGTTTACACTAGGAAGTTGAGCAGTTATGTTGGAGGAGAAAAGACTCTGTCTAAGAAAGTTCCCAATTGAGACGGTTAAGGTTGGTGATTCTGAATGTTTCCTGCTGTTCACATCAGAAATAAATTACATTTTAATGTAAATCTTGTGTTTTTGTTCCTATTTCAGAAATTTTAATTCATCCTGTCTTTCTAGGAGCCTTGGAACCTGTTCTTTTAAGTATTTTCTGATAGTTTGGAGAGCACCTTGCCTAGGGGATGGAGCTCCTCACAGTGGGCTGGAACTTCCCATGTTAATTAAAACTCTCCCACAGACATGCCCAAGGAATCTCTCATTGAAACTCTTTTCCCTGGTGATTCTAGGTTGTATCAAGTTGACAACTAAATGTAACAGTCACATCAACTAAGAGGAAGGAGGTTTGTCAGGACGCAAAAGGAATTCAATGGCTCAGCAATGGTTGGTGCCAGCGGCAGGATAAATAAGGGGGAGAAAACTGCAGACTGCACTTGCTTCTCTGTATTAACTGCATCGCACAGTCACGGTTGAGACTTTCATTTCCAGCCTGTGCTTTTGTTCCTGTCGTCTGCTGAGGGGAAAAACGTAGGAGGCAAAGATAGAACATATAAAGAAGACTGCCTGCACAACATGGCTTATGAGAAGGAAGGAGCATAAAATTAAGGGGTCTTTGGCATGAACCCCAATTGCATGATCACAGGGAAGAGGGGGATGGGAAGAGGAAGTCTGGAGGTAAGTAACACTGATGGGAAAATAGCAAGAATCTAGATTTATAATCAGCAAATTTTGACAGTAATGACAATAATGATTTTCACAGTGGTGTTCAGAAAGTTTTTTTTTTGTTTTTTTTTTTTTTTATAGAAGAGCTGGACTGCTAACAGAATGAGTTTTAGGGACACGACCGGCATCCAGATGTTAGGAACATGTTTCTTGAACCAGTCTCACTTTATCTTGTTTAAAGTGAAGGTCTGAAACAATGTGACCTTGGCGCCCTGTCAGCTCTAGCAGACTCCATAACAACTGCTCAAATATCGCACTGTAGTCAGAACCATCACCCACTTCCCGTGGTTACATGGGAATAACTCTAGACCAGATATAGATGGCCCTAAGTGTCTTGACTACTCTTTGTGGCCAGTCCTCTTGAGATCCCACTTCAGGGATGGAGAATGTAAGGTTTACAGGGGTCAAGAAACTTGCCTAATATACATAGGCAGCAAGCAGCAGAGCAAGGCTTTAAGCCCTGATACACTGATCCCCAGTATAGGAGCTCAGCCATGACTCTACACCCCAGCTTCTTAAAGTGTGGGTTGTAACCAATGTATGTCAGGATGGAGTTAGGAAATCATAAAGGTTTTTTGTGTTTTTTTTTTTTTAACCTCTATGCCCATTTATATACAGTTTTCTGCTGCTAGCTTTCTTCGTCTCTTCCTTCTTGGCATTATTTCCTCAGGAAAAAGGTTTGTGAAGGTGGAAATGGAAAATGAATTTGAGCTCACACAGGTGTTCTTGCTAGTGTCCTTGTTTCACCAGGACATCTCAGCAGCCATGGTGCTGAACATACATGGATGCTGTGTCCCTGCAAGTGCCATCCAGCCTACACTGACAAACCTGGCCTCAAACACAATTCCTAGCAATTATAAGGTATGGATTTGAATATGTTCATAGTATTTTCAAGGTTGACTGCTCATACATAAATACAATGGGCTACTTGTAGAAAACAAGAAACTTTAATATGTCTCATTAGTATGCAAATTTCGTTTTTTATCTTTAATACACAATAAAATTATACATATACTGAAGAATTGGTTTCAAATTCCTTTATGATTTATCATCAGAAAATATTTGATTTATGCTCCAATTTTGTATACCTATATACCAGGATCATAAACAAATTTGCCTAGTGGAAGATGGTCTGTTTATATTTCCTTCGTCAGATGATTGAAGCCATCAATGGAAATATCCAGGAGATTCTTTAACAATTTTACCACTTGGGAGAGTTTTTGTCCCCCAAGTTCTAGACTTCAAGTTTTATTCTCAAAGTTTGTGCAAACTGAGGTCTCCAATCTCTTAATTTATGATTCCGAGCAATTGAGTGAATACATTGGTCCTTTGTGTAAGTTGAACTTTGACACAGGCTTTGCTGAACTCTTCATTGTATTTGTGCTCCTGTGGTTTGAACAAAAGTAGAGTGAGATAGACTAAGGAGCTTATGTGTACTTTTGGCATTAAAATCTCTCTTGCTATATGCACTTCTTGGGATGTGACTAAAATTCCCTAAGTCAGTGAGTTTAGTTTTCTATACTCTTTAATTTCTTGGTAGATTGCACTTCCCTGCTCCTTCAGGCCTCTCATGTCCTACATGAACACATAGATGTCATTGGCCAACAAGCATCTTATTTTCTGCAAATGGAGCTGTAAGAGCCCATAGTTCCCTGGGTCAGGAACTCCCTGTCTTTGCCTGGAGGACACTGTCCTATTCTTTCAGCTGTGTCTCAAATGCTGGCATGTCTATTTGAAGTCTTTGCAGACTCTGAGAAACAGTCGAGCCTTCCAGTCTGAGTCCCTGTATCACTTACTTGTAAACATCAATTATGATGCTTATCACTGTTTGTGTCGATGTCTTCTTTCTATTTATGAACAGGGTTTCATTTTCACAGAAGCATATGGCAAGGTTGGGACATCATCAGTCTGCAGGCCAGCTGCCAAGCTTTGTCTAGCTTCCCCTCCCACCCCTGCAAACTCAGCTACCTCAGCACATTCTACAACCTAGGTAGTCCTCAGTCTCCCTGGCTCAGGAACTCAAACTTCAATTTCAAACACCTGCAGCCTTTCCAAGAGGTCTGCTCATCATAACCAATTTCACCAAGTTTTAAAGAGGGAGGAGAAAGGGGACATGGTGTAAATAATAAATAACACCATGGCAAAATCAAATATTTACTGATCAGAAATGCACATGAATCACAAGATGGGAAGTATTAGTTACAGGAGGAAATATATCTACCGGATTAGCCTCCATCATAGAATTTTATATGTTGGAAGCAGGGGAGAGCCTTGTAAAGGAGGAATTGAGGAACCAGTGTTTCTGACCTGCTTTGTCTCCTCCATGACTATCCATTCTGTGCCAGCATTCATTCCCCAGAGGATGGAATACAGATGATTACAACAGCGCTTTTTATATCACATTCTGATCCTCTGACTGCTGACGTATTGTCAAATGTCTTCAAATTTTTTGTTCATTACCCATGGCCTTGTCCCCCCCCCCCACACACACACAGCTGATGTTACCCCCTTTTGTTGTGTGAAGATTTTACTAGTGGTCTTTGCAGAAGAAACCCTCAGGAACATTCTCCCAGTAAGCTCTAGAGCCTTCCTTCTGTTCTGATGCATGCCATACTCCCTGGCTCAGAAGAAATTCTCATTCCATTGATTTATATTTGTCCATTTAACTTTCTTTTCATGGATTTCAGTTATTTTTATAACCTTAGGGAGTTTCATGAAACTTGTTCTGTTCATATCCACCTCCCCTTCCAGCTCTTTCCCAATTTAACTACTATCCTCCCAAGTTTGTATCAATAAAATAAATAAATAAATAAATAAATAAATCCTTCATGACCAGTTTGTGCTGCCCCTCCATATATTCTTAGTTATGGGATCTTCTACTAAAGTTGACAACTTCTCAGGGCTACACTCTTAGAAGAATCTGTCTCTCCATCTCCTAGCAGTAATAACTGCCAATAGTCCCATAGTTTGGGGTGGGATTTTGTGCCCAGCTCCTCCCTCCACGCTGGAATTTGGTCTGGCTTGGCTTTACACAGTTTTGTACATGCTCTTTCTGCCTCTGTGAGTTTGTATGTGCAGCTTCCCTGCTGTGTTCAGAAAATGATGTATGTAGTCATCTCCTACCTCAGGCTCTTTCTTTACCCTCTGTTTCAATCACCCACGAGTCTTGGTGGCAGAGGAGGATTGTCAGAACATATGTTCTCTATAGGGTTGAGCATTCTGGATTTTCTTATTCTCTGCACCTTGACGAGTTTTGTGTTAATCACAATCTACTGCAATTAGAAGCTTCTCCCCTGAGGGATAGGCAATTTCATTGATCTAAGGATATAATAGTAAGCTATTAGGAATCGTTGACGTTCTCCAAGGGCCTGTGATTATTATTCTAGCCAGAAGTTCTGAACCTGATAATGGTGCCAGGTGTGAGTTTCCTCCTCTGGAGTAGGACTTAGATGAAGCCAGAAAGTGGTTGGTTACTCCCATGATGTTCACGCTACTATTGCACTAATGTACATTTCTTTCCAGGCCAGTCAGTATTGTAGTTCAACGGGCTCATATTTGGGTATGATCCATGATTACTTTTTTCCTCGAGTAGCTTGTATAGCACCTTCCAGCACTGTCAAAGCCAGATAGTAGGGGTGTAGCTTCTAGGTGCATATCAACTTGAATTTTCCGTGTTCTATGACTCAGGCATGTATTGGCTTCAACAATGGTCCCTTACTATCAAGTTCTGTAGGGTAACCAAGAGCAGTGGTAACATCCCATAATATTTAGAGGTCAATGGGAACTAACTCACTGGTCAAAAATTCTATAAGAAGTAACTCATACCTGACACTGGAATTTTTGTTTGTTAACCTCCTTTGTCTAGTAAGCACATTGTTTCCCTGCTATACAGTAATTCCCTGTGTGTGTGTGTGTGTGTGTGTGTGTGTGTGTGTGTGTGTGTGTGTGTGCCTGTGTGTAGGCTTCCAGAGTAGTTTTTATACGCCATTTTCAAAATGTCTTTGTTATTATTTATCCCTCACCCTACTTTCTTCTCTACAGTACCAGCCACTTCCTTAAACTAGCTTACTCCATACTGTGTTATTTTTTACTTTTAACCCTTTATACCAATAAATTCTATCTCCTTTGAAAGTACCTCCATGGCTCCTCAGTAATGGATCTGAAGATGAAAGACACCACAATACATATCCTTCTGGGTCTAGGGTGTATGTCCTTTGGGTATATGCCCAAAAGTGCTATAGTTGGGTCATATGGAATGTCTATTTTTAGCTTTTTAAGGGGCCTCCATACTGATTTGTTGGGAAATTTAAGTACTTGTCCCTTACAGTTCTTTTCCTCCCCACCCAGCTGTAGAACTCCCGTGCTCTCAAAGTTGATCAAACAAGGTTGTTCTCATAACTTTCTGGTGTGCAGTGCCTATACCTTGATTCCAGGTGTGAGTGGTGCTTGACTTCCTCCTATGCTAACCCATCCCCTGGCTTGGGTTTATAAGCCCATTGCTCTCTGTAATAAATGGAAGCAGCTTCCTCTTCACTTCTCGTGGTGGTCTGTTAAATGTTTCAATCCCGACACCCTCCACCAGCTCGGAACTCTGGCTGCACGGGCATAGCACTGATTTTCATAGTGGCGGCACCTAATGGATCAAGGACCTCAACATAAGAGCTGATGTTCTGATTCTGATAAAGAGAAAAGTAGAGAATATGTTTGAGCTCATTGGCAAAGGGAAAGACTCTCTGAATAGGAATCCAATTTCACAGGCTTCAAGCCCAATAATTAAAAAATGGGGCCTCATATAAGCCTAGTCTTATTGTAACTTGCTGTGCCATGTTTGCATGATATCCCTGGGAGGCCTGCTCTTTTCAGAAGGGAAATGGAGGAGTGTCAGGGCCCACAAAGATGGCTCCTTTACATCTTGCCTCAAGGTCAGAGAGTTCAAAACTGTCCGTAGTAAGTCAAAAGACATAAAAGGCTTGGCTACTGCAAGATATTTTGGTCTTGGTAGCAGGTGTCTTATCTAAATAACAACATACTTAGGCTCAGGTATGTTTACTCTTACCCTTAAGGCTGGATAACAGGTGTGGTTACTAAATGCTTGGAGTATTAAGGGAAGAAAATCTGTTTGCTCCTTATACATAATAATAGAAGCCTTCTGCAATATCCCCCTTTCAGTTGGGGTATTTAAGAATGTTAAGGAATAAACTTGGCAAGCTCAGTATTCACTGGATTGCTCTCCTGACTCTATCCTGTGTTTCTATCTTCTCCTATGTGTCTTTACCTGCATTTCTCAATCCACACTCACTCTTGGAGGTAAGAACTAGGCAAATTGGCTGGTTCCGACTGAAGGTCCACAAAGTCAGCATCTGGGGGAGAGGGGAGGGGATAGTGAGAGGCTAGGAGGAGTAGAGGGAGGGGAAACCAGTCAGGGTATAATACATGAGAGAAGAATTCAAAAAAGTGAAACCTCATGAAACTAAAAAATGTTTCAGTACAACAAAAGAAACCATCACTCAAGTAAAGAGACAGAATTGGGGGAAAAAACTTTACCAGATCTGAGTCCAACAAAGAGCTAAAAACAAACATCCCAATTTCAATATGGGGCATGGAGCTGAACAGAGTTCTCAAAAGATATGAATGGCAGAGAAACACTTAAGGAAATGTCCAACAGCCCGAGCCATCACTGCTGGTGGACTTGCTGACTTACACCTCCTCTAATCAAGGGGAATGGCTGCTTGTAAATCAAATACCAAAGAGAACGAAACACTCTAGTGTCTGAATTATTATTCTGTGGCTGTGAAGAGACCAAGACCACGAAACTTACCAAAGAAAACATTCAATTAGAGGCTTGCTTACAGTTTCAGAGGGTGAGTCCAGACCATCATGACAGAAAGCATAGTGGCAGACAGGCAGGCATGGGTCTAGAGCAGTAGCTGAGATTTTACATCTGATCACAAGCAGGAAGAAGGGAGAGGGAAAGAGTGGGCCTGATAATCTCAAAGTCTCTCCTCCTCAAACAAGGCCACCCACTCCCCCCTAAATAGTTCAACCATTGGGAACCAAATGTGCAATCATATGCCTATAGCAGCCTTTTTTTTTTTTTTTTTTTTTTTTTTTTTTTTTTTGAGACAGGGTTTCTCTGTGCTGCTGTTGCTTTGGAACCTGTCTTGGAACTTGGTCTGTAGACCAGGCTGGTCTCAAACTCACAGAGATCCACTTGCCTATGACTCCCTAGTGCTGGGATTAAAGACAAGTGACACCAATGCCCAGCTAGCGGCCATTCTTATTCAAACCAGTACACTAGCCATGTTGCTACAAGCTTCTCAGATGATGTTTCCTGCTTATTTGATTGACACTTAAGTTTTATTGTTGCTGTTGTTATTTTTAACAGCATCATTTTGTGTGTGTGTGTGTGTGTGTGTATGTATGTATGTATGTATGCATATGTGTGGGCTCAGAGTGTAGGGAGGCATAGCATGTATGCTGAGGTCAGAGGACAACTTTGTTGAGTAGAATCTCTCCCTCTCCTTTTATGTGAGCTCTAGGGACAAAGCCAGACTACCAGTCTTGTGGGAAAAGTACCATTATCCATTCAGCCATTACACCATTTGTTGGTTGTTATTTATATATGTCTATATGTACAAACAGGACATCTTCTGGGACAAATGCATCCTGGGAAACTGTAACCTCCTTCTCCAATGAGTGTACAATTAGCATTTGTTGAAGCTATGATGTGGGATGTCCTTTTGTTTGCGTTGAATATGCATTGCTTTTATTAGTTGATGAATAGTGCTGTTTCAGCCAATTGCTTTGCAGAGTAAAGCTAGGTAGGATTCCAAACAAAGAGAGAGGGAGAGAAGGAAGGCAGGGTTTAGGAGACATCATGTAGCCACCAGGGAAGCAAGATGCCAGGGCATTGCCAGTAAGCTACAACCACTCTGTGATACACATATTAAAAGATATTAAAAGAGATAGGTTAATATTTTAAGAGAAAATTAGCCTGTAAGAAGCCTAAGCCATTGGCCAAACAATTATATATTAAGTCTCTGAGTAGTTATCCATAATCAGCTGCAGGGACTCAGTGGGTGGAGAGAAACCAGTCAAAGTGGAACAGGGTGAGATGGAGAAAAGTCCCCATCTATATGTATTCTTTAAATGTTCTTGAATAATCATAATTGTATTCCCTTAGCTTTTAAAAGGGTCCCATGTTTGATAGTAAACAGTATATTGTCCCCTCCATTTTCACTGCTCTGTCTACCCTGGTGTACTTGAAATCTAGCTACTGAGAGACTTCAGTTAATAAACACTTCTCCACTTCTTTGGCCATCCATGAAAGTACAGTGGACACAAGATACAGAAGTTACTCAGTACATGATTCTCACTTCACGACATTTGTCTCTCCAATTCCTTAACTTACAAATGATTCTATTACCTTGGTCTGATGAAAGGGTGACGCCATGGGGAAGCTCAGTCTTGTCATTGGAATTTTATCTTTCCAGTTCCCTGGGACTGAATATTCTAGTCCCTCCTCCTCTGCTTCAATCCCTATACTCTGAGCTCTTTGAAGGAAGATCCAGTTGATCTCTAGTATCTTTCTTCTGGGCACAGTAGAATCGCTGTCTTTCATCTCCTTCTTCCACATACCAATCTGTGTGCAGTCTTCCTGTGTATCTTCTGAAAAGGAATAGAGTGCAGAACACGATGAACTAAGGGGAGCCATCATTTCAGAGACTATCTCCTGACAAAGAAGATACATGTACACTTCATGGTGCTGAAGAAAGTTGATGCAGATTAATTTCTTGGGTACAATTTATCTTGGTGCAGAATCTTTTAGAAAGTCCCTAGAACTCACATAAATATTATCTATAAAAGAAGGAAAGGGAGAAAGAGAAAGGAAAGGAGAAGAGGAAAGAGAAGGGGAAGGAAGAAGGAGAAGGGGGAGGGAAAGAGAAAGGGGAAGAAAAGGGAGAGGAGGAGAAAGAAGAAGAAGAAAGAGAAGAAAAAGAAGAAAGAGAAGAAGAAGAAGAAGAAGAAGAAGAAGAAGAAGAAGAAGAAGAAGAAGAAGAAGAAGAAGAAGAAGAAGAAGAAGACAAGGAAGAAAGAAACAACCATCATGAACAACTTTGTAGAGCAGGTACCCAAATACTCTACATGCTTCAGTAGGCAGAGCCCTGGAAAAGGAACAGTGGGATCTAACAAGGCTGTGTAAAGGTGTACTTCTGAAGATGCAATAATTTCTAGTCAAGTAATCTTGCCTTAAAAGTCTCCACAGGGGCGAACCTGCTCACTAGGACCTGGGGAAAGATAGGGCACACTGCACTGTGTCACAGAATGAACCCTGTTAAGTAGTTCTGCCATGGAGTATCTCCACAGTCTTACTAGGACCCACACTACACTTACTTCAGGACATGTGTCTGCCCCATTCTGTCCACAGCTGTTAAAATCATTGCTTTGTGTCTCCCCCATCCACTGTGGGTTCTCTAAAGCAAATACCAGGCCCTTCTAATGGGTCAACATTCTCCTTCACTCAAATTCTCTACACAACATACAGAGCTGGTTCAACCTTGCCATCTCAACATCTGCCAAGTCCATCTTCTAAGTCACAAGTCAAAACATTCTTTTCTATTTGTTACTATGTCCCCCTCAAGTTTATTGCAGTTAATTGGGCTTACTTTTTGTTTACTTTTATTTCTTTTGTTTCTATTTGTGTTAGTTACATGGAACTGTGTATATTCCTGTATATGCATAGATCAATACATATCAGTCTATATTCATGCAGCAAGGATATAGCTCAATATCAATATTCCAATGCATTTCTCTGCTCTGTACTTCTGTATTCAGATTCACCTCCTTCTCCTACCCTGACAAGCCCTTCGTGCTTTCTGTTCTATTAAAAATTCCCAGAATGTCTTATAAAGGAAATGACATAGAATGTAACCATTCTGAGACCAGGTTTTTGTACTTAGTACAGTGGTACTTAACCAGAAACTTTTGACCAGGTGGAGATGTTACAAGTTGGTCTGACTCTGAACAGAAAGGTGTTACTGCCATCTAGTGGAGAGAAACAAAGTTTGTCCCCAAATTGTCCACCGCGCACAGGACAGTCCTGCAGTACATTTTCCCATCCAATGTTAGCAACTTTGACTTTGACAAACTGATCATATGGGCATTCATTTATATTGTTACATGCATCAATAGTTTATTTGTCTTAATTGCAGCTATATTTCATTGGATAGATGCCATACACTTGTATCTATTTCTCTGCAGAAAAATATTTTGGTTATTTTCAAGTTTGGGTAGTCATGAATAATAATGCTGTGAACATTTTATTCACAAGTCTTAAATGCATATTACCTTCGGGTCACTCTTGCTAGATATTTTCACCTCTTCTTTTTCATGTTCACTTACTAATAAGTCAGCAGTGTCTCAAAGTTCAGGAAATCCTACCAGTCAGTAGCATTTCTAAAGAATCAATTGTTGAGTCTTCAGGAATGCTGTGTCCTGGTTGGTGGATACAAGGGTAGAGAAATAAGTAGAAAGGGTTCCTCATGCCAAGGCTGCATCCATGCTCCGGGGATACCTGAGGAGACCCTAAGCTTTTCAACTGCAGTTGGGTTACAGGCTTTATGCAAGTAGAAATTAAAACCACAGTGCAGGTGTGACCACCTGAACTGTCACCTTGTAACCTTAAATTCCTTAGCATTCACCCACAGTGAGAGGGGAGGCTCACAGGACAGATGAGATTATAAGTCTCAAGAGGCCCCCAGTCTCACAAGTATTTGGGCGTCGTTGTGAGGCCCCTCCTGTGGGTTATGCAAACAATCAGCAAGGAGCTCTTTGGTTTTGGAGCAGCCTCTCCCAGGTTATTTTCTAGAGTTATAGCTGCACTTGAGTCACCAATGCCTGTCAGTAACTCAAATAAACAGACTGGTTCCCCAAGCTAGTCCTGAACAGAATCAGTTCTTTGGTCTGTTGGAGCCTTCTCTAGCTGGGGTGAATAGGCATTTCTTTATATCTTCCCAGGAAATGTCATGTGGCATTTGAAGCCTAAGCAGGAACTGACTGAATTAAACATGAATAGGGGCGGAATGCTGCAGGGTGAGTCCCAGGGTGGCTCTCTTCCTTTATGTGTATGGGATGTTGTGCCTCCTAGCTGTGGTGACAGCTGCATTGCCCCTTTTGTAGATAAGATATGCAATTGAAGCTGAGCTTTCTGCCTAGAGGGAATTTGCCCTCTTAAGGAAAAAATTACAACAGGAAAAGGACAAGCAGATGGTATCCTCCACGTTAGCATGTGACCTGGCAGATAAATTAGATGATAGGGACAGTGAGATGAAGATACTGGCTGGCTATTTCTTTACCTAGGGGCCATAAGGGTAAGAGAGTATAGATTAGGTCTTTGTTAAGGAGCCCATTCCAGGATACAAACAAAGCATGGAGCCAAGGAAGGAAAGAATGAGGCAAAAGTAACAGAGATGCCTGTCAGGTCCAACCTTTAATGCAGAGAAAGAAAAAGCAGATTAACGAGACTATCTGGGTCTCTCCAAAGCAAGTGTAGAAAAACTGTGTTGTAGCAAAGTTCCTAGGGGAACAAAGGACAGAAAGCTAAGTTCTGTGTCTGGCCAGTTGGAAAGCTTTAAAGCCAGAAACAGATGTCATGGAGGAAGGTCCTGTGGTAGTGGGGATGTACCCCAGTTGCTACCATATGCGGTGAATGAATTTGACTACATCTTAAGGTAACTGGAGACCTGTGTTGTATTGGAAATTTTGTTGCTCCATTGAAATGCAGAATACTTGACTTTGGATGTTATTGTTGACTGCATTTTAATTCATAGCAACCTCCCAAGAGTACTGGGTGCAATGAACATCAGTGCATAGATAGGGAGATAGGGTGTCTCATGGAAAATTACTAAACCTGTCTTAGAAGAGGACAATTATCTCCCCACTATGAAAGAGAGTATGCTAGGGGATGTACTGGTTGGGTATACTACTTCTACAGGATTTTGCCTCAGGGTGCAAGGTGTCAGAATACTCATTCAGTCATGGTTAGAAAAAGTGGTAACCAGCAAGGATGAGAAATTATTCATCTCTAGCCCAAAGCCCTTTTAATGGCTATGTGTGGTGGGTGAGGGAGGTTGAATTGCTTATGGAGAGTGACTATAGATTGTGGAGGGCTAAATGGTCTCATGTCCCAGACCCATGCTAGTATCACCAACATCCCTCTTTTTACAACAATTGAGACAAGCAACATATTCTTGTCTTCATTTGTTGGTCCTTGTTGGTGATTTACTGGATTAGTTTTGCTTTTTTGTACACCCTTAATTACAGAGTCCCTCCATAAATGTATGTTTGCTTGGAATTGACAGTAGACAGTAATGAACCTTCAATAGGTCCTGCTTTGGTAAAAATGTGTCATTATATAATTCTCACTTTTGACTATCTTGTAGAGTTTCTTTTGGAAGAACTGTAAAATCGGAAATTAATGAGGGTATATGGAAAAGACACTCTCAGAAGCCATAAGGTTGTTGATTGAAAATCCAAGCACCAAGTGTAGGAGCATAGTAGAGGGCTAAAGACGCCCCTGAAAGCCCCTAACACCATATAGGCTATTGCTACTGATGATGTTTGCATGCCTGATGACCTCCATATAAGCTATTGCTTATATGCTACTGATAATGTGCTAGTGATACAACTATCGTAAGTGTGGTACCTTAGTTATGGTTCCTATTTCTGTGAAGAGACACCATGACCACTGCAACTCTTATAAAGGAAAAACATTTAATTGAGGATGGTTTAGAGTTTCAGAAGTTTAGTTCATTGTCATCGTTGCAGAAAACAAGGTGGCATACAGGCAGACATGATGCTAGAGAGGTAGCTGAGAGGTCTACATCTTGATCCACAGGCAACAGGAAATGACCTGTGTCCCACACTGGACATGGCTTGAACATATGAGACCTCAAAGCCCACCTTCATAATGACACACTTCCTCCAACAAGGCCACATCTATTTAAACAAGGTCATACCTCCTAATAGTGTCATCCCTATAGGCCAAGCATTCAAGCACATATGTCTACAGGAGCCATACCTACTCAAACTACCACATGACAAATATTTTCCAGCTATATTTAAGGTTCTGTTCACAGGAGAGAATCCATATTTGCTACTTGTCTGGAAGCCCAGACAAATCTGTGACTTGGAAAACAGACTTCAACAAGGAGACCACTGCTCTTGTGTTGTTAAAGTGATATGATGTGTCAGTTAAGTGAATTCTCTTCTGTATACTATAATACTGTAATATTAATGACAATTAGGATTCATTGTCAGTTTGACATAATTTGGTCACCTTCTTTATGAGCCACTGGATTTATCTGTGGGGGACTATCTTGACTGCATTGATGGAGTCATGTGTGGGTGGTTCCATCCTTTGGGCAATGGATCCTGGACTGAGCAGTAGTGTACATTCACTGTTATCTTCTGACTGTAGAAATAATGTGATCAGTGCTTCAAACTCCTGCTTTGCTTTCTCTGCCATGGTGAACTGTACCTTTATCTATGAGCTAAAATAAACCACTTCTTCCTTAAATTGCGTTGGTCATGATATTTTGTTACTACAACATAAAATAAGACATTTTCTGAACATTTGTGTATGCCCATGGATTGTAACATGAATAAATAAAAGACCCAGAGACTGATATTGGGGTTCAAACTTCAAGCTGAATATCAGAAAAGCAAAGCAGTAGGCCACTAGCTTCTTACCTCTACCTCAGGCTGAATGGGCTGATCTTGTCTCCATGAGCTGTCCACCAAGCCTCAGACTGTAACTTCTCCTCAGCACGGCTGGTGAATGAATGCCTCATACTGACGCTGTTTCTGTCTTAAGTATCTCTCATATGTCCGGGGATTAAAGGATTGAACTCTATTACTCTTTTAGACTGATTCAATCTTACATATGCCTGGGTAGTCTTGAACTCAGAGAGATCCATCTGTATCATTCACTTGAGTTCTGGGATTAAAGGTGTGTGCCATCACTGCCTGACCTCTATAGCTTGTGGCTGATTTTGGTTTTGGAATTCTCAGGCAATCTTTATTAAATCATAAATAATATATCACTACAATGGATTTTGGCCACTGTCAGGTGAAGTTGAAGGAAACATATTTTACAGTGGGAGTAGTTACACAGAGATTCATAATTAGTCAAACTGTTAGTAGTGAGTGTCTATTGCTGTGGTCCATACTGTTATGGTATCACAGCATCTCACAGCTCAGCCCTAAATGGAAGAAAATAATCATAAATCTACATCACCTCTCCTAGCTCAAGGACCATCACTGGATACAGGGTACAAAGTACGACACAGCCAGAGAGTGTGGAGGACTGCTTTGTAATGGTTTGATCTGAGTTGGGCATGGCCATTGCCTTCCTGGATGAGAGGAGTTGTGATTATATTGATGAGACCCTCCAGAGAGGGCTCATTAACATCTCTTGACACAGGAAGAAGGGCAGCTCAGAGGAATTATGGGGCTCTCAAGTCTCATAAGATGCCATGAGCCATTCATGAAACCTATCTGCCTCCTGTAACTACACAAAAGACAAACAATAGACTGGCAGTGCTGGGGATTTTGAATATTGTTGAGAGGACATTTCAGACATCTTTCTCCATAATTTGTCCATGTTGGGGTTGGGACATTTCTGTCACACACCTGCATGAGAGAACTTCTTGGGACTGTTGCATTTGATTGTGCCATCAATAAACTCTTAGATAAAATCCTTTCTGTGGTCTGTTGGGTAGCTCTGTGTTTGGAGTGAATAGACAGACAATTCTTTATGTCTCCCTGGGAAAAGTCACATGACAAAACCCTTACAAATGTTTTGTAAATGGTCTTATGAAGCCTTCTAAATGGATGGCCTGACTCAGGGCTAATTCAATCACCAAGACACTGATAATTATTGGCTTATAGTTTGGGAATCTGGGTTTGTAAGACAATCTTTGTCAGCCCACTGGCTTACTACTAAGCTAACAGGAAAGAGGCTCCAGTTTGGGTAAAAAAAAAAAAAGAAAGAAAGAAAGTTTAGCAATCTCCTCAAAAGGCAATTAGGCAATTATTGTCCTTAATGAGCAGCAAGAGTAATTCCCAAGGAAAGAGGGTGGTCTGATTCCCAGAGTCTCCATGTTATAATACTAAAAAATGTTTAGATTTTCACAGTAAAGTGCAAGGCATGCAAAAAAAAAAATGGTATATGGCTCATCGCCAAGGAAACATGTTCATAGGAACGTTTCCTGAGGTTGGCCAGATAGTGGAGATAGTTGTCTCCTGGATGAAGACCTTACTTCTAAAATTCTAAATACCCTCAAAGAGATAAAAGAAAGCACAGATTAAGCTAAAGGAAAACAGGAGAAGATTTAGGAATTATTAAAATAAATCAAATAAAAACTTTGGAGTTCAAAAATACAAGATACAAGATCTTGGGTGGGGGGAACCCAACTTTAACAGCAGATTTAAGAAGGTATAGGAAATAACCAGTGAACTTAGTAAATAGAACAGTTTGAATAATCAAGTCTGAGACCAGGAAGCAAAAAAGGATAAAAACAAACAAAAAGGAGTCTAAGGGAAATGTGGCCATACCCTGGATTGTACCAGCATATACATAATTGGAATCCCAGAAGAGGATAGAGAGAAAGAATTCAGACATCCCTGCAGCTGCCATCAATGTTGTTTGTGTGTCTTTAACCTCGTCTATAGCACTCCCTTGCCACATAGCCCATGGCCATAAACTGCCGTTATTGTGAAACTCGCAAAGTCCAGCAAAAATCAAAGGAATCCAAGATAATAGGCTCTCCGACCAAAGAGAAGAGAAACACAATGCAGATTGAGAAACATCAGAAGGCAGAGAAGATGACAGTAGTGGAGAGTAGTGTGTATTCAGATAAAAGGCAAGATCAACACAACCCTAGTCAACAACACGATTGTTTCCAAAAAGAAAACAAACAAAACAATAAGCAAAATGCTTCCATTGCCCACCTGCTGAGAAGCAGAAAGGTAGCAGCCATACTGACTAAGAAGATAATTATTCCAGTGAACATAGTCACAAAACCTGGCAAGAAGAAAGCCATGCCAAAGAAAGCATCTGCGGTAAGCCCAGGCAAAAAAGAACTGTCAGCCTAGCCAAACTTAATTTAACAAACTTACTCTAACCCCTCTGTGTCATCATACTTAAAGTGAGGTTGTTATAGGCAAAATAAAATCAAGTTTTATCTTTCACTCAATTCAACAATTTCTGTAGTAGACCCCATCAAGTTTACTGTAATCGTTTGTATGGCAGAGCACTAATGTATTACTTGCATTTCTGTTGCTGTGACAGAATACCCCAGAAAAGTAGTTTAAAAAGCAGAAAGGTTTATTTTGTCTCATGGTTTCAGAAATTTCAGTCTACAGTTACCTATCTCCATTGCTCTTAGGTCCTAGGCAAGAGTTAAGCATCATGAAGGAAGGACAAGGCAGAAGAAAGCAACTGACCTCCCTGCAAGCTAAAAGCAGAGAAAACTAGAAAGGGCTAGGCAAAATACACACTTACAGTCACATGACCATGTACATGTCCTCCAACCAGGCTCCAATCTCCAGTTTGCAACACCTCCCAATGACACCATCATTGTGAGTTCAATGGACTACTATATTAGTATGGTTAAACCCTGTGGGATCAGGCATGTCCCCAAAGCCCTGGACTTGGTAGTCCACCATGAACACATGGGCTCTCTAGGAGACAGTTTACATTCAAACTACAGAAGTTACATTTATCTACTATGCTTCTGTTTTCTCTCCACTGTCGTCGTTGTCTTCTTCTTCTTCTTCTTCTTCTTCTTCTTCTTCTTCTTCTTCTTCTTCTTCTTCTTCTTCTTCTTCTTCTACTGTTCTTCTCCTTCTTCTGCTTCTGCCTTTGTTCTTCTCATTTCTCTGATTTCACCTGCCTTTCATGATTCCATTTTCTATTCTCCATCAGTCTGTTAATTATAGCATTTGAAAAAAAATCATGATTCTCTTAGGATTTGAACTATACATATATGCTACTCTAAGGCCTCTTCTTTATAGCAAAGTATTGTTTTGTTTGTGATACAGTATCATCTTTATGAAAGAATACTCCTAATTCCTTTCTCCTATCCCATGTGACATCTCTGCCATTCATTTAATTAATTCATATGCTATAAATTATTATTTTAACTGGTTTTTTAAATGTATAAATAAGTTAAAATAATTTATGTAGATGTTATTTCTCCTCTGATGATCTCTCTTTAAGTAGAGATCATTTTAACTGTTGACCTAGTTCATTTTTCTTGTCACTGACTGAAGAGTACTCCTCTATTAAATTTGTTTGAGATGTTTCCATTTGAATGTCTCTTGCAGAATACATTTATTATCACTAAGTTCAGTTTACTATTTTTTGTATTCCTCCCTGATTTTTGAGCTATAAATTTCTAGGTTACTACAATTTTCTTTAAACATTTAAAATATCTTATTCCATTTTTTCCTTGTTGCCTACCTGCTGATAAAAAGTCATCCATAGTGTTTTTGTTGTTGTTGTTGTTGTTTTGTCTATGATACTCTGTTAATAAAGTAAATTTTAATTGCCGTCTTTAAAAAATGTCTTTGTGTCTTTGGTTTTCTACAGGGAACTTGTTGTATTCATCTCTATGATTTGGGCCTTTATGCTGGTTGTTACACTCTGAGTTTTCTGAATCTCTGACTTCATACACCCTTAATTTTGGAAAGTGCTTGGTGATTACATCTCAAATATTTATTCTGCTGTGTTACTTTTTTTGCCCTTCTTCACTCACTCAAATTTTTGTAAATTGCCTCATAGCCTTTGGTCTTGCTCCTCTCTCCCTCCCTCCTCTCATACTTGGGCCAGCAAGGGTAAATGTTCATAGAGAAAATGAAAGCATTTTCTGAGTGTCAGGGTGGGTGATTTTGCAAGTGAAGAGTGCTCAGGGAAAGGTTAGAGACTATTAGCTGAGGGATTTTTCTTGTGAGGAGCTGCTTTTGTGTAAATCAGGCCTAGAAATTTCATTAAGGTTAAATCAGTCTAAATCACTCTGAGCTGATGGATGAAGTGAGTCATGAATAATAGGATTGATTTTTCTCTTAAAATTTCCTTTATTAGTAAAGTATCACTAGAAGATCATATAGCAGCCATTGGGGAAATGTTTTGTGGTCTGTACATACTCTGTGGAAGTTGTGGCTGGCAGTGGTTTTGAGAATTGGGGAGAATATCCTGGCGTACAATGGTACTCCCTTTCTGATTGGACAGGAGCAACTTTTGAATTCCTTATTCAGTACAAAACAAGGAGGAGATGGCTTATTTAAGGAGTTGGCCATCACTCTAATCCATGTCTCTTTGTTAAGTATGCTATCATTCTCCATTTTTCTTCCCATTCAGGCTCATGGGAATCTCTATTGGCTTTTTCCTATGTGAATCTCACTGGTTTCCTGAAGGTCCACTCTTCAGTGCTCCTGTAAGACTGAATCCTCCTGGAGTTGTTCCCACAACACGATTTCCACTTGAAGCCTGCAGCAATTTATTGGAAGTATCCCTCCATTTGTTATAATTACATGGTCTTTTACTTCAAGCGTATCCATGGGATCCACATCTGCAGATCCAACCAATCAAAGATGAGAAATGTTGAAAAGCAAAACTACATCTCAAATACACAGATATTTTCTTCCTGCCATTAGTCTCTAAGCAGAAGTGTACCACTATTTACATAGAATTGACATTGCATGTAATGTTAGTGATAATCTAGATCTGCTTTAAAGTGCATCAGAAGATGCATGTTACAATGAAGTACAACGTGAATTCTGTAAGGGGATTGCATGTTCCTATATTTTGGTATAGGGGTGCATGTCCTAGAACCAGTGCTCCAGAAACTCTATGGGAAGATTGTCCCTCAGCTCTGAGATGTGCAAGTTTCTCCAGAATGAAAATCACGTATCACATCCAATCCTCTTAAGAGTTGAAGCAAAGTCACAGATTGTGCCTTTGTTCTGTTCAGAGCTCTTCACATTCAGTGCTGGAAACAGAATTGGCATTTCAATTTTCATTTAGTTCAACATACTCTTTAAATTCCTTTTTATTTTCTTTCCTTTACACTATAGGTTATATATAACTATGCAGCTTCACTTCCAAGGATGTGGAACCTTTCAAATATATTCTGCTATTGATTACTGATGAAATCTTGAATCCTTTTATGTAAATAGAGTTTTTTTTTCCTGGCCCAGAATATAGGAGGTCTTTCTCAAATCATCATGTACACTTGGCAAGAGTATAAAAACACGAGCCAGCCACTTTTTTGAGACAATTCTTTATAAATTAGGTCAAACAAATGAGGCCAGTTCACAAAATTGTTCATCTTCTATGTGCTTACTAATTTTCTGTCCACTTGTCCCACCACTGAGAAGTGAAAAAGTGTGAGTGAGGAGATGGGAGAGGGAGAGGAGGAGGAATGGAGGGAGGCAAGGAAAGCATAGCAGAAAGGGGGAGAGCAGGGAAAGAGAGGATGGGGGAAGGAGACGAGAGGGGGGGAGATGAGGTTAGGAAAGGGCAGAAGAGATTGCCAAGGGCCGTGGGACTGTGCAGCAGTAACAATTAGTATTTAACAAGTCAGCCCACTACACATTGTTGGAGAGTCCTACTGGTCAACTTACCAGGTGTGAATGGCGATCCCCACTTGACAAAGCCATGGGTTTGCTGAATGAGCAACTGGTTGTTGCTGTAACTTTCTCAGGTACCACTGCTATGCCTCCCTATAAAGAACAGCTGTGGAGTTCTTTCCATGGCTCTTTTGGTGGTGTGTTTTATAGTTGTTGGGCACACATAGCTATAGATGGCCAGATGATGATTTTTTGCTTAAGTTATGTAATATTGATGAACAGAAATAATAATACACTGACATAGTATTCTCAGCCACAAAGACAGCCTTTCACACAGACAAGTTAATGTTAGACTTTGGAGTAGATTAAAGGCAGGGTGGTTGCCCCTGCAGACACTATCTGGTTGCCATCAGAGACACATACACAGATGTTGTTATAGTGTTTCAAAGCCAGAGCTTGAAACGACTTTAGTCTGCACTTTGTCCCACTCTCAGGCTCAAGGTCCAGGTAATTAATTGTTATTGTTAAGTCTTGATTTCCAATGTCATTTCCTGTCTGGGAACCCTCACCAACTTAGAGCTACATGCATGGGTCTATGTGACATTCTTAGCTGAGAGAAACTACGTGACTTAACTTGTGTTTTGAGTTTTGGTGGGGCCCTGTGAAACAACCTGTAACTTGTCTAGAGTTGAGCTGTGAGAAAGAGAGACAGAGAAGAACAGGCAAAAGACAGAGAAGGAGAGCGAGAAGACAGACAATGAGAGGAGAGGGCAGGGGAGGGGGGTGTGGCAGGGCAGAGAGTGAGGAACAGGGATGAAAGGGCCACAGAGGCAGAAGGCAGAGATGTGCAAGAAAAGGCTGCTATGGAAGAGAGAAAGGTGTGAGAGTTGGAGAAGGAGGAGGAGGAAGAGAGGACAGAGAAGAAGGACACGAAGGAGGAGGAGGAGAGACGTGTGAGAGAGTGAGTGCGAGTGAGTAAAGAATGAGTGAATGATGTAGAAATATGTGTTTGTGAGTGAGTGAGAGGGAGAGAGAGAGCTGTGGGAAAGAGCTGCTGCCATAGGGAAGCTGGGCTTGGGAATTGTGTCAAGTGCTGTATGATAAAAAGATATGTAAATGAGATGTTAGCTCTGGCTGTGTTGAGATTTGTAACTTTAACTGAATATAGAAACATGTAACTGGACAGGAGAGTGATGTTTGTAGGTAAAGAGAGAGGTCAAATAAGAGAGATGATTTAGGCTATGGTAAAGGAGGAGGTTACCAGCAGGAGAGCGTGTGTTTGTTCCTTTTTTTCTTAGGTTACCAGCAGAAAGTGTGTGCTAGTATATTTTCCCCCTCAGATAGAAAACTCTAGTAACCCTCATAGAATCTTTCCCATTACTCCAAGGCTTTGTCTTCGTTACCCTGGAGTGGTTCTGGGGCAGGGACCATGGTCCACAATAGATGTGGGTAAGAAAGAGGAGAAAATCTGAATACTTGGAGACTTTTTTGGTGTTGTTTTCTCTTAATTCTGTCAGTTTTTACTGACATATTTTATGCTCTATTAGGTACAGAAACATTTATGTTCATTGAATCAACCTCTTTATCATTATAAAAACTGACAGAGTATTTGCTCTGACATCTACATTTTTTTTTTTAACATCAGTGGAACCATTTCTAAATTATTGTTTAATCTTTTCCACTTTTTTTTTTTTATGGTGCTGAAGATCAATCCCAGGGCCTTGCATCTTGAATTCACACTTGCACGTTCACAATTAGTGTGTTTCTTAGATGTGGAATTGATTTAGCTCTTGTCTTATTCTAAACCCAAAGTTATTATGCCTGCTGAGCAATCAAAAACTTTAAACATCTTGCATTCAATACTGTATTACTGAGATGTGATTGAATCTTTTCTTTCAGTGCTGTGGTTTTTCTCTTCGTAGGAAAGTTCTCTACCACTGAATGGTACAGTCAGTTCTCAAAACTACTGTTGGTGTTTGTTTTTCTTTTAATTATCTGTTTCCCTTTTCATTTTTCTGCTTTCTTTTGTGTAGATTTAGTTTCTTGATGACATATGGCCCCCTCCACAGCACCTTAGCTCTAACTCCTGCTTTTGTTACTTTGGTGTCTGTTTAGAGTTTACTGCAGTATTTTTTTTTTAATGCACCTCTGATCTGATTTTCAGTGATCTCCCTCCTTTATCTGTGGCAGGAGAAATTGTAATAGTACACTGATATTTCCCACCATTTAACAGTAACTGTCTTTATAAAATACACTTCTGTGTACATTAGAATCTTCCATAGGACATGGTTAACACTTTTAACAGTCGAGTGCCCTTGAAAAGCTGAACAACTTTAATTTCAGTATATGTGTGATGGTTATGTTTATTGCCAGCTTTACAAGATCTACAGTCACTCAGGAGATGAGCCTCTCTGCATATGCCTGTGAGCAATTTCCTAGATTATGTTAACTGGGTTGGAAAAATCCCATCCTGACTGTGAGGAGCACTGTGAAGTGGTCTAGAGTCTTGGAATGTGGGGTTGGTGTTAGCATTCATTTCTCTGTATTGCCTGATAGTGGATGCATTGTGGCCAGCTGCCTCAACCTCCTATCTCCATGACTTCTCCATTATGAAGGACTGGTCCTCCAACTGTCAGCCAGAACGAACTCTTCCTTTCTTAAGTACTTTTGTCAGGTACTTTGTCTATGCAACATGCAAACTAATACAATACTTATAGTCACAGACAATGTTATTGGTGCTATTTGCTTGTCTCTATGACTGATTTTTTAAAATATCTTCCTTTACCCTGGGATATATTTTAATATTTCCTGTAAGGTACTTTTTTCATCCTCTTCATATTTAATACCCCTCTTCTATTTTGGATGTAGGATGTTATGCTGGCTACACACTGATACCATGTTTGGATTTTTGTCTTTTCATCTTTCCATTTGTTTCCCACATTTCAGTTTGGATGTTTTCATTGACCAGTTTTCAGTTCACAAATACTTGGCCTGTGATGTCTAATCTTCTAAACCCACAGCTTTGTTTTTCACTACCAGATGGAGCATTTTCTTACTTGTAGAGTTTGAGTTTATAGACTCAGGTTCTCTGTTAATTATCTCTTCATCTTTTAAAGCATCCACATCAAATATCTGTTTCTCCTGTGGGTCTTTTCAACCATGGCCTTCTAACGAATATTTTCCCTGTGATCAGGCTTAGCACTTTACTTCGTATTCATGTTCATTGGCTCCACAACACACTACCGTAGATACACACTATGGCTAGCATATCTTCCTCCAAGTGCTGAATATCCCCCTGGAAAACAGACAGGCCCAGTGGTTCACTGTCTTCTAATTAGTGTTTGATCCTAGTGCTTAGCTTTGACACTTTGGTACTTCTTTTCAACCTATTAAAGTGTGACCATTTTAATGAGTTTGTAGACTTTGTTCCTTGTTTCTGGCCCTTTGGTGCATCAACTGAATGTCTGCATGCTTTCCATTCTTCCTACCAACAGAGCTACGGAAATCCTTGTTGTGCCAAAGGTCTCTCAGATGCTGTAGCCCACTTGTCACTGGATTTTCTTTGCCATGTTTTACTTAAAGCACAGACAATAAATGAGACTAATTAATTCAGGCTTGCTCTTGGATGTTGCCTTTTAGATAGAAGACAGTATGAAGGCTTGAAAATCCAACTTCTGCCTTTACTCCGACAAGGCAATCTTTCCTGTGTGTGGCCACTATTTCCCTCCTTCCCTCCATGGTTAACTGGAAAATGACTGGGAAAAGCCAAGATCAATATGGCTTCTCCTGTCTGCATCTCTCTCCCCAGGAATTGCACCAGTCTATCCCTGTTCATTTTCTTGTTTATGATTTCCAAGTGTTTATCTATAGCAGGCACCAATAAGTTTATCTCTATTTAATTTGCTACATCTGTTTACTACTTAAAATCCCAATGTTTCTTGAATGCTACCAGTTGGAAGTACCCCATACTGGAAGTTGTGTTTTTGAAATGGTACTTCATCAAATTTGCCTCAAAGATTCACATTTTAAATAAACAATGATTATTTTAGAGACAAATATATTAAGAAATATAAAAATATCTTTGTATTTAATTCTCACTAACAGGTAATTTGGGTACTAGTTAATTTCAGGCACACACATTTCCAGTTGGAACCCCAAAATTTCAAGAAGTGAATAGTGGTGCACAGAATAGTGTCATACAGTCTGATGAAAGAGATATTAAGTCAAGCTGGACTGAGGGTGTGATCATTTGCATATTAGATAACTTTCCAGCTGTAGCTTCCCCCATTTGGAATGTGGAAGTAAGTAATTACTTTTTCCTGAGTGGTTGCTATGCAACCTGCACTAGGCTCTTCATGATAGCATTGTCTATGGAGGAAAAACTGAAAAGCAATGTAAATATATTTCAGTGGTATTGTAGCTTAATGAGCTGCAATGTAGATACCCAGGAGTCAGTCTGTAGTCATTTAAAACAAGTAACAATGCCACATGACTCTGAGGGCTTATTTTGAGATATTAAGTGTGAAAAATCTGTGAGTGTGCAGATGTGTGTGTTTATGCTATACATACTACATCAAGGAAAATTATGGGAGGCATTATATTAGGCTAACATGCCTTTCCTGAAACAAGGGCAGGTAGGAACTGCAGGTGATGTATGCTGCTGTAGGAAGAGAGAAAGGCAAGGAAAGAAAAGGTGCCTCAGAGATCAGCTGCAAGAAATGCCTGTCTGCAATGATCACTGCTCCTTGTTTTAATTGTTTTTCTTTGTATCAATTACAAGGATAACTGGATCATTTTAGTGCTGAGTCTTCAAGCATATTGTGAATAGAGTATGAGTTTTGTAAGTTGCTAACCAAACTTCTGAGTTATAAAAGGCTGTTAGGGATAAGCAGATAGGTTGTTAATCAGAGCACTGGCACTTTGGAAGAACTAATAATCTGCTAGGAAGCAAGTCTCACTGCTAGACAGAGGTGCATGTCCACACCCTGATGCTTGCCTCTAATTCCTTCATATGAATTTGACTTAGAGGAAGATAGACATTTGGGCACTGTATCTTTATGTTACACCCCCTTTCTGTCATTTGTTCCTTGAATCCAAATGAGTAGTGGTTGGCAAAGGCTTTGCAGAGAGTGAATGGTTAAGATGGGGCCACAAGCATAAATTTATCTTAATTTCCAATGTGTGCCTCTGTGGAATGCCTTCTTGACCATTTTTCATCACCTTGCCCCTATAATGTTCTATGTTTCAGATAGTCATCAGGGTTAATGATGATGTATTCCTTCACAAAAGGACAAGCCTGTCACTGAAGTTTTGCAGTTCCAAGATTGTCTTTCAGTCAGTTTTAGATAGAGGATCATCTGTGACAAAATAATGATGTTCATATTATAATGTCCTCAATCCATCCAAAGGTCTTGCCTGTCAGTCTGGGGGACATGTATAGTGGCATCTGGGGAGATAACATGTAAGTAGGAGCATTCAGTGCCCGCAGCCACCCTGAAGATCTTGTGTAGATATCTTGGAATAGGTTCTGGGATATTTACCACAGGAAACAAAAGATGTGAGGAGATGTGAGGAGCATTCCTTTTAGTAATGCAGATGCAACTTGCTCTCTGATTTCTGTACTGGAAATGAAACTCCCATCTTATTATCACCCCATTTGCTCATAATTTTAGCTCTGTTAAGTCAGTGGTGTTTGTGATAAGACACATCTGGACTGAACTGACATAGCCTGGAGCATGAGTGTACATGCATGTATAACAGATTTGGTCATTGACACCATGGACTTACTTAGTGCAGACCCCAGCAAACAGTTTTTTTTTTTAACATCCTTTTAACTTCCAAAGAACTTTAGGGTGGAGGATAATGATGAACCAAATAACATTTTTCCCTTAAGCAAAGTCCTGTGATAAATCTAGAAATGATGATTATAGACTAAATGGGATAATGAAAACATTAGAACTTGTTTGGGAAAATATATAGCCTATCAAAAAGGCTAGATTAAAAAAAAACATGAAGGAATTTGCTATAGATATATTACATGACAGATACTCAGAGGTAATTAGTACACTGTAAACATTCATGTAACATTCATGTAGACAAAGGTAGACTTTTGAAAAACTGTGGTTAAGAAAATATCATCATGGGAAAAAGCATACTTTATGTCTTTCCTGCATTGAAAGCTGCAAGATGACGCTGATCTATGCACTGCACCATCATGTGCCTCATCAGAGCAGTGTGAGCTGGTATCTTTCAGATGGGCACTAAACATCACAGAGAACATCACAGTTATAGGTGTATTTTTACCATTGTCCTCTTTTTAAATTATTATTAGAAGTTCAGCAAGACTGTGTGGTTTTCTCTGTAGCATGCTGTCACCTGACCTGTGCAAGGCATGGGATTTAACAGATTTAAACTCAACCAACAAAATTGGGGCTGAGACTATGCTGGGGAGAATTAGCAATGAGGTTGATTCAATTCAGCACTCAAAATGCATGGTTTGAAATGCCACACTGTAGCCCTGGTCAATGATGTCTGTGGGCCTTATGAACACCTATATATAGTTTCGGCCAACTAATACGGCCGCAAGGATGTAACACCCACTAATCTAATTTTCACAAATGTAATTTAACACAAGCCCCCAAATGTGACAATGATCTCTACTTCACAGTGTGGGGCATTTTGTGAACAAATGAAAACATTGTGTTTATTGGTAACCCATAGGCAGGAAACAGAGATCGGTTATCATTTTGTAGCATTTATTTTCTCATATAATTGGTTAAAGACTGTACTTAGCTTGTGTATCAAATTCAATCAGTAAGAATGCATTGGCAGCTTGTTAATGCATGACAAATCCCACTGTAAAGGCTACAGCTCAATTCTTGCCAACCCCTGCCTACTCACTGCATTTCTCCACTCCATCTTCTCAACATCAGAAATGATATGTTATAAACAGACATATTTATCTTCCGGATAATCCCAAATGGTGGGAATAAAGAGCTTGACACCAATTTGAAGCTTTTCTCTCTCTATTTCCTAATCATTTACTGGTGAAGAAAAATAGCCCCAGAAAAATGGTTCTTCTAACCACATGTTCCATAAATCCTTGGTGCATTTCTGTTATTCTCTGTCCAACTGCAAACATGCTTCTATCAAGATTAATATTAAACTCAGCCTCAGGCTGAGCTCTAGCTTTGAGTAATGACAAACTCCTCAGCATTTCCCCATAGATCTGTCCTTGTTTTGGATATGTTTGCCCTCTAAGTAGACACACTGGAAAAGCCTACTTGCCTGTGACTATAAATCAAACCTTTTGGACATCTGATTGATACCCCACTACCACTTGGCTTCTCTGTGGGATGAAAAGTCTGGAAGATTGAAACAAGATCTCATCTATCTAGGCTGGCCTTGAACTTGTTCTGTAGCCAAAGATAGCACTAAACTCCTGGTTCCCCTGCCTGTACCTCCAAGTGCTGGGATTGCAAGACTGCACTATCACATCCAGCTCTACTCAGCTTTTTCTTGGGTTATTTAGAATGTTCATGCTATTAAAAGTTCTTTCTGTGGAGGGATTTGCTTTCTGTAAAGTTGAGATTGTTCATAATTGAAGTCCAGTTTAGATACTCTTGATAAGAGAACAATGAAGTAAATGAGAAAAGAAAAAAAGGCCAGTTGTGTCCCAATTCTAGATTTTTATCTGTAAAAAAATAATAGTTTGCTTTATGTAAAACTAGAACAGTGCCATTGTATCCCATCTCATGTTACTTAAGATTTGACATGGCTGTTTGTGGATCAGGGCATCTGATGAGCAATAGAGCACTGTTTCTCAGCCTTCCTAATGCCAAAGTCCTTTAATACAGTTCTTCAGGCTGTGGTGACCCCCAGTCATAATTGTTACTTCTTAGTAACCAGAATTTTGATGCTGTTATGAATTATAATGTAAATATCTCATATGTAGGATATCTGGTATGTTACTCCCAAAGGGGTCATGACCCACAGGTTGAGAACCACTGCAATAGAGCCTTCTGCCTACATAGCTCTAAATTTGAAAACAACAGGGTTGGGCCTTGATGCTAGCATTTTCTTTATTAACAGATTACACTTGTGTGAATTTTCTTTTGGCAGAGACAAGTCACCTTCCCTTGGGAAGCTCAGCTGTCCATTTATACAGCAATGTCACCACAGTAAACAAAGTCCAGCATGCTAACTGGATGAAAGGTCATTGTGACTGGTCAGAAATTTAAGTCATGATAGTTATTTAGTTCTCACTAGCAAAGTACATGGAAAAACGAACAAGAAACAATCACCAGTGAAATTCTAATCATGACCCCTAAGTGGCATAGAAATAAGGGTATTTTCCTGATGAGTGTTTAAACATGTCACTCATGATCTCAAAACAATGAAATAAAAAGAAGCCCATTCCAAAACCAATTCATTTGATTTCAGGCACAAAAATTTCATCTCCCTGTATGGGTTGCACCTTCCTTTCGAAAGATCATTTTCATCGAGGTCATGAGTCCTGTTTGTTGTTGTTGTTCATTTGTTTTTGTTTTGTTTTATTTTTTGAGACAGTGATTCTCTTAGTAACAGCCCTGTCTGTCCTGGAACTCATTTTGTGGACCAGGCTGGGCTCAAACTCAGAGATCCACCTGACTCTGCCTCCTGAGTTCTGGGATTAAAGGCTTGACCACCACCACCTGACGCATCATGCACCCAGATCATACCCATTTCCTATTCCTTCCATGTCTGCCTTCCCCCCCCCCAACAAAAAATTAAAAAAAAGGACCAAGCTCAGTTTGTGCTATCTATATACATGATAAGACATGAGTCCTGTTTTGTGCTTGTGGAATACTCTGCACAACACAAGGGGCTTGCCAGATAAAGCAAAGGCCAGTGGTTCATTGTGTTTTCTTTAGCTATCACTGTCCTAATTTTGTTTCATTTTCACTGTTGATGGAACAGTGATGGAACAGTTCTACACATGGTAAAGTATGTATTAGTGGGCTATTGGTGATGCTTTGATTCAGAAACACATTGCATGATCTAGTTAGAGGAAAGAGCTCTTAAATATTTATCGTTGCTCAATGGTGGGGACATTCAAAGGTCTCCTTCCCACCATATCAAAACATATGAGTCAGGATTGTCCTACCACCTGGTCATCTGGACAAGAACAGTTCCCCTGCTCGATTTCTTTCTTTTTGGTCACTGCATTTCATTCTCTCAAATGCATTTTGCAGTGCATTTTTTGTTGTTGTTGTATTCTACTACTTCATAAAGAGAAGATTTGTCTTGTAACTTGGAGCATCAAAAAACAAACACAAAAAACAACCCCCAAAAAAACAAACAAACAAAAAACTGAGAATGCCAAGGTGTGTTAAGTCTAGAAAGTGTGGCAACTTTGTGATACATGTTTTTTCTATGTTTTCTTCTACAAAACCCACCAGTGACAGCCACAGCCCCTGAGACTTGGACCCTTCCCTGTACTTAGTTTGTACATAACATGTATGACCTTCTCGGTCCTACTTTACATCAAGTCAGTGTCTAATGAGGTGAGTTCTTGACCTTCTCTTTCAAAGTTATTGGGTCTCTTTTTTTGCCTTATCCTTTTAATAAAGTTTTAAATGAGTGATTCAAGTAGTACAAATGTATTGATAGTTTTCCTCAGAATTTCTCCCAAGTCACATATCAATTTAAAATTAACTGACACCTGCACACATACATGGCTTTCAGTCTAAGAACTTGTCTATTCTCTCCTATGTTAATTAGTAAAGGCTTTTGCTCCTCTATGAATCTAGTATATGCATAATAGAGAAATTTATAGTGTGTTTGACGATTGACCTTAGACTCAGAGATCATCAGTACCTTATACCTAACTTGAAAAAGAATGTCTCCACATCTCACTATTAAGTATAAAGGTTTTTCTAAGACTGAGTTAGATAGCTTTCACATTTATATTTATATAAAAGTGCCTTAAAAATGTAATTTCTCACTGATTCTTTGGGAATTTTACATCACCCCCCCCAATCCTGCTCATCTTTCAGTCCCTCCATATCTTTCCCTCACCCCTGCAGCATCCCCCCAAAAGACCCCTAAAATCAATTAAAAACAAAGCAAGTAAGCAAGCAAGCAAACAAAAAAAAAAAAACCCACCTCACTCCTCCATGTTTACCTCTTTATTCATCCCAGTGGCACTGGGAGCTGTGGTGCATCACACAGTATACCCTTTTGTCCAATCAACCTCACCCATGAAATGTTCATTGCAATACGTCATTGGCCTGGTTCAAGGCCACTGGTGCACCATCATCTCTGGACCCTCACAAAACTCCCTTCAAACATTCTGCTGCTGCCTTAAGTCATGGGGATTCTGTAGCTACAGTTCCACAGGACCAGTCCCTTCACACATTCTAAGAGGTCACAGATGGAGTAGATTCTAGCATCAGCCAACAGAAGGATCAGTATGTGGTCTTGGTGGTGGTTGAGCTAGTTGGTCTGGAACACTGGGACAAACCCCCTCAGGCCAGGGACAGAGCCATTTCTCCTAGGTCTATGCCATTGGGGGTTTAGTTCTGCCATGCCCATGTTGAGGGGTGGGTTCATATTTCCTGAGTGCAGGGGCCAGCTTTCCCATGGTGCTGGGGCCATCTCTCCTGCTGTAATGTTCAGCAAGGTTAAGGGCTAGCTATTATCAGGGCCAGTGATGGGTATGGCTGGCTCAGCCCAGACCTGGGATTTCAATGTGCATGGTTCCCATGAGTTCCCTGGCAATGCTGACCATGAACATCATCATAGACCCCAGCTGCAATAGGAGCATGGACACAGACATGGCCCCAATGGCAACCTGGGCCACCCAGATTAGTATGGCTCAAACAGCAGCAAGTCCCTCAGACAGAAGCATGGTCTCAAATGGCTGTCAATACCCTGGTCATCCCCACAGCCCTCAGTGGTAACAGGAACCATGCACATTAACTCAGACCCTGGCTGCTGCTGGGCAATAGACCCAGACATGGCCCTAGGTAGCATCCCAGGTCTGAAGGACACCATAACCCCCTGAAATAGTGCAGACCACTCAGGTCAACATGTCCCTGGTGGAGGCATAGCCCTTAGACATACACATGGTCACAGCCTGAGGCCTAGACCTTGGGCAGCCATGTGGCCTTTGGTGTTAGCATGGTCCAAGGACATCAACACAGACCATGCTGTTGTAGGACTATGACCAACATATGGTCCTTGATTATAGATGTCACCATGGCCCCAGGTGTCAGCACAAGCCACTCATATTGTTATGGCCCCCAGTGGCAGTGTAGCTCTCAAACACCAACATGTGGTGGCAGCCCAGACCCTTGGCATCAGCATGGCCTGTGATGATATCAGGAGCCATGGACATCAACAAAGACCTTGGCTGCAGTAGGACTATAGACGTAGATATGGCACTTGGCAGCAACCCTGGCCCACATGACACCATGGTCCCAGATGATGACAAAGGCCACTCAGATTGGCATGGTTTTGGAGGGAAACATGACCCTAGGTAGTAGTTCAGACCCCAGGTATTTTCATGGCCTTTGGTGGTATCAGGAGCCCCAGATATCAGCTTAGACCCTGGCTGCATTGTAGGGCCCTGGACCCAGACATGGTTCAGTGACTAAGAGCATACATGGATTTTGTAGGTTTGGTTCCCAGAAGTCACATCAGGTGACTCACAACCACCTGTACCTCCAGCTTCAGATAAATCCAATAACTTTGGCCTCTAAGGGTGCTTGCTCTCATGTGCACATATCCAAAAAGAGACACATAAATCTACAGTGATAAAAATGAATATATAAAGTGCAAAAGGTTTACTAAAAACTCAAACATAAATACAAAGTAAATTTCAAAATATTTGTTTATAATGGTAAAATAAATTACAATAGAATGCACTTTTAAGTCACTTGACAAATATCTCAAACTTCCCCCAAATCAGAAAAATGATATGGTTACTGTTTGCCTACCATTCATATAGGTATTTTTATTTACCTGGTTTTTTACATCACATTCTTTAGTCCTCTCCAATACCATTATAGTGTTACCATTCTTTCCATAGAGAGAATAAAGATTTAAACTAGCTTTTAACCAAATGGACAAAAAACTTTATGACTAGTAGTTGGGAGTGCTACAACTCAGGGGTGCAGACAGACACACTCTCTGGTGTTAGAACACCTTCATGAAGCATCTTCTAAACCATAAGTCAGAAAAACCCCATGGACATGAGTTTGAATCCCAGCATCCACAAACAAAGCTGGATATTGGAAGTGGTGCATGAGTGTAGTCTCTGTGCTGGGCGGCGGGGGAAGGAGTGAGCTCCTGAGTTTACTGGCCAGCTGGTCAAGCCGAACTAGTGAATTCTGGCTTCAGTGAGAGACCCTGATTCAAAAGGTAAGGTGGAGAGTGATAGAAAAATATACCTGATACCATCAACCTCTGGTCTTTACTTGCATGTGCACATGTGCACATTACATCTGCATGTACATACGTATTCCATGTACACATAGCACAGGAATATGAACTAAATCTAGAAAAGAATATCTGCCTAGGAATGAATTTGCATTCTGAGGGGTGTGTGTTGTTCTTTTGCTGCAGCTAATGCCTATAAAACAAATTTTGTATACCAAGATATGCTAAACAGTCAGACAGCCCTCAAATGCTCAGAAATCTAGAGAATATGGCATTTAAAATGTTTCATTAAAAAGCTTATTATAACAGAGACAGGCCAGCTTCTGGCACCACCCATTTCCTCCAAGAAGACTAAAGGACACTGAAGAAGCTCCACCCACAAAAGTGGCAACGCTAGCCACTGAGCAATCCTGCCTTTCATCTCAACTGCTGCAAAAGGCTCTAAGGACTGTGGACAAGAGGGCATTGGAATCGACTTTCTTCACGTTGCTTGGGCCAACAGTAGGTAAGTCTTCCAAAAGCTCCTAATCCACAGGTCTCTTGCCATCAGCAGAAGGCAGATGTCCTTAAAGCCTCTGACTTCAACAACTGTGGAGGACCTGGGGGTGGCTGTCCATGCTGCCAGCTAGTAAGTCCCTGTTACTCTCTAAATTTTATTCTTCTCAATAATTCTGATGCTTTTGACGACTAGTAGCTTTGTCAGCTTAAAGCAGCAGCCAAGGCACCAATTGTTACAAAAATGGGCATTTTAAGGCTGTACTGTTTACAGTCTTAACATTAATCAATAAAGTTTTAATAAGCTACTAATCCAATTCTGACAGTATTAAAAACCATACTATGCCACTGTATGATCATAACTGTAACTATAAGCTTACAATTAAGGTGCTTTCATTGTGCTAAAAATCTGCCAGTTGTATGTGTTAATTCTTTCAGCCAAATCATTTCTAACATGAGTATGTTGATATTTATGTTTCACAAACTCAAAGGACTCTTTTAAGTTCCAGGGAGCAGAATTGGATCCATTTACAGGTCAGATTCACTCCAAATAATTATTACTCAACTTTTTTCCTGGCCTTGGGATTCCTAACTTTGTCCTGGGACCCCTTGGAAGCCCCTCCCCCACCTTACACTTCTCCCATTAAGTACTTAGACCTAAGACACAAAAACTTAACCTTGTCCTCTGCTCTGCTAACATCTTGCCAGGTCTCAAAGAGATGCCAGAGCTCCATACTGTCAGGACTGCAATGAAACAACCAGCTACCAGGACGTGGCAGCACCCCAGCTTTCTCAGATCCCCCAAAGACGATCTACGCCCCCCAAGTCAGCAGGAAGCACTCTCGAAAACTTAACGTCCTGTCCTTATTCCTTAACCTGCCACACCCAACCCCCACCTTTTTAATAACAATAAGAGTGGGAATGTTAGGAACTAGCAGCCAGCTGACCCCTGCCCCCAACAATGGGTGGAATGCTCATGGCCATGCGGCTCAAGCCAGAGGACTCAGTTATGCATGCGCAAGCCCCCCTTTTAAAGCAAGTGCGCCAAGTGTGCCGCTCTCTCTGGTCTCTCTCTCTTGCCTCTCTTTCTCTGCCCCCCTCTTGCTCTCTCTCTCTCTCTCTCTCTCTCTCTCTCTCTCTCTCTCTCTCTCTCTCTCTCTCTCTCCTGCTTTCAGTTAGCCACCAGCCAACCCCTTTCTCTCCCCTCTCTCAATAAACTCCACGTGGGCGCTGAGTCTCGTGTTTGTGTTTTATAGGCATTAGCTGCAGCAAAAGAACCAACAGTGTGTGTGTGTGTGTGTGTGTGTGTGTGTGTATTTATACAAATTTATGTATATAGGAATATTTATCAAAATATATACATTATATGTATGCATGTATACATATATGTATATACATATATATGTGTATGTTTATATGTTTCTACAAGATGTGTCTGCTTGAATGCAGCAGCCCTCAGGGCTAGGAGGGTTTTTATTTCCCTTCACTGGTTGCTTCTTTTTCCTTGAGGTCTGTCCTAGGAACTTGAACTGTGTATTTTCACAGCATTTAAGGAAGGTTGGGGGAGGGGCTAGGAAATTCAGTGATGGCCACCCAGCAAACAAAAGCCACTTCTGAGCATCTTCCAGGCTGCATCTCCTCCCATTCTCCTTAGAGATGGTCTCCTGCAGAGCTAACCCAGGCTTCAAGTCCAGACTGCTAGCATCCCACTGTAGCAATTAGAGAAACTGTCCTTCAACACCAGCTTTATTTTATCCCGTGATTGCTAGGGAGAACTGCACACAGCATCTGGGAGGTAGCCATCACCTCACCTGTTATCACTGTCATTTTCTACTTCATTCATGTGCAGCCGCCTTCAATACCCACGAAGCAGTTGTACATAAAAGGCTGAGCCCTGCACTGCAGGTATATCAGAACCAAGCAGAAACTAGGTTGGGTAGTTTGAAGGACATGGAGAAAGCAGCGTAGCTGGATGCCAGAAGATTTTGAATTACAGTGGGCAAAAGTTCAACTGAAGACCTTAAACATCTGTAAATAGATACAATTTAAATAAGTACCCCCATGAATTCTATGAATTCTGTCTGAGTTCTCCTGCCTTTAGTTACCATCAAACCTCTCAGCAAGAGGGTGGTATAAATTCCAGGGACTAATCTGCACACACATGTTTGGAATTCCATAGTTTGTTCTGAGAACATTGTTTCCATTTGGGCGTTTCTTACTCAAAGGTCAACAGGAGCAGCTATCTTTGAATGAGATGATAATTTGGATAAAATAGTTAGCACTTAGTCTTTCCGTGGGCCAGGTAAGATCTGCATAAGGATTTTACATACCATTCATTTAACTCTTGCAAGTGGAATTCTAGATGAAGAAGGCAAATCTCAGAAAAACAACAAACATCTTCCCCCCATATCCAATAGCTGGAAAGCAATAGAGAGCTAAATTTCCAGAAAGGCAGTGTGGGGTAGGGGATGGAGATGGTGGCAAATGACAAGAAAAGGCTTGAAATAATTGTCTCTATAGCATCACATCATTTCTACCATATGAAAAATAACTATAGCCATGCCAAAGAGGAAAACACCTTCACTTATCACCAAGGTGAGGGGATCACATTCTGTTACTTAAACTGTCAAGTCCAAGACTAATTCTATTTTCTTAACATTTAGAAGTGTATGAGGAAGACTACCTTTTAAGGTTCCTGCAAAATGGCAGCTTAAAGGCTAAGATTAAGTGTACGCGTTATGACATGAGATGCAAATCCAGCCAGAGGCAGAGAGATGATCTGCCGCTGCTGAGCCACAAGCACTTCCAATCGCTAGTTCCAGTCTCAGACTGTAGATGGCAGTGCAGGCCACTGGTTGCGGCCTTTGGCCTGGGGAGAAAGTTTCAGAGGACCAGGGAGCAAGAGAGGAATCCTGTTTCCAAAGTCTTAACTTTTATTCCTATGTCTGAGCCACTTTGACAGGTGGATCTTGGAACTGTTTTCTTTGACCTCTTTCTCCCCTCTGGTGTTTTATTTCCCCTTAACTATTCGTCTTCCACATTCTCAAAGTCCGAAAAGGGGCACTTGGGACTGAAATAGGTGTATTGTTTTTCCTCACACTTCAAATCAGACATTGAAGGATCGACTAAGGAGCGAGAAATTGCTGTCTGGTCATTCGATATTCCCATCAATCAATCTAGATGATATCTCACAGGAATGTCTTCTTCACGCACCTGGTGATTCAACACACTTATATCACTTCCTTCCTGAAATGTTCACTATTTCCCAAATGCTGGCAGGATGAAGACTAGGAGTGAGATGTGCCTCGGGCCTCCTTTCTCCACTATACAAACCACCACATCAGGCTCCAGCTGTTTATTACCGCCATGAGCCCATATTATCCATGCCCACGATAACCTAGAGTGTGGCTTCCTCCTCCCCAAAATGTTCTCCCATCTAGCATCCCATCAACAGATAACACGTAGTGACAAACTTACATGTATATAAAGTGGAATGCTACTCAGCTTTAAAGAAAGATACAATCACAACATTTTCAGGAAAATGGACGTACTTAAAATATGTGTCATTAAGCAAGGTTACATGATCTCATGATTTTTATATAAAGAACCTATCCCATGATATATGCATTACATGTAAACAAATGAACATGTGGGTATACCACAGAGAAAAAGAACAAGGAGAGAAAAATACTAGGGATGTGGGAGGACTGGTGCGGGTGACAGGTATGAGTTATGAAAAAGGATATAAAATGAATTGTTTTTCTAGTTCTAGCTCTGTTATGGATTTTGGGGGGTTTGGTGATGGAAAATTGCATTTAACAGTGAAGGCATAAAATCCAATGTGAAGCGCTTTTCAAATGCTGTGCAATTTCATTGAGACATTGCAGACTCTGCTTCTAGTTACTTTCAATCATGATGTTTTATATTTGCAAGTTATTTACAATAAAGTTTATATTTAAAAATAAAAAGAGCCAAATAGGGGCTGGAGAGATGGTTTCATGTTTAAGAGCAGTGGCTACTCTTCCAGAGGGCCTTGGTCAATTCCCAGCACCCACATGGTAGCTCACAGCTGTCTGTAAGTCCTGTTCTAGGGGATCTGATGCCCTCATACAGATATGCCTGGAGGCAAAACATCTATGCACATAATATAAAAATAAATAATAAAAAAGAAGCCAAATAGTGGTGACCAGAGGCCAAGACATGATAGAAATTAGGCATTGATAGTCCTTGGGCACAAAGCCTCAAGCAGACGAAAAGAACTATTGATTTTCAGATCAATAGCAATAATCAAGTGCTGCCCAATTCAGTTTGCCAGAGGAGTGGGTTTCAAATGCTCTCATCCAAAATAAGTTAAATATCTGAGGGGATGAAGTTGAGGTAAGCTCTGCTGGATCATCCACACTGCAACACTGCATGCAAGCACCAGGGTGCTGCTCTCAGCCCTCACTGCATGCAAGCACCAGGGTGCTGCTCTCAGCCCACACTGCATGCAAGCACCAGGGTGCTGCTCTGTGCCCACACTGCATGCAAGCACCAGGGTGCTGCTCTCAGCCCACACTGCATGCAAGCACCAGGGTGCTGCTCTCAGCCCACACTGCATGCAAGCACCAGGGTGCTGCTCTGTGCCCACACTGCATGCAAGCACCAGGGTGCTGCTCTCAGCCCACACTGCATGCAAGCACCAGGGTGCTGCTCTGTGCCCACACTGCATGCAAGCACCAGGGTGCTGCTCTGTGCCCACACTGCATGCAAGCACCAGGGTGCTGCTCTCAGCCCACACTGCATGCAAGCACCAGGGTGCTGCTCTGTGCCCACACTGCATGCAATATAATTTATCTACCTGTAAAAGAGGCCTGATAATCAGAAATCTGCATGTGTGTAGGTAAACACAAATAACATGTGATTTCCAGGCACAATGGGAGCTGAGGCTTCCTGCCAGGTCTGTGGTTCCAAAGGGTATTCCTAGGGTGTTAGAGAACAGTCAGTGTATTGAAAATGCACATCTTTGAGACCAACGACAGACTATGGAGCTAGTAATGGGAGAGGGTTGGGTAGTGACAGTAGTTATATTTTAAGAAACCTGTCCAGGTGGTACATAAAAATGTCTGAGAATTGCTGTTGTATAATGTATTTATTTCACTGGTGACAATAGAGAAACTGGAGCTTCATGCATGCTAGATAAGGTTCAGTCAGTGAGCTGTATCCCCAACACTTTTAAAACCTTACAACCTTAAAACCTTAAAACCTTACAAACCTTACAAATGAGGGTATCCAGTACCTCCAGGATTACCTCCACCTACTTCCGGAGATCATGTCTGCAACCTGTTCTGTAGCTGTCCTGAAAATGGCAGGCCTCAGACCAAAGTTCACTGGGTGAGTGACCAGCAAGATTCACAAGAGAGGAGGCAGACAGAGACAAGCACCTATAGATGGACTGCTATAACCCCTGGTGCTGAGCGCTGAGGCTGTGGCTGCCCCAGCAACTGATATCCGGTTTAGAGACAGCTTTGGTCATGAAGGTGGTCAGCCATGTCAGTGAAGTTGAAGATTGGGTTGTGTTGAATAAACTTTAAAGAAAAAATTGTTCTGTGTACTTATACAACTCTATTAAATGTTATTTCTAGCTGTGATGGTAAGCATCTGTGATTCAATCATGTCAGAGGCTGAGGCAGAAGGATTGTGAGTTCAAGATTGGCCTAGGCAGCATAGCAAGTTAGAAACTGTCCCGTGCAATATAATAATATAATAAAGCAGAGAAACACTGTTTCAAAAGCAAATACTCCAACTAATATTGTAAAGAAGATCGTCAATGAGCCTTAAGGCTTACCCAATGTGACCATAAATCTTTTGGTTTTCTAGAATGTTCCCATGTAATCAGGCTACATTCATGCTATCACTATTGTAGGTCCAAGCACATAGGAAGTGGGTCCCAATTATTTTACAGCTTAAATTGCTGGTGTGTAATCCACCCCAAATAGTTGATCAGAGATCTCTGGGACTCAGGTGGTTAGGATGTGATCACGACACTGGATAGGAAAGCGCTTGCCAAGAGTTGGCTTCTCCCTGCCTAATGTTATCTGTGTGGATTAAATTGACAGACATGAAGCATTTTTAAAGCCACCAGAATTTTACTGTGTTGCTTGAGTCCCGCTCCAGATGAGGACAGGGTCTGAAGATGTGTGTATGAAAGAGTTGCAACCAGAGGAATCAGACACAGGACTTCCTAGTTTCATTTTGGGAGAGAAGGACAGGAAAGAAGCCCTCCAGGGGACATAAGGAGTAGGTGAGAGGGAAGTGAGCCAGGCCATGGTGGTCGGAGAATCTTGCAGCCTGACTGACTAGCAGCCAGAGTGCTTCTTTATTTATACATAATTTAGTAACTAGGGATGCATTCATGTTGCTCCAAAACATGATCATACCATTTTTGGTTTTGGACATGTGTTTAACATTTTCTCTTATCATATTTTAGTCATCATTAATAAACTATGACAGAACAGAGTTATCATATCTAATCACTTTCCCTCAAGTTTTGACATCATTGGTAATGTTATCTTTCATAACCATTTTTACTCATCAGCCCCATAACCCGATTTTTAAGAGTCTAGAGGCATATGACAGCCTGTTCTCAGATTGGTAGCTTTTGTGGGTACAAGGACACTAGACCCAAACAATCTTCAAGCCATGTCCCAAGCAGTGTGTTCTTAACTCCTAATGGTCAGAGGGCCCAAGAAATCTCCTCAGGCCAAAGCTGCTGCAGTTAATGTTCAAATTCTGACATAATAAAATGTTCATATTTTATATCTTTATAGAATACTTCGATCATCTTTCCACTCCATTCTTTACCCATTAGTATGAATCTGTGTATGACAGCTGTAACTTCAGCTAATCTAACTTTGTTGCTGTATGCCACGGAATTTCCTGAGTGCATAGTGGGAAGAGGCTTGTAGTCTGAACTGTGGTCAACTCCTCTAGCCCACTGAATCTTGTTGTTGTTGTTGTTTTTTCTTTTTCTTTTTCTGTTTACTTTGTTTTGAATATCATGTTCCTGTGTAAGTACAGGGTCAGATGTTTCAAGAGTTTCTCCTAGCCTCATAAAGAGACCTCTGGCTTCTTTATGTGTGTCACAACCTCCAAAGCATAAGGAAGATCTGCAAGTAGATGAACATATCTCCCTAAAAGCAGGAGGGGTACTATGTTCAGGACTTTCCTGGGGAAGCTGAGAAGCAGTGTTCCTGGGAGAGGGGCATAATAAGAAAATTTCCATTAGGCCAATATCGCTCAATTGTACAAATACTAAAGTCTCCCAGAGTGTGCCACATGTGGAGATGAAAACCAAGGGTGGCATGGCAGCCACCATGGGCCCAGCTTTGCTAGATCTTTGTCAAACAGCTGTGCTGGCCTTATGACTTCTGTCGTTCCCATCAGATATGGCTGTGCCACTGCTCGCTACAGTGCTGGGCCACACTTGCTCTTGGTGAGGAGATAGCACAAGCTGCCCAAATCCAGGCCTGCGCACAAGAAGGTTAGGCTGCTTCCTACGGTCAACACACTGCAATTACCTGCCACTTGTGCCTTACTGCTTTATTGGTTTCTTGTTTGTTGGGTTGGTTTGGGTTTGGGATTTTTGTTGTTGTTGTTGTTATTTTGTTTGTTTGTTTTTGACACAGGTAACTTGAAAACAGTTGAACCAAAAGTGAAACAGGAGAATACTTGTGTTTTTCAACTGTCCCTCGTTTTGCCTTTATTTTGTTTTATTTGATTTTTATTTCAAGCAACCAAATTCATCATCTCCTTCCCTGCAAGCCATGGATATTCCTGCCAAACACAGCCTCGAGAATCTATGAAACTTTGTGACAAACTTCGCTTCTGTGTATTCCCTAAAATCCTTTCCCACAGTATCAGCACAGAGCTATCTATCTCTAGATACTATTTTTCCCATGTTTCTTACACCTGACACTGAGAATTGCACTCCTTTTATTGTGTATGGTCATCACTGTAGCTTTCTCCAAAGGGTTTCCTCATCTGACCAATGAGAGCTCATCAGTGTCTGGGATACCTATTCTTGTCTCTATTCAGTCCCCAATTTGCAGAATCCTTGTCAAAGCTCCAGAGATTTGGACCTGACTGGGGTCAGTGAGGGAATGAAGAAAGAAACCCAACATGTCAGATAGACACATAAAACAGTTATGGCTGGGAGGACTGGGCTCTCAGCTGCAAAAGCCCAAGTCAACAACACCCACTCAGGACTTTCTACACAGTGTATAAGAAATAATGTTTGAAAGCTTTGACAAAAGAAATAGCAATGTAAGCAATAAAGAAAACCATGGGAAGTTGAAGAAGTTCTAAGAGAATGAATGTGTACTGTTTGCCCAGTGTGAATGTGTGTTTTTGGTATGGGCATGGCAATGTCAAGGAGCCACAGCCTCAGACCCGGAGGAAATCAAAGCCTTTCTATTGCCATCTGTGTGTGGATGTGGACAGTGTGTATTTATTTTTGTATTGCTGTATATGAAGTAGCTCTTTACAAAGCAAAAGGTGAAGCTATTTGAAGAAGAAAGCCCTTTCCATTCATTTCTCTAATAGAAGGAAGAGTTAAGTATGAATGTTTCTGAGTTTGGAAATGTATTAAATGTTTTCAGGTGTAGAAATGCTGCCTGTCAAAAGAGCAAACCTAGGGGTCAGTTCAGTTTTTTAAATCATCCTTAAGACAGGAAGAGGTATATTAAATCCAGGGTGGTGCCACTATGCCAATACTATTGAGAAAATACTTCTTCAGAAAGACACATAAGCTTAGGAGAATCTTTATGCCTACATGCAGGTGTGTGTCATGCTAGGGGAACTGGACCCTTTCATAGGTTTCCCATAACAGTTCTTTAACAAGTTCAAACTTGTCATATGTACTGCATTCCTATCACTGCAATACCCATGTCTCTTATCTCCCTCTTCCCCTTGTTAAACTGCTTCTTCCCTGCAGGCCCTTTTTGCCTGTTCATGCCAGTGTGTGTGTGTGTGTGTGTGTGTGTGTGTGTGTGTGTGAGAGAGAGAGAGAGAGAGAGAGAGAGAGAGAGAGAGAGGTCACGACATCTACTGCATCTAACCAGAGCTCACAGATCTAGAACTATCCAATGAAGGTTCAGTAAAGGGTACACATCTGAAGATAATGACTCCTCCTGTCCTAGAGCCCTTCATAATGTTTCATTAGGGAAGGATAGAGCCCATAAGCCCCTTCCCTATCTGTGACTGGCTGTTAGCACACCCAGTCTTATACAGGCGCAGCACACACAGGTAATTTTTGTAATGACTATGTCCTTCCCAGAGGACTGCATTTTTTTTCTGTAGTTTCTCATTCTTATGTTCTTTCTACCCCTTTATCTGTGATAGTCCCTGAGCAGTAGAGGGGTGGTATAAATATCCTGTTTAGGGCTGATCACATAACCCCCCCACCACACACACACTCCTTTACCATCTTACTCAGCCAAGTCTTTCTGCATTTGCTGTGCTGCTGTTTGTTTTAAAAGAGGCGCTTCTGTTGCTAATGTTGAGGGTGGCTTTGTCTACCAGTATAAACATACATGTGTAGAAGGCAGTGTTGATTTACTTAAACAGTCGTAGTAAGTCTCCCCACGACCAACAACATCCATAGCCATTGGCTATTTAAAGGGTGTCTGTTACCAGAGTTGAAAATATTCCTGTGGAGGGACCTCAAATCTAATCAGAGAGTGTAAGTTGCCCCTTTACCATCATGCCACTCTCTCAGCTTTAGGCACATCTTAGCTAGTGTGTTGATTTTGTGTTTCATTGGTTTCACAACTGGGTAAGATCATTGATGGAACTTTCTTTCTACTGATTAATGTCCCAATAGGGTAATGGGAATACAATGAAAGGGCTAGCAAGTTCTCTTTTTATGTAGTGAATCTGTTTTAGATAGTGGTGATAATTATATTGTTTATGTAACATTCATTGCATTATATGTTTCAAAAGGGTATATTTTATGGTATACAAATAATATCTCCATAAAATACTTTATAAAGTTCCATGAATTGAATTAAAAACAGGTAAAAATTTTTAGAAAATTTTATATGCAAAATCACTGAGAAATTTAAAATGAAGAAATAGAAGGATAAGAAAGCACATAGAGTATTTCAATAGTTTGACATGAAAACACTAAACTAAGGAATGTTTAGATGGCAGGTGAAGCACAAACTGTGGGGTGATTGCATGTGAGTTGAATAGAATGGGAGAATCTTCCCTTACTGTGGATAGGCACCACTCAATAGTCTGGAAGCTGAAGAGAATAACATGTATGAAAGAAACTTCAGTCAGGAAGGCATTTAAACTAACAACAGACTGGGACCTTTCTTGCCCCTCCAAATACAACCCTCCAGTTTCATCCCCACCTCTGCAACAGACCATCTGAGGCAGCCTCTGTTCACACCCAACACTGATCTCCAGTTAGTCTCATAGATCTTCTGCTCCTAACCACTCCCATTGCTTTATTCCAGCCCTCAACTCCAGCAGTCACTCCCTGGGGACTCATAGGTGACTCTTGCCAGGGACTCCGGTAGGCTAACTTCAGACCTTCAGCATTCCCTCCATTCTTCCAAGTCCAAACCCCTGTGGCAGCTTCATTTCCTCTCCTCCTGGACCCTCAGCTCCGTTGGAGTTCCCTCTCACATCTCTTTCCCTACTCACGGCTTTGGCCCTCCCCACAGCTCCAGTGGGCACTCCCTACAAACACATAAGCTACACCATCCAAAGAAGCAGGTAGACTATCTACAGATCTTCACCTCTCCTTCAGATCCTCAAAATCCCCCAGTGTAATCTCTAGCTCTGTAGCAGACCGTCTGTTGCAGGCCCCCTTTCTCTTTGCCTGCATCTCTAGTGGATCGCATAGTTCTCTCCCCTACAAACTTCCCTCCTTCCACTCATTGCTTGATTCCAGCCCTCAACCTCAAAAGGCACTCTCTGGGAACCAAGCCAGCAAACCCAGTAGGCTAACAGGTCTTCACCTCTCCTTCCCTTATTCCAAGTTTAATTCCCAGCTCTGTAGCAGACCACCTACTCTGGCCTCTCTTCACTCTATGCCCCCAACTCCCAAGGGAATAAGCAGATCCTGGTGGAATATGCTGCTTTTCTCCCTCCTGTGTACCACCTCAGCTCTCTATTCCAGCACAACCATGTTCCTAAGAGTCAGTTCCCAATACCCAGAAACACATTTTACTTGAAGCCCCCAGTAGCTACACCTATCAGGATCCCAGAAGATTATCCTACAGGCAACACATAGCCCCCACACTCTCCCAAGAAAAGAGAGGAAACAGAAACCAAGGATCCAAATACCCACCCAACAAGGACAAGACCAGATATGAGCACCTAGAATTATAATCATTCTAACCACAGATGCCTAGATAATGGTTCAAACATAATCAATAACAACCAGGATAATTTGTCTCCACTAGAACCTAGAAATCCTACCGCAGCAAGCCCTGAATATTTCAACATAATTGAAGCACAAATACAAGACCTTAAAACAGACTTTATGCATATAATAGAGTTTCAAACAAAGGACAGCGCCCCTTACCAGCAGGAAGTAGTTTGGAAAAAACGACGCCCAAATTCCCAAATATTGTGTATAAATGTTTGTTTTCATTTAATTGGACTTTGTTATATAAAATTAAATAAAAAAGAATCAAAAAAAAAAAAAAAGGAAATGAATAAGTCCCTTAAAAAATCTATGAAAACACAAACAGTGAAGGGAAGTGAATTAAACCATTCAAGGCCAATAGAATTTTAAGTAAAAAGACAAACTGAGGAAAATTTTGAAATGGCAAATTTATGAACACAGAGATTGGCTTTACCAACAGAATACAAGAGATGGAAGAGAGGATCTTATTCGTTAAAGATACAATAAAAGAAATGGATATATCAGTCAAAAAATGTAAAATCTAAAATAACTCCTGGCACAAAACATCCCGGTAATCTGGGACACTATGAAAACAGCAAATTTAAGATTAATAAGCATAGAGGAAGGAGAAGTAACACAGGTCAAAAGCACAGAAAATATTTTCAACAAAATCATAGAAGAAACTTTCCTTCACTTAAAAAAGGAGATGCCTATCAGGGTACAGAAATCACACAGAACACCAAATAGACTAGACTGGAAAAGGAAATTTACTTGCCACATAATAATCAAAACACTAACCATACAGAACAAAGAAAGAATATTAAAGCTGCAAGGGAAAAAAAAGTAACATACAAAGGCAGACCAATTAGAATTACCTCTGACTTCTCAGTGGAGACTTTAAAAATTAGAAGATCCCAAACAGATGTGCTTCAGACCCTAGGAAACCACAGATGCCAGGCCAGACTATTATACCAAGAAAATTTTCAATTACCATGGATGGAGAAAAGAAAATATTCCATGATAAAATAAAATCGAAACAATATCTATCTATAAATCCAACCCATCAGAAGGTGCTAGAAGGTAAACTCCAACATAAAGCGGTTAACTATATCCAAGAAAATACAAGAAATAAGTAATTCCAAACCAGTAAAATAAAAAGAAAGAAAACATACACACTACCAACAAGAAGTAAGAGGAATTAACAATAATTGGCCTTTAATATCTCTCACAATGAATGGTCTTAATTCCCTAAGAAAAAGACACTAACAGAATGCATACAAAAACAGGATCCATCCTTTTGCTGCATCCATGTGAAACACCAACATCAGAGATAGACATCAAATCATTGTAAAGGGTTGGAAAAAGATATTACAAGCAAGTAGATCTAAAAGGCAATCTTGTGTAGCCATAATGTCTGAAAAAATAGTCTTTGATTGGAAACTAATCAGAAGAAATAGGGAAGGACACTACATACTCATCAAAGGAAAAATATCCAAGAGGATTTCTAGCATCTAGTCCCCTAAAACAATGGTACTCAAATTTGTAAAATAAACGAACACAAAAACTACTTCAAAACATTAAATCATATTAATAGAATAGGGACTTCAACTCTTGACAATAGACAGATCATCCAGACAAAATTTAAGAAATGTTGCAGCTAACTAAAGTTATAAGACTAATGAACCTAACAAATATTTACAGAACATTTCACCCAAACATATATATTTTCTTCTCAGAATCTCCTGGAACTTTCTCCAAAACTGACCACGTACTTGGTCACAAAGCCAGTATCAACAGATACAAAGAAACTGAAATAACACACTATGTCCTATCTGACCACCATGAATTAAAGTTAGGTATCAATAGCAACAGAAACAACAGAAAGCTTACAAACTTATAGAAACTGAACAACTCTCTACTAAATGAAAAATGAGGCAAAATAGATTAATAAAGAAATTAGCAACTTAACAGCACACCTGAAAGCTCTAGAAAAAAAAAAAGGAAAAGAAAAAGAAAAAAAAATCACATCTAAAAATCTAAAAGGAGTATATTGCAAGAAAAACTCAGGGCTGAAAGAAATACAGTAGAAACAAACAAAGAATCATTGAAACAGAGAATTGGTTTCTTTGAGAAAATCATAACACTGACAAACCCTTATCCAAATAAACTACAAGGTGGAGTGAGAAAATACAAATTAACAAAGTTAGAAATGAAAAGGGGGGACATAACAACAAGGATTGAAGATATCCAGAAAACCTCAAGAATATACTCTAAAATCTTGAACTCTAACAAATTGGAAAACCTAAAGGAAATGGATAAGTTTTTCAATACATACCACTTACCAAAGTTAAATTAAATTGAGATCAGATAAGCAATATAAACCCTAATGAATTAGAAGCAATAATTAAACATCTTCCAAAAAATAAAGCCTATGGCCAGATGGTTTTACCAGACTTCCAAAGAAGAGTTAATGCTAATACTCCTCAAATTATTCCATAAAAGGGAAACAGAAGGGACATTGCCCAATTCATTTTATGAGGCCACAATTACCCTGATACACAGACCATATAAAGATGCAACAGAGACAGAGAATTACAGACCAGTTTCCCTTATGTACACTGATACAAAAAAATACTGAATGAAATATTTGCAGGAGCACATCAAAAATCATCCATCGTGATCAAGTAAGCTTCATCCCAAAGACACAGGACAGGTCAATATACAAAAATCAATAAATGTATTCCATCATATGAACTAACTGAATGACAAAAGCCACATGGTCATCCATTAGATGCAGAAAAAGCCTGTGACAAAATTAGATATCAAAAAAGCAAATATTCCAATCAAAAAGTTAGTACAGATATAAACAAAGAATTCTCAACAAAGGAAACTCATATGGCTAAGAAACACTTAAAGAAATGTTCAGTGTCCTTAGCAATCACAGAAATGCAAATCAAAACTACTTTTAGATTTTATCTCCACCTGTCAGAATGACTGAGATCAACAGAACAAGGGACAGCTCAAGCTGGTGAGAATGTGGAGTAAGAGGAACACTTGTATGTTGCTGGTGGGAGTGTGAACTTTTATAGCCACTACGAAAATGAGTGTAGTGGTTCCTCAGGAAGATGGGAATCTAGCTACCTCAACATCCAGCTATACCATTCTTGCACACATACCCAAAATGTTCTTGATCCTACCATGGAGACACTTGTTCAACCATGTTCATTGTTACTCTGTTCATGTGTCTGCCCCCACTCCTATTGCTGTTCTTCACAAACAAGAACAGAAAGCTCAGTATAAAAGCCTTCTACATCACATAAATGGGTTTGCGCTCACACACCAGAAAATAGTTCCCAGACATCAAACACATCTCCCCAATGTTTGACTCTAGCATAGAGGTCTCTGGCTGTGATCTATTCTTCTTTATAATTCTGTCTTAATCTTATTATCATGACCCACCACCTGTGTGGGGGTCCTCTTTCTCTCTCAGCCTGTTGGCCGTCAGTCAAAGAGGGGAAAGAGGCAGAAGGGGCGACTGAAAGCTTTGTCCATGGCTCATGGACATGAATGGAGACAGGCTTATTCAGTGAGTAAGCTCAACTTTATTCCAGAGTATAAGAAATATACAGGATTGAGCATGCTCCTATCCCAAGGTTTTGCTTGTGGCAGTGGGTTGCATCACAAGCATCCTTAGCAGGGATCTGTGCCAAGGGTCAAACTAAAGATGAATCAGGCATCTGCTTAAGAGACCGTTCTTAGATAAGGTCAGTCCTCCAGGCCCAGGGACATTCTTCAGATAACAAGTAGAGGCAAGAAGTTCTGCTGGAGGATGGGACAACCATGTTGCCGAGCTATTGAGATAAGCTGCCAGGCCATGGGGAGGCTGTGACCTCTACCAGCCAGCAAAATTCTCCAAACATGCTTGCAAAATGATCACAAAGCCACAAAGGACCAATGCATATGTGATCTTAGTGGAAGGAGACAGAATGTGAAAGCCATTTGTAACAGTTCCATATAATAAGGAAGGCAATCTGAGCAGGTCTCAAGGCTGTGATCATGTTTATGACTGATTCTACAGCTCACTCAGGACCTACTAATCCTCCATATATGGACATCAGTGGTTGGAGTGTTGCACTGTTAGATGAGCTGAAACATTCGTGACCACTTCAGTCCTTGCTATTTCTACATAGGTGGTAGTTCAGTTTTCTTTAATTGCTTTTCTCATACTGTTTATAGACTATTGCATTGTTATATTGAATGGGAATAAAAGTGTAATTGCTTTATGGTAAATCAATCATTTTCTATGATTACAAGTAACTGCCTTTAAAAAACTTCTTAGCCATCTGATTCCTAATTTCTACTTCGTGGTGTGTGTGTGTGTGTGTGTGTGTGTGTGTGTGTGTGTGTGTGTGTGTGTGTATCTCCACATGAAAGTGAGAAGTGCCTCTGTCATGTAGTTGGAGTCTGCACTTCAATCCTATACAAGCAGCTCTGACTGTTTTATTATGGAAATAAGCGTCTATAAGGAGAGGTGACTTAACAAATCAGAACAGCTCAATGGACTTGTAATTTCAGTTTTGCCTATGTAAATATTAGTGGTGTTTGCTTCCTTCTGAGTAGAGCATTTCCCATTCAAATAGGAAGCAAGGAATATTTGTTACTATTATGAGCTGGGTTCCACATCTCCTCAAATTCACAGTTTGAGGTATCCAATGTGTATTCCATCATAAAGTGATTTCATTTAGGGTGGTTCCTTATACTGGTGATTAAGTTAAAGCCAGTCAGCTAAGATAGGTCTCAATCTGATTCAAATAGGGTGTTAGAGTGAAGAGAATGTTGGACCCACACAGAGACATTAGAGTTCATGGACACACGGAAAAAGGCCACACAAGGATGCAGAAAGAAGCCACTGTAAACTGGAGACACAGGACTCCAGAGAAATCATACTTGCAACCACTCATGGACTTCCAGAATCCCATATTTCGAGAAATGGATGTTTGTGACTTAGTTCACCCACTCCTCCATCTGTAGTAGGTTTTGTTTGTTTGTTTACTTTTTAAATAAAATAAAAATTCCCCATCATAACACAGACACTGACTTAAATAATCTAACAAAATCATTAGTAAATAAAACACACACAAGTTACCATCTGCTTTTCTTTTGTGTCTGAAATATTTTTAGATGTGAGAATGGGCTGTTTTCCATAGTCACTAATGGGAAAACCATTCTTTGACAATCTTAATGGCAAATCAGCTGCCACACACTTCTCTTGGACTGGGTTGGAGGAATTATCAAAGGCTCCAAATATAAGTGGCTAGAAAGTCAGGTGTTTGCTGGCTGTATAATTAGGACATTCACAAAGTGAATCAGAATGTCACTCCTCAAGTTTTGAATCTGTTTAAATGATACTGAGTTTGACTTGAAGGCTTATGTAATGAGGAGATTGTAAATGTATTAGATCAACTGCCCCCCACATGGGACTCTAGGGCAGGACACATTATACAGGAGACTGATGGATGCATGGACCCTAAGGGGAACCTGTGAACAAGTGGCAAAGCCAGCCAAGGTTTTACAGAGAATTGTTTCAGTTCATCCTTCTGGAAAGTACTGGAGTTAGGTGCATGCCAGTGTTGACCCAATGGAAGGGACATACAAGGTTTATGCTTCTGAAATCATCAGTCATCATTATTTTGGAGAAAAGAAATTCCAGGAGCCCAACATGAACAGCCTGTGGCAAAAAGAGCTGCATGTAATGGCTCTGTATATTGAAAGCTCTAGGGTCCCAGAAACAGAATTATCAGGACCCACAGGCACCTTTCAGGTTCTCATTAAGCACAGACCTTCCTGTCAGGTCTATGCCAAGAATTCCTCTAGGAAAATTACCAGGCATTTCCCCGAAGAATCAGCTGAATTCTTTTCATCTCTGGGGCTCTTTCAATTCAAGCCTCCCCACCTATGTATCTTCCCTCCACTCTTCTTCATTGCTTTTGCTCTTGCAGTCTCTGATGGTTCTGCCATTGGGTTTTGGTTGCATTCCTCCTGAGTTATGCTGGCATCTTAACTGCAAGTCAGACTACAAGCAAGAGCAACACCATGGACGACTTCCCTCCAGTGGCTTAGGAAAGTGAGAATGGCATTTTCCTGCTGCCTTCTCAAAGTGAAATGACTTTGTGTTTGCTCCCACTTCCTACTATGTATAGAAGTCCCTTGACCTTGGCCTAGATATTAACGGATGGGGATGTTGGCTAGCTGTGGCAGGGCAGATGCAAGCATGAATTGAATGTGAGTCATCTGTCGATACCCTTGTGTGAGCCTTTGGGACAAGCTTGGGCCCAGTCTCCACCACATTCATTTGCTGATGTTTTTCCAAGTGGAAGGGACAGAGAGTTCACAGAGGCAACTCAGTGCCTAGGATCACCTGGTCTTCGGTTTTTACTGAGGCCACATAGAAACCCCAAAGCTATTTTTTTTTTTTTTACAAAGAATAACATATTGCCAAAGAGTACAGAACTTTAGGTCTGCACATTTCTTTTTAGGGTTCATAATATTTCAAGACAGTATTTTGACCTCTCCAAATTGTGTACAATTCATTGGATCTGTTTGAATTAGGACTGTACACAATGGCTTCTTTCTTCTGGTCTCTGTTCAAACAGAGCTATTGTTTCCACTACTTGTAACTACTATATAACACTACCACAAAATTGGTGGGATTAAACAGTAACATTATTTTTTTTTAATCTCTCAAATCAGAAAAAGTGGTGCCCATAGGAGGGTCAGAAGTATATGCTGTTCTAGCTTTGTGGGAGACACCTGTTATACTGGGTGGTTTTATGTGTCAACTTGGCACAACCTAGAGTCGTGTGACAGGAAGGAACCTCAGTTGAGGAAATGTCTCCATGAGGTCCCCCTGTATGGCATTTTTCAATGAGTGATCAATGGGGGAGGGCCCAGGCCTTCATGGGTGATACCATCTTGGATTGGTGCTTCTGGGTTCAATCAGAAATCAGGCTTAGCAAGCCTTTCAAAGTAAGCTAGTAAACAGCATCCCTACATCAGCTCTATCAGCTCCTGTGTCCAGGATCCTGCCCTGTTTGAGTTCCTCTATTGACTTCCTTCAGTGATGAACTGCAACATAGAAGGTGTGAATAAATCCTTTCCTCCCCAGGTTACTTTATGGCCATGGTGTTTCATCACAGCAATAAAACCCTAAGACAACTGCCGTCTTTGACATTGTTAATGTCATAGCTTGTTAATGCATCACTCCATATTGCCTTCTACCTTGTAACTGTGTGTAACTTCCTCTTTGATTATAAGGGCATGCACTTGTAGATTTAGAGTAGTCTATCCTAAGTCCAGAATGATCTCTACCCAAGATCCTCAATTTGGTGTCACCTAACAACTTGTGTCACTTGTACAGGTTCTGATATTTAGAGCATGAACATATATTTCACACTATTGATGATGAATTCCTGATTAGTTTAAGTGTGTTTCCAAATGTAGGTTGTGTTCAGAAATATGCCTGCAGGCCAGAAGAAGGCACCAGATCTCATTACAGATGGTTGTGAGCCACCATGTCGTGGCTGGGAATTGAAATCAGGACCTCTGAAAGAGCAGCCAGTTCTCTTAACCTCTGAGCCATCTCTTTAACCCCTGTAACTTGTCTTTTATGCTGACGAAAATACACTAATTTGTCTTTCCTCTTGAACTTTGATGCTATTATATTTTCATAGAATTTACTCTCTATTCCATGATATATGCATTTTAGGAAGATCAAAGGATTCCTTTTCAGGTTTTAACAGCTGATATCACCAATGTATCCGATCTGTGTGCTGTGTCTTCCGAGTAGGAAAAATAGTCACATTTCTATAGGCTAAATTGTGGTTTGGAAACAAATATCTAAAATCATCCTGGGGGTGAGATGTTATGACATACTGTTAGATCCTCAGCTACTTGAAATTAATGCCATTGCACTAAATCAATAGGAGGACTGCTATTGATTTCCTCCTTAAAATAGATCACACCTAAATAATAATAAGTGCAACTGGAATCATTACCTGCTCATCTTAGGAAAATTTATTTTCATGACCAATCCAAAATTAATCTCCCTGTCCATATTTGAGAGTTCAGTAAAAACAAAAGTGGAATCACAACCCTTGCATCTCTGAAGAGTTTTTGTGGGGCCACCTATTTCATTTATGTCTTCACAGAAAGTGAAATTCACATTCATTATCACCTTAACATTTTAGGAGACACCAGGCTTTTCACCTTGGCTGTTCTGCATGGTTTTGTTTTGTTTGAGGCAAGGTGTCACTGTGTAATCTTGGTAGGTCCAAGTTTATAACCCTCAACCTCTCAGATGTGGTGGTCCCACATGGCCACCACTCTGAGCACCCTGAAGAAGCTCATCTTTATATTAACAGATGTCATATTAAAATCTGGAGGTCACAACCTTCTAGGACCAAGAATGCATTTAATTATTGATCCATCAACTGAACAACCCATCTAAAAATGGGTTTTTGATCTGCTGCATAGGTACCAGTGCCAAAGTTCCATTTGTCATTTAGTCCTTATAAGTACAGTTAATATACACTTTATAAGTATTTACTTAATATTCTTTCTCTTCTTGGTTTGTTTAGCAGATATAAAACTGTATGAAGTAATACTGTAACTGTATTGTTGCATTTGTAATGTAAAAATGTACTTTTTTTTCAACTGATAATCATGAAAGGCAGAAAGTGAAGCAAGGTGGTGGTGGCACATGTCTTTAATTCCAGAGTTTGGGAGGCAGAGGCAGATGGGTCTCTGTGAGTTCCAGGCCAGCCTGGTCTACAGAGAAAGTTCCAGGACAGGCTCCAAAGCTATACAGAGAAACTCTGTCTCAAACAAACAAACAAACAAACAAACAAACAAGAAACAAAAAAGTAAATATATAATAAAATAAAAAAGAAAATTAAAAATTGAGAAAACCATAAAAGCACAGAACCTACTAAGGTGTATAAGATATGTAAATGGGAGTATTGCTATCATCTGCCTGCTTCCTAGCTGCAGGCACAATGTGGCCAGCCACCTCACACTCTTGTGACCATGTCTTACTTGCTGTGATATCCTGTATTCCTCCACACTAAAAGTGAAAATAAACCCACCTTTTCTTGAAAAAAAAAAAAAAAGACTCCATTCTGAGCAGTGAAGTTAAAAATTAAAAAAAAAAAATCCCTAAAAATCAATCTGGAAAAGGCAGTTAAAATGGCTAACATGTCTATCCCTACCTTTCAGCGTCTATTCTCTAAGAAACCAACTCTGGCAATTGAGCCGCCAGTCATGACAATTTGGTTCAAATTATGGTTCCATTTCCCATAAGGCATATGTTTTAAAGATATAAACCACAGGAAAGGGGGAATGGTCAGTTTCAGGATAGTAGGGTATATGCACCTTTCTTATCCCTCTTAATATGTGGGATTCAAAGTTAATATTGACATACATTCACAAAGAAAAATGATGTAAACACCTCAAAATATTTCAAATAGGCAAAGAAATCTTGGCTGATTTTGGGATTATGCCCTGTGACATTCAGCTTTGGTTATGGTGACAAGACATGTGAGTCATAGGACCCAAAGGAGGAAATATTTGTCTTGTCCCATGGTGTCACTGATTTCAACCATTTGGCCTTTATTGTGCAAGGTGGAACAGAACATCATGATGAATAAATAGTCTATCTCATGAAGGATAGAAGGGAAAAGGTAAGGAGCAGAGACAAGCTGTGTCTTACCAGGGCATGCCCTACTGACATATTGAAATAGGCTTCATCTACTTGCTACCACCTTTGAACAATGCATCAAATTATGAATGTCTATGAAGTAATTCACTGACGATAAAGCCATGCCCCTGGAGAGCCAGTCACTTCCATGGTGTTTCACCTCTGAATAATAAATAAATACTCTAATGGGAACCAAGCCTTCAAGAAAGGGGCTTTTGGGGCATTTTATATGCAGGCTCCAACAGTTACAAAGCTACAGAAGAAGTCAAAGCAGCATGCTACTGGATTAAAAAAAAAAAAAAAAAAAAAAAAACCCAAACCCAAAACACATACATCATAAGGGAATTGGAAAATAAAACAATTTCTAGATGCTCAACTGAATACCGACATAGTCATCAAGAAGATAAAAGGAAAAAGTGTCACCTTTTCAATACACAGTGCAGGGAGACTAGAAATCTGCATGCAGAAGAATGAAATTGGACACACATGCAAATCATCCACTCAAAGAGCCTTAGAGACCCATGTAGAATACCCTAACACGTAGTTCTCAGGAAGAACTGACAAAACCAAACAAGGAGAGAGTTCCATGACATTGATCTGGGAAACAGTTGTTAGGGTATAATACCAAAGACACAGCTTGCTAAAAACAGTGTAAGCCAGTCAGATTGTACAAATCTATAAGTTTCTGCTTGGGAAGTAAACAATCAGCAAGTCAAAAGGGCAATCTGACTCTTGGAAGACAATATTTTTTAAGCCATATATCTGGTTAGAGGTTGTTAATATTAAAATATGGTAAGAGACACTCAAGCTAACAGCAGATGTACTCCTAGATAATCCAATTTCAAAGTGGGTGAAAAGGCAATTTTCCAAATGAGACCTATTGACAATCAATAGGGATAATGACAAATGCTCACATAGGTATCTTCTAAACCAACAATTAGATATAACCTTATCCCAGTGAGAAAGCTAGTGTCAAGATGGCAAAATGGTGGATTCAATAATCATAGTACACTCAGATATATTATAAATGTGTTTATAAGTAAATACATTGAGGAAACACTTAAAATTATATTGTAAGTAGGAAAAGAGCATAAAGGTAAGGATTCTATCTCTTACTTGATATATTTAGACAATAATAAGGTTTATAGTTTATACACAGATATTTTATGACATGCATGCATATATGTACACATATTCATTTTATATATTGATATTTATGAAAATAAACTTTGAATATGATATAGCTGGAAGTACCATTAAAGCACTATAAAGAGATAACTAAAATGCCTAATATAAGTAAACAAAAATGAAATCCTACAGTTTTAGTGACAAAATGTAAATTTGGACTGAGGAAACATAGATAAGGTCTCTTATAGACCTACTCTCTTCTCAAGAGGAAATGGAGATGGGAATCTGGGGAAGTGAGAGTTTTACAGGGGCAGGAGCTAGAAAGAGTGAAGAGAGAAGAAACTGTGGTTTGGATAAGAGAAGAATCTATTTTGATTTTATAAAGAAAACATAGATAAAATTATGGAAAATAAAAATCCAATAACCAAATGGAAATACAGATATAAACCCTGACATGTTAATGATTCAATTAAAGGTAAGTAGTCACAACTAAACAGCTGAAAGACAGAGATCAGAAAGTTTATAAAATATTATACAGTGTCATTGCATCTATGAGAAACTCATTTGAATAGAGTAATATAGACATGCCCATGATGTCCAGAAGAAAGCCCCTAGGATGGGAGTTAGGAAATGTTTTGAGAGGAATCACAAGGGTTCAAGGAATTGAACCCAGGTCCTCTGGATGAGCAGCTAGTGCTTTTAACCACCAAGCCATCAATCCAGCCCCCTCAATGTTTTAAATCAAAATGAATTATCAGTTAAAAACTGCTGAGAGGCATATTTTTTTCCTCAAAATCTGTTTTGTAGAAAACCTGTACTTAACAGCAGTAAAATAATTGTCTCAAATTAAGGCACCAAGGATAAGAACCACCAACTGAAAGTGTTCTAAGAATAATTGACATATATTTCATATGCTTGCTAACTTAATGCATTCTTCACTTAAACCCACAAAAACATATTATACAATTACAGAAATGACACAGCTCACAAAAGAGTGCTTCATATCTTGTGCTGTTTTTCATTTCCATTCAGATCGATATATTTTCTTTTTGCTTTAGAGATGTCCTCCTTGGCCCATGCATTATTTAGAAGTGTGTTCTTGGTTTCTAAGTGTTTGCATCGGTTCCTGTTACCTTTCTGCTAATGAGTTCCAGTTCTATTTTGTTGTGGTCAGACAACACACTCTGTGTGACTACAGTGCTTTCAGATTTGCTGAGGTTAATTTTATGGCTCAGAATCTAATCTGGTCTTCATGAGCAATCAGAAACCAATTGCAGCCCTAGCTAGGGATGCATCTCAACAGTAAAGGGCTTACGTAGTATGTCCTTTTCGTGTCTGGAGCTCAGCACTGTGAGGGGACAGGACATTTCAATGTTGAGTGGAGTGTTCTACAGATATCACTTAGATAGTCTTGGTTGATGGCACGCTGAATTCTTCCACATACTTGTCAACTTCCTGTCTTGCTATGTTTCTATTATTGATAGAGATAAGTTATAGTGTTCAGCTATCTTTGTGAACTTCTATCTCTCCCGAGGGTGTCCGTATCATTTGACATCACAGATGATGGGTGTTTGTACTTGGTACAGCCAGATCATTTCGATTGCCTTAACCTTTTACTACAGCTTGAAGAACCTTTTTTGTCTGTCATCAATATTTATTGTGAAGTACATTTTGTCTTTTGTGAACATAGCTTTCCCTAAGTGGAGAAGTCAGGGAGCTTGTGGTTTCAACAGTTCTTGACACTTCACTGTAAAATTCCACACTCAAACTGCCAGGAACTGCAAGGAGTCAATTAGTATAGTGTTATAAGTAGCTTTACATCTGTAGTGTGCTAGACCCTGAAGATTTTCTCTTGTTTATCATCTGAAGTCCCTCAGACTCTCTGGGGCTCATGATACCATAGAACAGTAATTAGTTCAAGAATGACAGTTCTATTATGAGTCACTGTCCTTCTCCCTTGAGATGGTCAGATGCCTTGACAACACTCAGTTTATAGATACTCTGAAGATGTGATCTGTTTGGTTTGGGAGGGGAATCCCCATAGGGCAACACAGTTAGAGGGAAAAAACATTGTGATTCCTTCCTTTCCCATAAGTATGCACCATACATCAGGGTTCACAGACCCCTTTTGTCCTTAGAGCCATACTGCTCACAGGAGAGAGGGATGGTGCCTACCATGCTCCAGTATATGAGTATGCATTTCTGCATTGCTGTCAAGTTCAAATTGAACCCACCCCAGTTCTCAGTAACCCACCATATTAATTTTCTTTGGAATGAGATTTTATGAGATGTAGGATTTATGATGATAAACATGGGGAAGTCTCCAGAAAAATGAGATGGGTTAGGAACCCAACTCACCATAGACACTCATGTTATAAGAGCCCACTGGCTTTTAGAGATTTATTGGCACACAACCATACCCATTCACTCCCAAATCCTGTGGTGTCTTCATGTCACCAGGCAGAGTAGTTGTGAAGGTGACTATACAGCCTGAAGAGCTGAGCATATTTTCTTTCTGTTCCTTTATAGAAAAAACTTGCTCTAACAAGTCTTAATGGAAGGAACTGTCCCTCCCAGCTCAGAGGAGCTACGTGATGACAACTGAAAAATCCATTAAGGATGATGCAACTCACAGTCAGAACTACTAACACTATTACAACAATAAGATAGTTTTCTATGGTGAACTTCTAAGACAGATACCCATTTAGACTTTATTAAGATGGTAATGGCTGCCCCTTAGTTGGAAAGACCAAGAGAATAATTACTTTCTTTTTGGCCATGTTTTCTTTGAGGTTAAGCCTTCTCCACTCAGGATGCTTTGTAGAAGTGAAGAATCTGCATCCCTAAATAAGCACAATGTGTTTTTTTAGTCTACATATTTCCACGGATGACAGATTGCTAATAGGTCAAGCTATGGTGCTGGCTGCTTGCTTCTCTATCAGAATGGGCTCTAAAATTGCAGTGTGGCTCAAGCACACAGCTCTTCTGCGGGCTGCTGTGTCATCTTGGGCAGATTCTATTCCCTCTGGACTTTGATTTTCTTACTGGCTCACTGCAGAAACTACTGGTGGTCTTGTCATAAGCTACTGTACTGGTTTCAGCAAGTGATATAGCCAAGGTACTAAATGCCACATCACACACTGTAAGCATCTCATAAAGTTAACCTGCTGCTACTAAAAGCAAAATTAGTAACTCCTTACACTGACATAGACCGTTATTCTGGAGTTTTTCCTTTACTTCTGACTTTATGTGCAAATTAAAAGCTATTACTCAACCTATGAGAAAAATGTGAATGTGGCTATCACTTGAAGTAGCATTTTCTCAGGAGATACACAATGAATCTCTTGGGTCTCATTTAATGGGTAACACATTTGGAAGTCTAGTAGCTATTAAATTACCTCAGTGATGGTGGATCTGTGTGCAAATTGTACAAGACATAGCTTTTGCAATCCATCTGCCCTACTGAAGTGGGACTTTCCATAATTCAGGTAGCTGACTGAGTAACCCATTCTTTTATGCACCTGCAAATATTTCTATGCATCTCATTGGTTCAGCCAAGTGATACCTGGGAAGTGTCTTTTCTTCAGTCTGTTGTTTGTGTCCTATCTGACATGGAGAGATATTTATTTGTTCATATGAGCCAAAGAAAATTCCTTCAACAAACCTAAAATGTGATGGCTCTGGCATTATTCTGTTTGAAACGTCATAAAGATTAGAGAACATTTTCCAGGCATTGGTGGCTCATACCTTTAATCCCAGCAGAGGCAGGTGGATCTCTGTGAGTTCGAGGCCAGCTTGGTCTGAGCAAGTTCCAGGACTGACTCCAAAACAATATAGAAAAAACCTTGTCTCAAAATAAATAAATAAATAAATAAATAAAAAATAAATATTAGAGAACAGTTTGGAGATAAACAGAAGTCTCAGAGATTCCAAATAGGTGATGCCTTGTGAGCCACTTACTATAGTCACTGATTTAGTCCTTCAATGGCCCTTTAAAAATAGTCACCTTGAAAAAAAAAAAGTATTTCTTCTTCTTGGATGCCTCTACTGAGCCCACATATTTTGACCCAAAAATGTTTATTTTGGATGATCAGAGAATTTTCTGAGTTGAAAAGGTCTTGGTTACCTTTGGGTCTTAGAATGTAGCCTTACAACCTCATGTTTTGAAGGCTTGGTTCCCTAGGTTAATCCTACCTGGGAATGGTTGATTCAGGAGTGGTGCCCAGTGGGAGTGCCTAAGTCTCTGGGCCATGCTCTTGAAGGGTATGTGACTCTCTCCTTCTGTTCTATTGCTTCCTGGAATGAGGTGAGTCCTAATGTTGCACAAGGCACTCTCACAGTGGCATGCTGCCTCACCACAGGCCCAGAGATATAAGGCCAGGCCAGATGATCCTGCCTCGGGACCTCCAAGCTAATCTCTCAAACATCTTCTCAATCTTCTATGTATATGTAATGTCATGTAATGTGATTAGTGTGGATCCTGAGAAATTTCTAGCAACCTGATATTATTTTCAATGACATTTGAGCTTCAGTGACTTTCATTGTCATGCCACAGAGAAGCAGAGCTATGTGAAAGACTTTAAACCTCCTACTCTTGATTATCACTGGAGCCTTTGTTCATATGTATATTTTGCATATTTTCTATACATACAGAGTCAATTTCCAAGCATTGCTTTTTCAGACATGAAGTTCCATGCCATGTGCAATCAGCTTGGTGTCAAACCTGACTTTCACACATGCCTAAGCCTGGACTTATTTGTTATCGGCTCCATCCAGACTGCCAATCCCCCTCTTCTTGGTCCCTTTTGTCACACAGCAGATTATTTCAGAAGCCATTTATCTCTACCCAGGAAAGCATTTAAGATGAGCTGAATGTCTAGGAGTTCGTTTTTTGTCTTTGTGATGGGGCTTCACAGCAGCTAAGATGAATCGATTTATCCTGTGCCCAATTATTGTAATTCCTCAATGTGGTCTTCTATTGCTCAACCCCCTTTTTCAGTTTTTCCAATCTACTTTAACAGGAAAAAAAGAGTAGCATAATATACTTAATAATTGATAGAATTTGTAAACCCATATGGTGCTCAGCATGAAGACTTAAGGAATAGTGTCTGACGCTATTAAAATTTCTATTCCACTGAACTCTTATGTCATCTTATCACAGGTATATTTTTCCTCCCAGGAAAGGAATTGTAGCTAATGAAAAACCCCACTCCTGCCACATTTGCAAATGATGCATAATTTATTAGATGCACCATTTGTACACATGTTTATGCAAATGTTCTGTTCAAGATTTCTAACTGATTTTTAATTTTAAATTAAGAATTCTGAGGTTTTACAGAAGTGATTTGGTGCCACACAGCATGAGCTACATATGAGTAGCCCTCTAGCCAGCAAGTTTTTTTTTCGGGAAACTCCCTGTCACAGTCTCTGGTCACTTTTGCATCAAGGGTGCTACCAGGTCAGGTGCTTTGTAGAAAGGACTTAGGATGCATTCATTCATACCTCTGCTGTAATTTACTGTATCAAAGGATGCTATGAGGAATGTAGCAGAGGGGACTGTTTTATAGAGAAAAGTACAGAGGGAACCAGGCACGAGCTTCTAAGAGTTGCCCCATTGCAGCCACAAAGGAAGAGCTTAATTCTCTGGCAAACATATTGCGGATAACATTATGTGATTGACTCAGCACTGAGCAAGCATGGGTGGTTTGAATAATAGCCCCATAATGCAGTGTATTTGAATGTTTAATCATCAGGAGTGGCACTTTTTGAGAAGGATTAGAAGAATTAGTGGTATTGCTGGACTGGAGTAGCTATGGCCTTGTTGGAGGAAGTGTGACGCTAAGGACAGGCTTGGAGACTTCCTAAAACCACAGCTATGTCTCCCGGTCACATGCCTGTTTGTTGCCATGCTCTCTGACGCCATCTTCCTGGCCATGGTGATAATAACCAAACTCTGAAACAGTGCCCTGCTAAATGTTTTCTTGTGGAACTTGGCTTCTATGGTGTCTCTTTGTTGTGTTAAAGAGAAAATAGTGACTAAGACAGGGGTTCACAGGGAATCCAGTATCTTCATAAACCTCTGCCTAGTTTCCAGCCCTTTCTTTTCAATGAAGCAAAGATGGTAGCTGGTATTGAAGTCAAGATTGTTTTCCTCCACTGATATTCTTCAAACAGCTAGGCTTTCTACGTTAAATAATTTAAGGTTCCCAGGCAAAGATGAGCTTTTTGTATGTGTCATATTTTGTGTATAAACACCTCAGGCACAGTGAGTCATTCTTAGACATTAGGGAATGGCAGCAGACCTTCCAAAATCTATTTACATGTCAGTTTTTGCACCAGTGTCAGAAGGAGAGCTGTCTCTTGATGGAGATGCCATTATGTATATATGTTTCTCTATACTGCTTAATGCTGCTAATTGCTAATAATAGGAAAGGAAGATATGGGAGACTAGGAGACAAGGAGGAAAGAGTGAAGTAGTAAGGAGGAGCCAAGATGGAGAGTCGGGAGAAAGTAGTATGCTGCCAGCTCCCCAGTAAGAGAAATATATAGATTAGCAGAAATGGGTTACATAAGGTAGACAGCTGAGCAAGAAACAAGTAACTCGGGCCAACAGACTCATATCTAATACAGAGTCTCAGTGTGTCATTTGGGGCTGGACAAGCACAGGCATAAGACTAGGCAGCAGGAGTGAAAACCTATACTCCTGCCAGTCTCTTCTTCCTCCCTCCTTTCATTCTTTCTCCTGCCCTCTTCTTTTGATTCTTCTTCATTTATTTCCTTCTACATCTCTCCCTTTGCTCTTGTCCAGTTTTAATAACTGTGGAACAATCCTTTAAACCAAGGAATGGAAATAGAAGCATATCCTTATCACAAGCTACAACAAAGTGATGCTTACCTTGACAGTTGATGCTAAGTTGAGCCAAATCACAAAGTAGTGCAGGTAAAACAACAGAACAAAATAGCATATAGCTAGTGAACCATCATGAAAAGAGGGGCAGACAAAATGAAATGAAATAATGGCAACATATACAAATAATCCTGAAGATGTATAAAATGGAAGAAAAGCTGAAAAGACAGCAAAATCCCTAAATAGTATAAATAGAAGAAGATAACAGAAGTAATAGATTTAAATTTATAATAACAGTAAGCATATTAAATGTAAATGATCTAAAGAGATCAATTAAAAGGAAATGTAAACTTGAATAAAGAAAAAAGATTGTTCTATATGTTCATGCAGAAATCTCTATTTGAACTCACAGTCAAAATAAGAGGAAGTTAAATAGAAGGGCTTCCTGGGAAGAAGAATTTCAGCTAAAGATGGAGATAAGAGACTAAAAGAGAGAAAACAAGCTAAACTCAAGATGTCCATGCATTAAATTGTCAAAGAATAAACAAAAGGAATTTAGGAAAAAAGGCAAATTTTATTTAGTTAAGCAAAAGAAAGAAAATTATGAAGATTAGAATACAAATCAGTAAAATAGAAACAAGAACAAAAACAGTAGAGAAAAAATAAACAAAGCAAATATCTTTTCAAACTTACTGTCAGCTGTCACTTTGATACAACCTAGAATTTCTTGAAGGTCACTCAATTAAAGAAATGCCTGAATTGGTCTGTGAACATATCTGGTGAGGCACCTCTAATTAATTGTTAATGATATAGTAGGGTTCAGCCCATTATGAGTGGTGCCATCCACAGGCAGGTGGGCTCGGCCTATACATATGGATGGTTAGGTTTTAAATACATGTATACATGTGTATTTGATAAAGCCAGAGGAAGGAAGTCAGTATTTAGGCATTGTACAGTGGTTTTCATTTTCTTCCCAAGTTGCTTTTGGGTCTGGTGTTCATATAGCAACAAAAGCAAAGCTAGTATAGCAATTATAGCAAGAATAGGATCTTTCAGTGGGGGGCTTGAGTTTGTAGTTTTGGGTATAGAAGATCATGTAAAGCATTTGGAACTTGATGCTGAAAAGGCCAGAACAAGCTCAAAGCTTGGTAATGCTGAGAGAAAATGTTAGAGCAATAGATGCTTGCAATTGTGGAATTTATTAAAAAGCTAAGGCTGTCCATGTCATGTGATGGATTAAGAATTTGTGGAAGTCAAACTTTCTTTTTGCTTTAGAGGACAACCAAGGCTGGTTAGTTGGGGCTAAAGAACCCACAATGATTAATGAGAGACCAGCCATCGTGGATGCAGGCTGGGAAGGAGTTCCTGGTCAGCACATAGAAGCTGAGATGTAGGGACGGATCAAGGCTGTCGACATGGACAATAAAACCAAGAGACAGATAGTGGAGTCTAAGCTGAAGATCAGAAAAAGTAAAGCAGACAAGTCACCAGAGAGCTCTTACTTCACTAAGCCTATGGCAAACTGTCCTTGAGCAATATGGCTGGAGACTAATTGCCAGGTCTGAGATCCTATTTCTGACTTATCTGCTTCTCTTAGTACTCTTATTGTAAATCATGAACCACCACCACCCATCATCTATAGCTAACTAATAATGATGGTTTGGGACAAAGGTGTGTACCACCACTGTCTGGCCCTGGATGTAATAGTTTGCATTCTGATTCTGGGCAGCCATTTAGATCATAAATAATATATCACCACAACTGTCTTCTCAAGTTGGCACCTGGAATTGCTAATGTAAGAATATACCACCAGGTATTGGTATTGGTGGTATGAAAGCTAATATCTTGTTTGTTGGAGGAAATGAATAATACAGAATTATTACTATGTCAGCCAACTGCAATACAGGGAAAGAGTGTAAATTTCAAAGCAATGATCCAAATATCCAAGAATCTGAAGCTTTCAGAGTATCAGGGGACCTTTATAGACAACCCCATCAATAAATCAATAGTAAATACTAGTTACATAATTCCTTGGAAGGATAAACTAATTAATCCCATGACTAAATTCTATTAAATAAATTAATATTTTAGTTGACAAATTTCTCAAGAAAAGAAGACCATCCTTAGCAGCCCAAATGACCACTGATGAATACTAACACATGCCTAAAGAAGAACCAAAATGAGTAAGACACAAAGAGGCGCAAGCTCCATAGCCAGCAACATTCTAATGTGACTCCAAAAATAACCAGCATATGTGTAGACATACCTCCTCCAGGTGTTCAAGCCAATTTAATCTTAATTAATGAATATAATTAAGCTTATAGGTCAGTTAACAGGAAGCCTGTCCCAGGTAAAGCCAGGCCTAATCTGAGGAGCTTAGTCCTACCTCAACTTGATATGCCATACAACCGTTGGAGGCCTTTCCTGAACAGAAAAGAGGAGTGGCAGGGAAGAAGGTAGGGTAGAGGAGAGGTGAGGGGAGAGTGATGGTAGGAGAGGAGGAGGGGAAACTGAGGTTGGGATGTGTAAAATAATTAAACACATTTAATTTTAAAAATGCTGAAAAACTGAAAGTGAATTAAAGGATGATCTAGAAACAGATAGTTCTAGTAACTGTCTTAAAGATGGGAGGCAGAAGGTAAGAAGGTGTATGGAAAGACTCTCTAGAGATGACTATGACACTTGGCTAGCAAGAGAATAATGATCTAGTCCTACAAGGGAACAGCTAAAATTAGCAGAGGACCTTTCTCAAGTCTATAGAAGAAACACAGTTAATGTATCACTTGTGGTCTTTAGTATTCAGGAGCAGGGGACTTAGGCAATTAATTGTTATATAGAAATAGGAACTACTGTACTTGTGCTAACAGCTGGTGTTACTAGGGTGATAAAGTAAGGCAGAGGGATTCCAGGACTCAATGGATACAAAAATTCTAAGCACAATGTGCTGCATTAAACAACCTAACAATCTATAAACAATAATATAGCTAAGCAAATGGAATCTGTAAAATGGGCCTAGTTTAGCATTCCAAAGTTGAAGAACATAGGGTCATGATAACCAAGTGAAAAACAAAAAGTAATTTGTAATAATCATAGTAGATACAAAAAAGGTGTTTGGCAAAGGGTCCAACTTGCTGCTGGACTCGTGAAACTCAGTAAACTAGGACTAGAAGGGACTTTTTCATCCTGGGATGCTGTAGGCATTATGTTTAATACTAAAAGACTAAGTGCCAATTCCCAAAGACTAGGGAAATTTAAAAAAAACAAAACAAAAAACAAAACAAAATTCCAAAAACTCCATTATTCCACTTTCTTGCATTTCTCTGACCACTGATCTATTTGTTTATATTAAACATAATACAGCAGTCCTTTCATTCCTAGAGCTCAAAAATCATATCACTCATTTACCCAGGAAAAAAGAAAGCCTATGTGTCCTTCTAAATGCCATTGAATTTTATAATTACCACAAATTGGAAAGAACTGAAATGTGGAACACCTAGACACATTATGGTCTCTTCAACAAATGAAATATAGTGCGACAGTTCTGAGCATCCTAATGCATATGAACATGAGAATGACTTCACAATAACCATCAGGTGCATTGAACCAGATCTCAGGAAAGCTGATTTTATTGACCCAAGCTCTGGAAAATACACGATAAAGGGGGAGAAAGCCTGGGAGAGCATGCCCAGAAGCACTTGAGGACCTGGAAGAGTGACGTCTTCATGCTTTGTCTCAGTTCTTCTGCTTGGAAAATTCATCTCATTATGTTGTAAAAGTAAAATGCATGTTTAATTATATGGATTCTTCAAACAATATGTTTAAGTCAGAGTGACAGATGCTGCAACATCTCTACATGAAATACACTCCTTAACACAATGATATTGATTTGAACATTTACAGTTTTTCGTCAAAAGGGTGCATTGATGATGAGCTCCATGTTGGCCTCTTCTAGAGTTGAAACTGAATCTAACCAATGAATATGCTAGTTAAGTCAACCTGTTTGAGGATCTAGTTACTGGGGTAGTCCATTCAAGCCTTCCTAGTCTCCATTTGAAAGTTTAAACAGGAAAAGTCTATTTGTAGTTAGCACTGGGGAAATTACCTTTCATGCTCTTGTACTTCTGAGGAGCACACTAGGGTGCTGCCATATCCAGGAGCCTGACCCATGAGTGTCGTCTACATGGGTGGTACTGATGCAGGGAAAGGAAGCCTTAAGCCATACCTGCCTTCTTACTCCTGCCTGTACCTGCAACACAGGGGGCAGCTGCTCCTCTAGTGTCTCTCCTTAGAAGAAAGTTTCTTTGCTCTCTTTTAAAAGGGGCCAGAAAATGCCATAGCATTTTCTTTTGTTTTTATTCTTCCTAAGCTTACTGTTTTGTACAGTAAGCTGGAGCAGGCACGCCCTCCTTAAAACTGAGTATTTATAAGGGAGAGCCACCTGTGGTGAGGTTGTATGGTTGAAGAGGAAAATAGGCAAGACAGCTCTATTTTTAGTTTATTGTTCATGTGCCTTAGAATTCATCACATGAATGAGGACAGTTTGGATTGTAGTCTCTTGATTCAGAAAGTGGCACAGCTGAGACCTCTGTGAAACCTCCAGTGCTGATCTAAAGGTTTGGAGGAAGCTGGAGTTGCTGCCTCCGTGCAGTCTCCATAATTTTAAGTCTTTCCTGTGAAGTTTCCATGATCACAATGAGTTATTTTCCCAGGAACTGCTCTTCCACTTTGTGAAGATTGCTGTAAGAGGGCAGGGCATGCCCTAGCCCATTACCGGAAGCCTGCATGTTTGCTAGTCCTGCTCTGGCCTGGGCAGGTACAAACCAAACCCTGTTTATCAGGGCTGGTGGTTTCACTTGTCCCTTCCTGTTTGGAGAAGGGCATTGTCTATAGAAAGAGCCAGGTTCCCAAATCAGAGCTTGAGAAACTGTCAGAGGGCACAGTAAGCAACAGGCTTGTAACGATACTTTCGCCTCTGTGTCCCCACACATTTGACAAAAACTCTTAGGTTTCAAAGGTCTTTCAAGGATAATTTGTGGGTCTATAGTGTGATGAAAGGAGCCATCACCAACAGTATCACATGGATGCCAAGGTGTCCCCAGTCAAATGTGTGACAATGAAGCCCTCTTACTTGTAATTTTCCTCTGATATTTGTTTCTTAGGTAATATTAGATTTTTCAGAATGTCATCACACTTTTAAAAGTGACAGAGCAAATCTAATAGTTACAGTTTTTACCAGGTGTGTGGTCAGTCGTCAAAGGCATTGAAGGAATGGACAATATGGAATGGCAGAGACATGCTTACAGATCAGAAGAGTCTGGGAAACACAAGAAATAAGCAGATGGTGTCTTCCTTGCTTGGGATCATTGAACATGAAGTATTGCAGCAGTGAAAAGAGGTTGCTCAAATAAAGACAGGCAGTTAATTATAGTAATGACCAGTGCCTTTTTCTTAATTGTGACCAATGTTTCAAGAGATCTTAAGATATTATAAAGGTAAAGAGGTTGGGACAGATGACTCCATGTAAGTAAAAGAGGGCTTTCTAGATATACAAGAACACCTAAAGTTCAGATCATCAGGACACAATTTAACTCTTGTTTGGATTAATTAGGTAGAGAATACCCAACATACTGAGTGTTCTCATGCCTGTGAATCCATGGAATGGATGAAAAGGGAAAACATGAGCTGAGCAGTATCACTCATTGGTTTCCCCTTTCTTGGTTTCAGACATGATGTGGTCAGCTGTCTCATGCTCTTTCTGTCAAGTCTTTCCTGCCATGCTGGACAGCACCTTCGCACCCTGGCCCAACAAACCCTCCCACCTCAAGCTGCTTTCACTGGCATTCTGTCACAGCAATGAGAAAAAGCACAAAATATCTGTCCCTGGAGTATGTGTATTGAAAGTTCACCTAGTAGAAGTGATATTGGATTTCAAACATGCAGGCGATTAGAAGAAAGAAATTCATAATCTTGAGAATAAGTACAAGAAGGAGAACGCTAGGCTCTAAAACTGGAAGTTCTTCTGGAAGGGTACAGAAGAATTTTGGTGCAGTGCAAAGTCAGCAATGTTTTTATGTGAGATGCAGCTGTGACCTTGTCCATTAAGGCCCTTAAGCTCTAATCACTACTTAGGAGGAAATGGTGTAACTTTGTGGCTACATAGCCTGGAAGACATATTTGCTTTACAGGATGCTGGGAAGCTCTAGGCAGAGATGGTTTATCATTTGCTCATTAGTGGTACATGCTTTGTGATTTTTACCCACTCATCCCAGCTATTCAGGAGTTCATGTTGTCCCCACATCCTTGTGAAATACTGAAGACTGCAGACATTTTGTTCAGAACAACAGTAGTGTGTGCTGCCAACAAGATCTTGGATTTTTTTCTCAGACTTTGATACAAGTAACTGCAAATCCTGGGAGAATTGGTAAAATACTATGGGCTCTAGAACTGTGAGAAACCTAAAGAGAAGACATTATAGAATCTTGTTTATTTATTTTAATTAATATTCTAAAAATCCCTTCTATTAATTACCAAGGTGTTAGAATAGGAATCAAGTCTCTGAGCAATGGCTCAGGATACCTCTAGAAACTCAACTCACTGAGAGAGGCTTTCAAAAGCAGCACAGTTAGGAGATGTTTGGAGCCCCACACAGCCCTAGAGGGATGGTAGCCATTCAGCACTTTAAGGAAATGGACTAAAAAAATAACATAAAGTGGAGAGACTGTGGGAATAGTACATCATAGTACATCTGATATCGGCATGTTTTTGGATTTTACTGGTACTAATGGCCTTAAATTTTGGACATTTTGACTCTTTTGGATATTTCCTTTGTGAAACTTATTAATTATGAGGTAAAAGAGAGTACCATGCTCAACACAGTAACTGAAAAAGCAAGTCTCTACTTCTCAGTTCATTCCATATCTTTTTCATGAAATTACAGGGGTGGGAGAAGAGGCGGTGTACACAGTAGAAATGACATTCCTACCATGTTGAATAATCAACGTGGGAACAAAACAATGGATCATCTTCGTATTGTTCATTTAGCAAATCACTACCTAGTGTATGAGGTGTGTGGTGTGTGTGTGTGTGTGTGTTATGTTTATTGCTGTGAAGATATACATGTGCTATGGCTGGTTTTATGTCAACTTGACAAAACTAGAGTCACCATACAGAAGGATCCTTAATTGAGAAAATGCCTCCAAAAGATCCACCTGTAGGTCATTTCCTTAATTAGTTTTCATGGGCAGGGCCTGGGCTCACTGTCCGGTGCCATGTCTGGGCTGGTGGCTCTGTGTTCTATAAGAAAGTAGGCTGAGCAAGGCATGGGAAACAAACCAGTAAATAAACAACTTTTGCACCAACTCCTACCTCCAGGATCCTGCCCTGTTTGAATTCCTGCCTTGACTTCAGTGGGCTGTGGAAGTATAAACCAAATAAACCTTCCCAACTTGCTTTTGGTCATGGTATTTTGTTGGTGGCAGCAATACAAACCCTAACAAAGATACCATGACCAAGGTAACTTGTAAAAGAAATCATTTAATTTAGGGCTTAAAATTCCAGAGTGGTAGAAGGGTACATGTCCATCATTTTTGAGAAACATGGCCAGCAGGCAGGCTACCATTACAATAGAGCAGAAGCGAGAGGGAAAGAGAGGGTGATAATTCTAGCAATGGTGTGGGCGGTTGAAAGCTCAAAGCCTATCACCAGTGATCTTAATCTTCCAGATCTTAATCCTTCCACCAACTGGGGACCAAGAATTCAAATGTATTATCCTATGGAGCCATTCTTATACAAACCACTACATTGTGTAAGAGTGTCTATTTAGCAGTTTAAAAGTACAAAGTAGATGTATGGGGTTGGGGGACACAGAAGGAAAACAATCACCTGTGACCTAAAATCCAACAAAAGAACACATAGTTCTATGGAAAAGGCCAATTCAAAAATGTTTTTAGCAACTTTATTCAACACCTCCCAGTGTGATAAGTCAAATGTCTATCAATAGAAATGACTAACCAACTGAGATATAGTCATACAATAGAATATCAGCAAAAAAGGGACACAATGAGGAAAGAAAAAGCCAGTCTTACATGTAAAAGACTATAAAGGTGTTGTCCTATTTATATGAAGTTCTAGAATAGGCAAAACTGAACTGTGATGAGAAAAATATTAGAAACGAGATTGACACATGGTGGGTTGTGAGTGTGACTCTCTCTGTCTCTCTCTCTATATATATATGTGTACATATAGATATTGACTTAAGAGGAATAGATGAAGTAATTTTGGAGGGTAAAGACAATGTCTTAATAGCTTGGCATTATACCAGTGTTTATCTATTAAACAGTAAACTTATTTAGATTAGGAACTATATATCATATATTTGTATATGTACACATATATGTATATATACACACACAAAATAAACCTGAATTCCATCAATGGTAAGGTGGATGATGTGTAATGAAACCTTCTGTTTACTTTGAGAAGTGTCAAGAATTAAATAGAGATAGAGGATAGAATTGGCATATAATAAAATACATAATAGAATATAGGTGGTAAATACATAGGTTAATAGTCTTATAAATGCTGTATAGATTTCATAATAAAATGATGTAAAACCCCAATAAAATTTGAGTAGGAGGGCATAGCTTTTACAAGCACGAAGCCAGCATCAATGTTATCATTGTCATACATTGATTTAGTTAATGAGAATATGTTTTGGCTCAGATATATTCAAAATATGAAATCTCTTTACACATTTCCTCGAGTGCTGCAAGGTGTTGCTATTGCAACTCTAATCTGTAGGATTTCTGCTTGTTCAAGGGCAATATGCTCATGTGCTAGATTTGCTGTGCTCATATTTATTCACTATTATTGGTTGTTTTTTTCTATTATAAGTATACTAGGCTTTCACAAGATGTCAAAATAACTAAAACAATTTCATAACTATAGAGTCATGTTTGAAATTACTCTTATCCAGATTATAAAGTATATTAAATACAGGGGGAAAAATGATCATCCAAAAACTTGAAGGATTACTCTCCTGAAATGCATGGATGAATAATACATAGAGTCGATATGGACATTGCCAAGATTGTTTTTGCTCATGCTGTGGGTGGCTGTAGACATTTTGAGTCCCTGTTGTATGATAAGAGATATGATGTTTGATCTGAAGGACAAGATAAGCATCAGTCAATGACAGTTTAGGTCAAGACATGATTCTTCTGAGGACAGGAATAGAGAGACATTGATGCTAACATATTTGCATCTTTCC